>NC_060143.1:10306558-10987852 GCF_021461385.2 Schistocerca piceifrons
ACTCCTTATTCATTACTATTTTCTTCATATAACTAGACACCATCACTTCTTATCGTCTGCGAAAATAGTTCATTATTCATTATTTTATTTATCAGCGTCATTCATCAGCATCACCAATTCATATATTACGAAGTTTCTTACTTCTAGCATACTTCATCACTACAATCAACATATGGTCTGCCGCAATTGCGTCATACTCAGAAAGAAAAGTCAAGGTTGCTATCATGTGGTGCAAATATCATATTTTGGTAATATTTGTTAATACTGATCCATTCACTCTTCATGACGAGGTATTGCATTTTCTTTCGTTCATTCCGATGGTGAAATTTTCGTTTCATAGTAAACCACTGTGGTTGTTTAATTTATTTCTTTTACACGGTATTGCTTTCTGAAAATGATGAATACGGATTAATATCTTTCATTTAAATCATATACCCATGAAATGAAAAATTGTTTCTAGTGATATGACTAAGCATACAGCATAGCATGACAGAAAACGTATTAGGTCAAAACCATAGAGAATTTTCAAGTGCAGAAATGTACACACAGTATCATAATGTAGTAGCAAAAAATGTAGAATAGTCAAGATATTGGGATATCATAAGGCAAAATGTCAAAGTCAACTGGTGTTTGTTATATCTTAAGATTTCATAGTGCATACAGAGAATATTCTACTTTCGATAGGAAAACCATCTTATATACATCAAAGAAATGGAAAAGGTGCACAGTCTGATATATAACAACTAGAAAAGCGACCTGCTAACATTATCTTGCCGGGCACTTGCCAAGAAAAGTATGATCATCATCAATAAGTCGTCATATAAATATCTGGAAATGGCATTACAGTGTGATAAATCATAAAGTATGTTCATTCAATAAAGGGTTTAATCTTGGAAATATGGTGACTGCCTTGGTTTTTCTGGTTCTCAAAGTTTCGACATGTACTACATTGGGGTGAGGAATACTACGAATTCTATATGGACCAGCGTATAGAAGCTCAAATTTACTGCATCTACTCTTTCCTCTGTTGGATAAATAGTGTGTGTGTACCAATATCTTCTGTCCTATGTGAAATTCACTGCGTGTACAAACCTGTCTTTGCTGTCTTCTGCGGCGCTCTGCACCACGTTTGATGTTGTTGAGCACAATGTCAATAATTTCACGGTGGCGTAGTCGACGAGATGTAGGAAAAGATACTAATTCTTTAATTTGGTTGGGTGGTTCAACATTTTTCAATATAACAGTCAGAGATAGCATAGTAGATTCATTTGGTATGGAGTTAATTACATCCTGGAATGAGAGTATGTGGGTGTCCCAATCAGTATGTCTTATGGCAGTATATTCTACATAGTTTAACAATTTCTTTCATCAATCGTTATGAAGTGTTCGAAGATGCGCGATACCTGGATGTATAGATCAGAGAAATGTATCTAGTTCGTAACATACATGTCCATATCGGAGATCGAAATTGTGGTCCATTGTCGAAAATTACTTTCAATACATGTTCTTGATGAAATAGAAAATGTTTCACAAATGCATTCGAAATAGATTTAGCAGTCGCTTTGCGTAACGGAGTGAAGGTAACAAATTTCGAAGTGAGTTCGACAGTGACAAAGATGTAACAAAAACCTCTATTAGGTCTGGGAATAGGTCCAAAAACGTCCACAGTGGCCATGTGACTCAATTTATGGGTACGATGGGTTGTAACGGAGAAATATGAAAGTCGTGTCTGATTTGGCTTTCTGGCAGATTTTACAAGACGCTAAAACTCGTCGGATGTTGGCAAAATAACAGTTCGGTCTCAGTATAAGAAAGCATTTTCTGGCTCCATAATATGCGTAACTTAAATGAGTATACCAAATTAATTTGCCAACAAGCTCGCCAGGAATGCATAAAAACCAGTTGCTGTCAAGGTGAGAGCGGCGAAACAAAATGTTGTTGCGTACAGTATAATTGTTTCTAATGGTAACGTTATTCCTGTGTTGCCAAAAATGTTTAATTTCTTTCCCTATGTTGTCCTTGCTCTGCTCTTGTGATATGTCTCGTAATGACAACGAAATGAAATTTTCAAATGCAACTTGTTGAATATACATGAGGCTAAAATTTGCTTGGCAGAAGTCGTTTGCGATGTCTTGCTGATTGTTGCTGAGAGAACGGGATAGTGCGTCTGCTACAATATTTTGTGTACCGGGAATGTAAACAATAAAAAATTAAATTCCTGTAAATAAAGCTTCCATGTGCTTAACCTGTCATGTGTAAATTTAGCGGAAAGTAAAATCTGTATAGCTCTATGATCTGTGTAAACGGTGGTATGTCTTCCATAAAGAAAATGCCTAAATCTGGTAAATGCCCATACAACACATAATGTTGCAAGCTCTGTAACAGAATAATTGAGTTCAGCAGGTGACAGAATGCGACTTGCAAAGGCGATGTTTTTAATTACTGAAGTACTGTCTTCCTCAATTTCCTGGAAAATGTGTACGCCGAGAACGGTGTTAGAACTGTCGGTGGCAATGGAAAAATTTCTGGTAGGATCTGAATGTGATAAAAGTGATAGTATGTCTTCCATAAAGAAAATGCCTAAATCTGGTAAATGCCCATACAACACATAATGTTGCAAGCTCTGTAACAGAGTAATTGAGTTCAGCAGGTGACAGAATGCGACTTGCAAAGGCGATGTTTTTAATTACTGAAGTACTGTCTTCCTCAATTTCCTGGAAAATGTGTACTCATAGAGCGGTGTTAGAGCTGTCGGTGATAATGGAAAAATTTCTGGTAGGATCTGAGTGTGATAAGTGGTGTGTTCAACAAGGCATGTTTCAGATTAACAAACTCAAGACTGTGCTTGGCCAGGACCAAATAGCGTTTTTACCCGTCAACTGGCATAACCTAAGTGTGTCTAAAGGTCAGGACACACACGTCCGGGCCGTGTCAGGGCCGAGCGTCGGACGAGTGACGGCCGTACTCCGGTCCGTTCCTGCGGGGGCCACACATGACCGGGGCACGTCCGTGTCTCTGTTGTTCCTTGTAGTGACTCGGACGCGGTGAGCTGTGTTTCTGTTTGTGAAAGCTGTAAAACATGTTCACTAATTTTCGTAATAGTGAATTAGGACTTATAGCACTTGCTTTAGACGAAGAGGAAAACGAACGAAGGCAAACAAGAAGAAGAAAATTATGGATCCACAGTGCCTGGAAAACAAGACCAGTACAGTGAGAGTTTCGAACACTATTTTCTCACCTCGTAGATGATGAGACTAAGTTTTATGAATATTTTAGGATGACGCAGTACACCTTCTGTGAACTTTTAAAGAAACTAGAACCAAGGCTGAGAAAAAATGACACGTTCTGGAGAGTATCGGTTTCACCCAAAGAACGACTGGCTGTTTTTTTACGGTAGGTTAAAGAAAAGTACACAGAACACAAATAAATAAGAAGTTTTAAGGACAGCATTTTTATTTTATTACTTTAGTAATTGAAAGATAAATACATAAGTTAGTAAATAATACAGTTAAATTTCTACTACCCTAAGAAAAACAAATGAGGACTATTCAGTGAATTAGTTTCTGAAGCTGATGAGGATGCAGGGGAACTTGGTGGATGATGGCTTTGGTAATTTATATACGAATTGTGCGAATCCCTTTGCAGGTCCAAACGCTGCTGTGTAGGTTCTGTTGACTCGTTTCCCACAGGTGAAGGATATGGTGTTGAAACAGATTTTGCTGAGGAATTGGAGGATGATGGAGTGAATTGATGGACTGATACGTCATTCATGAGTTGCTTCAGTTCAAAGTCTTGTACAATTGAAAAAATCCTACTTTTAGCTTGATGAAACAGTAGTGGATGCAATGATTTTAGGGCTGGTGCTATACCAGCCAAAAAAAGCATCAACTGGGTTTTGTGTATCTCTCTGTTTTTCAGCTTTTTTTTCTGCCAAAATGTAAGCCATGAGTTGGCTTGATGCAGATTCTTGTGGTTTAACCTCACGCTGAAATTTTCGTTTCAGTGGTGGTTTCATAAACGTGTTCTTCTTTGAAGTGACGGACGGATGAGCTGAGGGCGTCTGGGAATGCCGAGTGCGCTCCATCGAATTCTCTGTTTCACTGTCCTGGGTTTTAATGATCCATTCTTCATCTGCGATGTCTTCTTGTGTAGACACTTTTTCGTTTTCATCAATCGACTGCTCCTCTTGGGAATCTGTATTTGATTCTTGTTTATGCTCATTATTGTCTTGCGTGTAAGGAACATTGGAAACTGTTTCTCGTTCTACCATGTAAGGTAGCAGGAACGTTAAGAGATCTTCATACTTGTATTTATGTTGATGAACAGCAGCTTGTCCTGAAACAGTTTTCCTTTTCTGCAAGGTCTTCCTTAGTTGGTCACGAACAGATGCCCATTTTTTTTGCATTCCTCTATTCCACCTGTAGCAAAAATATTTTAAATCGCGTATTTATATTA
This sequence comes from Schistocerca piceifrons, assembly GCF_021461385.2. Lineage (NCBI taxonomy): Eukaryota > Metazoa > Arthropoda > Insecta > Orthoptera > Acrididae > Schistocerca > Schistocerca piceifrons. Next base: position 10,311,014 of record NC_060143.1, read on the forward strand.
CAATGTTTAAAATGCTGCAAATATTTTATAGATTATACAGTATTTCTCATCTTATACATTCAATTTTTTTCAGGTTCCTTGCTACAGGAGATTCCTTTAAAACTATTTCCTACAGGTTGGGAAAATCCACAGTTGCAGCTATCGTCCATGACACCTCTAGAACAGTTATCGATTTATTGTTAGAAGAGGTGATGCCTGTGCCGAATGAAGAAAAATGGAATGCTATAGCTGAGGAGTTTTGGACAAAATGGCAGTTTCCAAACTGCATTGGATCTTTAGATGGAAAGCACGTAACAATACAGGCTCCAAACAACTCAGGAAGTCTCTATTGGAATTACAAAAAAACATATTCCATTGTGCTTCTTGCTCTGGTTGACCCATGTTATAATTTTATTGCAATAGACGTGGGAGCGTACGGAAAAAACTCTGATGGAGGCATTCTAGTAAATTCAAATCTTGGAAAGTCATTGGAAAACAATACGCTTAGCGTCCCAAAGAGTAAAACTTTACCCGGAACTGATGTTGAACTTCCAATGGTAATTGTAGGCGATGAAGCTTTCCCTCTCAAAACATACTTGATGCGACCATATCCTGGCAGGAACTTAACAAATGACAAGGCTATATTTAATTATCGTTTGAGTCGGGCAAGAAGAATATCCGAAAATGCATTCGGTATATTGCAACAGAAATTTCGAATATTTAGAAGAATCCTTCAGGGAGATCCTAATGACCTTACAATGATTGTGATGGCTGCGTGTGTACTGTACAACTTTATTCGAAAAATGGAAGGTTATAGGGTGCCCGAACAGAGGATGGATCAAACGGAAACTGCTGAGGGATCCGGAAGTTCATCAAATCTTCGAAACCTACCTCGAATTCGTGGGAGATCAACAGATGCTGCATTTGCTGTACGAGAACAACTCAAAAAATTCCTGAACTCTCCACAAGGGACTGTGGAATAGCAAGAACACGTCGCCTTGGCGATATAACGATGACATAAACCAAACATCTGTTTGTAAAATAAAAAGTAAATAAATATCTTTCGGGTATTAAAACTTGTATAGTTTTTATCTTACCTTTGGCTTGTAGATCTGTTGCAATTGTCTTCCAAACTCTGTCTTTGTACTCGATATTCCTGTAATTTTCACTTCCCTGATCGTAAAGAACAGGAAACTTACGAACTTCCTCTATTAGTCGTTCCACATCCATGTTTTGTACACAGAACAGTTTTGCGCAGTTGCACAGCTCACAAGACAACCCCACCGTCAGGCCGTGTCCGTCATGTGAAAATTTAAACACGGCGAATCCCGCCCGGCCCGGCCCCGGCCCGTTGACGTTCCCCGTGCACGGCCCAGTCAAGTGGGGCCCGCTGCATTTGTTTTAATGTTGTATTTCGTAGTCCGGGTGACGGCCGATACTCGGACGTGTCTCGGCACGGACACGGTCCAGACATGTGTGTCCCGACCTTAAAGCAGAGTAATCAATAAATTTACGGAAAAAGTTAATTAATCCCAGAAAGCCGCGTAGTTGTTTCTTCGTCGTTGGAACAGTAATGTCACGTAACGCTTGAAGTTTTTCCAGGTCAGGCGCAATGCCTTCTGCTGAAATTACATGTCCAAGAAATGTTATGGAAGTTTTGCCAAAGTGTGATTAGCTAAGATTTACTGTGAGTCCTTGTGCACGAAAAGTTTGCAAGAGTTGTTGCAGAATCAAATTGTGTTCAGACCAGTCAGCTTCTGCAATAAGGATGTCGTCTCCATACGCTGTGATTCTGTCTTTTAAGTCTGACGGAAGTATAGTATTCAAACCGCGAATAAATGCTGCTGAAGAAATTGTTAGACCGAACGGTCATTTGCAAAATTTATAACAATCACCAAAACAGAAATGCTGTGTACTTTGTGCAGTTCGGATGGAACTGAATTTGCCAAAATCCCGATTTTAAATCTGATTTGGGATAAATGGCAGTACCATGAAATTTCTGTATAAGCTCGCCTAGTGTCTGTGGGCGATCTGTTTCATTAATAATAATGTCATTGACATGACGAGAATCAAGTACGAGGCGAAGTGAGCCGTCCTTTTCCTTAACAATACGGAGCGGGTTTATGTACGGACCAACTGCCGGTCCAATAATACCATGGTAAAGCATAGCTTGCAATTCTTTCTTGACTTGTTCTCTATGGATAGATGGAATGGGAAAATGTTTGGCTTTAAATGTGTCATGCTGTTTAATTTAAAATTCATACATAAAACCGAACATAGTACCAGGGATGTTGTCAAAAACTGGAGCCTGCTGTAAAAGAATATTGCGTAGTTGAGTACGTTCTTCATCTGTATTTGCATGCTCTGTTTTACTTTCTCAGAAATCATATGCATAACGTCATAGTCGGCTTCGTCTAGTGTATCGTAGTTGTGTACATACGTATCTGTGAACAATGTGGAATGACAGTCTGTGTTACGCGATGTAGAAATGACCTTTGTCCGATGAACTGACTGTTCTTCTGCTGATAAAGCGTGCTGAAATTCTAGTGCCAGTTGTAATCTTTCATCCTTTAACATTACATAGGAACTTCGAAAGTTAATAATTGCGTCGTGTTCTACCAAACAGTTCGTACCTAAAATAACGTCTGTTGTCAATAAGGGAACAATCCAAAAGTATGTGTGGAACGTATGACCTACAATACAAAATGATAAGTGTGTCCCATAATTTTACGTCTACTCCTTTACCAGATACTGCTCCTTTTACTTTAGTTTTGCCTAATGGTAACGTAGGATATGTGTTCTGTTTGCTACATTCATTGAAAGTTTCTTCATTTGTAACTGACATTGGTGATCCAGAATCGATTACTGCTGAAAATGTGGATGATCCAATCTTTGCTTAAATAACATGGTGGGAAATTGTTTTTTGTATAACTGGTTTTTCATGTAAAAGTGTCACGAATGTCGTCAAAAGTAATAACATTTTCGTGAACAAGATTCTGTGTGTCAAAAGTATTGCTTACGCTGCTGGAAGATGCAACCTGTACTGTATCTAGTCAAATTCTTTCTGACGTGCTGATATTTGCGGGAGGATGGTGTGTCGTTTCAATTATGTGTACTGTTCTGTTACTTCGTCCTGACATATTAGGTTGTGGATGATATCGACTATCTGGTTCATTCATGATAATCTGTGGTTGTGAATGATTCTGCTGCTGACAAAGCCTGCTGTGATTAAATATGCGCTGAAAACTATGCTCATTATTTTTACATCCGTCATGATAGTCATTACTATACGGCGCGATGCGATAGGAGTTGAAATGTGTCTTCTGCACGTAGTAATTTCCTTGTTGCTGTGGGTTACTATTTGGCGGAGCTGACGCTATACGTGTAGGCGGCGAAACATTAAAGTTTGGTTGACCTTGCACATTACATTGTTGGTTAGGTATGCTAACTACCTGGTTTTGTTGTTGTTGTGGGGAAAAGCCTCTATTGTTGCCAAAATGTGTTTGCTGTTGCTGATAATTTTGACGATACTGATAATTAAAATTTTGTCTGGTATTAAAGTTCTGGTGGTTGTCATTCCTGGAGCATCTATCACCTTTGCTATTAAAATAGTGTGGCTGATTGTAATTATTGTATGTTTGTTGGCCTTGGTTATGTTGTGAAAAATTTTTGTTTGTGAAGGAATAATCTGATTGCTGAATTTCCAAAAGCTGTAGCAGGTCTCTAAATGTAGAAATATTTTCTTTCAGCTGTCCCGTTAAAAGTGACACTCGAAGGATCATGGTAATTTTGAAATACATAATTGGATTAGTACTCACTCACTGTATGACTCAAATAAATATTGGCTTTGCTATACCATGTATTCTAAAAATTGCGTGACACTGGAAAAATTTGAGTTCTCACAATTCGGTAAGCTAATTAACTGATCCTTCATTCCGCACTGTGTCGTCTTCGACCAATACGCTGGCAGAAAAGCATTCTTAAATTCTTCTACCGAGTAACATTGTCTCGCGATCATACGAGTTGCCGGTTCGCCTTTAACTGCAAATAAATTAACGTTTGTGGGTTATGGGCGAAGTTGATGGAGAAGCAAAACTAAATGTTGTATCCAATCCAAGGTGTGAATCTGTGTTCTATCATTTTTAAATACATTAAATTTCCTAACGGATAGAAAGTGCTTGTAATCAAAATTCTCGTCTCTGAATGTCCGAGCGGGTTCAGGATTGTATGAGAATCTGTTTGTCTGCTGGGAATCTAAGTCACATACTCTCTGTAAATTACCTAAGTTATACCGGCAGTTTGAGTGTGACAAATGTTCAGAATGTGGCATATGCTGTGACATGTTAGAGTATGAAACATTTTTCATTTCTGTCACTTCTTGCTGTAAAGATGACAATTTTCTAACCTAATGTATCATGAAAGAAGGTTGTATACATGGAAGAACCTTGGAGATACTAAAAGGTATCAGATAGATTATATAATGGTAAGACAGAGATTAAGGAACCAGGTATTAAATTGTAAGACGTTTCCAGGGGCAGATGTGGACTCTGACCACAATCTATTGGTTATGAACTGTAGATTAAAACTGAAGAAACTGCAAAAAGGTGGGAATTTAAGGAGATGGGACCTGGATAAACTGAAAGAACCAGAGGTTGTAGAGAGTTTCAGGGAGAGCATAAGGGAACAATTGACAGGAATGGGGGAAAGAAATACAGTAGAAGAAGAATGGGTAGCTTTGAGGGATGAAGTAGTGAAGGCAGCAGAGGATCAGGGCTAGTAGAAACCCTTGGGCAACAGAAGAGATACTGAACTTAATTGATGAAAGGAGAAAATATCAAAATGCAGTAAATTAAGCATGCAAAAAGGAATACAAACGTCTCAAAAATGATATCGACAGGCAGTGCAAAATGGCTGAGCAATGATGGCTAGAGGACAAATGTAAGGATGTAGAGGCTTATCTCACTAGGAGTAAGATACAGCCTACAGGAAAATTAAAGAGACCTTTGGAGAAAGGAGAACCACTTGCATGAATATCAAGAGCTTTGACGGAAACCCAGATCTAAGCAAAGAAGGGAAAGCAGAAAGGTGGAAGGAGTGTATAGAGGGTCTATACAAGGACGATGTACTTGAAGACAATATTATGGAAATGGAAGAGGATGTAGATGACGATGAAATGGGAGATACGATACTGCGTGAAGAGTTTGACAGGGCACTGAAAGACCTGAGTCGAAACAAGGTCCCCGGAGTAGACAATATACCATTAGAATTACTGACAGCCTTGGGAGAGCCAGTCCTGACAAATCTCTACCATCTGGTGGCCAAGATGTATGAGACAGGCGAAATACCCTCAGACTTCAAGAAGAATATAATAATTCCAATCTCAAAGAAAGCAGGTGTTGACAGATGTGAAAATTACCGAACTATCAGTTTAATAAGTCACAGCTGCAAAATACTAACATGAATTCTTTACAGACGAATGGAAAAACTGGTAGAAGCGGTCCTCGGGGGAACATCAGTTTGGATTCCGTAGAAATGTTGGAACACGTGAGGCAATACTGACCCTACGACTTATCTTAGAAGAAAGATTAAGGAAAGGCAAACCTACGTTTCTAGCATTTGTAGAAGTCTTTTGACAATGTTGACTGGAATACTCTCTTTCAAATTCTAAAGGTGGCAGGGGTAAAATACAGGGGGCGAAAGGCTATTTACAATTTGTACAGAAACCAGATGGCAGTTATAAGAGTTGAGGGGCTTGAAAGGGAAGCAGTGGTTGGGAAGGGAGTGAGACAGGGTTGGAGCCTATCCCCGATGTTATTCAATCTGTATATTGAGCAAGCAATAAAGGAAACAAAAGAAAAGTTCGGAGTAGGTATTAAAATCCATGGAGAAGAAATAAAAACTTTGAGGTTCGCCGATGACATTGTAATTCTGTCAGAGACAGCAAAGGACTTGGAAGAGCAGTTGAACGGAATGGACAGTGTCTTGAAAGGAGGGTATAAGATGAACATCAACAAAAGCAAAACGAGGATGATGGAATGTAATCGAATTAAGTCGGGTGATGCTGATGGAATTAGATTAGGAAATGAGGCACTTAAAGTAGTAAAGGAGTTTAACTATTTGGGGAGCAAGATAACTGATGGTGGTCGAAGTAGAGAGGATATAAAATGTAGACTGGCAATGGCAAGGAAAGCGTTTCTGAAGAAGAGAAATTTGTTAACATCGAGTATAGATTTAAGTGTCAGGAAGTCATTGCTGAAAGTATTTGTGTGGAGTGTAGCTGTGTATGGAAGTGAAACTTGGATGATAAATAGTTTAGATTAAAAGAGAATAGAAGCTTTCGAAATGTGGTGCTACAGAAGAATGCTGAAGATTAGATAGGTAGATCACATAACTAATGAGGGGGTATTGAATAGAATTGGGGAGAAGAGGAGCCTGTGGCACAGCTTGACTAGAAGAAGGGACCGGTTGGTAGGACATGTTCTGAGACATCGAGGGATCACCAATTAAGTATTGGACGGCAGCGTGGAGGGTAAAAATCGTAGAGGGAGACCAAGAGATGAATACATTAAGCAGATTCAGAAGGATGTAGGCTGCAGTAGGTACTGGGAGATGAAGAAGCTTGCACAGGATAGAGTAGCATGGAGAGCTGCTGATGCACAGCCTCTCACAGGAAACTATACCTTGCACCTTGTATATCATATTCTTATAGTCGATACCATAACCTTGAATGATTTTAAATAAAGGACAGCCACAACACAAGGAAACTAGAAGAGCCTGCTGGCGTTGTAGCGACTACCCTCGAAAGTGATTGACCACCTCTACATTTAAACTCATATGTCACAGTGACCGAATAATTTGTAACTCTGCATTCCACTTCTAGTGATTGGTCATTTTTGCACACAAGTACGGGATCGCCGTTTTCGGTGCTAGCAACCCCGGAAGTTGTGGTCCATCAACCAAAATTTGTCCCCCAACTCAAGCAAGCATTGTCAGTCAATCATTATGTCGTACCCAATGCACAGATGTGATGGATAAGACACCACCGATCTACTGTAATATTATCCATCACAGCTGATAACTCGCGGTGGATCCACATTCGAACGTTAACCTTACTCTACCGCCGGTCCTGGGAGCCTTCCGCGAGGCGTGCATGTACATAGAGATACAGAAAACAGAGCAAGCGCTCTCCGAATGTTGAGGTGACTGGATACGCCTTGGTTACATTTAGAGGCAATTTTAGAACACAGAACGATAACTTATGTCGGGCTCGCATGGATGGATCTGACATAAAATCGAAAGAAATGCGAAAACTGATTAGCGCAAAGATATAAACTAACCTAATATACACCGAAATGCGGTGAAAATGAGAACGTACTTGCTTATCTTCTGGTTCGCAGGGGGGGATTTGTACATGGAGTCAAGTATGCGGCAACAAGAGGAATGCAGGAAAACGGTGACATCGAAGCGAGTGGGATAAGGAAGGCAGTCAATTTTTTCTCGTTGAGTTAGTATTATAGTGTATGTCTACTGAGGTAGCAGTGATACACGCGAGTTGAATACTGTATTTGATGCTTTTCAGGAGGACAGAGAATCATTCACATCTAAACTTACTCACATCTGTGTTAAAGGATAACAGAGGGTGTACGGGATGATCGATTGAGACAGAGCTGCTACTAGGTACGATTCAAACGTTGACTCATTTATTCTAGAGAAGGACAAGTTGCTGAAGGTAGATTTTTTTTCCCCAGTATTCTATTTGGATGCTTTAGTCATGTGATATAGCTAGCATTCTAGTCGTATGTGGCTACGTGTTCGGTATGTGGCTTAAAGCACTGTCTACTTGCGATCGTTAATGGTGAACCCGTCGGTCATCAGAGGACTTCCGTCTCATGTGAGATGAAAGTTGACACATTCCTCTAAACGCTCTTTGATTTACGCAATCTCCACCCTGTCGCATGCTTGGTGTAAAATCGAGACTTCAGCGTCATAACTAAGTTAGCTGTGGGTATTTGTGAGGGGCTGTAATCAGTGTGTACACACTTACCCGACAGACAGGTGCTTACATAGTTGGTGACGGAATGACTTGTAATTCTCACATGTTGGACACTGTTGTTACGCATATCTGTTTGCTTGTAGGATGTACCGGCTGTTAATAACTATCATTTTTGTATAGACCTAATGGAGTAATACTATTATTTCTGACTCGTGATCTGGTGTGATCATTGGGCACTGGACGTGTCCGCAGGGCTATATTGGGCTCGTATCGTAGAAAGGAAAAGTTTTACGATTGGGGTAGAGATAGCTCAGCGTAGGGTGACCGGGGAGAAGGATGTATGTCTGACAGGACGGAAAAGTAAGCGATCTAAGGTTATTGCCCGTTTTTAAGTGCTGAACATTCTAGTCTTAGGAGGGTGTATGTGTGTTTATGTTCTCTCTCTCTCTCTCTCTCTCTCTCTCTCTCTCTCTCTCTCTCCCTCCTACCGGAACCTTCGATGCACCGATCATGGACTCTAGAACAAAACTTTACACATGATAGATTGGATGATTTACTTAAAAATGTATCGAACTGCGTTGTGTATAAATATCGCTCCGTTATTGTTCTTCTTAACTGTATGCTATTAAATTAGGGCACTTTGAGATCTGTTACTATAGATCGATATGGTGTGCTAAGCTCCAAGACTTGGTTACATTTCGAGAAATGTGGTGCACTTGGAGGGGCTAGGACTAGGAAAGCTCTATTCAGTCAAGAGAGGTGGAGTGTAGCTGTATTCATCTGCTCGGTTGAGGAATAATTGGGTAGCGATGTTGCGGGGTAGTTTGGTCAGTGCCGAGGTGTGGATGGTCTTTTAATGTAAGAGGACTAGATAGCTCTGTGACCGCCATACACAGAGAGATTGATAGAGTACTATGCGCGAGGTCTTAAAAATATTTATAGCGTTGTTTGGTATAATTTTATCGTCTTTATGTGTTCGAGAATTAAGTGTGAATGGACGTGCTGAACAGTCATCTATGAATGTTCGCAATGATACTTGCAAAGTAGAGGATGTATGATTTAGATATGATTCTGAAATTAAGAAAACAAGCTATCACATGATTGGCCAGTGTTGGACTTACTGTAAAATTTTTCGCGATATCAGCTGTGATGGATAATATTACAGTAGATCGGTGGTGTCTTATCCATCGCATCTGTGCATTGGGTACGACATAATGATTGACTGACAATGCTTGCTTGAGCTGGGGGACAAATTGTGGTTGATGGACCACAACTTCCGGGGTTGCTAGCACCGTAAACGGTGATCCCGTACTTATGTGCAAAAATGACCAATCACTAGAAATGGAATGCAGAGCTATAAATTATTCGGTCACTGTGACATATGAGTTTAAATGTAGGTAGAGGTGGTCAATCACTTTCGAGGGAAGTCGCTACAACGCCAGCAGGCTCTTCTAGATTCCTTGTGTTGTGGCTGTCCTTTATTTAAAATCATTCAGTGTTATGGTACCGACTGTAAGATTATGATATACAAGGTGCAAGGTACAGTTTCCTGTGACAGGCTATGCATCAGTCCGTGATAATGGCTGTTTAGATTCAGACACTGGCTTCAAAGTCCCGGCAGAAAGACGAAATGCTCGGCAGTGCGCAAAAGCGTGTTAGAAAACACTGTTTCAACAAGGGCCAGAGGCAGCTTCTCATTCGCTTAGAGGATGGGTGATCAAACTTTAAAGGGATCTCTGCAGTGTGTGTATATTTAATATGATCTTGTTCATATAAGCATCTGTAGTTTGAGGTGTCTGACTTGGCGAGCTGTTAGGAATTCTTGGATGGTCGCACTCTGAGTTATTCGGGGTGAGTATTGTGAATTCCGTTTGTCCGCGCTGGAGGTAGATTGCATTGGTGCCTTCGTAACTTTTTCACTGTTTGATGGTAGAGGATAAAGATGATAGGGTGTTGAGGATCTGTTGTACTTGTACCTAGGTTGAGGCGTACAACATTGCGCGCATTTTCAGCGAATGGTCAAAACAAGGAAGGTCCTGTTGTTGTAACTGAGATCGTTCCGTTTATAGACAGGCTGCAGAAGGTAATAGATATGTCTTTTTCGGGCTTAAATTGCAGAGATCAGATGGGTGAAGATAAATGCATACTCATCTATGTTTAGAAAGGAAGATGCTTTTTTTATTATTAAGTGTGTTTTGGCAGGAGTGCATATGGTTTTATATATGCGCGTGTTTAAGATTTGTGAGTGGAAATTGTCAGCGAAGGGTGAATGACGTCGGGTTCGCTGGCTGGGGGAGACACTGTTTACATGTCCTGTTGGAGATGCAAGGGGGAGATAGAGATCTGCGCTATTCAGGAATCCATTTATACACTGTATGTCGTTAGACAATAGCTGGAGAGCAGGTATAGGGAGAGCCCACTTCAGCACTCTGGTCCTGGGGGCTGAGTGGACAGCTGCTTAGATGGGCAGCTATGTGGCTTTGACATGCAGCCGCCAGCGCTCGGACACTCGCTTTGTAAGGCGCTATGGGATTAGTTTGAGCATTTAGTACTTGTTTCGCTGGTTATTGGATTAAGAACTGTAATATTGAAGGTCATGTCCTCAGCGGGACCACTGTGTAATTGAGTAAGTGTGTTTATGTATTTGAAGATATGTTTTGCGAATGGTGATGTTAAGTTGATGGCGAAATTTAGCTACTGTAAAAAAAATAGCTGGGGGCTGTGCGAGGTCTGAAATCAGACGGATGGGTGACTTCACGATCCTGTGGGCAGGGTGCGGAGTGGGGGGTACCTGCTCTGCTAAGCGTTATTAGGATAGTTTACGAGTACTGGGCGTATCTACACATCTGCGTGAGGTATAATTTAGTAGCAGTTTGCTGTAGTGTGTACTGAAATTATGATTGGGTGCATGTCTGTGGGCTGTGCAACATGGCCCAGGGCACATCTGGGTGGGTGTTTTGTGATAGCATGATAGATATACTGTATGGTTAAATAAGTTGTTCGAAAAATAAATAGTATGTCCTCAATGATTACACGCGCCTGCAGCACAGATCCATCACCATCTCGGTTGCTTGTGAGTAGTAAATGTTTTCCCGGCCGCGTTAATTGTATGTGTCAACGAATTATGGGCTATTCTGACAATAGATGTGAAGGCAGGTCCAGACCTGAGACACCGGCGGTATACATGAGAAGAACAAAGCAGCTTTGACGTATGTCGGAGGAGAGTGCCCTTTCTGGTCGGCTGTCAGGAGCGCTCGGAAGCTGAACTTGAGTGAAGGCCATCCCCCAGCCGACCGCGCGCGCGCGTTGTTTGGGCCTGCTTTGGAGCGTAATCTAAGGCGCATAGGCGATATCAATTTCTCCGGTGTTAGGCGCGAATGCAACTGTGTTGAGGTCATGTTTGGGGGGAGGCCGAGCAGAGACTTTTGGTCGGTTTGGCAGGTGTGGGTGTTTGGGCGCGTCTGTTGCACAATTTTGCGAGCATGTCTGTGCACTGTACTGTGCTTTAATTGGAGAGTTTAAGAGTACAGACCTCGTTTGCTGATATTGTGTACTGCATTATTTAAGAGCTGTTTGCTATTATGTGGTGAAATTAGGAGCTGTTTACGTGTTTGTGGCCTGTGTCAGATGACCACAGTCGGATCAGTGCAGGTGTTTTGTGATAAATATACTCCACTACCCCCCCCATGAACCATGGACCTTGCCGTTGGTGGGGAGGCTTGCGTGCCTCAGCGATACAGATAGCCGTACCGTAGGTGCAACCACAACGGAGGAGTATCTGTTGAGAGGCCAGACAAACGTGTGGTTCCTGAAGAGGGGCAGCAGCCTTTTCAGTAGTTGCAAGGGCAACAGTCTGGATGATTGACTGATCTGGCCTTGTAACAATAACCAAAACGGCCTTGCTGTGCTGGTACTGCGAACGGCTGAAAGCAAGGGGAAACTACAGCCGTAATTCTTCCCGAGGGCATGCAGCTTTACTGTATGATTACATGATGATGGCGTCCTCTTGGGTAAAATATTCCGGAGGTAAAATAGTCCCCCATTCGGATCTCCGGGCGGGGACTACTCAAGAGGATGTCGTTATCAGGAGAAAGAAAACTGGCGTTCTACGGATCGGAGCGTGGAATGTCAGATCCCTTAATCGGGCAGGTAGGTTAGAAAATTTAAAAAGGGAAATGGATAGGTTGAAGTTAGATATAGTGGGAATTAGTGAAGTTCGGTGGCAGGAGGAACAAGACTTCTGGTCAGGTGACTACAGGGTTATAAACACAAAATCAAATAGGGGTAATGCAGGAGTAGGTTTAATAATGAATAGGAAAATAGGAATGCGGGTAAGCTACTACAAACAGCATAGTGAACGCATTATTGTGGCCAAGATAGATACGAAGCCCACGCCTACTACAGTAGTACAAGTTTATATGCCAACTAGCTCTGCAGATGACGAAGAAATTGAAGAAATGTATGATGAAATAAAAGAAATTATTCAGATTGTGAAGGGAGATGAAAATTTAATAGTCATGGGTGACTGGAATTCGAGTGTAGGAAAAGGGAGAGAAGGAAACATAGTAGGTGAATATGGATTGGGGGACAGAAATGAAAGAGGAAGCCGCCTGGTCGAATTTTGCACAGAGCACAACATAATCATAACTAACACTTGGTTTAAGAATCATGAAAGAAGGTTGTATACATGGAAGAACCCTGGCGATACTAAAAGGTATCAGATAGATTATATAATGGTAAGACAGAGATTTAGGAACCAGGTTTTAAATTGTAAGGCATTTCCAGGGGCAGATGTGGACTCTGACCACAATCTATTGGTTATGACCTGTAGATTAAAACTGAAGAAACTGCAAAAAGGTGGGAATTTAAGGAGATGGGACCTGGATAAACTAAAAGAACCAGAGGTTGTACAGAGATTCAGGGAGAGCATAAGGGAGCAATTGACAGGAATGGGGGAAATAAATACAGTAGAAGAAGAATGGGTAGCTTTGAGGGATGAAGTAGTGAAGGCAGCAGAGGATCAAGTAGGTAAAAAGACGAGGGCTAGTAGAAATCCTTGGGTAACAGAAGAAATATTGAATTTAATTGATGAAAGGAGAAAATATAAAAATGCAGTAAGTGAAACAGGCAAAAAGGAATACAAACGTCTCAAAAATGAGATCGACAGGAAGTGCAAAATGGCTAAGCAGGGATGGCTAGAGGACAAATGTAAGGATGTAGAGGCCTATCTCACTAGGGGTAAGATAGATACCGCCTACAGGAAAATTAAAGAGACCTTTGGAGATAAGAGAACGACTTGTATGAATATCAAGACCTCAGATGGAAACCCAGTTCTAAGCAAAGAAGGGAAAGCAGAAAGGTGGAAGGAGTATATAGAGGGTCTATACAAGGGCGATGTACTTGAGGACAATATTATGGAAATGGAAGAGGATGTAGATGAAGATGAAATGGGAGATATGATACTGCGTGAAGAGTTTGACAGAGCACTGAAAGACCTGAGTCGAAACAAGGCCCCCGGAGTAGACAATATTCCATTGGAACTACTGACGGCCGTGGGAGAGCCAGTCCTGACAAAACTCTACCATCTGGTGAGCAAGATGTATGAAACAGGCGAAATACCCACAGACTTCAAGAAGAATATAATAATTCCAATCCCAAAGAAAGCAGGTGTTGACAGATGTGAAAATTACCGAACTATCAGCTTAATAAGTCACAGCTGCAAAATACTAACACGAATTCTTTACAGACGAATGGAAAAACTAGTAGAAGCCAACCTCGGGGAAGATCAGTTTGGATTCCGTAGAAACACTGGAACACGTGAGGCAATACTGACCTTACGACTTATCTTAGAAGAAAGATTAAGGAAAGGCAAACCTACGTTTCTAGCATTTGTAGACTTAGAGAAAGCTTTTGACAATGTTGACTGGAATACTCTCTTTCAAATTCTAAAGGTGTCAGGGGTAAAATACAGGGAGCGAAAGGCTATTTACAATTTGTACAGAAACCAGATGGCAGTTATAAGAGTCGAGGGACATGAAAGGGAAGCAGTGGTTGGGAAGGGAGTAAGACAGGGTTGTAGCCTCTCCCCGATGTTGTTCAATCTGTATATTGAGCAAGCAGTAAAGGAAACAAAAGAAAAATTCGGAGTAGGTATTAAAATTCATGGAGAAGAAATAAAAACTTTGAGGTTCGCCGATGACATTGTAATTCTGTCAGAGACAGCAAAGGACTTGGAAGAGCAGTTGAATGGAATGGACAGTGTCTTGAAAGGAGGATATAAGATGAACATCAACAAAAGCAAAACAAGGATAATGGAATGTAGTCTAATTAAGTCGGGTGATGCTGAGGGATTTAGATTAGGAAATGAGGCACTTAAAGTAGTAAAGGAGTTTTGCTATTTGGGGAGCAAAATAACTGATGATGGTCGAAGTAGAGAGGATATAAAATGTAGGCTGGCAATGGCAAGGAAAGCGTTTCTGAAGAAGAGAAATTTGTTAACATCCAGTATAGATTTAAGTGTCAGGAAGTCATTTCTGAAAGTATTCGTATGGAGTGTAGCCATGTATGGAAGTGAAACATGGACGATAAATAGTTTGGACAAGAAGAGAATAGAAGCTTTCGAAATGTGGTGCTACAGAAGAATGCTGAAGATTAGATGGGTAGATCACATAACTAATGAGGAAGTATTGAATAGAATTGGGGAGAAGAGAAGTTTGTGGCACAACTTGACCAGAAGAAGGGATCGGTTGGTAGGACATGTTCTGAGGCATCAAGGGATCACCAATTTAGTATTGGAGGGCAGCGTGGAGGGTAAAAATCGTAGAGGGAGACCAAGAGATGAATACACTAAGCAGATTCAGAAGGATGTAGGTTGCAGTAGGTACTGGGAGATGAAAAAGCTTGCACAGGATAGAGTAGCATGGAGAGCTGCATCAAACCAGTCTCAGGACTGAAGACCACAACAACAACAACAACAACATACTCCACTACTAAATAAAAGGGCCCCAAATAAATAGAGTGCAGTCCTTCCTTACTACTCCGAGCAGCACATCGCAGTCTGAGCTGTTTTTGCGCAATAACGGCAATCTAGTCAGACTGTGAGTGAGTCGACAAATAACTGGACAAATTTATCTGTAGAGGAGTCGCAGGTCAGGATTGGAATGAATATCTTGATGGGTGTGGTTGTGTTGCCAAGTGTAGTGCACTACTGGAGTTCAGAACCTGCCTTAGGTCAGCCTTACATGTCGAAACCTATGAGAAGCAAAAGTTTCAAAAAAATATGTCGCAAATAAATAAAGTACACTCGTTCCTCCTTCCATCAGCCTATGCACTGAAATTATTTCCGAAAATTAGCAGTTGTTTGGCTATTTGGACATAAATGTTTTGCATTATTTATGAGCGGTTCACATGTCTGTAGGCTGTGCTATGAGTTATTTTTAACTGTTTACAATTAGCAAGCATGTGTCTAGAGCATTATAAGTGAATTATGTAGGAGTGTTTTGCAGGTCTGTATGGTGTGGAACATGTAGGTGTGATACATATAATCCACTCGTAAATAATGTAAATTGGTTCCCCCATCCATGGACCTAGTGCAGGGTGAGTCCTTTTACCCGAAACGTGTATGAAGAGGTTGAGTGCTGGTGGCTTAGTTTAGCAGTGATGAGCTTGGTTTGCAACAATTTTCTTATGTTGGTGGCGGAAGCGCCAGTGAGCTTTGTTTAATGGCAGATTTCAAACTTGGCGCTGGTTCCTAGGAGGAAGTGGCGGTCAGGTGGCTGAGGTTAGTACAAGTGCCCTTTCTTTCCAACAATTTTGTTAGGTTTATAGAGAAAGCAGAAGTGACCTTTCTTTACTGCCAGAATTCAAACTCGGCGCTGGTTCCTACGGAGAGGTGGCTGTCTGGTCCTCAAAAAGTAGTTGAAATTAGGTAGTTGAACTCCTTTGCATACGTATATGAAATTGTAAATTGAGTTATTTAATATGATTAAAAACGAAATGGAATTAAGTACTTAGGTATTTACAGAAGACTATGTCCGTCGCATGTGTGGAGGGTGTGTGACATAAGCGGGGCAGCGGCGCAGCGATTGTACACTTATTACGCGAGCGCGAGAGAGAGTCAATTAGCGAGCGTTCTAGTGCGGACCAAATGTGCTGTTATATAGTCATGGCGGATTCCACTGTCGAGCAAACTTTGCCGCCAAAAGTGTAGCTCTGCGTTCTCGCTTGCTCGCACAAGGACACGTGATGGATGGTGAGTGGTCCGAATCAACAGGTTTGAACGTGCCCAGGAAAACGACTTTGGCGCCAAAAGTGTGGCAGGGAATGGCCGACCATTGTGTGATTCAGCTCCGAGGCAGACAATTTTGGCGGGAAACGTGGTGAGTGGACAAGGTACTGTTGTGACGTCAAACTCGGCAAGTTCCAGCCTGTCCAGCGAAAACATGTTTACAATGTGGGAGCGATCGCTGGACTCGCCGCCAGCGTACCGGCAGTCAAGCGCGAGTGGCCGGCCGCCTCACGTGACGGGCATCGGCAGCGTCTCCGCGCGCTGGCCAGGGGGTGGCGAGGATTTGAACTAATTCAGCTGGAGCGCGGACGTCGTGGTGACTGCACTGCGATATCAAAGACGTGTGTGCTGACTGTGTTCGAGAACAAGTGATGACCGTACTGCTTGAAATAAAGTCTTCAGTCCCTTCCCCCCTCCAAAATCAAAGGACGTGACTTACGTTACTATAAGTGCAGTTTATTATTTGACGCGATTATGATAGGCTACCAGTGAAAAAAGATAAGTGATGGAGAAGTTCGTACGTGTGATCGATTATGGTGTTGGGATTTGAACTTGTGACAGATTTTTGTTATGGATGTAAGGAAAATGGCTTTCTCGCCGAGAAAATCGGACATCTTGAATAAATAGTAAATGATAATAATAAATAGAAGTACAGTTTTCGAGACATTATCGTTCTGGAATTTGAATTTGACGCAATTTTCTAGTGGAGGTAGGCCTATAATAATAAATACTAATAAATGATAATGAATCATAATAAATGATAATGAATGATAAATGACAATGAATGTTAATAAATGATAATGAATAATAATACACAAAAGTAA
Organism: Schistocerca piceifrons; assembly: GCF_021461385.2. NCBI lineage: Eukaryota > Metazoa > Arthropoda > Insecta > Orthoptera > Acrididae > Schistocerca > Schistocerca piceifrons. Next base: position 10,328,097 of record NC_060143.1, read on the forward strand.
ATTTGGCAGCCATTATGGTGTTGGAATTTGAGTTTGGAGGGAATTTTCTAGTGGAGGCAGGTCAATAATAATAAATAATAACAAATGATAATAAATAATAATAAATGATAATGCATGTTAATAAACGATAATCAATAATAAAGACAAGTATGGTTTTTACATGTATTATCCTGTTGGAATTCAAACTTCCTGCCAGTTTTTCTTCTGGAGGATTAGGTTAGTGTACTTAGCCCAATTGGTGTATTTTCCCGCCAAAATTCAAACTTCCCGCCATTTTTCCTTCTGGAGGCTTAGGTTAGTGGACATAGTCCAATTGGTCTATTTTCCTGCAAAAATTCAAAATTCCCGCCATTTTTTCTGGTGGTTAGGTTAGTGGATGTAGCACAATTGGCCTATTTTCCCGACAAAAGCCGCCATCTTGGATGACATCATGCGCTGTAGCCAAGTCTACATACCGCCATCTTGGATGACGTCAGCTCCGCCATCTTGAATAAATTTGGTAACAATGCACCGTGTCGTGACCCGAAGGATGCCCCTCTACTCTTAGGTCCTAGCATTTTTTTCTCTCTGATCTTGCTGCAGCTTTACATGGCGTCCTTTGCTTTCTGTGAAAGAATCTATTACCTCAACAAAGTTCGTCAAACGTTTTACTACATGAAAAATCGAAATGTCGTTGTCTAATACTGCAAAAGCTGTTAATACATACAGTACCCAAGACTGATGTGGTTTCTCCAACTGATTACGTCTATTTTGTCACTGTCTGTTAGATAAAACAAAATAGGCTTTCTAATATTGCGGCAGTTGTAACACAAATCAAATAAACCAGGCTGTTTTGGCACAAATGTTCATTTTTGTAACACGACAGAACTTTATTCACGAAGTACCAATATCAAATGCCTATTAGACCTAAAACAAGCAAAAAGCTTTATGTTAGTTTCACATTCCATTCACACACTCCACTTTCTCAAGCATGAGATCGAAACGTAGTAGTATGAAATTTTTATATAAATTTGTGTAATGTCCCTATTTCTTCTCTTTCCTCATTCTAGCAAACAAGTTTATCATCACTAATTCCGGAATTGTTCCTGCCACTATCAAAACTTATTCGCCACTTATCATCACTGACCCTGCCAGAATCACCGGTTCAGTTATAGCGCGATTATTCTCCGGTTAGGCATTTTTACATGTTTGTACAACGCATCTTCTGCACTACTTCCAGAATAGAACTTAAGCGACTGCTAACTGGGGAATGTGCAACTGGCCCTTACTAGTGTAGCGATCTACCAAAAATTTTCTGTCAAAATTTCATTTTCTTCGATTCCCAGAGGAGATAATATGTAATCTTTCTTAACCTGTTATTTCTGCTAGTCGTTCATTTCCACTCTGTTAGTCTGAATCTATGGATTTATAATTATAACAACGGTGGTTATTCGTAAACTCAATTAACCACATAATCAGACAGCGATTGGCATTCACCCTTTCAGCTTTACTCCGCTCAGATCGTATAGCCCCATCCCCTTTTGCCTGCAGGTAAGTTTATTCCTAGATACGACGAATATTCCCCTGACAGACATCATGTACACTATGCACGCATTCAAAAATCAACTTATGATTCATTTAGAAGTCGGCTTAGAATGTGTTCAAAAACCAACAGGGATGCGTTTCAAAATCATATGAGTAATCGATAGACCAACGTGCGCTGGATGCTAGGTACTTTGTGAAACACGGTTTTTTCCTCAAGAATATGGATTATGAAAACCCGTCCCCCCCTCCCCCCTCCAATATATACGGGCCTGATACGCACGGGGGAATCTGGCAGGTTGGGCGAGGGAGTAAACTTTTTCCGGGTTGCATCTAGCTGCTTGCTGCGACTGCTTACACAGGCAACAACCACATTTCTGTAGCCAGAAGCGGGAGAAGGTACTAATCATCTGCGACTCAACTGCAGATGCGCATGAGCCCGCTTGTAACAGATAAAACGAATCTAAATTCAAACAGTTGTAACGCCACGCTCATCGGACGCAGTTTGTTATTATGAAGCATTGCATAGTCTGCCTAAAGACTTTGACACATTTTGCTGTTGGCAGACGCTTGTATGGGCACTGTGTTTTGTTGTATATGGTGCATTTATTTGCAATTTAAGCTTTATTTTCGTTTTCTTCTCTAGTTCATGTAATATTGCTGCAGTATTATTCTGCAGTAGCGGGATACAGTAATATCCTTTGTTAGAGTATCGATTCTTACGAGTCAAATTTCAAAAAATTAACTGAAAACTGAAACAATGAAAAATTCCCGGAATCCTAAAAAATTCCCGAATTTTTCCATGTTTTTTCCGGGCTGAAAAAATTCCCGGGTTTTTCCCGGATCTCCCAGTTGTCCTGTGTCGTATACACCCTGAATAACGCCACAACTTGATTCATGCCAAAATTAGCGACTCTATTCTCTGTACTGTGTGTCACGTTTTTTGTAACCATTTAATCACTATCTGATTCATGAACAGGTTTTCTAATTGGATGTGCAGTGTTGGTCACTACATCGGAATCAAATAAATCTGGCGTATTTTGAGCACATTGTTCATCTTCGTTAGAAGCATTTATCTGTTCACTGTGTAAATTTTGCAAATCAGGTATGTCAAACTAGGCAGCGTTCATTGTAGCGGAACGTGCTGCGTCGTCAATTGTCGTTAAATTTACTGTGGACATAATTGAATTTGTTTGCTCGTCATTTAGATTAGAATCATTACTGGTGGTCGGCACACACTGATTTTCTGCAATTGGAGGATTTCATTATGACACTGAGTGTCGCTAATATTATCAGTCAAATTATTCAAGTCGGCTTTTTCACTCATTACGCATCGCGATGTACTGCAAGCAGTTTTTCGCGGCATTTTTACAAGTCAAAGATAGGAACAAAATCAAGCAAAGACAAAGCAGAAATGGAAAAAATACAATAACAACAAAGTGCAATAAAGTGCTGATGATCTATGAAAGGAGTGACAAATTAGAAAATTCGTTGCGCCAGATGCAAACAAGATTTAACATTAAGTAAATAAGAGCAGATATATAACTGAGTACTTCTCAGAAATTCACAAATAAATACGATCCTGGCCGGCTGTCGCCTATTGTAACCTCCCAACGGATAAATTCCGTAACCTCGCAATAAAAAGGTGACTAACCTCTCAATAAAAATATGACTCATATACAACCTTTCAAAAGAAATCTCGTAATATAACGTTTCAATAATTAACTGACTGTGAATCTAAACTGGTAAATCTGGACATCAGCAGTGTTGCGTCATTGGCCTTGAAAAATCATTCTGAATAAACTGAAAATTCTTACCTCAATGATGTCGCTGGATAACGCGTATATATCTGCTCCTGTAAGAAATTTTTTGGGCTCAGCCCAGTGCAATGCTGACCACTAGATTTTGTTATGTATGAGAAACAACTGGATTTTTGAAAACATTTACATGGGCCTTTAATATAACAATAGTACAAAATTAGTAGCAATTAACATATGCGAGCTGCAATACTGGGCTTGGTAATTCCATAACTCTACAGTTTTCTCCAGCTACAAAATACCGCTACTGCACTGCATTGTCCGAACTCCCAGACGCAAGTGCTCTCTGTGAGCTATACAACTCGACAACTGCTCTCTACGTGCGACCTGATCCAACCGCCCGACTGCGAGCTAGTACTACTACTGCTACTGCCGACACTGCTCTCTGGTCTGCGATTCTATTGTAGCTTACATATCGCAGGCAGAGCGTGCTCTCTGGTCTGCGATTCTATTGTAGCTTACATATCGCAGGCAGAGCGTGAGCAATCCATTGAAGTTATATCTGCTTGAGTATGCTAGCAATAAATTCCTTAGTCATGGGCCTCTTACATTGTGATGGCTGGTAAGCATGGATGCTGAGAATGAGTAGTAGTGGTAGACAATCACGGTGCCAGGAAAATTGGAACAACTATTTTGGACTGCACCAATATTTTCAAGTCAGCCATTTTGGATTCTGACGTTATAGAAGACGTCATGGTTCGCCATCGTGCATTCTAAACTCAGAACCTTACAGTTTAGTACCTGTGGAGTGGCGTCATAGCAATGCTGTTACCCTGCTAAGAAGTTTACTGTAATGGAATATCATATGTGAATAACATGCCATTAATTCATGGCAGATACTTCTTAGAATTGTTCTAATAAACCTGAAATATTTCTTATGAAGTTTAGACTTTGAGGAATTTATATGAAGCAGGAAACTGATAAGGGTAAATTACATAACACTTTACCCCATACATGCTACATAAAAAAATATTATATCAAAATGCTCCGAAAGTGTGTCAGAGTGGCCAACAGAATACGCCCCAAACTGTAACAAAATGCTTTCTAAACTGTGCTAGCTGGCAGTCTGTGAGCTCCCCCAGTGCAGTTGCATCTTATATCAGGGTGGTCAAGTTGGAGTTCGCTCATTACTTCCCTTAAGACTTCTAAACGAATCTGAGCCTGACATACACTCACTCCAGATGCTCTCTACAAGGTATTTATGCTGTAGTTAATGTTTCAGCTGACAGCATATGACGGGGTTAAAGCCGAAGTGGTGTAATTCACATTTTTAAAATTATTGACTTAAGTGCTGCAATACAATTTTGAAATATAGATCTGTTCAATGGAAGAATGGTTCTTATCCCCATAGATGGTGTTAGCAGTTTCACTTGTGAATGAAATGGCCGCTTTGTTTACAGGCATTGCGGTGCAAGTCTTACTTACGCCATTATTGCTCTAAGTGCTTCTAAGGTGTGCTTTCGTACTGTCTAGTTTATGTGTTTTGGTGAAGATGGATCCTCAATTTGACGAAGACACAAGTAGTGCACCCAGTGTATTGCAAAATGCAGGATCTAGTGATGATTATGATCCTTCAGAGAATGAAATGTTTGGTTCTTCAGGTAAGTTTAACTCATGTAGTCTATCATTTGGCCAATTACGTTAGTAACACATTATCATGTCTTTGAAATTTAACAATGACTGGCCTATAAACGTAATTTCACTGAAAATAATAGCAAACGTGGTGCGCGAGCTAAACGATGTGGCATAATTTCTGCAAAACAATTCGTAAAAATAATAACAGTCTTGATACACAACCTCAAAACGTCGTAGCATAACATTCAGAAAATAATTATGCGTGTTTGTTTGGTTGCAGAGGAAGAAGTGGAAATAAGACAACATGAATTACGAAATCGAAGTAGAAAGAGTAAAAAAAGGGGAGTATGAAGCAGGAAAGAAAGAAAAAAAGAAATTTGGGTCAGGCATATGAAACTAAGGAAGGGAGAAAGGTTCCTGAAAATACTTCCTTAAACATAAATTTTAACTGCAGATTAAAATGTATAGAGAAGATATCAGAAGTGGCACGCAGAAGTTCATTCGAAACATTTTGGAATTTAGGTTCTTTTTCTTCTCAGAATGCTTTTCTATGTGGGTTAATTAAGCAAATAAGAGCTCAGCACAGGCGTCCTAGAGATGGGTCAAGATTGCCAAAGTCAACCAGCAATCAATTTTATATTCAAGTTGATGGAACTAGTGTTAAAGTATGCAAAAAATATTTCCTTCGAACATTCCAAATATCAGATGGGCGGATGACAAGAGCTGTACAAAAGTTGAAAATGGGAGAGCAACCAGGATCGGACAAACGAGGATGTGGGATACCAGTGAACAAAATCTCTGATGAAAGAATGGATGTTGTCCAGAAGCATATGTCATCATTCCCCTCATACCAGTCTCATTATACAAGAGCTCAAAATCCAAACAGAAAATATTTATCTCTTGACCTTAACGTACGTCTTATGTATAACTTATATAGAGAATACTGCAAAGAGAAAAAAATCTTACCTGTTAAAGAGCCCATTTATCGCAGATGTTTCAGTCATGACTTCAACTTGCACTTTCATGCTCCACATAAAGATACCTGTGTGAAGTGTGACAAGTACAAAATACAGATGTCCACTTTAGAAGATGCAATAGAAAAAAAGAACGTGGAACTACAACACGAACTTCATCTTCGAAAGGCGGAGGCTGCTAGAACATCCATGAAATTAGATAAAGAAAACTCACAGAAAGATAAATTGTATTATACCTTCACGTTTGACTTGCAGAAAGCTCTACCATTCCCCAAACTGACCACTTCTGTGGCCTATTATAAAAGAAACATGTACTTATACAATCTTAGCTGTCATGAGGTGTCAACTGATATTGGCTTTATGTACACATACGATGAGACAATGGCCTCACGTGGGTCACAAGAAATAGGTTCTTGTGTTACAAAACATATTACTACAAGAGCTTCAGCTTCAAAACATGTTGTCATGTATAGTGACACTTGTACGGGGCAAAATAGGAATTTGAAATTTGTATTGTGTCTCATGAAAGTGCTTCACACCAGTGTTAACATCGACATTATGGACCATAAATTTATGGTTAGTGGCCACTCCTATCTCCCTAATGATTCAGACTTTGGATCTATAGAATCCGATGCAAGAGGTAAAACAGTTTATGTTCCTGCTGATTGGTGCTCCATAATCGCAAAATCAAGAAGAAAGAAAGCTTTTATTTTTACGCAAATGTCACGCGAAGACTTCAAGCCTACAAAGAATCTTGAACAAGCTATTACAAGCAGAAAACAAAATGTCGCTAAAAAAGTAGTGTCGTGGCTTAATATGCAGTGGATTCGTTTACTGAAGAACGAACCTTTTATGCTCTATTACAAGGAGACTGTTGATGAGGATGTTCCATTCTCCGCTCTGTCTAAAGCCAGCCAAACCAGGAAGGCCAGTTTCACTTGGACGTATTGCTATGCAAACCTATACCATGGGCCAAGACCTGTAACCAAGGAGAAGAAAAGGGACATGCTAGATCTTCTACCATACATTCCACCCATCAACCATGCTTACTTCCAGGGACTTACAACAGCTGAAGCAACAGTAGATGATGCAGGCCCACAGGATGTTGTTGATACTGAACGTGACTCAACATTGTCATAGCTAAGAAAGGATATTTCGTTGTACTGCTCTTAGTTATTTCTGAAAAATATCATTTGTCATTAAAAATACCTTTTGGTTTTATTTAAATTTACTGCAAATACAAGATTGGTTAAAGGCAAAATGGTGTAAGTCATTTGGGCCCTTCAAAAGACACATAATTTAGTATTAAACCGTTTTCAATTATGAACACATTGAAGTAATGACACCTTCCTGTGATGTAAAACACAAAAAAAGTGGTATTGATTTCTTGTGGAATTTATTATAATGCTTCTCACAAAACCTTCTGTTTCCCAAAATGCGTGAAACCTGACTTACACAACTTTGGCTTTAACCCCCTCATATATATAGTCCTATTTATGTGTACTAGTTAGGTTTATTTAGATTCAGGTCTCCCTTTAATTCGTTCCAGGCTTTTTGTAGACAACTTCATCATCTGAAAACATCCCACATCTAACCATATACCATGCAAGCTGCTGTACAGCCTATGGAAGAGGTTCCATCATACCATTATTATCGATGCCCTTCCATCCCAATCTTACACGCTGATCAAGTAAAAAATGATTGTCTATGTATCCCTATCTGACACAATGTAATCAACAGTATCATCTCTTGAGGGTTAAACATTGCAATTATTTGTGCAAAAGTCCGATATAATCGATATCAAAAATAATATGACAGCACTGCTTTTATGTCAGCAAAATAGTGGATTTAATAAATTAACACTACAATGAACCCTCGGTCTGATAACCATCCTTCAGTAACATATTTGACATTGCAGTGGTGAGCAGCACATTCATTGATGTGCTCTGCAAGGCTAGTGGTGTAGAAGGTGGAGATAGTGGAAACTCAAGTCTGGAAACAATTGTGTGTATCATGCAGCTCATCTGGAAACAATTCCTGGAACAGTTAAGTGTGCTGCTCCAATACATTCTTGTTGGATAGTAGGCCTGGATGCTATGGATGAGTGATGGATAAAAATCTGTTGGAAATGCTCGATATCCTATGTACTATACTTATGATTTATGTGAGAAATCACATAAAAAAGCAGTGCTAGCTCTGACATTAGATCACATTCTGACTATAGGAAGGATGGTTTTAGTTTAACGATTCATGTACATTGATATCAAATTTCCATCACAGCAAGGTGTACCTACAGTGAAAATCAATGTTAATTATAGAATAATACTGGCACCCAACAAAAGAATGTGTAGGTCGTTGTGGTACAGCATACTGAGAATCCATGGTTATGCATCTACTACTGCAGCTAGTTGGAATTCTATTGCAATCTGAATTCCCCATGATTCACATTGCTTAAATTCACCGGATCTACTAGTACTACAAATACTACTGCTACTGCTAGTAATCTGCCAAATAAACCACAGCAGCCCACACATCTGTATGAACTATTACAACACATTTCCCTGTACAGCGACCTTGCAATTCATCATAAATGGTTTAAAAATCAACAGAAAAAGTTCGATGCACAGTCATTCTCAAAAGTACCCAAACGACCTGAATTGCATTTCACCTGATTCGCATGCAACCCGCATAACGCAGCTGTCTAGCAGGTCCTCTAATCTCTCCTCGGTACAGTCATTTGACTACTGAAAATGGTTCCAACAAGTCTTCCCTAGAAAACAATGCTCTGTATCGCAATAACTCAAGCTGTAAATTAATACCACGATACTACAAACGTCAGGGAACACCTTATCGCAGATAAGATTGCCCTTACAGCTTGTAAGCTCACATTTATTCAAATAAATGACATAACTGAAATGTTACCACTCTCATTATTACGTTAGATAGGTAATGAACGTAGTAAGTTCGTCGTATTCATGATTTCCTCTTAAAGTAACATACCGTACTTATTGTTTAACACAAAATGACATTCAAAAATGGTTCAAATGGCTCTGAGCACTATGGGACTCAACTTCTGAGGTCATTAGTCCCCTAGAACTTAGAACTAGTTAAACCTAACTAACTTAAGGACATCACACACATCCATGCCCGAGGCAGGATTCGAACCTGCGACCGTAGCGGTCTCGTGGTTCCAGACTGCAGCGCCAGAACCGCATGGCCACTTCGGCCGGCAATGACATTAAAAATTCAACTTATTCACTAGCAGCTAGTTGAGATGATATATGAATTTCAAATGACACGACGAACCGTCTCGTACTGCATATGGATTCAAACCCAGGTCATGCAGACTAGGCAAAGATTTTGTGACAGACGGAAACTAACAGTCGTTCATGACTAGGCACACAGAAAGTGATATACCTCGACTTTAGACAGTATCAGTAAGCAAATAGCAACTTTAAATTACATAACATAAACATTTTTAACGGACGGTAAATTCCTACCAAGCATCCATTGTCTCTGTTAACGAACTACAATAGATGTTAAATATTGCTTCTTCACGAGTAACTTACTTAAAATGCCGTGAGGTAAAGCTACGTGTTGGACAGGTATTCGAACACAGATCCTAATCGGATTGTTATAGAAGCACAATCAACTGTGACATATCGGATTTTCTCGGCAGTAGCTAGATGTTTTAACTGTAATGATGAGACGAAACGTTAATTTCTTCCTTCCCAGGACTCCAACCCAGCACATGTCGCAGTTATATTCTAGATAAAACGAACGTTAAATATGGGTTTGTAACACCAGCAGCGACATGTAAGCATGTTTGAACTAGAAATCATATGATGAAGTGTACAGAGCTGACTGGGAATCGAAGCCCACGCATATCATTATTGACTACACACAAAGAGACGTCAGCTACCGAATTTTTCTCCACCAGCAGCTGGGAATAACACCATTGAACTTACAATGATCTAGCAAATAGTTCTGTCCCTCACTGGGAGTCAAAAACGTCAGACACCGTTAGTGTTGACAATGTACGAAAATACATTAAAAATCAAAATTATTATCCACCAGCAGATAGGTGTTCTCATGCTAGAGCTTGATAATACAGAATGAAAACTTTAGTGCCAGGCCAGGATTCGAAAACATCCACGCACAATATGTGGAGATGTTGAAGAATCTGCAGTTTTGAACAAACAACAAATTGTAGTCTAGCTGTATTGTTACCAAAGGATAAAATTCCGCATTAAGGGTGGTCTGAGTTGCATTCCCAGTTCAGAACCAATTTTATCGACATACAGGAGCCCCAAATAAAAGATGGAATAAGTGTCCTGTGACCCTAAATAGCGTTTGTTTCGTCACTAGAAATAAATAACTAGTATAAGAAACGTTAATGATGATAGAGTCGTTACATGTCGGCACTCCTAACTTTATTGTGTTTCAGCCTAACGTCTACTTGGTAGAGAAGGAATATCATGTTTAATGTGAATTTCAGACCACAATGCCATTATACCTTCTTCACTTGGTGTAGCCAGAGGATAATAGAATCTGTCTCTCTCTCTCTCTCTCTATCAAAAATTATCGGCAGAAGTTGGAATCGAACCCACACCAGAAGTATATGAACCTATCGTCAATCCAACAGACCACCACATCCTCTTCTCTGTGATCCTATTTTCTATTCTAACGCCTATGCGCCACACTGGATGAGAATTCTGACACACAGGTTCCCTGTAGTGGTTTGCAGCATGTTCAGTACATTCATTTACTTGGTTGACCGAATCCCCATGAACTAGCTGCCTCAGCTACCCACTGCATGCATTCGACTATATCTTGTCATCACCGAAATAAAATCACGTAACTGCCACCTACACAGAACTGCCAATAGTGTAGGATGCAGAAATTGAAACAGGAAGTGTTCCTTTCCACTTGAGCAACTCTTCTGCGCTATCTGTTTGTTGAAAACGTCGTGCAGTGCAAAAGAAAAGCTGTAACTGCCTGTCTCTCAGAAGTCTAGATCCGGCCATACGCATTATCTCACAGCACTGTGGAATGCAGAAGTTCAGGAGGACTTGTTGTTAACTTCTGGAGCTGCTGTAGCTACATGTCAGCTAGTAGCGTAATGATAAGTGTCGCACACTGTGCGTAAGATTTCGCCAGTTCAAGTACGTTCACTGCTACATTTTTTAAAACGCAATTCTCCTGTCTGCTGAAGTTATCAATCTAATTGAACTTTGAACATAATTCCCTTCACTTCTCAACCCAAAATAGTCGCATGTGGAAAAAGGGCTAACTCCTGCGACATTTTGTTCTTTCCAGGTTTAATAGATGGCCAGGTAGCAGATGAATCTCGAAACTTTTCTATTATGTATGGGGAGAGCGCATCGCGCCAACATACGTCAGAAAAGTATTTTCTACATTAGCTGTCGTGTGGTGTGGCATTTTATTCTTCTTCAAACCTTGTTTGAAAGCTTTAACTCAGAACAAGTTTTCTACATGCATGTAATCAATAAACTGTATGTGCATCGTCAGACTGTCATAGATAACATCAGAGAATTCGCATATATCGTTGATGAGTAATTTCTCTCTCATGTTTACTATTGTTTTAACGACACTAAAAGAAACCTTACGAAAATTGTGCAGAGTATTATAAGAAATGAAATAAAACTACCCATATAGCCTTACAACGAAAATCTGTTTTAATAAAACTGAGTATCTGTTCACAACCACGCCTCTATCGGTACGAATTAGTAAAATACTACTCACTCAGATTTCGATTGGGTCTGTTTTTAATTGGTATGCTGTGTCATACTCAAGAGGTATGCAAATGTGGCGTTTCATAAATAAAGTTATGTATTCTTAGAAACCCAAAATTTGCTTGTCAGCAGTGGAAAGAGGCGTTACCTGTTGTGCAGCATTGTAACTTTTTCACCATTGCACTATGAGCCAAAAGTATTTTCATGCGATATCCTTATCGATGTTTGATCTGACTGCTTGTAGCTCTTTCACAGAAGGGATAAAAGCGTTAAAGTCAGCGACACTGGAACCGCGAACGATAACAGATGCCTTTTCACAGGACAGCACGTTAACTCTTTCTTTTTTCTTTTTTGTTCGATATAGTTCCTTGCGTTTGGTCTGGGCGGACGTCACAAGACATCTGTTCAAGTTAATCATTGATTCCTTGACTCAGTTTCTTTATTACTGCGAGCATACAGCCCTCTGGCCGAACACGCTGAGCTACCGTGCCATGTGTCTTAACTTTCTCTTAAGAGGCCAATAGTGACTATAACTCGTGAAACCACGATTTAAAGGACGAGATTAGTTGCGATTTTCATGTGCAACAACTTTCCTGTGCTGAAAACCGTAAATTTACAATGTTTTGCTGCAACTCTTGGTTAATAGGCAGCGTTTTCTCTTACCAGTTGTGTCAAACATTCCGGTGTATAATTTTCCATCACGATTACAGTTTCGCACAAAATATATATGAATAAAACACTTACCTTGTTGCTTTGAGACAAAAGATTATTTCAGTACAATAAAAAGTAAGATGACAAACACTTTGCACCTCGAAATCGATTGCATCTATGTGCAGTCTTGTGATCACACAAGTAGAATTTGATGAATTGCACGAGAATGTAGAAGAATGTTGGTGCGAATGGATGCTATAAGAAACAGAGTTAACTAATTATTATGTGCCACGTAATAATCAAGTCATTTGAAAATTCAGAAGAGAAGAAACTTAAAATTATGCCCATTAAGATGGTTCAAATGGCTCTGAGCACTATGGGACTTAACTCCTGAGGTCATCAGTCCTCTAGAACTCAGAACTACTTACACCTAACTAACTTAAGGACATCACACACATCCATGCCCGAGGCAGGATTCGAACCTGCAACCGTAGCGGTCGCTCGGTTCGAGATTGTAGCGCCTAGAACCGCTCAGCCACCCCACCCAAACCCCATTAAGACACAAACTAAAGTGCAGATGCGGGCACTGTGCAGATCTGCGCTTTTTCATCTTCAGATCCATACAAATAATGTGTACTACCCAGCGTATTCATTGTTTTCGTAATCTTTCCCTGTTGTTTAGTCTTTTGTTGATGCACTGGATCCACAGTCATGAGTCTGTTTGTTTCTTTTATTGGTATATTATGAATTCCACCAGTCACATGGTGGCAAAATGGTGAAGAGGCAGACTATAAGTTCAAAGGTTTTGGGTCGATTCCTGGTCAGTCCCACGATTTTTATCTGCCATTTTACACTTATTTCCCCTCGGGTAGTGTTTGTTGATGTGAAAAATACCGAGTTGCACTGTGGTCCGAAAGCCACGTTAAACTATGAACTGGCTAGGGAAGTCAACTCACAGGTTGGAGGAAAGCAACGGCATACCACCTCCAACAGGACTGTGCCTATTAAAGCACTGTGGTGTTCAAATCAATCTTCCAACTGACGACTGCTTTACTTTCTATGGGTTAAAAAGTTAATGATCTTTGGGTTATTAACATTTTTGTTTTTTCATGTTGTAGCTTTGATATCAGTAAACGTAAGTAACTGGCTGGGCACTGTCACCATTCGAGTTGTCAAGGTGGTAGACGACGATGCTGTCGACCCCAGTTACAATCTTGGTCATGACTCTACGTTTCAGTCGAATACCTCTATGTGCCATTCTGTCTATTTCAAGATATACTTTTATACACTTGGTATGCATCTAAATTGATTTATGATAGAGCTGTATTAAGCAACATGAATCAGGTATGGTTTCCAAGCAATATATCAGACAACACGTCAGTGCAGCGAGATTTCGTTCGTGTGATGAGCATGGTGCAAGTAATATTTGTGTTTTGCTTGCTTTTGTGATAGGTTTCACCCCACTGAATGCGAGCAAGCTCACGAATAGACTGTCAGTTATTGGAATTACGCAATAATACACTTTAAAGGTGTATTTTTGCATTATGTATCCTGATGAAAATCACTGTAAATAGATTATATGCCTACTTGCTTACTACTCGCGCTTCTCTATGCTTTCCTCAAAAAATAAAAATAAAAGTAAAATGAGAGAATGACAGAGTGAGAAAACATAAATGTATTTCAAATATCAGCTCGGTGACGCCATGTTCATCTCGTGATGTAAAGTAAGGATAGTTGATAGGTAAAATCTCATTGTACTAGAAGTATGTATGACTACAGGGATATTTCTTTTCTCTCTGCAAACAACCAGAATAGAATTCAGTAACAAAGTGGTAAGAACACCTATGCAGTGCACCAATTAAACACATAGCCTTTCTTGGTTATTTTGTTAATCGTTAGCAATTGTCTGTAATGCAGTAAACATTCTTGATTACTGATTTGTTATTACTACCACTGTTGTTGTTATTCGTCACCTCAAAACAGCTTTCCTATCACTCATTGCTGCCAGTGCACGTAACGAATGGATCAGGGTGAATGTAATGTGGGATGTTTCGTCACGGAGAATGTACACATTTAACTCGGGGTCTTGTGTTCAGGGTAACATGAAAATCTCAGTAAGACAAGACGACAACGGGATGCCAGTGATGCAGGCAATAATACCCAACTATTTCTGTCGACTTAACACCACGACGACAGACAAATTGGCGTCCCAGTGTATTTTGATTAAAATTCGTTAGCCTTCTTGCGACCTCGTTCTAATACGTCGTGGGAGCAGGCATAATATTTTGTTTTTTGAACATCGAGCAATAACACACAAAGATAATAAATGGAAGGATACAAAGAAACAATCAGACTCATGGGTGTGGATCCAGTTCATCATTAGAAGACAAAATAAGAAAGCAATGAATACACTGGTTAGTATACATTATTTGTATATATCTGAAGATGAAAAAGCGCAGATCTGCACAGTGCCCGCATCTGCACTTTAGATTCTGTCTTAATGAGCATAATTCTTAGATTCTACTTTTCTGAATTTTCAAATCAGTTGATTATTACGTGGCACAGAATAATTAGTTAACTGCGTTTCTTATAGCTTCCATTCGCACCAACATTCATCTACATTCTCGTGCAACTCAGGAAATTATACTTGTATGATCTGCAGACATTTGCTAACAATGGTTCTAGCAACTTATTTTTTCTCTGGGTAGCTTCAAATATGGACAATTTTGTCGCCTTAAATCCAATTGAATGTTTTAAATATCGCTTTTGAACAGCGTTCACTTCTCCATTAATTAATGTATGGACCCCAAAAGAAGCAATTCGCCTGAGTAGCTATAGAGCATGTTCTGAAATGTATTGACACAATGTTTCGCATCCATTTACCACAGGGAATCAAAGAAAGAAACCAAACGCATTACATTGCGTTTGTTCTCTGTGCCTTGACTAACACCGAGCGAGGTGGCGCTGTGGTTAGCACACTGGACTCGCATTCGGGAGGACGACGGTTCAATCCCGCGTCTGGCCATCCTGATTTAGGTTTTCCGTGATTTCCCTAAATCGTTTCAGGCAAATGCCGGGATGGTTCCTTTGAAAGGGCACGGCCGATTTCCTTCCCCATCCTTCCCTCTCCCGAGCTTGCGCTCCATCTCTAATGACCTCGTTGTCGACGGGACGTTAAACACTAGTCTCCTCCTCCTCCTTGACTAACATGTATGAATCCACTGCAAAAACAAATTATTTGAAGAATCTCCTGTGAAAGAAAAAAGAACAGGATGTGGCGCTTTAATTTTAGCACACTGCATCAGAAACAACGAAATTAATTCTGTGCCTCATTGATGTATTGCATACTAGTGTAATAAAATACTCATTAAATAAAAACAGTTTTGTGCCTCCATTGCTATCGAGTGTGAAACACAAATCGTAGACAGATTTTATGGGTCACCATTCAACAACATTAAAGCATTTTACATCGTCGAGTGTGAGGAGTGGAGCACACGTTGTCGGCAGAAGGCGAGGCAGCGCAGTGCCTTAGCACCCGCCGGTAGGCAGCAAACATGTCCCAGAGAACTCAGACGCATGTGGTGTTCAGAGGCAGATGGTCGGCCAAGAAATCTCTCGCTAAAACATTGGTGAACCAAACTGTTTTACCAATGTGACAGAAAACGAAATATATAGTAGATTCGCTTGAATTACACTCATAGCTTCAGCACCAAGAGGAAAGGGGCGATAAAAGTTTTGTCGACGTGTGCTTTCGGTTGCCACACGTTGTATTACCTAGCCTCGCGGTTTACCTCCATACTACAGTCGCAGTCAAGAGGGATGTACTCAGACTTCAGTCAAGACTTCCTTCGGGAAGTGCCGCAGTCTACAATGTTGCCAGATCGAGCATACTGCCGGACATGGAATTCTGAGGGGAGCACGACTGTATTGTCCACCTTACGTGAATGACTCGGCGGTCAATATTTTTGTCTGAGACTGTATCTACAACACATATTGCACGCTGAAGACCCAGAAGAATTAAAAAAAAAAAACAAAATTATTTTATGAGAGCAACGTTAACTATAGTGTTCAAAGTATTCATAGTATTGTATACGTATGTGTAAACGCTTCCAGTGCCCACTCAAGACAAGTATACACAGTCTAGCTTCAATATTTTGAATAAGCCTCAGTTTGTGGATGAACTCAGACTTAAACTGATCATCATTTTGAATAATTAGCAGTACTGTAACCAGTGGTGTTAAACTCGTTTTCAACCAATGATTCCCACAGCTACATAAACACTACTTGTGATACCTCTTAGACAAAATACTTATGCAGTGCTATCAGACGAAAAGACCAACCTGACACAAACTGTGGGAAGCTTGTTTATAACCTTCGTATCTGGATAATGAGTCTTTCATATTTGAGATATCTGTGAACATTGCTGCATAAGACGATTTAAGAAGAAACTAAATTCCTTCAGCTACGACAATGTTTAAAGAAATCGTCTTAACGGCACTAAATCGTGGTTTGTGAATTGTTTACCTGCCGTACTTTGCCGCATTTCGCGGGATGGAAGGCAAAACACTTAGTGACAAATTTCACAGAAGGAAAAGGGGGACGAAATGTCTCCCACTGGAGGGCTATGTTGTTTCATCTGAATCTCTCGGAACAGTATAGTTCAATCATTTCGTTCCTTTTCCCAAGACTGCAATCTTCTTTAGGTCTCCTCCAAAGGTAAGTATGGGGGTCGGAATCCTGATCCAGTACAAAAATATTCATAATTTCATTTCAAACCCTACCACATGCACACTGGCCTGCTAGTGAAAATCAATGTGCAATTTTAATGTCTGTTCATGTGTCGCCAATAATCGCAATAGGTGTCGTTATATCTGGTCAAACACGCACACATCTTATTGTTGGTGAGTAAGCAATTGATACTTAAGCTATATTCGTGGAAGATAAAGAAGGACGGTAAGTGTGCGGTTCGATTATCGCTCAGGCACAAAAATTTGTATCCTTACTTTAGATTCAAACACCTAGCAGCTGGTAAGAAAAAACGATACGTGACATTAGATTTTACTAAGTTAAAAATCCGATTACGTGTTGGGTTCGTATCTCTGTCACAGAACTTCACATTATGTGCTTCATCTTTAAATGCATGCACACTTTGTTACTTCTGAATGGAGATATATCAGACATATTTTGTGGTTAGTTAACAGTGACGAAAGGGTCTTGATGGGAGACCCGGTTTATTACAAAAACTGTCGTCTTTTATTTTCAAGTTTAGATTTGGTTACTGATATTGGCGAAAATTTCGGTAATTCATGACTCGTCATGGCTAGTCAGCAATATGGTATGATTAGCTTAGATCAAATTTGATTAGATTAATACTTGTTTCATAGATCATGAATACGACATTTTGTAATGATGTGGAACGTATCATTTCAATGAAAGATTTCTTTACATACCATGATCCAATTTCTTTACTACAATTTTTTACTCTTTGTCTCATTCTTTTTTATTTTTGTCTCTCTCTCTCTCTCACACACACACAGACACACACACATACACAGACACACACACACTTTTTTTTTTAATTTTTTGTTGTGCTCGTCTATCGGCGAGGCACGGAAACGTCCACGAATGAGTTTCTTAGTTTTGAGTACACTTACGATAGAAATCTGCGGTGGTATTCCGTTGCCTTCCGCAGTTCTGGAGGCCGCCCCTAACATGGGATACAGACGCCTTTTGCTGCCGCCCGCTCCGGGTAGACGCTGCATGAGAAGTATAGGTTGGAAAATGAAAGACCCCTAGCCCTGAAACCTAATAGCGTCAGGGTCGGAAAAGAACAACAGCTGGCCGAGGGTGGCCAGATAGGAAAGATAAGAGTGAGGAGCCTGGCATAAGTAAGTGGAAGCAATGCCAGGACTCAACTCGGGGCCCCGTGGTCGCCAGCCACGTATCACTAGGTGTGACTCCCTGAGGACATTATCTTCCCTGCATAATGCAGTCTCCATTTTACGCAAAAAAATGGCTTCCTCTCGTGTTAAATCAGTGTCCGGAGGTAAAATAGTCCCCCATTCGGATCTCCGGGGGGGGGGGGGGGGGACAACTTGAAAGGAGGCAAAAAATCAAAACGAGAATTGGTACCTGGAATGTCAGAACTCTGCTACAAGCAGGAAAACTAGAAAACCTTAAAAGAGAGATGGAAAAGAATCATATGGACCTCGTAGGAGTTGCTGAGGTAAGATGGAATGGACATGGAGAGTTGCAGTCAGATGAATATGTATTCTACAGATGAATATGTATTCTACTACTCAGGAGGAGAAGTAAAAGGAATTAATGGAGTAGGAATGATTATGACAAAGGAATTGGCTAAATGTGTGGAATATGTAGACTATGCAAATGACCGGGTTATTGGTGTAAGGCTGAAAGGAGCACAAAAAGATTTACTGATTGTCCAGGTGTATATGCCAACTTCAGAACATGATGACCAAATTGTAGAGGAAATGTACAATGTAATAGAGAGAACAATGGACGAAAATAAAAAATGCTGTAAAATAGTAATGGGAGACTGGAACGCCATTGTGGGAGAAGGGAAAGAGGGAAACATAGTAGGCAGTCATGGTCTTGGAAAGAGAAATGACAGAGGTGAATGGTTAATTGACTTCTGCAGGGAAAGGCAGCTGATAGCGGCAAACACATGGTTCAAGAACAATAAGAGGAGGCTCTACACTTGGAAATCACCAGAGGATAAATATAGAAACCAAATCGATTTTATACTGGTAGAAGAAAAATACAGGAATGGAATCAAGAAGGTGCACACATTACGAGGTGCAGATATTAATAGTGACCAAAACTTACTTATGGCAGAAATAGAAATAAGAATGAAAAAACTGAAAAAGGAGACTGTGGTGTCACCGCCAGACCCCACACTTGCTAGGTGGTAGCCTTTAAATCGGCCGCGGTCCGTTAGTATACGTCGGACCCGCGTGTCGCCACTGTCAGTGATTGCAGACCGAGCGCCGCCACACGGCAGGTCTAGAGAGACTTCCTAGCACTTGCCCCAGTTGTACAGCCGACTTTGCTAGCGATGGTTCACTGACAAATTACGCTCTCATTTGCCGAGACGATAGTTAGCATAGCCTTCAGCTACGTCATTTGCTACGACCTAGCAAGGCGCCATTATCAACTGCTATTTATCTTGTGATGCATGTATCGTCAGACCGGTGTTCACCAATTATGGATTAAAGTTAAGTATTCCAGCAGCTACGTACTTTTCTTGATAGTATAATTACTTTACCTGTTCCAGACCTCACGCCAGCCTGCGAGAGCTTAAACGCGTGCCTTTCGGCTTCCTCCAAACCCCGTGGATTGGCTCCTGCCAATTCACGACATATGGCGACGAGGATGGGATTTTGCGTTCGTATTTGCCCTGATTTACTTGTGTCATGGCTTCGCCACAATCTCCAGATGTACTGTCCGAATTTTATCGCTTGCAGAATCAGCAGACGCAGGCCTTGCTGGATGGCCTTGGACAGCTCGTCCAGGGTCAACGTGCGATGCAAAACGATGCGGCGGCCGCCGCTCCACCGCTACCGCAGCCACAACACGCTGTTGCACCACCTTTTCGTCCGTTTGATGCTGGACTGGAAAGCTGGACGGAGTGGTCACGCCAATTTGGATTCCATCTCGCCGCCTACAGAATTCAAGGTAATGAGCGGCAGCCTTTTCTCCTTTCCGCCGTAGGCGTCCAGACGTACCGTGTGATAGTGAAATTATTTCCCCGACGCGACGTAGCAACTCTGTCCTACGACGAAATTTTGTCTGCATTAGATGCTTATTTCAAAGAATCAGTCAATGTAGTTGCAAAAAGGTGTACCTTCTTTCGTACAAAACGTACGGCCGTTCAGACTAATAGGGAGTGGGTTGCAACCTCGCAAGGCCTTACTAGGGATTGTGCTTTTGAGTGTGAATGTGGACTCCCTTATTCAGATACTATGGTACGTGATGCTATTGCACAGAACGTTTCTGATGTTCGTATACGGGAACAGATTTTGAAACTAGTCAATCCCTCCTTCAACAAGTGATGGACATATTGGATCGGCAGGACACACTTGACTTTGCTCAGGGATAATTTGAAACTTCACCAGCCGTGTGTCACATTAACCGGCCCGCCGGGCGAGCTACAAGGAACAGTAAACAGCCATCGCGCCCGTCCGCGCAGCTGCCGCCAAGCTCTCCGCCACGTGTGCCGCACGAGCAAGCAAATGCAGTGCTAAAATCATGCCTGCGATGTGCTACTAGACATTCGCGAGAGAATCACCCGTCACGCCAAGCTATTTGCTTTTTCTGTACTAAAAGAGGACATGTTCAAAGTGTTTGCCAGAAAAGGCTCAGATCGGACACTCACAACCCTTCCAGGCCCTTTGCTTCGCGCCGGAATCGAACCAAGAATACTCGGGTTCGTGAACCTTCGCCCATGGAAATTCATGTAGTTCATTCCACTCCGCCAAGTGCCACTCTCTCTAACAGTGACTGTGTTCGTCCCACAAATAGTGTGCGTCGACATTGCCGGAAATCCCGTCAAGTCGCAAGTGATTCTGTACCAGTGTCTGTTCACGTTGCACGAGACGGTCGCTCTTGTCATCAGCAGGACAATAAACTTTTTGTAGATTTGGACTTTAATGGCAAGGTCATACCATTCCAGCTCGATACCAGAGCTGCAGTTTCACTGATCAATAAAGACATGTACAAATAACTGGGCAACCCTCCGTTGCATGCCGCAAATGTTAAGCTCACTAGTTATTCAGGACAGCATCTCCCTGTGTTAGGACAGTGCAGCCTTCTTGCAACATACAAGGGACAAACAAAACTTGTTTCATTTTACGTTCTTCGTTCTCCTACTGCAGTGAACTTGTTTGGTTTAGATTTATTTCAGTTGTTTAACTTGTCTATAGTCAATCAGGTCCTATCAGTGAATCAGACTGTGCCTTCAGACAGTGTTTCTCGTCTATGTGAACAATTTGCAGACATTTTTGCACCGGGCCTTGGTTGCGCTAAGAACTATGAAGCACATTTGGAACTGAAAGTAAACGTGCAACCGAAATTTTTCAGAGCGCGCATTGTTGCGTGATGAGGTCGCAAGAACATTAAACGAGTTGGAATCACAAGGTGTGATTGAACGTGTGCAGGCTTCTCTCTGGGCATCACCCTTAGTAATTTTGCAAAAACCTTCCGGAAAATTGAGACTTTGCGTGGACTTCAAGGCAACAGTGAATCCCCAACTAGTGACTGCAACTTTTCCTTTACCCCGCCCGGAAGATCTTTTTGACAAACTGTGCCCGGGTAAATATTTTTCGAAGTTGGACCTCGCAGATGCGTACTTGCAAATACCAGTGGGCGAAGAATCCCAGCGCGTTTTGGTGGTTAACACGCATCTTGGTTTGTACTGATTCAAACGACTGCCATTCGGGTGTGCATCCGCCCCTGCATTGTTTCAGCAATATTTACAAACTGTTTGTGCGTCGGTCCCTACTGCAGCAAACTATCTGGACGATATTGTGATCTCCGGAAAGACGGAAGAAGAACATTTCGCCGATCTCAGAACATTATTTCAGGTCTTGCAACAAAATGGTCTTCGCTTGCGGAAGGACAAATGTGTGTTTTTTGCTCGTGACTTACCATATCTGGGACATGTAATCAATGCCCAAGGCATACATCCCAGTCCAGAGCACCTCCGTGCCATACAAGACTTGCCTTCGCCGCAGAATTTGAAGCAGCTACAGAGTGTGCTGGGAAAAATAAATTATTATAACAGGTATATGCGCCACGCCTCTTCCATTTCAGCTCCGCTTCATCGCTTACGCCGTAAAGGTGTTCCATTCGTCTGGACGACGGAATGCGAACGCGCCTTTCGCCAGTTGAAATCGGCGTTGCTTTCAAATACTTGCCTTACGCCATTCGATCCCCAGAAACACCTTTTGTTGATGGTAGATGCATCGGATTTCGGGATCGGTGCTGTGCTTGCGCACAAAGATGGATCCCATGACCGCCCTATTGCCTTTGCGTCCACATTGCTCTCGTCTGTGCAAAGACATTATTCACAGATCGAGAAAGAAGCTTTGGCTCTCGTGTTTGGTGTTACAAAGTTTCATGATTTCTTGTATGGTCGTCACTTTACCATCATCACAGACCACAAACCTTTGACGTCGCTTTTTCATCCGAACAAGCCTGTACCTCCACGTACAGCGCAGAAATTCATTCGCTGGTCAATTTTCCTCTCGCAGTACCGCTACGATATCTTGTATCGGTCCACTGTTAAGCATGGGAACGCCGATGCGTTGTCCCGTTTGCCTGTTGCTGAGGATAGAGCATTCGATTCCTCCGAACTTGCTTGCATGTTCATTGATTCGGAAACCGATGACGTGGTCGAATCGTTTCCGATTAATTTTCGTCGTGTAGCTACAGCCACAGCTGCTGACCCTGTCCTTGCTACCGTTCTGCGTTTTGTTGCTACGCAATGGCCCTTGTCAAAGTCGCGGATCGAGGATCCGTTGGTTCGCCGATTTTTTGCTCACAAAGAGAGACTTTTTGTACGACGTGGTGTTTTGCTGTTGCGTTCTGATAATGATCAGTCCAGGGTCGTGGCCCCACGTTCGTTACAGTCCTCTGTCTTACGGCTTCTCCACCAAGGACATTGGGGTATAGTGAGAACGAAAGAACTTGCTCGTCAGCACTGTACTTGGTTCGGAATCGATGCTACGATTACGAATATGTGCTCTTCTTGCATGGCGTGTGCCGAACAACAATCCGCACCACCACGGAAATTCATTGCATGGCCAAAAGCCACTACCCCTTGGCAACGCTTACACATCGATTTTGCTGGTCCATTCTGGAATGCTCGCTGGTTGGTTCTGGTCGATTCATTCAGTTATTTTCCTGTTGTTGTCCGGATGTCTTCCACGACGTCTTCTGCCACCATCCAAGCGTTATCCGCTATCTTTTGCATTGAAGGTCTTCCAAAGACTATTGTTTCCGACAATGGCCCACAATTCATGTCCGCGGAATTTCAGTCATTCTGCAAGGCCAATGGTATTCAACATCTGACATCCGCGCCGTTTTCGCCACAGTCAAACGGTGCCGCTGAACGATTGGTCCGGACTTTCAAGTCCCAGATGTTGAAGTTGAAAAAGTCTCATTCTCGGGAGGACGCCTTCTTGCTCTTTTTGTCCACATATCGCTCTCAGCCCCGAGATGGTCGCTCGCCGGCTGAGTTGCTCCACGGTCGTCCTCATCGAACCTTGATGTCTTTGCTGCATCCGCCGCATCAGGTTCCTGTGCAGCGGCAGACACCTGCTTTTGCCCCAAGCGACGTTGTCTACTATCGCAACTTGTAACCTCCCCCCTCACTTATCGACCTTAATGACAGTGAAAAATTAAACCGCGTGTACCTAATGGAAATTTGGGAAAAGCAATCGTCACCGAAGTTAATCTATCGGTAAAGAGGGAGGGAAGGGTTACATCTAAATGAAAGGAAAAATGCAAATGAAACTGGTGGAAATTAATTTTGAAAAGGGGTAAAGTTAATAAAGAAAGTAAATGTGCGGCCGTTACGTTAACAATTAACTAGCGGTAATTAGATATTTGAGATTTGGGGGAAATCACGGTCGCCAGTCCTAAGGACAATTACTATAGTAACTGAAAAAGAAAGGTTATTACACATATAATTAACACTAGAAGCATGGCAACTGACGGTTGACACGTGTAGTGTGAAAACTGAAAGTTTGTCAGAAGTAATAAATTTCGCTACACTCTGACTTAATTTAGCAAAAGAATTAATAAAACCGGAAAATTGAAAGTTAATTTAGTGACTGAAGTTAATAGTGAGCTTTCTTTCTGAAGCACATCGAAATCCAGTAAAATACGGTTAGTCTTGGACTACCTCAACAATCATTTCAAAAGCAACTTGACTCTACGCAATTTAGAAACAAGAGATTTAACTTTGAACTTGAATTAAATGATTCTGAACTATTAACAATAGTAAAATTTAGTACGTACCAAGCTGAGCTGCAGTCACAGGTAAGCTAAAATATGCTAACAAAACTCGCACTCTAAATTTGTGCTCGTGTAACCTAAATATTGTAGCCAGCTACTGAACTTTGAAATTAAAGCAGTGAAATCTAATTATATTATTTTAATGCTGGCGTTTGAATTTCAACGACACTCGGGTTCATTTTGGAAAAGGAAGGGACCCTGCTTGGCAATGCAATTGGGACAATGAGCAACAAAGGTTCATGCTAAGTTGCTGTAATTTTGCGAGGCAAATGGAACAATTTGAAAAGCTGAGGTCTGCCATACAGTTCTGAAACTTTACGTGCTTTTAGTCTTCCTTGTTGATTGATTGAAGGTTTGAAACCGTCGATCGAGGAGGTGGCGACAGTCACTCATTGTCGGCCGTCGCTGTTGCAGAAGCTGGATGTTGGCGCGCCTTCTTCTCGACACGGTCACCAGGCGAAACGGGCTCTTGATGTGCGCCAGCTAATGCTTCCCGTCCGCGACACCATGTCAGAAACTTTCATCGTGAGTCGAGCGCAATTACATGCTGCCAAACCCCGAAAGCGCGGCAACTCGCGGGAGCGTCACACAACACCTGCTCCACTCGCTACTCCCGCCAGACTCTCACTGCCCGCGCCCCACGCGGCAGAGTTAACACTACCAAAGATCCTACACACTTTGAGTCTTCACACGACCTATCGATGTAATCGTTCGATAGCAGTTTTCCCTAGGCAAGACCCAGCGTAAAAATACAAATAATATTTACGAAACAAACCAATTATACATCGACATGAGTGCATAAATATATATATATACAAACAGTAAAACAATTACAATATATAAAGAGACAGAAATGTCATATCTTGAGGTAACAAAACAAGGAAAAAAAATAATAGTACAATAGATGGAAATAGGAGGATATGCATTTCCGGCGTTACACATGCCCCACATTGTCTGAGGATGTTCGTGTAACGTAAACAGACTCAGAAAATGTCCCAAAAAAGAAACAGCGGAAATGCATATGCTCAAAACATCAACAAAATTTAGCATTCGTCTAATTAACCATAAATCAATTTTTAGACCCTAATAATTGAGTGGAGACACTCCTGATCTTATTCCACTCTGTCATCTTGCACAAAATAAAACAGGTTGACAACATATTAAAATTCATAGAAGATATAGAAAATGGTTTAGCTATTCCAAAATCGTCAAAATCCGTAACACTATCATGAAATGGAATACTATTTACAAAATTAATCAGAGTACATGGTCATAAAAACAGGTAGATCAAAATACGCAAATTAATTATTAATTACATAGAATACAAATTTTATATAACCTTTTCGTAATTAATACGCTTGCCATGAGAGTCCACTTAATGCTAAACAAGAAAATAATATTCAGTAGATCGAAAAAAACATAAGTATTGACAGCAGAATTCTTTCACATCAGCTGTCCGGGAAGAAAAACTATTCCGCCTTTCGTACCCGCAAGTACAAAGAATGGCGAGAGCGGCACGGAGAGCCTACGGCGGCACAAGAGCCGACAGCGGCTCCGCCTCGTCAGTATTGTTGCGCCCGCCTGTGCGGCACGCTTGATCTCACTCGCCTGTCTAACGGCATTTCCAGAACGTCCGCTTCACTGAATTCTTTGGGAAAAACTCACTCCCGAGTAATCTCAAGGAGTCCATTAACACTATCACATTGGATAACTCAACACTGTCCATCATCACACGCATGTACTAGCCTGAAACTTAAAACACCGTCTAAGTACATCGGCAATGACTAGTAAAACACATTCATGAAATCTTACAGCTAGTTACAAAATCATATTTACACTGCTTAAGCTACTGTGACTCAGCTGAAAACTTAAACTAGCAGCTTGGATTTTTCAGTTGGTTAAACGTCTAATCAAAATTAATTACTTGTTAATTACAAGTTCTTTAATGATCTCTAGGTCAGGCAAAAGCATCGCAACATGGCACATCCTTAAATTTCTAACTCGCTCGATTTCTCATGAGCTTTTACAAGTACTAAGTCTCCGATTGCAAACTTAGCAAAACGCGCTTTAGCGTCATGACGACGTATGCGAGCATCGGCTTTAAGCTTCATTACTTCTCGCAAACGATCTTTTTTCACACCAATACTAATGTTAATCCGTGGAGGGAATTTGATTATCTCTTCCAATTCACTTTCTTTTGTCAATGCCGAAATTCCTCATGTTACGGCAGTTCAAACCCATTCCTACGTCAATGTCATTCGGCCAGTTAACAATGTGTATAGGCTGGTATTGCCTATGCACACCGTCTCCTGCCTCGTCAAAACTAACTATCATTGTTTTATCTAGTGACATACATGTCAAAGTTTTGCTTTCGCAGTTAATCACTGCACGGTACTTTAATAGCCAATCTAACCCGATAATTACTTCCGTAGTTAAGTCTGGCACGACGACAAACTCTTGTTCAAATCGTGCCCCACATATCTCGAAGTTGAGAAAAGTCTGTTTTGTGACCGGTTTACTGGCCTTCCCAGTAGCACCGATAATTTTCACCCCTGTTACTGGCATAACTACGATGCCAGGTCTGTCTTTCAGTAACTGAAATATTTTTCCAGATACAGCACTCAATTCTGCACCGGTGTCAATCAACACGTTTAGTTGTAGGTCGTGCATATTAACAGACACTACTATCTGTCTACACTTGCCCTCGACTGTTTCTTTATTTTCCCACAGTAAATCCTCGTCTATATCCAGGTCATTCCAGAAAAAACCATCCGGCTTTGATCCTAAATCCGGTTTATCTGGCGGCTTTTTCAGCCTCTGTTCACTTACAGTTTTAATTTCAACACGTCTGTCCTGAGGCTTAGTCTGTTGCTTCGCCTCCAATACCGAAACCTTTTCCTGTAACTCGTCAACTAGTGAGTGCTGCCTTGCTATCACTTCACTAATTGTCACCTTCGTTGATTCCTCTTTGGTCAGATTGATCTCATCTGCCAATCTACCTGGAAGAATGTGCCCAGTAGCATCTGAAATAACTTCCTCTGGACCTGCGCAACCCACACTGCTACCGTCTGACCGTATAACGTCAGTTCTAACCTCATACACGCTGTAATCTACGTGCTTTTCTACCAATCGTTTCCGGCTATCACTAAAATTTTCGTAATCTTTCTCCTTAATACTCTCGCAATGTTTAAACTGGATGTTCGCGTCGGATGGGTCGGCTACTTCTACCACTACAACTTTCGGTAAAGTCTGCCGGTTAGGGCCAGAACTTTCCGTTACTACTTCAACATTCAACTCCTGCGGGACGAAACACGACGCATCTTGCTCGTGCTCCCCGTTAACATCAATTATTTCTAGTAAAGTCTGCCGGTTAGGGCCAGAACTTTCTATCACTTCACAATCACTATCTTCCTGCGGGACGAGACGCGGCAAATCCTGCCCGCGCTCCCCATAAACACTTCTCCCGTACAGGCCCCTATAATCTCTTAGTTCGTCGTATAAGCGACCGAACTGCCTTAACCAGACCTCATCCCTCTCTGCATCCCCTCGCTCAATGACGGACGTGTTATCCGACATCTGATCTTCTCACAACAATTGCGAATCTTTCTTAAACTCAATCTCCAGTTCCGCTGTGGGTATTACAGCTGCCCCTTTATAATCGATTTCCGGAACACTACTTAAATTGTTCTCACTGACAGTGAATGTACTTCCTACTGCCGTGTCTACAGCTGATCTACTACTTGTGGGCGCACTCCTTTCTCCCAACACTGGCACACTCTCCCGCCGTTGATTATTCCATACGGAATTTTCATAACGACGACACCTGGGTTTTCTCCTGTTATTGGGCCGCCAAAATTTCTCCACGCCCGGTCGGCCCCTCACCGGCGCGGCTAATGGTTTCCCTGTCTCGTCCCAGCAGATACGCTCCCCGGATGCTGCTGAGGCGGCTGATCACACCCTCTGGCGTTATTACTATTCTGTGAAGCCCGTATCACGTTAGTGTGATACTGGTTTCCGTCATTCCTGTTATTATTTGCATTGTACCGATTGTTATTACGGTCCGAACCATTATTGTTATTGCTGCCATGGTTGCGGTATGCATTATTCCCATGGTTATTGTTGTTGTGGTTGCTGTGGTACCCGTTGTTGTTACCACGGCCTCTACCCCTGTCGCGATTATTGCGCCAATAGTCCTCGTCCTCAACTCTTCCCAGGAAATCATTGATTGTCCTGTGATTGCTCCCTACGTAGCGTTTTGTATCATCTGGAAGCTTTTTGTAGAGTTCCCAGACTATTTCGGATTCCGTGCGGCGATCACGCAAATAATCCAACTTGCGGATCCAGCCCTCACAAAACTCCTTCATCGAACCGCGCGAATTCGCATCGAAAGGCCTCGATACGACAAATTCGCGCCAGACACTTTGCTGTTTTTGCTCTGACCAGTATTCAGCCAGAAACAAATTTTTAAATTCGTCAAAAGTCAGGTTCGTAATGTTGAGGTTTAAGCCCCAACGCTTGGCATCACCAGCCAACACATCAATAATCGCATTAATTTTTCTCTCATCAGTCCATGATCTGGGTAAAACTCTTTCACAATTTTTAATGAAACCCGTCGGGTGTATACCGCCTTTTTTCAAGGGGTCGAACCGCTCCTCTTTCGTCAACAATTCCGAACTATGTGCACAGATTGGCAC
The DNA here is from genome assembly GCF_021461385.2 of Schistocerca piceifrons. Lineage (NCBI taxonomy): Eukaryota > Metazoa > Arthropoda > Insecta > Orthoptera > Acrididae > Schistocerca > Schistocerca piceifrons. Next base: position 10,357,124 of record NC_060143.1, read on the forward strand.
ATAACTCTGTTTTTCGTCAAGTTTCCTTTCTAATTCCGACACCCTCGTAATCACTTGGCAAGTGGTTGTCGCAAGCGTTTCCACTTCCCTCTTTTTCTCTTCGCAGGTATTAGCCTGCTTCGTCACTTTGGTATCTACTTCGGATACTAAAGCCTTTAAAGTTTCCACCTTCTGATGATCCTCTTTTCTCACTAATTGAATTTGTTCCGTCACCTTTTTCTCGATGATCGGAGCAACTGATTCTCCTACACTTTTCTCGATTCTGCTAATTTCGGAATCAAAACGAGTATTTATGCTCGCAATTTCCGCCTGAACGCCTATCATTTCCTGTTTAAGGTTACCGATTTCGGTATTAATCACAACAATATCTTCTTTGATTTTATCAACTTTTGTGTTAACAACTTCAACATTGTTGTTAACAACATTAATAGCTTTGTTCTGATTGTCTAGCATTCGTTCAATTTTTTCAGACTGAGCTACTTGCTTGGCAGCCTGAGCTGCTTGCTTGGCAGCCTGATCGTCTTGCTTGGCAGACAGAGCTTTAATTTCTGCCGATTGACTCTTGATTTCGTTAGTCAAAACATTCAATAAATCAGTTAAATTCCCGGAAACTACCGGTTTTACTTCCGCAGCGGCTTCCTCTTTAATTGTCCCCCCGTATTCGTCATCAAGGGATTCAGATTTGATTTTCGCTTCCGATTCCGAAACAATTTCTAAAGCTTGGAATTCCATTCTGCTCTTTGTTGCGTTTCCGCGGTCGCGTCTTTCATGCTAGCCGCCTGCCCCTGAACAATGGGTACTGTGGTGCGTGTTTCCCACTGTTCGACCGATTGTTCCGTATCCAAGTCTACCAAATTTTGGCAATTGTTGCCTTCACTCATTTTAATATTTTTCAATATAAATGCAAAATCTCAACTCTAATTAGGATTCCTCACACGAATATTCTCGCTGACGTATCGACCATTTCGTAACCAGTACTTTGTTACGAGATTTGCACAATGCAAAATTCGTGTCCAGAACAACCTCAAATTTGAAGATTGTCCTGTCACCAGGTCGCCACGTGTAACCTCCCCCCTCACTTATCGACCTTAATGACAGTGAAAAGTTAAACCGCGTGTACCTAATGGAAATTTGGGAAAAGCAATCGTCACCGAAGTTAATCTATCGGTAAAGAAGGAGGAAAGGGTTACATCTAAATGAAAGGAAAAATGCAAATGAAACTGGTGGAAATTAATTTTGAAAAGGGGTAAAGTTAATAAAGAAAGTAAATGTGCGGCCGTTACATTAACAATTAACTAGCGGTAATTAGATATTTGAGATTTGGGGGAAATCACGGTCGCCAATCCTAAGGACAATTACTATAGTAACTGAAAAAGAAAGGTTATTACACATATAATTAACACTAGAAGCGTGGCAACTGAAGGTTGACACGTGTAGTGTGAAAACTGAAAGTTTGTCAGAAGTAATAAATTTCGCTACACTCTGACTTAATTTAGCAAAAGAATTAATAAAACCGGAAAACTGAAAGTTAATTTAGTGACTGAAGTTAATAGTGAGCTTTCTTTCTGAAGCACATCGAAATCCAGTAAAATACGGTTAGTCTTGGACTACCTCAACAATCATTTCAAAAGCAACTTGACTCTACGCAATTTAGAAACAAGAGATTTAACTTTGAACTTGAATTAAATGATTCTGAACTATTAACAATAGTAAAATTTAGTACGTACCAAGCTGAGCTGCAGTCACAGGTAAGCTAAAATATGCTAACAAAACTCGCACTCTAAATTTGTGCTCGTGTAACCTAAATATTGTAGCCAGCTACTGAACTTTGAAATTAAAGCAGTGAAATCTAATTATATTATTTTAATGCTGGCGTTTGAATTTCAACGACACTCGGGTTCATTTTGGAAAAGGAAGGGACCCTGCTTGGCAATGCAATTGGGACAATGAGCAACAAAGGTTCATGCTAAGTTGCTGTAATTTTGCGAGGCAAATGGAACAATTTGAAAAGCTGAGGTCTGCCATACAGTTCTGAAACTTTACGTGCTTTTAGTCTTCCTTGTTGATTGATTGAAGGTTTGAAGCCGTCGATCGAGGAGGTGGCGACAGTCACTCATTGTCGGCCGTCGCTGTTGCAGAAGCTGGATGTTGGCGCGCCTTCTTCTCGACACGGTCACCAGGCGAAACGGGCTCTTGATGTGCGCCAGCTAATGCTTCCCGTCCGCGACACCATGTCAGAAACTTTCATCGCGAGTCGAGCGCAATTACATGCTGCCAAACCCCGAAAGCGCGGCAACTCGCGGGAGCGTCACACAACACCTGCTCCACTCGCTACTCCCGCCAGACTCTCACTGCCCGCGCCCCACGCGGCAGAGTTAACACTACCAAAGATCCTACACACTTTGAGTCTTCACACGACCTATCAATGTAATCGTTCGATAGCAGTTTTCCCTAGGCAAGACCCAGCGTAAAAATACAAATAATATTTACGAAACAAACCAATTATACATCGACATGAGTGCATAAATATATATATACAAACAGTAAAACAATTACAATATATAAAGAGACAGAAATGTCATATCTTGAGGTAACAAAACAAGGAGAAAAAAATAATAGTACAATAGATGGAAATAGGAGGATATGCATTTCCGGCGTTACAAACTATCGAGGTTCACGGCGTTGGCTCGCAGGGCGCATCCTTCGCTGCTTCGGCCGCGCTATGTATCTGGTTTTGGGGGCCTCTGCTGAGGTGCGTCGGCATCTCAATCAGCTGCGCCTCTGTCGTCGCACGGGATCTGCCGCTCCCCGTCTGCTTTCAGCGACGGTGCCGTCCGGTCAGCGCCCTGGGGACCCATCTACTGGCTCGCCTCAGCCCCAATTGTTCCCGACGCTGCCTTCCATTTTGCCCCATGGCGACGCGCCGCCGCCGCCGCCTGTTCTCCCGCCGGCGACGCCCGCAGTGGACGCGTCGCTGCAACCGCCGGGCGCCTCCATGGGTCACGCGCCGCCGATCGCTTCCCGTGACCAGTTGTCCTCCGCCATGGACCTTTTGCCCACTCCGGACCATATGTCGTCTTCGCCCGTCGGGTGCCCCGGCTCGATGGAGGTCGACCCTTCGGCCCCTCATGTCTCTCCAAGGGCGCATACACCGCATGTTGGCGTGCACCCTGGACTAGGTTTTCAGGCGTTTCCTAGCTCCCCTCGGACCGAATGGCAGGGTGCGGGTGGCACAGCCTCGCCTGTTGTTAGGCTCCCCACCTCGTCGCATACGTCAACACGGGGTCCTCTCCACGGCGGGCGGAAGCCTTATAACACAACCGTACGCCGATTTGCGGGGGAGGAATGTGGTGTCACCGCCAGACACCACACTTGCTGGGTGGTAGCCTTTAAATCGGCCGCGGTCCGTTAGTATACGTCGGACCCGCGTGTCGCCACTGTCAGTGATTGCAGACCGAGCGCCGCCACACGGCAGGTCTAGAGAGACTTCCTAGCACTCGCCCCAGTTGTACAGCCGACTTTGCTAGCGATGGTTCACTGACAAATTACGCTCTCATTTGCCGAGACGATAGTTAGCATAGCCTTCAGCTACGTCATTTGCTACGACCTAGCAAGGCGCCATTATCAACTGCTATTTATCTTGTGATGCATGTACCGTCAGACTGATGTTCACCAATTATGGATTAAAGTTAAGTATTCCAGCAGCTACGTACTTTTCTTGATAGTATAATTACTTTACCTGTTCCAGACCTCACGCCAACCTGCGTGAGCTTAAACGCGTGCCTTTCGGCTTCCTCCAAACCCCGTGGATTGGCTCCTGCCAATTCACAACAGCGACAATGGTGAAGAAGTGGGATCTAGAGAAGATAAGGTCCAACAAAGAACAAATTACAGAAATGCTGTCTCGGGACTTTCTAAACACATTACGAGACAAAGAAGCACCTGATAATGCCAACGAGTACTGGAATATGCTGAAAGAAGGAATCATTAAAGCAGGACAGCAAAATATAGGATATGTAAAAGGGAAAAGGTAAAAAAAACCATGGGTCACACAAGAAATGATTTCCAAGATGGAGGAGAGAAGAAAATTGAAAAACAAGAACACTGAAGATGCAAGAAAGATATACCGAAGGTTAAATAACGAACTGCGAAGAGAAACAGAGCAGGCTAGGAAAAAATGGCTAAAAGAGGAATGTGATGAAACTGAAGAACTGGACAGGAAGGGAAGATACGACTTACTATAGAACAGAGTAAAGACTATGACATGGGAACAAAACAGAGCAGGAAGTGCTACTATGGAAATTTTGAGTAAAGACGAAGAGGTAGTGTACAAAGATCGTGACGATGGCCTCCAGAGATGGGAAGGATATATAAAAGAGCTATATGACACAAATAGCAAACCAGAAACTCTGGAACTTGAATCACACAACAGTGTAAGTGATGAAGAGAAAGGACCGACCATCATAATGGAAGAAGTAAAGTCTGCCATTGCTGCAATGAAAAATGGCAAAGCAGTAGGTACAGATACAATACCGGGAGAAATACTAAAATGCTTGAACCACAATGGAATAAGAGAAATATTGAGGTTATGTAATAAAATATATGACAGTGGTGAATGGCCTGAGGGCTTTTTGACAACAGTAATGATTCCATTACCGAAAAAACAAGGAACCAAGAAATGCAGCGAGCACAGGACAATCAGCCTCATTTCACATGCAGCCAAAGTGATGTTAAGAATAATTAATAAAAGACTTGAAAAAGTAATAGAGGAGAATCTCGGCGAGGAGCAGTTTGGCTTTAGACGGAATACGGGCACCAGAGATGCAATAGGGCTCGTACGAATCTTGGGAGAAAGGTTTATTGAAAAAGGAAGAGACCTATATATGTGCTTCATCGATTTAGAAAAGGCATTTGACAACGTGGTTTAGGGCAAGCTGGCGACTATTATGAAGGAAAAGAGAGTGGACTGGAAAACCAGAAGACTTATAAACTCATTGTACCTTAATCAAAAAGTTTCAGTTAAAGTGAGAGGAGAAAGTACAAACTGGATCAGACTAGGGAAAGGAGTAAGACAAGGATGCTGTTTATCACCTAATCTTTTCAACCTGTACTTGGAAAATATGATTGACCAATGCTCATTAGATGACAAAGGAGTAGAAATTGGAGGAAGAAGAGTAGGGTGCTTGAGTTTTGCTGATGACATGGTCCTTCTAGCCACAGGGGAAAAAGAATTACAGGATTTGGTGGACACCATTACAACTAACGGAAAAAAATATTGAATGAAAATTAACACAAATAAAACAAAAGTATTGGCAATAGGAGGAAATAAGGAAATAAAAATTGTGATGAAAGGAGAAACACTAAAACAGGTGCAAAATTTTAAGTATCTTGGAAGCAGGATAGACACCGACTGGAAGTGCACCACAGAAATTAAAACAATGATAGCAATGGCAAAAGAGGCGTTTTATAAGAAAAGGAGAATCTTCTGCAGCGGTCTGGACAGAGAACTCAAAAAGAGACTCATAAAATGTCTTGTATGGAGTGTTCTCCTATATGGCGTTGAAACATGGACTGTGAGGAAAAAAGACAGAGAAAGGCTGGAGGCTTTTGAGATCTGGACATGGCGGAAGATGGAAAGAATAAGTTGGATGGACAGAGTAAAAAATGAAGAAGTACTGAGAAGAGTGGGAGAGAAAAGGCAGTTACTAGATGTAATAAAGATAAGAAAAAGAAATTGGATTGGGCATATATTAAGAAAGAATGACGGACTGATAAAAACAGTTTTAGAAGGTTATGTAGAAGGGAAAAGGAAGCGAGGAAGGAAGAGATTCCAGATACTGGATGACATGATGGACGGTACAACATACAGCAGCCTTAAGAAGGAAGCAATGGATCGCAGAAAATGGAGAGGCAAATGACCTGCTAATATAGCAGATAACTGATGATGATGACGATAGAAATATAAAAACAACTATGAGAGTCACTGATTTATGATGCTTAGTTTGCAGTCAGTTCTGAGCATTATTAGTAACTACGCTCTAGTCCCTAAACCTAGTTACAGAAATGCAAATCAGACGCATTACATATTCCAGGGCGTAGCAGCCGCCTCTTTGAGACGCCAGCTACGGTCACTTCCTAGCCCGCTGAAGGATCACATGGGTTCATCTTCTTGCTGCTGGTACTGTAACTGAGCTTTGGCAACAAGGCAAGATATGTTTGGCTACTCTGTGATCGATTCCTGGTGTGCACGGAATTAAGGCTCAAAGTTCACTTGATTTTTCCTGTCATTTCCAGTGAATAATCTGAGTTATTATCGCTTGAGTTGCAGCAAAACATGGTAAATTTACGGTTTTCAGCACAGGAAAGTTGTTGCACATGAAAATCGCAACTAATCTCGTCCTTTAAATCGTGGTTTTACGAGTTCTAGCCACTATTGGTCTTGTAAGAGGAAGTCAAGACACATGGCACGGTAGCTCAGCGTGTTCGGCCAGAGGGCTGTATCACATGTTAGACTGTGACTGTATGCTCGCAGTAATAAAAAAACTGAGTCAAGGAATCAATGATTAACTTCAACGGATGTCTTGTGATGTCTGCCCAGACCAAACGCAACGAACTATGTCGAACAAGAAAAGAAAAAAGAAAGAGTTAACGTGCTGTCCTGTGAAAAAGCGTCTGTTATGGTTCGGGGTTCCAGTGTCGCTGACTTTAACGTTTTTATCCCTTCTGTGAAAGAGCTACAAACAGTCAGATCAAACATCGATAGGGAAATCGCATGAAAATACTTTTGGCTCATAGTGAAATGGTGAAAAACTTACAATGCTGCACAACAGGTAACGCCTCTTTCCACTGCTGACAAGCAAATTTTGGGTTTCTAGGAATACATAACTTTATTTATGAAATGCCTCTTGAGTATGACACAGCATACCAATTAAACACAGACCCAATCGAAATCTAAGTGAGTAGTATTTTACTAATTCGTACCGATAGAGGCATGGTTGTGTACAGATGCTCAGTTTTATTAAAACAGACTTTCGTTGTAAGGCTATATGGGTAGTTTTATTTCATTTCTTATTATACACTGCACAATTTTCGTAAGGTTTCTTTTAGTGTCGTTGAAACAATAGTAAACATGAAAGAGAAATTAATCATCAACGATATATGCGAATTCTCTGATGTTATCTATGACAGTCTGACAATACACATACAGTTTATTGATTAGATGCATGTAGAAAACTTGTTCGGAGTTAAAGCTTTCAAACAAGGTTTTAAGAAGAATAAAATGCCACATCACACGACACCTAATGTAGAAAATACTTTTCTGACGTATTTTGGCGCGATGCGCTCTCCCCATACATAATACAAAAGTTTCGAGATGCATCTGCTACCTGGCCATCTATTAAACCTGGAAAGAACAAAATGTCGCAGTAGTTAGCCCTTTTTCCACATGAGATTATTTTGGGTTGGGAAGTGAAGGGAATTATGTTCAAAGTTCCATTAGATTGATAACATCAGCAGGCAGCAGAATTGCGTTTTAAAAAATGTAGCAGTGAATGTACACGAACTGGCGACATCTTATTCACGGTGCGCGACACTTACCATTTCCAGAATGAAATTTTCACTCTGCAGCCTAAAGGTTGATTATGAACCCCTGGGAATAATCAGTGTTTCTGAGAAACTCCCATCCCTCGCCTTCCCCACCACCTCTCCCACCCCTCAGCCAAATCTCCAACCCTCCACCCTTGCCTCACTGACAGAAGCACACTTTTGATATCAAACTAATTAATGAAATTGATCATTTAATTATCCCCTCCCCCCTGTGATATTTTCAAGCCCTTCCCTTCCCCACTTCTACCTCCTCATCCAGAAAAAATATTGTCGGGAAAATTGCAGAGCTATTGGTGTGGAAAGTGCAGGTATCACCCTGTACAGCAACCACATGTCCTAATTACGTGATTAGACTGCTGTGTATTGGAGGTGTTGTATCACTGGAAAATTTCCGCATGTGTGCTCACCTTTGGCAGAACTTATTCCGAATTCCAATTTCCCTAACTTTCTTTTTTGCTAAATCCTTGTGAACTGGAATATATATCTGAAGCTCAGGTAAAAGCTCTTTATGAGTCACACATTTCAACAGAAGTAGAAATGTCTACATCCTCAGCTTGCAGGTTTTTTCAGTGTTTTGCCAAACTATTGCAGAATACGACCCCACACTGATGTGTAAGCTAGCTCAATACTATTTAAATTTCTAAGAAGACCTTCAGTTTCACATCTAACTCTTCCACTCTCATTTTCTAAAATTGTTTTTTGATGCAGAAAACACAGCTTTCCAATCTGCATTCAAACTCTTACAAGCATCAACATGTACACACCATTGTGTTGTAGGCAGTGACTTCTGTGTCATACTCACAGAATCAAAAAATGTTTGCAAGGTTTTCCATCTGCCTGTAGAATCAGCAAAGCACTGCGTAAACCTCCGAAAACTGTAATGCAGTTGAGCAGGTCATGAGCCAACTATATTCATTGAATGAGCCGCACATGGAATGAAGAAAAATAAGGTGTTTCGGACCTGGAGTCTTGCTTGCAAGCCTGAATGTTAGCTGCATTATCATATGACTGATCTACACAGTTATCAATTTTCAATGCGTGTAGTACTAAAGGATTCAAAATGGCTTCAGAAATCTTCTCTCCGATGTGACCTTAATTTTTTTAGGAAATACAGGAATCTTTCAACTGAGAGCCTATCTTCATTTATGTACCGAATTTTTATACTTGCCTGACCATTATAGGATATATCTGATGTAGAATCTGACTGCAAAATATTTCATACATATTGTTTTAGTCAATGACCTTCCCTTAAGAAGTATTGTATCTTCATAAATTGCTGGTGACAAGTATGAAGTAAATCTTTTCCAGTGTTACCAAACCTTGCTATATAGCGAAAAAATATATTTCACAGTTTATTCATGATGAAATTTTCATTTTTCACGGAGCCAAACACCTCTTTGTCTCCATGAAATGCTGGACCTATAAAAGCTTTTTTGACACATTTCTCCAATAACTTCATGTTCATGCTGGGTGAGTAACCGTTTGTCGAGTCTATTCATATAAGAATATACAGCCTACAGTTGTAGGTTAACTTTATCGTTTACCTAGGTTAACGTCTTCCTCAGAACCTGCAACACGTTAATATTATAATGCGCTAGCAAATTATGTCAGATATGGTCATCCTACAGGGTGCAACGTATAGTACTTACATAAATTATTATTTAAATGTTTGCCTAAAACAGGCCATGTCCTAAGTCAACTTCATAAAACTTGATGCATAACCATAAGGTTTTGTCACTTCTATTAAACCAACTGTAGCAAATTTACTTTAAGCCCGTTGTATGGGTCTCGTCGTGTGACTAGAGACTGCGGACCGCGAGGGCAACGCGGTCTGCCTCACAGAGGGCGGCGCGCATGCGCGAGACGTGTAGAGTCAAACTCTTGTTACGCACGCGTCAGATAACCTTTTTGCTATGAATTAATTTTATATTTTACTATTGTAAGTTAATTACAGTATCCGGCATGACTACGTTTTACATTCTATTACAGAGCTTTCTAAACTGACCAACAAAGCTCGTATGAACATCTGTAGGAAAGGATCTATTATTACAGAAACTGTGAGGTCACATGCGTTATGAATTATTGTAAACCTAGTATAGGTTGGAAGCCTTCGAAGTATGCCCTATTTTTTAGATACAGTTGATCGTTCAGTAAATTGCCTCTATCTGTAATTAGGTGTGCATAAATTTGTAGTTCCTCAAGTGTGTCGAGTCTATAGCCCTTAACTTCATGATGTAGTAGCTCTGTGTCACGTAAAGGCTTAGGTGTATGAGCCATTTGCACCAGATGTTCCCCAAAGGCTGGCCCCCATGTTCCTACGCCCTTTATTGGAAGATGTTCTTTAAGCCTTATTGCTATAGCTCTGCCCGTTTGACCTATGTAATAACATGCGCAATCATCACACATAATCTTATATACGCCTGATTTCGCTGACTTGTCACCATCTTTCTCAAGGGAATGAACCAACTTTTGCTTTAAACTACTACTCGTCGAGTAGGAAATTTTAAAACCTGAATATTTCAACAGGCGCCGTATCTTGTAAGAGACATTACATATATAAGAAACCGACAACCATTTCTTGGTCTGATCTTGGGTTTGAGTATTTGTGTTTACTAAAGTCGTTGTCCTTTTTCGCGTTTTCTTATGATATAACTGCCTCACTATCTTTGGGTCATGCCCATTATTCTGTGCAATACTCTCGAGAATTTGTAATTCTTTTTCGAGGTAGACATCTGACAACGGAATAGAAATCGCCCGATGGATACTAGAATATAAAACCGCCATTTTATGCGCTTGGGGGTGGGTTGAATCGGCCGGGATGATGTTGTCTGAATAAGTTGCCTTAGGGAATATGTTGAACTCTATTTTAGCATCTTTAATAGTCAATGTCAGCTGACAGATCACTAAATTATCTTGATTTAACGTTAAATCAAGATAATTTAGTGATCTGTCAGCTGACGTTGACTATTAAAGATGCTAAAGTACAGTTCAACATATTCCAGAAGGCAACTTATTCAGACATCATCCCGGCCGATTCGGGACACCCCCCCCCCCCCCCCCCCCCCCGGAACAACAGCCCCCCCCACCCACCCAAAGACCAGCCACAGACTTCCCCCTCCCATACTTCCTTTTCCCAAACTGTGACTCGTCCACCTCCACAACAACCCGATGCCCCCCCCCCCCCCCACCACCAACTTACCCCTGTACTTAATTAATTCTGAACACACTTCATGACAAAAAGAATAACAATCCAGAACACTCCTCTCACTCACACCAGTCTCGTGCGCGCAAAAACTCTGTGGGGATCTATAACAAATAACAATCTCCGCATGCCCAAACTAGACTTCTCGAACCAGGTACCGCGCCGAATGGAACCCCATATGTCGTCTTTCCGACAGCGCCACATATAACCGTCCCTGGTCCGAGAGGCCGGAACTTTAACCAACTTCATTCCTTCACGGCACACACCTCGGCAATTAAGCCAAAAAGCTGCAGGAACTTAATCCGCTCTAAAGGTGTGTCCCCCATCATAGCCCTCAAACGAGAACTATTTATCTTATCTTTCATATCCATTCCTGAACAAAGAACAACAACCGATTAAATTTAATAATAACACCACACGACATACAGCGATCATCACTACATTAACCTTCACACAAAACCGTTAACTCACTGAAACGAATTCCACTTCAAAAATACACCAACAGTACTCGACACTGAGCAACAGCAAACTGAGCCCAATACACCAAACAAACGAAAGCCCTGAATATACCACTAGAGGGCACAACAAACCACAACACGACGACATCTACAAACACGCCACACTCACAAACCAAACTCCGCCCTGTCATGTCGTCACACACCACAACGCCCTTACATCACGGGTCAAAGCCGACGCGTGAGAGCGGGCGCTTCAGCTGCTTGGCCTCGGATCCTTTTTGTAAAGTTAACCTCCTGGTACTCCATTTCCTCATTGTGAGTGCATCTGAATTCCATCACATTTGGATTTTGTTGCCAGCTATGAATACATCTCATATTCATCCATAGTACAGGATGACCAACTTTTTTGTGTGGGTTAATTAGGTGTAATGTTTTTTAAAGAATAAGTCTTTTGCTTCCATCTCCACCATTTCAAGTGCTTGCTTTTTAACTCTGCAAGTATTTATTACATTTTGTAGCTCAGTAGGGTGGTAAACATGTTAATGTTTCCTAATTTTGTTCTCACGGTGTCCAAAGTCTGTATCGTGTGGTAAATACCTGTACCCTGGAATTCTGAACTTTTGATGATCTCTTTGATGTGCTTGCTAGGATTTTGCAAGAAACGCATCAGGTGGCTTACAGGCTTTGTACATCATATTTTGGCCTCCACATGAGGCAAACTACAGTATGACCTTCTCTTTCACAGGGTGCTCAGTCAAATGTTTGAAAAGACAAGAGCCTATTTCATTGGATCCCCGACCTACTGCCAAATAGCTGTGCCTTTGCATGTAGCTATATCGTGTATGCCAAATTTGAAACAATAAAGCTGGTATTTATAGTATGACACTAGTAGGCACTTTTGGACGAGAAAGCTTCTCTTGTACATTGAAAGAAAGTTCGGCACATTCTCCATTCATTACCCTATGTAATGTCTCTTTTTCAAGGTTTTTTTGTGCAAGATCAACCTGCCACTGATGGTGTTCCTTCTCTGTTTGTACATCTTGAGTTGCTTTTGGGGTATCGGGAATTTCTTCTTCTGAAATTTATTTACATTTGAAACAATTTTTTTAAATTTGAAACAAATTGCACTCCCTGCAAGTGTCTTTTGAGGTGGTTTGAATCCTAAATTGAATTCTGTTCTAAAAACTTTCTCATGAAAAGCTTGAGAGACAATTTCAGTTTGTAAATTGTCTTCTGTCATTTTTTGTTTGTGTAGTCTGTACATAAGGCTTAAATTTAGGGTCTGTGGCAAATTTTTATTTGGACTGCCTTTTGTGCAGTAGTGGCTTTTATAGTGAGGGAAGGAATTTACATTTCCTTTGGGAAATAGGCACATTGACTATAGGCTCACAAATAAAGCCACATAATTCGAATAAATAACAAAAAATAAGAGAAATATTTTTTTGTCCCTTAAGGTGATTCGAATCATTACTATAAATCCACCATACTTCCCAGCCCTTCCCGTTCACCATCACATCACCAATGATCCGTCAATCACATTGCTTGAAAGTACATCCAATTTACGTATGTGTCTAAAAGCTACCACTCTACGCCTTTTCTAAATCAAAATGTTGTAGGTTTACTTGCGTTTTTTAAAATGATTACTGTACATCAACAGAGAAGCATATGTTATAGGAGATGTGTAATTTAACTGAATGTTTTTCACACTTTTATTATTTTGAATGCGAATAGTGTGCTTTATTTTATTATTTGTTAGTGTTTAGAAAGTATATATTACGCCATTTCGGAATAGAGCAGTCAATTAGAAACGAAGCATTATTTTCGGAAATCTTAAGCTTCATGCCGTTGTGTGTCAAAAGGATTTCGACACTCTTGAAAGAGTTTGATGAAGTAGTATATTAAACGTATTTCCGTATCTGTGCCGTGCCTGAATCTCGTCCGAGACAAAGCGAAATGAAACATCACTGTTTCGATACAGTTAGTCCGTTCCAAGCACAAGTGGACTGAAACAGTATTATTTTGAAACAACGATACAGTTTCTGTGGCTGGCTTGAGATCGAATCTGGGCCCGTTATCCGACACAGAGCGGAATGAAACACCACTGTTTCGAAACAGTGAAACATAGCCGTTTCGAAACACTGAAACAGTTCCACCTATCGATACACTGTACCGAAACATAGAAACAGTAGCCAAGTCTACTTACCAGCATAAACTTCAAAGTTTACAACATAGCCACTACTGGCTTCAGCAACAGCATAAACCTTCAGTTCATACTTATGAGGCTTATTTTGCATGTAAACATGGAAGTTCACACGACCTCGAAATGGGCATATGCCTTTATCAATTGTCAGTTTTTCTGAGGGATGATATGCCTTGATACATTCCTCATTCAAATTCTTATAATAGGGTAAAATTTTATAAAGTGGGTGAAATCCATCTTCACCTGGTTTTTTTTCTGTTTAGAATTGTCAACAAGATGCAAGCACGACAGTTTCTGAGTAAAACGCAAACGACTCATAACTTGGGGACAGAAGTTACAACTAAGAACAGGATTAGTGCTCCAGTGGTCCACAATTTTTGGCTTTCTTGAAATACACATGTGGAAAAGCATACCCAAGAAACGCCTCATCTCACTTGTAGTCACTGGCTTCCAGGAACTCAGAACTTAATTAGGCTTCATGTTATTTCCTCTTCTTTTCTTCTGGATTGTCTGTGATGCATACGAATTTGTCTGTATCTTGAGTTCTTCTATGTCACTGTTAGTAAGGAACACTTTACAGCAATCCAGTACAGAACTTGAGTCATCAATATTCACTGGAATCTGCCTGGATGTAGTGTTGACAGGCAGAGGTCGGTAGGTGTCAAATTCAATCCAGTCAACATCTTTTGGATGTGGCGCAGCCGCTGGATTTGAAGTAACACCTTCAACATCATTCTTGTCTGCATCTGAAGACAAGCTGTCATTGATCTCACTCTCTAAAAGGAATATCACATTATATGTAACTACGTATATCTCTTACAGAAGACATGTTCAGCAGAAATTTGTGTACTGCACAATTATGAGCAGTGATATGCCATTGAAAATTCGGGAATACGTACCTTCAAACACACCATTGTATTCAGAATCGTCAGAATCACTCTCTACATTATCCAGAGTGCCGCTATCATTAATCAAATCTGCGATTTCTGCGTCTGATAAACCCCGCCAAGACATGATTACAAACATGAAATAACACGATGATATAAGGAAGACTGAGAACCCAAAGATAAATTTTAACATGAATTACGGTGCCGTAAACAACACTGCTGTTCCATCAATGGACGCATTTTGCTACTAAACATCTGTAAAATGTATAACGCTGGCCAAACCCATCGAAATAACGTTGCAATGTTTTGCATTACATTAAAGGTAGGGACCTGTAAATTTTACAGATCTGGTGATTTTCGCACGATCCTAAGCCCGTAAATTTTATGGGTTTGGCGCTTAAGAGTGTTAAAAAAAAGAAAGATGAAGTTTGAAGTTCTTAAATTTGCATTCTAAGTGGCTACTTGGAGCACAACACTTTGGTTGTACATGTGTTTCAAAAGTATGTAATAAATTACATAAAAGAACATTTTCCCAAGGTTGAGAGGCTGATATACTTTTCAGATGGAAGTGGTAGTCAGTATAAGAACAAAAAGAATTTTTAGAATTGTGCAACCACAAAGTAGATTTTGGGTTGGAGGCTGAATGGCACTTTTTTGCATCTCACCATGGTAAAAATGCATGTGATGGAGTAGAAGGTACAACAAAACGTGAAGTAAAGCCAGCCTACAAAGACCAGCCACAGACCAAATTCTCAAAGTACAGGACATGTATGTCTTTTGCAAGGATAATATTGAAGGCATTACCTATTTTCTGATCAAGAAAGGAGTGGTTCTGCACATGAAAACAACACTTCAAACCAGATTTGGAAACTGTATAGCAGTAAAAGTAACAAGGCATTTCCACAAATTCCTTGGCATTGCAGAAAACTTAGTTCGATGCTATGTAATATCAGAAACCAATATTTGAAAATCATTGTGTTAGTAAAATTAAATCTCTGTCTTTAACATTGAATGACATAGTGGCATGTGTGTATGATGGACAGTGGTGGCTTGCAGAGGTTGAAAGAATAAGTTTGTAAAAATATGATGTTTGTTTTTTTCATTTTTACCACCCTGCTGGCCCAATAACATCATTCAAGAAATCTACTAGTAACAATGTTTGGATTGTTGTTGTTGTGGTCTTCAGTCCTGAGACTGGTTTGATGCAGCTCTCCATGCTACTCTATCCTGTGCAAGCTTTTTCATCTCCCAGTACCTATTGCAACCTACATCCTTCTGAATCTGCTTAGTGTATTCATCTCTTGGTCTCCCTCTACGATTTTTACCCTCCACGCTGCCCTCCAACACTAAATTGGTGATCCCTTGATGCCTCAGAACATGTCCTACCAACCGATCCCTTCTTCTGGTCAAGTTGTGCCACAAACTTCTCTTCTCCCCAATCCTATTCAATACTTCCTCATTAGTTATGTGATCTACCCATCTAATCTTCAGCATTCTCCTGTAGCACCACATTTCGAAAGCTTCTATTCTCTTCTTGTCCAAACTATTTATCGTCCATGTTTCACTTCCATACATGGCTACACTCCATACAAATACTTTCAGAAATGACTTCCTGACACTTAAATCAATACTGGATGTTAACAAATTTCTCTTCTTCAGAAACGCTTTCCTTGCCATTGCCAGCCTACATTTTATATCCTCTCTACTTCGACCATCATCAGTTATTTTGCTCCCCAAATAGCAAAACTCCTTTACTACTTTAAGTGCCTCATTTCCTAATCTAATTCCCTCAGCATCACCCGACTTAATTAGACTACATTCCATTATCCTTGTTTTGCTTTTGTTGATGTTCATCTTATATCCTCCTTTCAAGACACTGTCCATTCCATTCAACTGCTCTTCCAAGTCCTTTGCTGTCTCTGACAGAATTACAATGTCATCGGCGAACCTCAAAGTTTTTATTTCTTCTCCATGAATTTTAATACCTACCCCGAATTTTTCTTTTGTTTCCTTTACTGCTCGCTCAATATACAGATTGAACAACATCGGGGAGAGGCTACAACCCTGTCTTACTCCCTTCCCAACCACTGCTCCCCTTTCATGTCCCTCGACTCTTATAACTGCCATCTGGTTTCTGTACAAATTGTAAATAGCCTTTCGCTCCCTGTATTTTACCCCTGCCACCTTCAGAATTTGAAAGAGAGTATTCCAGTCAACATTGTCAAAAGCTTTCTCTAAGTCTACAAATGCTAGAAACGTAGGTTTGCCTTTCCTTAATCTTTCTTCTAAGATAAGTCGTAAGGTCAGTATTGCCTCACGTGTTCCAGTGTTTCTACGGAATCCAAACTGATCTTCCCCGAGGTTGGCTTCTACTAGTTTTTCCATTCGTCTGTAAAGAATTCGTGTTAGTATTTTGCAGCTGTGGCTTATTAAACTGATTGTTCGGTAATTTTCACATCTGTCAACACCTGCTGTCTTTGGGATTGGAATTATTATATTCTTCTTGAAGTCTGAGGGTATTTCGCCTGTTTCATACATCTTGCTCACCAGATGGTAGAGTTTTGTCAGGACTGGCTCTCCCACGGCCGTCAGTAGTTCCAATGGAATATTGTCTACTCCGGGGGCCTTGTTTCGACTCAGGTCTTTCAGTGCTCTGTCAAACTCTTCACGCAGTATCGTATCTCCCATTTCATCTTCATCTACATCCTCTTCCATTTCCATAATATTGTCCTCAAGTACATCGCCCTTGTATAGACCCTCTATATACTCCTTCCACCTTTCTGCTTTCCCTTCTTTGCTTAGAACTGGGTTTCCATCTGAGCTCTTGATATTCATACAAGTCGTTCTCTTATCTCCAAAGGTCTCTTTAATTTTCCTGTAGGCGGTATCTATCTTACCCCTAGTGAGATAGGCCTCTACATCCTTACATCTGTCCTCTAGCCATCCCTGTTTAGCCATTTTGCACTTCCTGTCGATCTCGTTTTTGAGACGTTTGTATTCCTTTTTGCCTGTTTCACTTACCGCATTTTTATATTTTCTCCTTTCATCAATTAAATTCAATATTTCTTCTGTTACCCAAGGATTTCTACTAGCCCTCGTCTTTTTACCTACTTGATCCTCTGCTGCCTTCACTACTTCATCCCTCAAAGCTACCCATTCTTCTTCTACTGTATTTATTTCCCCTATTCCTGTCAATTGCTCCCTTATGCTCTCCCTGAATCTCTGTACAATCTCTGGTTCTTTCAGTTTATCCAGGTCCCATCTCCTTAAATTCCCACCTTTTTGCAGTTTCTTCAGTTTTAATCTACAGGTCATAACCAATAGATTGTGGTCAGAGTCCACATCTGCCCCTGGAAATGTCTTACAATTTAAAACCTGGTTCCTAAATCTCTGTCTTACCATTATATAATCTATCTGATACCTTTTAGTATCTCCAGGGTACTTCCATGTATACAACCTTCTTTCATGATTCTTAAACCAAGTGTTAGTTATGATTATGTTGTGCTCTGTGCAAAATTCTACCAGGCGGCTTCCTCTTTCATTTCTGTCCCCCAATCCATATTCACCTACTATGTTTCCTTCTCTCCCTTTTCCTACACTCGAATTCCAGTCACCCATGACTATTAAATTTTCGTCTCCCTTCACAATCTGAATAATTTCTTTTATTTCATCATACATTTCTTCAATTTCTTCGTCATCTGCAGAGCTAGTTGGCATATAAACTTGTACTACTGTAGTAGGTGTGGGCTTCGTATCTATCTTGGCCACAATAATGCGTTCACTATGCTGTTTGTAGTAGCTTACCCGCATTCCTATTTTCCTATTCATTATTAAACCTACTCCTGCATTACCCCTATTTGATTTTGTGTTTATAACCCTGTAGTCACCTGACCAGAAGTCTTGTTCCTCCTGCCACCGAACTTCACTAATTCCCACTATATCTAACTTCAACCTATCCATTTCCCTTTTTAAATTTTCTAACCTACCTGCCCGATTAAGGGATCTGACATTCCACGCTCCGATCCGTAGAACGCCAGTTTTCTTTCTCCTGATAACGACATCCTCTTGAGTAGTCCCCGCCCGGAGATCCGAATGGGGGACTATTTTACCTCCGGAATATTTTACCCAAGAGGACGCCATCATCATGTAATCATACAGTAAAGCTGCATGCCCTCGGGAAAAATTACGGCTGTAGTTTCCCCTTGCTTTCAGCCGTTCGCAGTACCAGCATAGCAAGGCCGTTTTGGTTATTGTTACAAGGCCAGATCAGTCAATCATCCAGACTGTTGCCCTTGCAACTACTGAAAAGGCTGCTGCCCCTCTTCAGGAACCACACGTTTGTCTGGCCTCTCAACAGATACCCCTCCGTTGTGGTTGCACCTACGGTACGGCTATCTGTATCGCTGATGCACGCAAGCCTCCCCACCATCGGCAAGGTCCATGGTTCATGGGGGGGAAATGTTTGGATACCAATGAAAAATGTTTTAAGGAAACTTTCAGTGCTTGAACTTAACACAGCAACTGGGAGGTCTTATTCTGTATCACAGAAGCTGTTTGAAGAAATAAGTGATCTTAACATTCACCACCAGGTTTAGGAACAGTCGCATCTCGAAGGTTGTTAATTGAAAATATTTATTTTAAGTACGTCAGATTAACACAAATGTTAATTTCAGTGATGTTTCCACTTTTTGTATTTAATTCAGTTCCTTACTTCAATAATAATTGATTATATCCTGCCAATATCAGACACGAATAGGCAACAGCCATAAGATCAGTTGTAGAGTAACGTGAATTATCTCATTTTCAAAAATTCATATCTTTGTTCAGTCAGATGCAGATGACTTCTGCATTTCGTACTGCTCCGCCAGTACTGGTGTTGCTGAGCGGCGCCTACAGGGAGCCATCCACAAGGCACAGTCATGGGCTCTAGCCCACGGCTTCCAGTTTTCGGCCGCAAAGTCGAGTTTTATGCACTTCTGTTGGCGTTATACCGTTCACCAGTACCAGAACTTTACCTTACTGACAATCCCCTCACTATAGTGGAGACATATAGATTTTTAGGATTGGTTTTCGACACCCGATTGACTTGGCTTCCTCACCTTCGTCAGCTTAAGTGGAAGTGCTGGCAGCACCTCAGTGCGCTCCACTGCCTGAGCAACACCATCTGGGGTGCAGATCCTCTACACTGCTGCAGCTCTACAGAGTATTTGTTCAATCCTGCCTTGACTATGGGAGTCTGGTTTATGGTTTGGCGGTGCCCTCAGCATTGCGTTTACTCAACCCAGTCCACCACTGTGGCGTTCGACTAGTGACAGGAGCTTTTAGGACGAGTCCAGTGACCAGCGTTCTGGCGGAGGCTGGAGTCCCTCCATTGCAGGTCAGGCATGCACAACAGCTTCCCAGTTACATTGCACATGTTCGTAGTTCTGCGCATCTGAATTACCGCCTCCTTTTCCCACCCATAGGGGTTCATCTCCTGCATTGGTGGTCCAGGTCAAGGCTTACAATTTCAGTTTGTGTCCGATCCCTTCTACGTGAACTGGAGTCCTTGCTTTTACCACCTATACTCGAAGTCCATTTGCCTACACCTCCATGGTATACACCTAGGCTGTGACTTCACCTGGATCTTTCACATGGCCCAAAGGACTCAGTTCACGATGTGGCTCTCCACTGTCCCTCTTGATCCTTGACATGTACCGAGGCCATGAAGTGGTTTACACCGACTGCTCAATGGCTGATGGTCACGTCAGCTTTGCATAAGTCCATGGAGGATATATTGAACAGCATTCCTTGCCCTATGGCTGCAGTGTTTTCACTGCAGAGCTGGTGGCTATATCTCGTGCTCTTGAGCACATCCGGGGAGTCGTTTCTTCTACTGACTCCTTGAGCAGCCTACAAGCCATAGACCAGTGCTACCCTCGTCATCCTTTGGTAGGGACCATCCAGGAGTCCATCTATGCCCTGGAACAGTCCGGTCATTCAGTGCTGTTCATGTGGAACTCAGGACACGTCGGAATCCCAGGCAACAAACTTGCTGACAGGCTGGGCAAACAGGCTGCACGGAAACCGCTTATGGAAATCAGCATTCCAATAACTGACCTGCATTCGTGTTTATGCCACCAGGTTTTTTGGCTTTGGGAGATGGAATGGCATAGTCTTCAGTATGCACAACAAACTGTGTGCCATTAAGGAGACTATGAATTTGTGGCAGTTCTCCATGCAGGCCTCTTGCAGGGGTTCTGTGATTATCTGCCATCTCTGCATTGGTCATGCTTGGGTGACCCACGGCTACCTCCTGCGCCGTGAAGACCCGCCTCAGCGTCGATGCAGCGCCCAGATGACAGTGGCCCACATTCTGGTGCTCTGTCCCACTTTGACTGCCCTGCGACGAAATGTTCGGTTACTGGACTCGTTGCTGCTAATTTTATCTGACAACACCTCATCGGCTAATTTAGTTTTACGTTTTATTCGTGAGGTTGGGTTTTATAATTTGATCTAAGTTTTAGTGCATGTCCTTTGTCCCTCTGTGTCCTCCACCTTAGTGCTTTTAGGGTGGAGGTTTTAATGTGTTGCAGAGTGGCTGGCTTCTCCTTTTTATTCTCATGGTCAGCTAACCATGGTAATCTGTTTTGTCGTTTTAATCTCTTCTACCTGTTTCTTGTGTTTCTGTGGTTTTCTTCTCTCCTTTTGTCCATTTAAGTGTTTGTTGCCCTTCTGTCATATTCCTTTCTGTACATTTTTTATTGTCAGTCTCGCTTGTTTTATTCTCACCCTTGTGGCATTATTTATTCGGAACAAGGGACCGATGACCTAGCAGTTTGGTCCCTTCCCCCCTCTTTTAAACCAACTGTTTGGACCCAGCTCGCCCATTGTCTCGAGTGGTCTGTTCTCTCTGACATGTACTCAAGTGACTATTTCCCACGTGCTATTTGTTTGCTGACTTCTATCCCACCTATGTGTAAACCCAATTGGCAGCTTTCTAAGGCCAACTGGAGGGTTTACTCCTCCCTGGCGACCTCCAACGAACAACATTTCCCCATTTGTAGTGACCAGATAGAATACCTTACAAATGTTGTCCTTAGTGCCACAGAATGTTCCGTTCCTAAAACATCACCACCACCGTGCTGTGGACTGAGTCGTGCCATGACACAATTTGTGTGCAGAGACGTGCTGTACATGTTTTTAACCATCATTGTACAATAGTGAACTGTATTTGTTATAAACAGTTGTGTACGCAGTGGAAAAAAGGCTAACTGGATTTCGTTTACTAGTTCTTTTAACAGTTAAACTCCCTCTTCCTCTATGTGATCTGTGAGCTAACCTCTGATGGCTCTCTGGGACCATGGTCCATTCCCCAATTTCCAACCTGACCATAGCAGATCATGTCATTGTGGACTCCATTGCAATCAACACCTTAAGCTGCTATTTTGCAGTGATTTCGAGCTCCACCCATTATCACCCTGCCTTTCTCCATCAGAAACGAGTGTAGGAGGCTCAGATGTCACCTTTCTCCACTCAGAATCATGAATCCTGCTACGTCGCCTTTACCATGAGGGAGCTAGATCACGTTCTCACTTCATCCCGATCTTCGCCTCAGGCCAGACGATGTTCACATTCGCACATTGCAGCACCATTCTCTTGTGTTCAAGCTCTTTTCTCCTTCAGACATACACTTGCATCTGGGCAGACGGCACATTTCCCAGACGCTGGCATGAAACAACTGTCCTACTCATACCCAAGACCGGTAAGGACAAAAACATCCTTCTAGCTACTGTCCCATTTCTCTCACCACCTGTGTTCGCATGGTGAAGTAATGCATCATCTGCACCTGGCTGGTATGGTGGCTTGACTCTCACAATATGCCAACTACTGTAGTTGTCCATTTCATCACTTTGTCAACCCATGTCATGCAGAAATGGTGTGTCCGATCCCTTCTACCTGAACTCGAGTCCTTGCTTTTACCACCCATACTCGAGGTCCATTTGCATACACCTCCATGGTATACACCTAGGCTGTGGCTTCACCTGGATCTTTCACATGGCCCAAAGGACTCAGTTCACGATGTGGCTCTCAACTGTCCCTTCCTCTTTATCCTTGACATGTACCGAGGCCATGAAGTGGTTTACACCGACTGCTCAATGGCTGATGGTCACGTCAGCTTTGCTGGGCTCAGTGCGGCGGCCCATGTTCAACTTGGACTTCATTTGCTTCCTAAGGAAACTATCTGGATTTGATCTATGCACATGGCCATGTTTTTTGATTTGGAGAAAGCCTATGACACATGCTGGAGGACTGGCATCCTTCATACTCCCTACATGTGGGGCCTCCGAGGCCACCTGCCCCATTTTCTTCAGGAATTTTTAAAAAGAATATTCGAGGTACATGTTGGTTCTGCCTTGTCGGACACCTATATTGAGGAAAACTGGGTGCCTCATGGCTCCGTCCTGAGTGTTGTCCTCTATGCGATAGCCATTAACCCTATTATGACCTGTCCAATGCCAGGCAGTTGCGGCTCCCTTTTCATCAACAATTTTGCAATCTATTGCAGTTCTCCACAGACTCGTGTTCTGGAGCAAAGTCTTCAACGACGTCTCAATTGTCTTTACTCATGGAGCATCAACAGTGGCTTTTGTTTTTCCACTGACAAAACCATTTGTATGAATTTCTGGCAGTGCAGAGAGTTTCTTCCACCATCTCTACATCTTGGGCACATTGCTCTCCCATTTGCTAAAACTATGAAATTCCTGGGGCTCATGCTTGATAGAAAACTTTCTCAGTCCTTCCAAATGTCTTACCTGGCTGCCCACTGTACTCAGTCTCTGTGTCCTACGTGTCCCAAGTAGTACTTCCTGGGGAGCGAATTTGACCACCCTCTTCCATTTGTACCAATCCTTTGCCCGTTCAAAACTAGACTATTGGTGTTTCATTTACGTATCTGCATGTCTGTCCATCTTACACTGTCTAAAGACAGTCTGCAATTGTGGAATCTGTTTGGCCACTGGCACCTTTTTCACTAGCCAGAGTCACTATGCAGAAGCTGCCGAACTATTGCTGTCATACCAATGTGATGATGTCCTCAGCCATTCATGCCATTTGTCTGCCGTGTCTGACAACCCATCCTATGCCTCCTCCTCCAATGACTCCTTTGACTGCCAGTAGGGGTGTGTCCCTCTTCTCTGCTACTTTCTCTTCTCTGCTACTTTCTGGAGATCGCTTTTGGCTATTGCTCCGGCAGTTTAACTTCACGCTACCTGTCACTTTCCTGATGGATGTGAACCCTTCACCACCTGGGCTTAGTGCGGCGACCCATGTCCAACTTGGACTTCATTTGCTTCCTAAGGAAACTATCTGGATTTGATCTATTGCTGTAACTTTCTTGACCTTTGTATGGAACTTAGCGAGAGTACCTTTGTGTATGCTGACAGCTCCCTGGCTGTGGTGTCAAGTTTGCCTTCATAATTGGCACTGATGAATTTCGGTATCAGCTTCTGGAACACTGCTCATTATTTACAGCACAGCTCTTTGCTCTGTGTCAGGTCATACAGTACTACTGGTGACACAGGCTTTTCAGTTGTCATCTGCTGTGATTCTCTTAGTACCCTTCACAGCCTCTTGTGTGCTTCACACAATCCATCCCTTAGTGCAATGGGTCCAAGGGAACCTCCACTTGCTCACTCTGTAGGGAGCTGCTGTGATGTTTATGTGGGTGTGTGGACAGGTCAGTCTTACAGGAGATGAGGCTGCTGATACTGCTTGCCAAGGGCGCAGTTGCCGGCCCACTAGTTTTTCCATTCCTTTCAATGATCTCCATGTACATCAGCAGGTGGTGTCACTTTGGCATCACCACTGGTCTCCCCTTCAAGGGAACAAGCTCTGGGGAATTGAACCTCTCCCAACAGCTCGCCCAACCTTCTCGTGGTCCTCTCACCACTAGGAGATCATTTCAGCTAGGTTGTGTATTGCGCACTGTCATTTTAACCATCACCATTTGTTCAGTGGTGATCACCTATAATTTTGTGCTCATTGTCATCAGCCTTTGACAGTTCACAATGTCCAGACTGATGCCCTTTTTTTAACCGCTTAAGTTCTAATGTATGTTTGCCATCTGTGCTACCAGCCATCTTAGTGAACAAAATGCGGGCTGTTGACTGTGTTTTACTTTTTATCTGTTGTAACAATATAGTGAAGGACATTTAATCCTTAGTTCAGGTCCTCCGTTGTCTCTGAGGCATATTTTGTGGACCTTACTCTAAGAGGAAATCCATTTTCTTAGCTCTCTTTCCTTCCATTGATTGGACTTGACATGTAGTCGCTTTTAACTCCTTTTTCATATTAGTGTTCTAAGGTTCTCACATTGGTGCATATGACCTTAGTTGTTTTTCAGCCACAAAAGAAAACAAAGCAAACAGGTTGTGTTGTTAAGAAAAACTTTACACGTGACTGACATCACATACAGAACCTTTATTTTGGATGCTACCACTCTGCTCTTTGCTGTGATGACAACATAGTTGCTGCCTCAAACCTCTGGCCAAACTGGGACAGGAAAATTCTCATTACCTTATAAGTGTCAGCTGCGCACAGCCAATATGAAGAAAACGTGCTTTCTCCAGTTGGATTGTGATGCTAGAACTTACCACCAAGACATTTCCATCTCAGTATGAGGTCTCCTACATCAAGGCTTGCTACATATTGCACATTATTATAATTTGATTGATTTGCTCTCTCTCTCTCACTCCTAAATATTTTCTAAAATGAGAAAATCTCACAGATAATAAAAATTTTGATAAATAATGAGCCAGAAACCCCTTTCCCAACTCTTAAGATCATGATAGGCTTCCTCTTGTACAGATGACATTAATTGAGGTTTATTGACTTCCCAGTGCGTCCATTTTTATGTTATATCACCACTTTCCGTTTCTTGCCCCTTTGTCATCCTTTTTAAACAAGCAATCTCCTATGCTTTAACATAAAATGCAACTAAGCGTACATGTTTCTGCATCTTATCTTCATTTCTGTAAAAAGGAAGTATCTGCAGAAATAACATATTAACTAACCGTCTTATGGACTGTGGCTCCTGTCACTTGTGGCTTAATACTGCAACATTGTTGTCATCTTTCCTCATTAATAGTGGAGCCTTTCAGTGATATTCTATCTATCTAGTGAAGCCATTAAAATTTACAAAATGCACATAGTCCAATTAATACTGAAATAACCAACTTGATATTACAGTTAAAGTTTGTTAGTTTCATGTACTAGGATAAAGGCATGAAGAGAAACAGACACACAAATTTTTTACTTTCTTTATTAACAACACTATGATTTCCACATCACCATAAGAGGTACCAGACTTGATGCATTACTCATTTTTTACATGGTGAGTTTCCCCAGTGTTCCTATAAACCATGGTGTGGATCAAATTAATTCATACAGCATGTGTCAGTAGAACCAACTCTCACAGTTAACACTTCACTGCCAGGTTCTGATTATCACTGATGCCAAAATCCCTCATGATTTAGAGGTCCTGCCAAGTAAAAGTAATAACGTGCATCCTTTCAACTTCTTCAGTACGATGGAGTCCCTCGCATCATCCAAAATCCTCAGTAAAGTTACACCTTCCACAATTTTACTTGTAACATTTCAGAAGTTAACCCAACTATGAACATATCACAAAACAAATATTACTATGTGTGATGTTCTACTGTTTATACAATTCTGTCAATCTGAATTCTGGATGAAAGCAAATGTGCTGAACAGAGCAATTAATAGACTGCATAATTGCTGCAGCTTACTGCAGCTCAGCAAGTACTACAAAAGCAGACACACTTTAATATAAATAGGCAACAAAGAAATTATGTCTTTAGCAGAACTAAATGGTATTTATATTTTTACTTTTAATCGGTAAAAGAGACACAGACATAATATAATATGTTTAGGTGTGTATAATGTACCACTTGAAATTGGAGGATATACATTGGCAAAATACTGTATACTGAGGTACTCTGAGAAGATAAACTGGAGTGATATACTTAGTCTCCTGTAGGGGTGCACAGTTAAGAGAAATATGACACCAGGTGGGGGCAAGACAGTTACTATAGACAATTACAAAATAATATTTCTTTTGTGGTAAGTTAGCCAACAGTCATATCAATAGTGACAATTTCTGTTTATTAATTAAGTTAGTGTATTAGGTTCCAGATTCTTTCCAGCCCAGTTCTATTTTGGCTACCCAGCATCACCTCATGTATTTGGAGGAAATAGGACTTCACAAATATTTTACTAGTCATCCTTTAGGCAGTTCTTAAGAGGCAGGGCACACTGTACCAAAATGCTCACAGCTCTCTTTGCTAATTATGTTTTGGTTAAATTTAAAATCTTATAAGAAAATGTAGTTAATGTTATGACTCTTGAACATTCAAAGATGTTAGTGTGCACAGGAACATGTTTCTAAACGTAAATATTTGAGCAGTACTAAATTTTGAATACAGTGAGTCTAGTTTGTTGCTAACAATAATACACATTATATTAAATATCATAGATTAGGGCATTTGCAATTTCAGTGTGGGATTGAAGCAAATTCTTCAGAGAATAGATTATTAATACAAAGCAAAACAGCTATACATGCATTAAATAAACTTTACATTTAAAACTGTGTCAGAAAATGACTGCAAAGGATGGGCAGTAAATTAATTACTGTTCTTAGCCAGTTGATTTGACTAATGAAACTACCTGATAAATGTGTGCATCACAAACTAATTTTTGTGTGAAGGTACAACTGGAATACAATTGTTTCTTTGCCATTTGCAACTACATGCTTATCATGCACAAGTAATTTCAAAGTAGCCAAAAAGCTGCAGTGCTAGGGGCACTGGACTTTATGCTCAACCTCAAGTGTGTGTACAAATTCACAGTATAAATACATTCACACACACACATTGCACTTTCAATCCACCAGTACAGCTTTAAATAACTGCTACAGAAGCTCTTTGGCTGAGAAGTCAGTCATTGGTTGATAAATGAGTTGCACTGATGAGATGAAATCCAGGAAAGAATTTTATGCTCAGGTTAGAACAACTCTTATCACTACAGAGGTTATCTCAAGCTGTTATATGATGGCGTGTGCAGTGTGAGTCCAGCTTGTCAACTGCGAAGACTACAGTGAGGTGACCACTGATGTGGTGTCATGCTCACTGGCATTCTACACACATGCCATAGACCCAAGGAAGCTGCGGCAGGTTGTGTTCAAAGGCTTCCCACACGGGTGGACCCTGACCACATCAAAGAAGAATTGGAAGAACTTGTTTGGTGTTTGCACAGTGGCATGCATGAAGTCCTCCAGGAGCCAGAAAGAGTCACTGTCTTTCCTCCTCTTTGCGTGGG
Source organism: Schistocerca piceifrons (assembly GCF_021461385.2). Lineage (NCBI taxonomy): Eukaryota > Metazoa > Arthropoda > Insecta > Orthoptera > Acrididae > Schistocerca > Schistocerca piceifrons. The sequence continues at coordinate 10,384,853 of NC_060143.1, forward strand.
ACAACTTGGAGAGTCAAAAACTCTTGCAACTGATATGTGTGGACAACATAGCAGTCACCATCAAGCTGCTGAAGTAAGTGAGGGTCTTGCCTCTATACTTCTGCTGCCAAAGATTGGGGTATGTAGCACGGAACTAGTCTTCCCCTGAGGCATGCTTGATGTGGCTGCATCTTCACCTCATGTACATACATCAGAATTCCAGGTGAGTGTAGATTTGTCCAGCTGCTCCTTTAATTTTTTGTAAAAGACATAAAATGTGGAAACATGATCTATCACATCCATTTTCAGAAAATATATCTCCTGTTGAAACAAGCAGAATCACCCCTGATAGAGAAATTGGAAGTGAGAGAGGAACTTCTGGTTGTGGGTACCTGTACCCTAATGTAAGACATTGAAAGAAAATTAATCAGTGAAAGAGAGAGGGTCCAACAGTATGTATATGATCTCCTGAACTTACAGAAAGAAGACAAGAGTATGAATGATTTCTGTTTCAGGAGCTTGCCACTGAATGAAAAATATTCAGATATTGCTCGTGCCAAGGTAAGTCTATCCTATTTGCCAAAGTGCACAATACTAGAAATGATTTGACATTATTATAAGTCATTTGACTATGATTTTTTCTAAAATAGTTCTCTGGTTCTTTTTTAGGTGTAAAAGTTGAAACTGCTTCAGAGGATAAAAGCCCATCATCCGCAAAGAGTGAATTTGTAGAGTAGGCTTTTGGGAATGATACATTTGATAATGTCAGTATGTGGTCTAAGGAGGATATGAATGTACCTAACAACAGGCAAGCTAGACATCAGAGACTCAGATATGTTGCTTTCTTGGTGGAAATTAGGGTAGCATTGCTTTCCAAACTTTTGTAGGCTAGCACGCAAGATTTTTAGTTATTCGTGGCACTAGTGCCCTGGAAGAATTTCAGTCATTCAGAACTTGTTGTTTTGGAGAAAAGGAGTATAATAAGTGCTCAAAGTGTGAATGCCATTGTTCTTATACACAATTATTTGCTAAGGTTCTCATTCAGTTGTAGACTTTAAAATTTCATAGTATTCTTTCATTTAAGTACAGATTGAATGAACATTTTTTTTCACTTTTTCAGGCTGAATCTGAGGCAGAAACAAGAAACATGGACTTCCTGCTTCTTACTGCTTGAGACTATTAACTATATGAGATTTTGTGGTAGCTACATTTAAAATGGATGTATTTTTTAAAATTCTGTTTCATTAAATCTCTTGCATAGGGTTCTAAATGCACACGTGACTGTTAATGCTTCAGAAAAAATAGCTATCCCAGCTTTAGATTATCCTGTACACTTGGTGGGTAGATTACATGGAACTTTCAGACTCAAAAATTGAGTTGAGATTGGCACTACAGATTTACATTATGGAATGAGCATTGTGGCCTTGCCTGGCCATAGTTCATGAGCTTACAGAGCCAGTGGATGGGCTGGCCAGGGTAAATGCCGGGGGTGGTGTCAGTACAGCCTAGTAGAGCCTGAAGCAGGCTGGTCGGCCAGCAAGTGGCCAGTAAGCTGTGGCTGTGGCGGGCTAGCAGTCTGCAGTGCATGGCTTTGTCTGGGGTCTGGTCATGCTGTACAAATGTAGCCATCCTCATAGCCAAAAGAAGGTCTTCCAGTAACACTGGAAACTCATTGTTAAGAAAGTATAGATAATGAAGTCCTTTAAGATGATGTGGTAATACAACAGGCACAATCGGCTGATTGTCTACCATACAAAAACACATTTTTACAGAGAAGCATTCTTGAAAATATATCTTCAGAGAGACGTGGGTTTTATTTCGGCAGCCAATGTGAGCTAAGAGTCTTATTGATACCATCATGAGTGAAAGTGGCTTCACCAGGAAACAGTATTAATGGGGTAATAATCTTGTTTACATGCAGATCCACAGCCTCCAAATATCTTGCAAAAGAAAACATTGTCCTATGTAGGCTGTATATCTATAGCATTTATTTTGACGACTGTGTTATTATCAAACACCTTTAAAAAGAACATACCAACATAAAAGAGTAATACATAACATGAATGCAGTCTAGAGAACTCAAAACAGGTAATGACAGACTTAAATTTGGCATAAGTTATTGTCTATTGCTTACGGCGGTCAAAATAAAAGTTGCATATTGCTTTTTTGTCGGTACTGGACATAATAGAAAATAAGTTATTTTTTTGTCAGGTACAGTTACATCAAAACAAAAATAGACAAGATAAACACATTTCCACTTGATAAACACAAAGAAACAAAAACCAAAGCTTCGAAAAGATTCTGATGGAAACTTGGCCCTCATCATAAAAGGAAACACTTCTGAATGCTGTTAGGCATAGTCCCTACCATATTGTCCAGATAAGGCTGTGGGATGATGTCCCATTCCTCCACAGCATCCTCTACGATACCCTGTAAGGTCTGGTGGGACAGCTGCCCCATCCATTCTCAATGCAGTTGACATCTGGAGAATATAGAGGCCATTCCATCGGTATACTTCACTCAAGGTAGGTGTTCACAAGAATGTGATGACTGGGGCAAGCATTGTCATTCATCAGTGCGAATCTTTCTCCAGTACATTCACCAAATGGAGTTGCAGTGCATGGGATCATGTCCTCCTGACACTTTTTCGTGATCTCACCCCATACATGAAGATCAGTATTGTGTGGGTGAAGACCAATACGCGTCTCATCATAAAAACAGCGTTGTGTTTCACTGCTGCCTAGTTCAGTCAGTGGTTTTGTGCCCATGTGTGGTGTGAACCCCTCTATGAACTCAATTTAGAGGAGCCGCTGAGAGAGGTCTTCTGGCATGTAATCCCTTCTCATGGAGCCAATTTTGTATTGTTTGTGTTGATACCTGCACTCCTGTAGCTGTTTGGAACTGCTGCTCTAGACATGTAGCATTGTGTTGAGGGTTTCTGTGTGCTGTTATATGCAAAAATCAATTGTGCACACTTGTTGTTTTTTCTTCCACAGCCATTTCTGTGACGATTCCCAACTGATCCTGTCGCTAGAACTTGTTTGAGATTCTAGAGATACCACTTTGACTCACAGTGGCATTCACTGTGGTGTCCACCTGTCTCACTCCCTGCTCCATGAGTGTGGGGGTAAGGAGCCTCTGATTGTTGTCCAAACCTTCTTGAAGTGACAGAGCTCTCATAATGATATACAGTCACCATAGACGGCACATACTGCCCCTCACACTAGAAACATGAACTGTTTCAGCTAGTAACAAATGAATGTGTTGATATTGTAATGTACTTCCGGATCACAACACTCAGTATTAAAGTTTCAGCAATATGCAACATTTATTTTTACATCATATATATAAATTGGAAAGCAGGACACAAGGAGAAATACGCTCCACAAAGGATAAACTAAGAGAAATATTGATTTCCTGAACATGCAGAAACAACTGAAAGAGACAACATTAAATTGTAGAAATCTATGCCTTTGTCACATTGGTTTATTAAAATTAATTTCTATAATTTAAACAATGGAAACACCATGGAGGAATATCAACAACGTAGGAAGAGAGAGATTGCTACTTAAAGTGAAGAACACATTAAGTTACAGACAGGCACAACTAAATGACACTTATACAAAGCTTTCAGCTACAGCCTTCATCAGCAAAAGAGAAACAGAAACACACACCATTCATATGCACAAGCAAGTACACATCATGCACACGTGACTGCCATCTCTGCCAGCCCAGGCTAGTTTGTCTCTCTTTTGCTGATGAAGGCTTGTAACCTCTCCCCTCACTTATCGACCTTAATGACAGTGAAAAATTAAACCGCGTGTACCTAATGGAAATTTGGGAAAAGCAATCGTCACCAAAGTTAATCTATCGGTAAAGAGGGAGGAAAGGGTTACATCTAAATGAAAGGAAAAATGCAAATGAAACTGGTGGAAATTAATTTTGAAAAGGGGTAAAGTTAATAAAGAAAGTAAATGTGCGGCCGTTACATTAACAATTAACTAGCGGTAATTAGATATTTGAGATTTGGGGGAAATCACGGTCGCCAATCCTAAGGACAATTACTATAGTAACTGAAAAAGAAAGGTTATTACACATATAATTAACACTAGAAGCGTGGCAACTGAAGGTTGACACGTGTAGTGTGAAAACTGAAAGTTTGTCAGAAGTAATAAATTTCGCTACACTCTGACTTAATTTAGCAAAAGAATTAATAAAACCGGAAAATCGAAAGTTAATTTAGTGACTGAAGTTAATAGTGAGCTTTCTTTCTGAAGCACATCGAAATCCAGTAAAATACGGTTAGTCTTGGACTACCTCAACAATCATTTCAAAAGCAACTTGACTCTACGCAATTTAGAAACAAGAGATTTAACTTTGAACTTGAATTAAATGATTCTGAACTATTAACAATAGTAAAATTTAGTACGTACCAAGCTGAGCTGCAGTCACAGGTAAGCTAAAATATGCTAACAAAACTCGCACTCTAAATTTGTGCTCGTGTAACCTAAATATTGTAGCCAGCTACTGAACTTTGAAATTAAAGCAGTGAAATCTAATTATATTATTTTAATGCTGGCGTTTGAATTTCAACGACACTCGGGTTCATTTTGGAAAAGGAAGGGACCCTGCTTGGCAATGCAATTGGGACAATGAGCAACAAAGGTTCATGCTAAGTTGCTGTAATTTTGCGAGGCAAATGGAACAATTTGAAAAGCTGAGGTCTGCCATACAGTTCTGAAACTTTACGTGCTTTTAGTCTTCCTTGTTGATTGATTGAAGGTTTGAAACCGTCGATCGAGGAGGTGGCGACAGTCACTCATTGTCGGCCGTCACTGTTGCAGAAGCTGGATGTTGGCGCGCCTTCTTCTCGACACGGTCACCAGGCGAAACGGGCTCTTGATGTGCGCCAGCTAATGCTTCCCGTCCGCGACACCATGTCAGAAACTTTCATCGCGAGTCGAGCGCAATTACATGCTGCCAAACCCCGAAAGCGCGGCAACTCGCGGGAGCGTCACACAACACCTGCTCCACTCGCTACCCCAGCCAGACTCCGACTGTTCTGCCCGCGCTTCACGCGGCAGAGTTAACACTCTCAAAGATCCTACACACTTTGATTCTTCACACGACCCATCGATGTAATCGTTCGATAGCAGTTTTCCCTAGGCAAGACCCAGCGTAAAAATACAAATAATATTTACGAAACAAACCAATTATACATTGACATAAGTGCATAAATATATATATACAAACAGTAAAACAATTACAATACATAAAGAGACAGAAATGTCATATCTTGAGGTAACAAAACAAGGAAAAAAATAATAGTACAATAGATGAAAATAGGAGGATATGCATTTCCGGCGTTACACGTGCCCCACATTGTCTGAGGATGTTCGTGTAACGTAAACAGACTCAGAAAATGTCCCAAAAAAGAAACAGCGGAAATGCATATGCTCAAAACATCAACAAAAGTTAGCATTCGTCTAATTAACCATAAATCAATTTTTCGACCATAATAATTGAGTGGAGACACTCCTAATCTTATTCCACTCTGTCACCTTGCACAAAATAAAACAGGTTGACAACATATTAAAATTCATAGAAAATATAGAAAATGGTTTATCTATTGCAAAATCATTAAAATTCGTAACACTATGAGAAATGGAATACTATTTGCAAAATTAATTAGATTGCATGGTCATAAAAACAGGTAGATCAAAATACGCAAATAAATAATTAAATAGACTACACATTTTATATAACCTTTTCATAATTAATATTCTCGTCACGAGAATCTACTTAACGCTAGACAAGAAAATAATATTCAGTAGATCGAAAAAAAACATAAGTATTGACAGCAGAATTCTTTCACATCATCTGTCCGGGAAGAAAAACAATTCCGCCTTCCGTACTCGCAAGTACAAAGAATGCCGACAGCGGCCCAAGAGCCGACAGCGGCACCGCCTCGCCAGTATTGTTGCGCCCGCCTGTGCGGCACGCTTGATCTCACTCGCCTGTGTAACGGCATTTCCAGAACGTCCGTTTCACTGAATTCTTTCGGAAAAACTCACTCCCGAGTAATCTCAAGGAGTCCATTAACACTATCACAGTGGATAACTCAACACTGTCCATCATCATACCCATGTACTAGCCTGAAACTTAAAACAGCGTCTAAGTACATCGGCAATGACTAGTAGAACACATATTCATGGAATCTTACAGCTAGTTACAAAACCATATTTACATTGCTTAATCTACTGTGACTCAGCTGAAAACTTAAAACTAGCAGCTTGGATTTTTAAATTGATTAATATTCAGTAACTCTTAAATCATTTAATCAACATAAATTACTTATTAATTACAACTTCTTTAATGTCCTCTTGGTCAGGCAAAAGCATGGCAATCTAGCAAATTGTTAAATCTTACACTCTATTTTTCATACTGTACAAATTACCCTATCTGTGGTACTAATCAATCCTTGGTTGGTACAATTTCAGGTCTACAATGTTTCGTATACCTAATAGCTTTCCAGAGCTTGGATACTCTAAGCAGTAAGCATTTGTGTGAGGTATACCAATGACTTTATATGGTCCATTATAAACAAACTTAAATTTAGAGATTTCATTGTCTATCTCGCTCGATTTCTCATGAGCTTTTACAAGTACTAAGTCTCCGATCTCAAACTTAGCAAAACGCGCTTTAGCGTCATGACGACGTATGCGAGCATTGGCTTTAAGCTTCATTACTTCTCGCAAACGATCTTTTTTCACACCAATACTAATGTCAATCCGTGGAGGGACTTTGATTATCTCTTCCAATTCACTTTCTATACTTTTTCCAATGCCGAAATTCTTCACATTACAGTAGTTCAGATTCATACCTACGTCAATAGCATCCGGCCAATTAACAATGTGTATAGGCTGGTATTGCCTATGCACACAGTCTCCTGCCTCGTCAAAACTAACTACCATTGTTTTATCTAGTGACATACATGTCAAAGTTTTGCTTTCGCAGTTGATCACTGCACGGTACTTTAATAGCCAATCTAACCCGATAATTACTTCCGTAGTTAAGTCTGGCACGACGACAAACTCTTGTTCAAATCGTGCCCCACATATCTCGAAGTTGACAAAAATCTGTTTTGTGACCGGTTTACTGGCCTTCCCAGTACCACCGATAGTTTTCACTCCTGTTACTGGCATAACTACGATGCCAGGCCTGTCTTTCAGTAACTGAAATATTTTCCCAGATACAGCACTCAATTCTGCACCGGTGTCAATCAACACGTTTAGTTGTAGGTCGTGCATATTAACAGACACTATTATCTGTCGACACTTGTCCTCGACTGTTTCTTTATTTTCCCACAGTAAATCCTCGTCTATATCCAGGTCATTCCACAAAAAACCATCCGGCTTTGATCCTAAATCCGGTTTATCTGGCGGCTTTTTCAGCCTCTGTTCACATACAGTTTTAATTTCAACACGTTTGTCCTGAGGCTTAGTCTGTAGCGTCGCCCCCAATACCGAAACCTTTTCCTGTAACTCGTCAACTAGTGAGTGTTGCTTTGCTATCAATTCACTAATTGTCACCTTCGTTGATTCCTCTTTAATCAGATTGATCTCATCTGCCAATCTACCTGGAGACATGTGCCCAGTAGTATCTGCAATTACTTCCTCTAGATCTGCGCAACCCACACTGCTACCGTCTGACCGTATAACGTCAGCTCTAACCTCATACACGCTGTAATCTACGTGCTTTTCTACCAATCGTTTCCGGCTATCACTAAAATTTTCGTAATCTTTCTCCTTAATACTCTCGCAATGTTTAAACTGGATGTTCGCGTCGGATGGGTCGGCTACTTCTACCACTACAACTTTCGGTAAAGTCTGCCGGTTAGGGCCAGAACTTTCCGTTACTACTTCAACATTCAACTCCTGCGGGACGAAACACGACGCATCTTGCTCGTGCTCCCCGTTAACATCAACTATTTCTAGTAAAGTCTGCCGGTTAGGGCCAGAAGTTTCTATCACTTCACAATCACTATCTTCCTGCGGGACGAGACGCGGCAAATCCTGCCCGCGCTCCCCATAAACACTTCTCCCGTACAGGCCCCTATAATCTCTTAGTTCGTCGTATAAGCGACCGAACTGCCTTAACCAGACCTCATCCCTCTCTGCATCCCCTCGCTCGATGACGGACGTTTTATCCGACATCTGATCTTCTTTCAACACTTGCGAATCATTCTTAAACTCAATCTCCAGTTCCGCTGTGGGTATTACAGCTGCCCCTTTATAATCGATTTCCGGAACACTACTTAAATTGTTCTCACTGACAGTGAATGTACTTCCTACTGCCGTGTCTACAGCTGATCTACTACTTGTGGGCGCACTCCTTTCTCCTAACACTGGCACACTCTCCCGCCGTTGATTATTCCATACGGAATTTTCATAACGACGACACCTGGGTTTTCTCCTGTTATTGGGCCGCCAAAATTTCTCCACGCCCGGTCGGCCCCTCACCGGCGCGGCTAATGGTTTCCCTGTCTCGTCCTAGCAGATACGCTCCCCGGATACTGCTGAGGCGGCTGGTCACACCCTCTGGCGTTATTACTATTCTGCGCAGACCGTATCACGCTAGTATGATACTGGTTTCCGTCATTCCGGTTATTATTTGCATTGTACCGATTGTTATTACGGTCCGAACCATTATTGTTATTGCTGCCATGGTTGCGGTATGCATTATTCCCATGGTTATCGTTGGTGTGGATGCTGTGGTACCCGTTGTTGTTACCACGGCCTCTACCACTGTCGCGATTATTGCGCCAATTGTCCTCGTCCTCCACTCTTTCCAGGTAATCATTTATTGTCCTGTAATTGCTTCCTACGTAGCGTTTTGTATCATCTGGAAGCTTTTTGTAGGGTTCCCAGACTATTTCGGATTCCGTGCGGCGATCACGCAAATATTCCAACTTGCGGATCCAGCCCTCACAAAACTCCTTCATCGAGCCGCGCGAATTCGCATCGAAAGGCCTCGATACGACAAATTCGCGCCAGACACTTTGCTGTTTTTGCTCTGACCAGTATTCAGCCAGAAACAAATTTTTAAACTCGTCAAAAGTCAGGTTCGTAATGTTGAGGTTTAGGCCCCAACGCTTGGCATCACCAGCCAACACATCAATAACCGCATTAATTTTTCTCTCATTAGTCCATGATCTGGGTAAAACTCTTTCACAATTTTTAATGAAATCCGTCGGGTGTATACCGCCTTTTTTCAAGGGGTCGAACCGCTCCTCTTTCGTCAACAACTCCGAACTATGTGCACAGATTGGCACATAGCTCTGTTTTTCGTCAAGTTTCCTTTCTAATTCCGACACCCTCATAATCACTTGGCAAGTGGTTGTCGCAAGCGTTTCCACTTCCCTCTTTTTCTCTTCGCAGGTGTTAGCCTGCTTCGTCACTTTGGTATCTACTTCGGATACTAAAGCCTTTAAAGTTTCCACCTTCTGTTGATCCTCTTTTCTCACTAATTGAATTTGTTCCGTCACCTTATTCTCGATGATCGGAGCAACTGCGTCTCCTACACTTTTCTCGATTCTGCTAATTTCGGAATCAAAACGAGTATTTATGCTCGCAATTTCCGCCTGAACGCCTATCATTTCCTGTTTAAGGTTACCGATTTCGGTATTAATCACGACAATATCGTCTTTGATTTTATCAACTTTTGTGTTAACAACTTCAACATTGTTGTTAACAACATTAATAGCTTTGTTCTGATTGTCTAGCATTCGTTCAATTTTTTCAGACTGAGCTACTTGCTTGGCAGCCTGAGCTGCTTGCTCGGCAGCCTGAGCTTCTTGCTTGGCAGCCTGATCTTTAATTTCTGCCGATTGACTCTTGATTTCGTTAATCAAAACATTCAATAAATCAGTTAAATTCCCGGAAACCACCGGTTTTACTTCCGTAGCGGCTTCCTCTTTCATTGTACCCCCGTATTCGTCATCAAGGGATTCAGATTTGATTTTCACTTCCGATTCCGAAACATTTTCTAAAGTCTGGAATTCCATTTCTGCTCTTTGTTGCGTTTCGGCGGTCGCATCTTTCATGCTAGCCGCCCGCCCCGGAACAATGGGTACCGCTGTGCGCGTTTCCCACTGTTCGACCGATTGTTCCGTATCTAAGTCTACCAAATTTTGGTAATTGTTGCCTTCACTCATTTTAATAATTTTCAATATAATGCAAAATCTCAACTCTAATTAGGATTCCTCACACGAATATTCTCGCTGACGTATCGACCATTTCGTAACCAGTACTTTGTTACGAGATTTGCACAATGCAAAATTCGTGTCCAGAACAACCTCAGATTTGAAGATTGTCCTGTCACCAGGTCGCCACGTGTAACCTCTCCCCTCACTTATCGACCTTAATGACAGTGAAAAATTAAACCGCGTGTACCTAATGGAAATTTGGGAAAAGCAATCGTCACCAAAGTTAATCTATCGGTAAAGAGGGAGGAAAGGGTTACATCTAAATGAAAGGAAAAATGCAAATGAAACTGGTGGAAATTAATTTTGAAAAGGGGTAAAGTTAATAAAGAAAGTAAATGTGCGGCCGTTACGTTAACAATTAACTAGCGGTAATTAGATATTTGAGATTTGGGGGAAATCACGGTCGCCAGTCCTAAGGACAATTACTATAGTAACTGAAAAAGAAAGGTTATTACACATATAATTAACACTAGAAGCGTGGCAACTGAAGGTTGACACGTGTAGTGTGAAAACTGAAAGTTTGTCAGAAGTAATAAATTTCGCTACACTCTGACTTAATTTAGCAAAAGAATTAATAAAACCGGAAAATCGAAAGTTAATTTAGTGACTGAAGTTAATAGTGAGCTTTCTTTCTGAAGCACATCGAAATCCAGTAAAATACGGTTAGTCTTGGACTACCTCAACAATCATTTCAAAAGCAACTTGACTCTACGCAATTTAGAAACAAGAGATTTAACTTTGAACTTGAATTAAATGATTCTGAACTATTAACAATAGTAAAATTTAGTACGTACCAAGCTGAGCTGCAGTCACAGGTAAGCTAAAATATGCTAACAAAACTCGCACTCTAAATTTGTGCTCGTGTAACCTAAATATTGTAGCCAGCTACTGAACTTTGAAATTAAAGCAGTGAAATCTAATTATATTATTTTAATGCTGGCGTTTGAATTTCAACAACACTCGGGTTCATTTCGGAAAAGGAAGGGACCCTGCTTGGCAATGCAATTGGGACAATGAGCAACAAAGGTTCATGCTAAGTTGCTGTAATTTTGCGAGGCAAATGGAACAATTTGAAAAGCTGAGGTCTGCCATACAGTTCTGAAACTTTACGTGCTTTTAGTCTTCCTTGTTGGTTGATTGAAGGTTTGAAGCCGTCGATCGAGGAGGTGGCGACAGTCACTCATTGTCGGCCGTCGCTGTTGCAGAAGCTGGATGTTGGCGCGCCTTCTTCTCGACACGGTCACCAGGCGAAACGGGCTCTTGATGTGCGCCAGCTAATGCTTCCCGTCCGCGACACCGTGTCAGAAACTACCATCGCGAGTCGAGCGCAATTACATGCTGCCAAACCCCGAAAGCGCGGCAACTCGCGGGAGCGTCGCACAACACCTGCTCCACTCGCTACCCCAGCCAGACTCCGACTGTTCTGCCCGCGCTTCACGCGGCAGAGTTAACACTCCCAAAGATCCTACACACTTTGATTCTTCACACGACCCATCGATGTAATCGTTCGATAGCAGTTTTCCCTAGGCAAGACCCAGCGTAAAAATACAAATAATATTTACGAAACAAACCAATTATACATTGACATAAGTGCATAAATATATATATACAAACAGTAAAACAATTACAATACATAAAGAGACAGAAATGTCATATCTTGAGGTAACAAAACAAGGAAAAAAATAATAGTACAATAGATGAAAATAGGAGGATATGCATTTCCGGCGTTACAGGCTGTGGCCGAAAGCTTTGTGCAAGTGTGTTTTAATTGTGCCTGTATGCAACTTAATGTGTCTTCTTTATGATAGATAGCACTGTCTTTCCCTATATTGTTATTATTTCTATAATGTAATGTGTTTTGAAGGTCAGCAGTCTCCTCTGCATGTGTAAGTGCCACTTGCATAGCCTTAGTCCACAGAGACACTTTAATTGTATAAATTATGAAGTTGTCAGAGTTATGAAAGTTTGTTGCTGTTATACTTATTAAATGAAGTATGGGACACAAGTCCTTTCCAAATATTTGGGTGTTCCAGTGCTTTTGAAATAGTGTATTTTTCTAAATTGCAGTTTCTTGGGCATTAGGCTAAAGCTACATGCTTAACACTATTGCAAACAAACTATTGTTATTTTAAAAAATCTTATATGTTTTATTTTTATAATTATTAAAACCTCTGACATATGTGGCTTGTTTTATGTGTAAACTGCTTTCAGTCTGTTGCTGCTCTGCAGCATGCCCTTGTTTGTCTGCAACATCCTAAGCTTACAGGTGCAGAATGTGACTTAACATTGTGTACTACTCCATCACTACTGTGTGGTGGATTCTTACTATGTGATTGTCAGTGCTTGCATCCTACAAAATGTAATGTGTTGTATTGTGTAAACTTGTGCTCAATTTGCACCATCTGAAAAAACAAGGCTCTATCCAGAATAATCTGTAGTTGTTATTTCCATCACATATACTCTTCTAATCATAAGATAATACCTATGTGGGCACTATAATGTGTTGGATGTAAAAAGGAAAATGTGTAACAAGCACTCTGGTGCTCAAATATTCACTGAAACTGCTTCCCACCTCTTCCTGCATATTTAATGGAAATAGAAATGGCGGATGATTTTGGGCTTTGCAGACAGATGTAGAACATAAGGCAGGAGAGACAACAGGCTTCTGGAGTATTGCTGTGCAGTGTGGGATCCACATCAGGTAAGATTGACAGAGGATATCGAGAAAGATCAAAGAATGGCAACTCATTTTGTATTATAACTAAATAAGGCAGTGTCTGCCACATATATTATACAAAAGTTGGGGTGACAATTATTAAAACATGACATTTCTTGTTGCAGTGTGACCTGATGATGAAATTTCAATCACCAATTTTCTCCTTAGAGTGTGAAAATATTTTATTGGTACCTATGTTTAAAGGGAGAAATTACCATTTTAATAAAACAAGAGAAGTCAAAACTCACGTGAAAAGATTTAAGTGTTCGTTTTTCCCATGCGCTGTTCGAGAATGGAATGGTGGAGAAGTAGCTTGAATGTGGTTTGATGAACCCTCTGCCAGGCACTTAATTGTAAGTTGCAGAGTCATCATGTAGATGTAGAGGTAGACGAGTTGTCTCAGCACACACCTCAGTGAGTAGGATAAGATATGGTTTAGTGTGGCATGTCAGCATGGCTGGGCTGGCCCTGCTGAGTGTGTTCCGCTGCATTGCCCCACAGTAAAAACATGGTAGTCAAAGTGATCACATTTTTATATGTATCGATTTCCAAATTTCTCAGCTAACATTTGGAGACCAAAGTAAGAAGAAAAATAAGTGCCTAGAGAATGTCAGCTTTTTTTTTTTTTGTTTACATTTATGGGCTTGCATCCTGACCACCTGTGGAGAAAATTCCAGCCAGGTGAAGGCAAGCATTTGCAGGCTGACTGTACCTGCTGATGATGACAAATTCGACATGATTTGAGAGTCCACAGGTAGGACAGGCAAAACTACAGGAAGTTGAGCAAGGGAAGACATACAGAAACATCCCCCATTGAGAAAAAACTGACATTACCAAATGTATGCAGAAATGAGCGAAAAAATAAAACCAACATTTCTCTCATTTATGTGCTCACAAAGCTATTGTCTGCAGACCTATATTTGCAATCGAAATGCTAAATGATATACTGATGATGAATGCTCACTTCAGTTTTATGTCATAAAATTTTGAGGTAAGCAAAGCTGTGTGACTTTGTTGTTATTAGAATCCTTAAATCAATTACATGACACATGTACTTCTAAAATGTAAGGACATATGCTTTCGAAATGCTATATTTAAGTTAATTGCAATTTCTTGAAAGTTATGCGAAAGCAATTTACTATGCACTGACATAAATCATCATCATCATCATCATCATCATTATTGTATTGTATTATACATTTTATTGTCAATTTTGTAATTGTAGGCCTATAGAGTGTAGGTGGGTGCAATTTAAATTTGGGGAGGAGTGGGGCATAGACTGAAAAACTCTGACTCCTCTTCTCCCAGAACTTAACCCTGGATCTGTGTCTGATTTTTTTGTTTTCATCACGCCCCTGCAAACTTGGTGTTAAATATAAAAAAGTTGTGTGTTTTCACTGTACTTCAGGTGCTTGTATCTAATCACCTTAATCTGAGTTAATTTTTTTAATCAAATTTAAGAAATCCGCCAGTGTTCAATGCAGCAAGTAGCATGTGGTGGTGCCACATATTTGTAATTGTGGTCCTCAGAGTATGTGCTGCTAAGCCAGCGTCCTTCCAAGTATACTTCACAACCCTTGGACTGCGTCTGCAAGACGTCTCAGATAATGATACACTTTAGCAGTGATGGCTACACTTCGGGAAAGCAGAAAGCAGTTCTCAGTACTCCACACCGTCGCTCTTCCACCTAGTGCATGACATCTTGTGCGGATGAACAACAGGTGTTTGATCAGGCGAGCAAGCTAACTGCCAGTGAAATTGTGCTGCCAGGATCAGAGTAATGCTAGGGTGCCGTATTACATGGCACCGTGCTGCCTCAACCCCCCCACTTGACCAGAAGTGGGGACCGGTCATAACAAAGCTGGGAAGATCTGCTATAAATGCACACTGCTTGGACCTAGAAATGTCTGTCTTCATCTGCTGCCTACACCAATATCCACTCCACACCAGCCGATGGTCGCACGAGAGCCACTTTTCTGTGCATATGCCTGGCTGCATCATCTGCTAGGTGTTTGTCTACGAGCCATTGCTAGTCCTTATGTTACCAGTGTTTGACATCAGCCATCGAGTGGAGGCCATACCTTGGGTGATCTCATCTGGTTCCCAGGCTTCTGCAAGGAGTCACAGGTTTGCAGCTCACACACCAGCATGCCTTGCACCTGACCCACTACCATTGCAGCTGTCTGGCCAGTGCATGCTGCCGGAGGAATGTAAGAGCACTTGACGCAGCCGTGTGACCGTGAGGCTCCTGATGCTACTTCGCTGAAGCTGCTTTCCTGTGTGGTGTCCGCACTTGACCACCTTCATATAAGATGCGTGTACTGCGGCACAGTCTGCCACCTGAGATCAATGCTTGCCATTGAGACACCACCTTCAGCTGCTGTAAAAGTTTCTGGTTCAGTGAAGTATGAGGTGATGCTGGTGCATTTCTGATTCTGCTACTACTGAGGAACTGTTATTATGCACCCATGATCATGTTCACTGTCCTCGAATCTCCAGATTGTAGTGGATGGATAAGGCTGTCTTGTGAATGTGGTGTATTTAGTTAGAGAATAATTTTTGTTTCCAAATTGTATTTGTTGGCTAAGTGGTGAAAAGTATGTGTACTGTACGATCTACATATCTGTAGCTCACCAAGCAAGGTATGATTATTGTTGGATTTATATTTTTCAATTGACACTATCCACTTTTGTGTCTGTGTGTTATACTCTAACATTAGGGAGAAAGAAGCTAACTTCAAACCTGTTTAGTCATGTAGCTCCACACAGCATGACTAACATTTCTGGCAGTGCCACAGCTCACTAGAGTGCTATTATAGCACTGTAGGAATGGGACGTACAGTTTAAAAGCGGAACACACATTGACAATGTGCACACAACTGGCCAACCAACTGCTTTCCCTTGAGTAGGCCAAGCATACACTGTGGTGTTATTTCAATCAACTCACCTGTGTTCGATTCACACACAACTCTTGTACCCGATATTATGCAATGCTCCCACTGCAGAGCTGCCAGTATCTCGTCTTCAAACAAATATGCCATTACGCTTCTAATGACACCTTGTTGAACTGTGCATGATGGGTGAACATATACATCCAGGCCTTTTTCTTTAAAAATGACGTTCTTTTCTATGTTATAAACATCTGCTGATTTTACTTCTATCTTTACTTTATTCTGATGTGCAACTACGATGCTGGTTACACTTTGTTGATCTAGTGACATAATGAATATAAAATATATCCTTTGCCACTGGACATCAGTGGCAAACATTTTGATAAATGCTTTCTACAGTAACTATAAACAAGCCTTAGTCAACCCATCTCTAATGATTACTGGTACCATGCTTTACCTGTGACTGCAGATGGTTTGTGTTTTTGATGTGCCAATGTGACATACTGGCTGGAAAGGTGTTGATCCCATCTCTCGCAAGATCCAGATCAATGTGTTGTCTTCTCCAGAGGTCCTCCTTTGTTAATTCAACATGGAGCTTGTATGATTTTAGCAGTGCTTTCTTCTTTATCTTGACACCTCATTACATTGTTTGAGTGGCGTAGTTGCTGTTAAAGAATCTGTTCTGTTTGTTTAGTGGGAACTGTTATTGGAGTACAATTTTTGAGGAGACTTCAAAAAGTAAGTTACACATTACTGTGGTAGGCCAAGTAACTTCTATTAAATACTGCACTATACCTCAAAGTGACACAGATACATGACTGTTTTTCAACATAGTCACCAAGCCTCTAAACAATGGTCAGAACATTTTTCCAATCATTCAGTTCCTCAATGATAAAAATCTGTTCTTTTGTCACAGAGCCATTAAAGATCTGTTGTGTGGTGCAAGATCTGGACTTCCCAATCCACATCACCCACATCTTTGTGGCCTTGAATAAATTCTTGGCAACATTTCAGTTTAGCTTGATATGAAATTGCAGTTAGTTAATATACTGACAGAATTTTATGGTGAATCTATGTGCAATTTAGACATTTTGTCAAGAATGTTGATATCCCTGTACTTCGACTTTTGTGTTCATTTGCAGTTGCTGTGCCATCACAACTGCACACTGTGATGCACTTTTTATCTGTACAGCAGCAGAACTGTCTGCATGAAACCTGGAATTTTTACTCTCTTCTGACAATGCACCACTCTGCTTGCGCAGTGGTCTTAGTGTGCAATGATGTGTAACTAATTAACTTTTTGTTTCCCCACATATATTGTCATTGTTAACAGTGACAAAAACTTGTTTTGTCATGAAACTGAGTGACAGTCTGTGTCACTTGAAGTATGTAGCAGCTTTGTTTGTGGCAGCTTGCCATCCTCAGAACCCTGCATTCATTATAATTAATTTTGCTGTTTCACTTACTTCAGTGTATGATGCAAGACACTGAAAGAAACTGTGTGTCAAACCCTGAAAGTTCACTGTGCTGGTTTGTGTCACTTAATTGATGGGTTCCTCCACACATGGTTGTGCTCTTCGATATCTCTCGAACTGTAATACAATGTTAAACATCCAGTCACTTGCCTCTGAGTTCCTTCAATATCTTTTGTCGTATGTACACAGTAAGGCCTGCAGGCCCTGAGGCAGCCATCTGGAATCATTTGTCAGAGTCTAGTGTGCAGTCTTAATGGATGCACTACATTCTCCCAGAACTTCCCATCAAATCTAAGTTCTCCTTTGCCTTGCCTGCTACAATTACAACAACTCATGCTTTTCCATATTTCTTCATACTTTTGCCCCAATGTATTTGAGCTTTGTGGTTGCTCCAGATTATTACCCCTAATGCTGTAATCTGGCAGTATTGGTCCCTTTCTTTTGCTTAGGCATCAGCAGACCGGGGATGGCTGCCCCGGGTGTCAATTTCAGGGGGGGGGGGGGGGACAAATTCATATGCTTCAGGGAAAAAAACCTTGTTTCACAAAGCGCCTAGCATCCAGCAAACGCTGGTCTATCGATTATTCATATTATTTTGAAATGCACCCCTGTTCATTTTTTAACATTTTTAGTCACATTCTAAGTTGATTTCTTAGAATGTGTTTAAAAATGGTATAAAAATGAACAGGGATTCTAAGTTAATCCCCCCTCCCAAGACCATGGACCTTGCCATTGGTGGGGAGGCTTGCGTGCCTCAGCGCTCAGCGATACAGATAGCCGTACCGTAGGTGCAACCACAACGGAGGGGTATCTGTTGAGAGGCCAGACAAACGTGTGGTTCCTGAAGAGGGCAGCAGTCTGGATGGTTGACTTTGTAACACTAACCAAAACGGCTTTGCTGTGCTGGTACTGCGAACAGCTGAAAGCAAGGGGAAACTGCAGCCGTAATTTTTCCCGAGGGCATGCAGCTTTACTGTATGGTTAAATGATGATGGCGACCTCTTGGGTAAAATATTCCGGAGGTAAAACAGTCCCCCATTCGAATCTCCGGGCGGGGACTACTCAGGAGGACATCATTATCAAGAGAAAGAAAACTGGCATTCTACCGATCGGAGCATGGAATGTCAGATCCCTTAACTGGACAGGTAGGTTAGAAAATTTAAAAAGGGAAATGGATAGGTTAAATTTAGATATATTGGGAATTAGTGAAGTTCGGTGGCAGGAGGAACACAACTTCTGGTCAGGTGAATACAGGGTTATAAATACAAAATCAAATAGGGGTAATGCAGGAGTAGGTCTAAACATGAATAAAAAATAGGATTGTGGGTAACCTACTACATACAGCATAGTGAATGCATTATTGTGGTCAAGAGACACGAAGCCCATGTGTACTACAGTAGTACAAGTTTATATGCCATCTAGCTCTGCAGATGATGAATAAATTGATGAAATGTATGATAAGATAAAAGAAATTATTCAGATAGTGAAGGGAGACGAAAATTTAAGTCATGGGTGACTGGAATTCGTTAGTAGAAAAAGGAAGAGAAGGAAATGTAGAAGGTGAATATGGGATGGGGGTAAGAAATGAAAGAGGAAACTGTCTGGAAGAAGTTTGCACAGAGCATTACTTAATCATTGCTAACACTTGGTTCAAGAATCATGAAAGATGGTTGTATATGTGGAAGAGCCCTGGAGATACTCGAAGGTTTCAGATAGGTTATATAACGGTAAGACAGAGATTTAGGAATGAGGTTTTAAATTTTAAGACATTCCAGGGGTAGGTGTTGACTGACCACAATCTGTTGATTGTGAGATGTAGATTAAAACTGAAGAACCTACAAAAAGGTGGGAATTTAAGGAGATGAGACCTGGGTAAACTGACAGAACCAGAGGGTGTAGAGAGTTTTAGGGAGAGCATTAGGGAACGATTGACAGGAATGGGGGAAAGAAATACATTAGAAGAGGAATGGGCAGTCCTGAGGGATGAAATAGTGAAGGCAGTAGAGGATCAAGTAGGTAAAAAGACGAGGGCTAGTAGAAATCCTTGGGTAACAGAAGATATATTTAATTTAATTGATGAAAGTAGAAAATATAAAAATGCAGTAAATGAAGCAGGCAAAAAGGAATACAGTGGCTAAGTAGGGATGGCTAGAGGACAAACGTAAGGATGTAGAGGCATATCTCACTAGGGATAAGATAGATACTGCCTACAGGAAAATTAAAGAGACCTTTGGAGATAAGAGAACCACGTGCATGAACATCGAGAGCTCAGATGGAAACCAAAGTCTAAGCAAAGAAGGAAAAGCAGAAAGGTGGAAGGAATATATAGAGGGTCTATACAAGGGCGATGTACTTGAGGACAACATTATGGAAATGGAAGAGGATACAGATGAAGATGAAATGGGAGATATGATACTGCGTGAAGAGTTTGACAGAGCACTGAAAGACCTGAGTCGAAACAAGGCCCCGGGAGTAGACAACATTCCATTAGAGCTACTGATAGCCTTATTAATCTAATCTAATCTTGGGAGAGCCATCCCTGGCAAAACTCTACCACCTGATGAGCAAGAGGTACGAGACAGGCGAAATAGCCTCAGACTTCAAGAAGAATATAATAATTCCAATCCCAAAGAAAGCAGGTGTTGACATGTTAAAATTACCGAACTATCAGTTTAATAAGTCACAGCTGCAAAATTCTAAACAAATTCTTTACAGATAAATGGAAAAACTAGTAGAAGCCAACCTCGGGGAAGATCAGTTTGGATTCCGTAGAAATACTGGACCATGCGAGGCTATACTGACCCTACGACTTACCTTAGAAGATGGATTAAGGAAAGGCAAACCTCTGATTATAGCATTTTAAGACTTATAGAAAGCTTTTGACAATGTTGGCTGGAATACTCTTTCAAAATCTGAAGATGGCAGGGGTAAAATACAGGGAGCAAAAGGCTATTTACAATTTGTACAGAAATCAGATGGCATTTACAAGAGTCGAGGGGCATGAAAGGGAAGCAGTGGTTGGGAAGGGAGTGAGACAGGGTTGTAGCCCTCCCGATGTTTTTCAATCTGTATATTGAGCGGGCAGGAGGAAATAAATGAAAAATTTGGACTAGAAATTAAAATCCATGGTGAAGAAATAAAAACTTTGAGGTTCGCCGATCACGTTGTAATTCTGGAAGAGCAGCTGAATGGAATGGACAGTGTTTTGAAAGGAGGATATAAGATGAACATTAACAAAACCAAAATGAGGTTAATGGAATGTAGTCGAATTAAATCGGTTGATGCTGAGGGAATTAGATTAGAAAATGAGAAACTTAAAGTAGTACATGAGTTTTGCTATTTGGGGAGCAAAATAACTGAAGATGATTGAAGTAGAGAGGATATAAAATGTAGACTGGCAATGGCAAGGAAAGCATTTCTGAAGAAGAGAAATTTGATAACATCGAATGTAGATTTAAGTGTCAGGAAGTCTTTTCTGAGAGTATTTGTATGGAGTGTAGCCATGTATGGAAGTGAAACGTGGACGATAAATAGTTTGGATAGGAAGATAATAGAAGCTTTCAAAATGTGGTGCAACAGAAGAATGCTGAAGATTACATGGGTATATCACATAACTAATGAGGAGGTATTGAACAGAACTGGAGAGAAGAGAAATTTGTGGCACAACTTGATTAGAAGAAGGGATTGGTTGGTAGGACATGTTCTGAGACATCAAGGGATCACCAGTTTAGTGTTGGAGGGCAGTGTGGAGAGTAAAATCGTTTGTGTTACTATGGCTACACTACTAAATGTGTGTCCACCATCATATCAGTAGATATAATGAAACGGTAGCCCTCTTTCGTTATGTCTTACAAGAAGATCCCTCCAGCGATAGGATCGACTTTTTGAAACAATCTATACGCTTATGTAGGTTAAGCACCCAAGTATCACACACTGAAGCCATTCATCCAGGTGAGTCGACGTTTGCGAGGAACTGACGAGAAAAGAAATTCGGAATATTCTGTGAGACTCGATAGCATGAAGAAAGCCGAATGACCTAAGTTGGTTGTGAGGCTAGTGGAAAGGATACTAGCTTCACATGCATGAGTTTGTGGGTTCGAATCTCACCAGAGAAAGAAATTTATTTTAGGTCTTTACCGAAGTGACATTGGTAATCATTTTCATTCAATTGATGTAAATATAATTTTTTTTTAATTTCCACTCCTCGGTCACGTGATTCAATAGTGATAAGAACTTCCTCATTTGGTCTAATTTTTCTTCTTATCATCCCTTCTCCACTGGAAATATTTGTTCGTGAACTTTTACTTATCTTCATGTATCAATTCCGATTTAATTTCTCCTGTTTTTATGAGCCTGTATTTTCGTCTACGTTATTGTGTTCATTATATCGATTTCTCACTTTGCTTGAATTTTATTTTACTTATAAAACCTTCTCTCATTTAAATCTTCATCTACACTATTATTTCCATAGTGCACAAAGAATTTAGGTTATGTTTTAAATATTTGTATGTCGATTACCATGCAAAAAAGGCACGTCTTGTAATGAAAACTACATTTTTCACACTAATGCACAGTCAATATATATAGATTATTTCGTCTTTTGTTTTTTAATTAATATATCGGAGTTTTGAAATAATTGAATAGTCAAACAGATAGGTATAATAAAATACACATTCACAAAAATTCCGATTGGAAGAAGAATGATATAAAGAAAAATTAAACAAATGGAAAAGTTCATACGGTGATTAAAACGATGTGACAAAGGAATAGAACGAAAGAAATTACATTTAAACCAATAAATTGTGAAAAAATAGGCATCAAAGCCATTTCGATAAAGATTTAACAATAAAAGAAATTATTGCACCTGACGAGGCATGGTTAAGCTTCTATCCTAACCATTGTGACACGTAACCAGACTATGGAATACGACCTCCTTAACGCTATGTAGCATCACGCAAAATTCCGAAATCTTCTCCGCCAGTTACTTGCAAACGGAGGCCCACCTGGATGCAGGGTCTGATAAGCGGGATCTTAAGTTACACTGCCGCTTATTTGGTTTCAAGAAGTCGATCCCACCGCTGGGGAGCTCTCCTTGTTAGTTTTAAGAGTAACAAACGGCACATTTTGAAAGAACAGTAATGTCGCAGTCCAATAGCGCCAACTAGCGGTGGCCCCTGCAAACTTGAAAGACGGCTCTAGCAAAGGCAAAGAAAATTTTACTGTAGCAAGTAACCTGGCAACGCTACACACACGTTTAGACAACTGAACAACAACGAAATAATAATAATAAGTTCGCAGGAGAGCTTCTGTAAAGTTTGGAAGGTAGGAGACGAGGTACCGGCAAAGCTGTGAGGACGGGGCGTCAGTCGTGCTTGGTTAGCTCAGATGGTAGGTCCCGAGTTCGAGTCTCGGTACGGCACCCAGTTTTAATCTGCCAGGAAGTTTCAATAATAATAATAATAATAATAATAACACATTAAGCAGGAAGGAAGGAGGAAGGGGATTTATCGACATGAAAAACATACATTATGGACAGGTAAACAATTTAAGAAAATTCTTTCTAGAACGAGCAGAAACTAGCAAAATACACAAAGCAATCACTCATATAAATACATCGGCTACACCACTGCAATTTCATAACCACTTCTACAACCCTTTAGATCACATAACATCAACAGATACGAAGAAAGTAAATTGGAAAAAGAAAACACTACATGGTAAGCACCCGTATCATCTAACACAGCCACACATCGATCAAGACACATCCAACACATGGCTAAGAAAAGGCAATATATACAGTGAGACAGAAGGATTCATGATTACAATACAGGATCAAACAATAAACACCAGATATTACAGCAAGCATATTATTAAAGATCCCAATACCACAACAGATAAATGCAAACTTTGCAAACAACAAATAGAAACAGTAAATCACATCACAAGCGGGTGTATAATACTAGCAAATACAGAATACCCCAGAACACATGACAATGTAGCAAAAATAATACATCAACAGCTTGTCTTACAACGTAAACTTATAAAACAACACGTTCCCACATACAAGTATGCACCACAAAATGTACTGGAGAATGATGAATACAAATTATACTGGAACAGAACCATTATAACAGATAAAACAACACCACATAACAAACCTGACATCATACTCACCAATAAAAAGAAGAAATTAACACAACTAATCGAAATATCCATACCCAATACAGCAAATCTACAAAAGAAAACAGGAGAAAAAATTGAAAAATACATCCAACTGGCTGACGAAGTCAAGGACAATCGGCATCAGGATAAAGTTGACATTATACCAATTATACTATCAACTACAGGAGTCATACCACACAATATCCACCAGTACATCAATGCAATACAGCTACATCCAAACTTATATATACGAGGGCAGTTCAATAAGTAATGCAACACGTTTTTTTTCTCGGCCAATTTTGGTTGAAAAAACCGGAAATTTCTTGTGGAATATTTTCAAACATTCCCGCTTCGTCTCGTATAGTTTCATTGACTTCCGACAGGTGGCAGCGCTGTACGGAGCTGTTAAAATGGCGTCTGTAACGGATGTGCGTTGCAAACAACGGGCAGTGATCGAGTTTCTTTTGGCGGAAAACCAGGGCATCTCAGATATTCATAGGCGCTTGCAGAATGTCTACGGTGATCTGGCAGTGGACAAAAGCACGGTGAGTCGTTGGGCAAAGCGTGTGTCATCATCGCCGCAAGGTCAAGCAAGGCTGTCTGATCTCCCGCGTGCGGGCCGGCCGTGCACAGCTGTGACTCCTGCAATGGCGGAGCGTGCGAACACACTCGTTCGAGATGATCGACGGATCACCATCAAACAACTCGGTGCTCAACTTGACATCTCTGTTGGTAGTGCTGTCACAATTGTTCACCAATTGGGATATTCAAAGGTTTGTTCCCGCTGGGTCCCTCGTTGTCTAACCGAACACCATAAAGAGCAAAGGAGAACCATCTGTGCGGAATTGCTTGCCCTTCATGTGGCTGAGGGTGACAATTTCTTGTCAAAGATTGTTACAGGCGATGAAACATGGGTTCATCACTTCGAACCTGAAACAAAACGGCAATCAATGGAGTGGCGCCACACCCACTCCCCTACCAAGAAAAAGTTTAAAGCCATACCCTCAGCCGGTAAAGTCATGGTTACAGTCTTCTGGGACGCTGAAGGGGTTATTCTGTTCGATGTCCTTCCCCATGGTCAAACGATCAACTCTGAAGTGTATTGTGCTACTCTTCAGAAAATGAAGAAACGACTTCAGCGTGTTCGTAGGCACAAAAATCTGAACGAACTTCTCCTTCTTCATGACAACGCAAGACCTCACACAAGTCTTCGCACCCGAGAGGAGCTCACAAAACTTCAGTGGACTGTTCTTCCTCATGCACCCTACAGCCCCGATCTCGCACCGTCGGATTTCCATATGTCTGGCCCAATGAAGGACGCAATCCGTGGGAGGCACTACGCGGATGATGAAGAAGTTATTGATGCAGTACGACGTTGGCTCCGACATCGACCAGTGGAATGGTACCATGCAGGCATACAGGCCCTCATTTCAAGGTGGCGTAAGGCCGTAGCATTGAATGGAGATTACGTTGAAAAATAGTGTTGTGTAGCTAAAAGATTGGGGAATAACCTGGTGTATTTCAATGCTGAATAAAACAACCCCTGTTTCAGAAAAAAATGTGTTGCATTACTTATTGAACTGCCCTCGTACAACTACAGAAATCCGTAATTATTGATACATGTTCAATTACCCGAAAGTTCCTAAATGCAATATAACATATACCGTACAGTTAAAAGGAAGTCATGCTTGATCAAGGTCCGCGTCACTTTCCATTTTTGACCAGACATAACGTCTGAGAAAAGAAAGAAATAATAATAATAATAATAATAATAGGTCCAGTCATATTAATGTGACCAACTCCTATTTTCGAGATCAACGTGTAATAACTCATAGACGCCAGGTGATAGCATTAGTACGTGATGAATTGGGGCGGGGGGGAGGGGGGGCGGCAATTTATGTGACGTCCAACGGGACATAATCGTTGGCTTTCTTCCCAAGGGTGGAAGCATTTCCGAAACGGCAGAATCTGTAATCTTTTCACATGCCGCTGTATGTAAAGTAAACCGTGCGTGGCAAAATCTCGGTATTCTAATCCGGCTCCGAGGTAACAGTGTTGCACTTCGGTCAGTAGGCGACACAGGTGAACGATAGTTGCAGATACGTGTGCTGGCGGATAGACGTGCACCTTCTGTGCAGCTGACCGCCCAGACGAACCAAGGGCTACCACCAATGTTTCCTCGACAACGTATGAGCTTCCGCAGTAGGCACCTGGTTCCTGCACCCATGCTGACTGCTGTTCATTGGCGTTGAAAGCTTGCATTTGCACGCCGGTACCACAACTGAAAGTCCACTGACTGCTACAGGTGGCCTCTCCATATTAATCACATTGTATGCCCCATCGGACAGATTTCCATTGGCGTGTAGCGTCTGAAATCAAACGCCCTGCAAACCTGAGGGAGCGTTATGGTGTGGGGAATGTTTCCGCGGCATTCCCTGGGTGATCTCGTTATTCTGAAAGGCACAATGGATCAACCGTAGTACGCACCTATCCTTGGGGACCATATCCACCCTTAGATGCACGTGTAACATAGCTCGCAGTGTATGTGCGTGGTTCTGAAAGCTCTAGGATGAAATTACCGTACTGCCCTGACCGCCAAATTTCCCGGCTTTAAACCCAATCGAGAATCTCAGGGGCCACCTCGATCGAGTAGTTTGTGCCACGGATCCTCAAGCGATAAAATTCTATCGCAGCTGGACAAGTACTGCAGTCGGAATGGCTTCGTATCACTGTCATTACCTCATTGACTCTATTCCTGTACATCTCATGCTGCAAAAGGCGTTTATTCGGGATTTTAACACGTGGTCACATTACTGCGTTTCGACAGTGTAATAATACTAAGAAATTTCGCGTATTTCAGTGCCCCTCCTTTAAATCTTTCAATTGGACGGCACTTTGGCGACTTGCTTATCATTGACGTACACCAGTTGTACAACCGGGGAAAGGGATTCGGCAGTTTAACGTGGAATCCGCACCACGTGTTGTTTCTACCGTCTCCTCATATCATTGAGAGGTGAAGGCTGTATTAAACGCAGACTGAAAAATTTATTAGTTCAACTGGGATTCAATCCCGCGATTCTCGATTTGCAGCCACGCGCTGTGCCGGTAGACCACCAGCTCCAACAGTTACGATATGGTAATCGAACTGTATTGGCGGAGTATTTCGTCGTATTTTACGTCAAGTAAATGTGCTGTGGTGCAAGCCAAAGTAAATTCATGCTAAGGGCATCAATTTCTAATCCAGAAAATGTGCAGCCAGGGCAGTACTGTAAGTGGAAATCGGACATTAATGCTCTAAGTAAAAATCAAACTCTTCCATCTTTCGTAAAGAATTGCTATACATCTAGAAAACAAACCAAAATTGTGAAAACATTTCATACAAGACTACCGATAAATTTTTGTGACTAAAAATAACCGGGTATGGTAATATACATGTGGTGGATGAAAAGTAGTGGCAGTTCGGTTGTAATTCATGCCAAACTTCATTGACTAAAATTCACTTTATTACATTTCCGTCTCGCGTCTCGATCACTTTCCACACCCACATGAAAGATGTCATACACTGTCAGTGCATCCATCTGTGATGATGTCTCGCTAGGACCGCCATAGGGTGTCTTACCATTTGCTGTAACGCGTGCCACGAAATACTTCGTTCATTTGGGTGATCAGGTCGTAATTGGGGGGACTCTACCGGATGAATGCGGTGGATGTTCCAGTACGTCCCGCTGCCACATACGCGGAGCTCCTGCACAGGGATCGTCGTTTGGCGTCATGCATTGTCGTGACAGTTGGTGGAATGCAGCGCCGGAAGGAAAGATAGTTGCGCGCTCCGACCACGTGCCTGCCCTTTCAGTCTTGACCCAAGCACGTTTTTCGTGTTTCCCAAACATACTATTAAGGCACTTGAGCTAGCCTCTCCAACTTTGAGATAGTACACACCGCAACTGACTCAAACACACGTATGCCGCTAACTTTACTACTTAAGCACCATCTATCAGCAACAGAAATCGTGCACACCAAATGACTCAAATCCTTCATGTTACGGCATTGTGCTACTACTTTTTATCCAACACATGCAAAGACGCATGCGTGAGTACTTGTTATCTCCCATCTTGGTAGTGGCCTAATTATTGGGAGGTTTTGAAGTGCGTTATCTATACCGGGTGTATCAAAAACAATCATCCGATCTGGGCCGTCTATATTTCTGGAACTAAGAAACATATACAATGAATTTAGTTTTTGATGAACGGAAACTGAAAAAGTTTTTCATTCTTTTCATTGGTGTTCAATATGCACCCTTGAGATGCACAGAATGTGTCAATGCGGTGTTCAAATTGTACCAACACTGCAGCAAGCATGTCTTCAGTTACAGTTTCCACAGGTGCTGTTGTGCGGTGTCTCAGTTCATTTATTGCTGTTGGTAACGTAGGTACATAAAGAGTCTCTTACAAAACCATACATATATAATCACATATAGTCGGGTACGGTGACCTTGGAGGCCAGTAATCTACGGCCGAGTCATTTAGTCCAGTGTGACCGATCCATCGTTCAGTAATCGTTTGATTTAGAAATTCCCGCACTTCCAGATGCCACTGTCGCGGTGCCCCATCCCATTGGTAAATGAAGTCGTTCGAATAAAACTGTGGGAAAAGAAAGTTTTCAAGCATATCGAGATATATTCTTCCTATAACAGTGTTTCCGGCAAAGAAAAATGAATCATACACCTTTTCCCGTTAAACTGCACAAAACACATTACATTTAGGAGAGTCTATTTTATGTTGTAAAACTTCATGTGGTTGTCCCGTACCTCATATTGTCACATTATGACAGTTCATCTTTCCGTATAAATGGAATGTTGCC
The DNA here is from genome assembly GCF_021461385.2 of Schistocerca piceifrons. Lineage (NCBI taxonomy): Eukaryota > Metazoa > Arthropoda > Insecta > Orthoptera > Acrididae > Schistocerca > Schistocerca piceifrons. The sequence continues at coordinate 10,413,202 of NC_060143.1, forward strand.
TCGTCACTAAACACTAACTGTGGGAGAAAACAGCCATCCTCCACCTTGCCAAGAGTGAAATTATGGATGTTATCGCCGTCACGAAGAGCTCGCAGTAGCTGAATTTAATATTATTTGATGCATAAACGTCGACGCAGGGACGCCAGACGGGCATCGGGGGCGTGCTGAGCTGTCGAGCTGCACGGCGAACGGATTTCTGCGGACCCCTCGTGAAACTGTGGCGGTTGCGTTCGACGCCTGTGTCAGGCACTCGGGGACGGCCCGGCGATTCGCCTTTCCGCAAACATTCTGTTTCTCTTAATCGTTGATGCCATCGTCTAATGCTCTGTGCTGTAGGAGGATCAGCACCGTACCTTGTACCAAAGTCACGCCGAACACTTGTTACTGCCCACACTGCGCAAAATGCAGAACACAAAACGCTTTCTGTCATCGCGACACCATTTTTACTAGAACTGAAATGGCCGGACAGTTCAGCTGCCAAGCGGTAAGCATGTAAAGCCCGAGGGTCTGCTCTTTCCAGCAGTACGCTATTCACGCACATATGTCGAATAACATAATAGTTACTTTTTTTTTAATCGGTTGATTCTTTTTGATACACCCTGTATGTTTACAGTCTAAACCGTACCAGCAAGAAATTACCCCAGTGTGAAGGAAATCGATAGATGTGATGTGCGTGTAGAGGCAAACAAATGATAACAATTGCAGGAAAATTGGGTGATTCATTCAGGAGAAAGTCATAACGCGTTCGTCCACCTCTGGCCCTTAAGCAAGCAGCTATTCGGCTTGATCTTGATTGATAAAGTTGGTGGATGTCCTCCTGACGGATGTCGTACCATATTCAGGTCAACTGATTCGTTACATCGTCAAACTCCCGACCTGGTAGCAAGGAGCTGCCCATATTATTCCAAAATTGGGGAGAGAGGCGGCGATCTTGCTGGCCAGTGTATTGTCTGGTACGTACACACAGATGAAACTCTCACCATGTGCGGTGCATAAAATATCGTCGACACTGAAAGCGTTCCCGGCAGAGTTTATCCCCTCGTAAAGACAAAAGGTGGTCATACCGCATGTTGAAGTCCACTACTACGTGTCTGGATACTTTTGATCGGATAGTGTATTTCAGAATGTTAGCAGTGGCCAGAAGTTCGGATATTTGGCTTTCCGCTTAAGGCTGGTGCGGGGCGGGTCAAGATACCTCTAAAAGTAGAGACATCTGCCAGCATTAGAGGAAAATGTCCATCAAAGTAGCTGTGTTGCGCTCTCTACCTATAGTTGTTCTCGTGGGCTTCAGAGCCGCCGTAGCCAAGACGCCCCCTGGTTTTTATACTGCGGACACCGTAGTCGCGCCTGATAAGCTCTCAGAAATTATGAAATGTTTTCGCAGATTTCAATTATGATGGGACAACAACTGTGCAATATACCGTAAACATGCAGGATGTTCCGAAATCCCCGTTACAAACTCCTGTAGCGCACCGATTCCTCGCTGCAGCCACTTGAAAACATGTTGGCAACGCGGCCACTTGTACAAGTAAGTGATTCGGTATGACCCAGTACCAATACCACTCATTAAAAGGAAACTCAATAAGTTTTCAGAAACACTGTTCTTCACGATACGGCCTTTTCCAACTCGGGTGCGCTGCGTCTCTTTGAAGCACTGCCGTCACCGCTGCTGACGGTGAACGCACCATTTTCTCAAAGTCGTTGCGCAGTTGTGGCGAAAAGCGTATGCGATGAAATCGGACGCTGCGGAGAACGAGCTTGATAAAGGCGACGAGCTACGCCATACAGAAGGATCATGTCGGTGTATTCGGCAATAGGGCGCTCCGCAATGTTGCTCTAATACTGACAGACACGTGAGTGACGCACGAGCCATGTCAGAGTGGTGGGACAGACGGTAAATGACATCCGACGTAAGCACCTCCCCCCACCCCCTCCGCCGCCCACGATGACTACCCTGTTGCATGCCCACCTAGTAAGCATGTATTCAAACGGCTGTAGCACGGAAAGTATACGTTTCCGTACGTGGGTTCCAATTTAAAACATTGTCGCTTTGTTCTCTCTAAAAGTGCTAGAATTTCGGAAAACTCTGTATCTGTCCAGTAAACTCTGCAGCTGGTGTCGTACCACATTCGAAATATCCGATTATATTTCCGGATTTCGGTGTTATGGCACTTTGCAGAAACATTACTGAATTTTCCTGTGTATTGTTATCATAAAAGCCAAGTACCGTTTCTGTCTCCATACCATAAAGCATAAGTACCATTTATATCATTTCAAGCACTATTTCAGTTGCTAGGTTTTAGGAAAAAATAATGGTATAATTCTCAAAATATCGGACAGAAGCGATATAGTTCCTACAAAGAACTTGAAGAAAATCATTTTGGGTACTAGGGCATGTCATTATAAAACGCTGAAAATACCGACATTTCGACCATCTTTTCAGCGATTCTCTTCATGGCGAATAAATGTCAGGAAATTTCAAATCAGTGCACACTCCACTGCAAAGTGAGAGTTCAATTAGGGAACAACTTTCATTTCTTCTTCTTCTTCACCTTTGATTAATTTCCCTAATTCCTCGTCCATTTTGTATATTGCTGTCTTTATACAAGGTGTTTCACAATTTACGTTACACATTTCTAGAGCTCGCAGTTTTACTTAGAAACTCATGCCTGCAAACGTCACCCAACGACGTTACAGGCGCCAGCTCCGGTAAATGTATGTATATACAGGATGATCCGGGATTGTCTTACAAACTTCCTAGGATGATGGAAACAGACAAATGTATCGATTTGAGGTAAGGGCCCCTGTACGGGAAACAAACGTGTCGAAAGTTGCAAGTGAAAATCGTTATCCTATCTCTGACAGTGGAATACAAGTACTGGTACTGTTGTTGCTAGGATTGTAGGGTAGGCAACTTTCAGAGACGGCAGTATAGATCAAAGCAAGAAAAAATGTGAAGTAAACATGGACTCTAAACTGCATACTCCTGGAGCTATAAGCACTTGTTCAATAGTGGAGATGGGTTTCACGCTAACGAAGATGAACAAGTCCTCATGGTTCATGATGTATGCAATTTACAGCCTATGTGTACTGCATATTTTCTTTTTTCGTTCCATACCACCGCCTCTGAAAGTTTCCTGTCCTACATCTTAGCAACAACGATAACGGTACATAGTGTCATAGGTAACAAAGGTTTTCTGTTATAATTTTCCGGTACAAGAACATAATCTCAAATTTATACATTCATCCATCTGCATCATCTTAGAAAGTTTGTAACATCTTCGTGGGATCCCTCTATTTTTGTAGGCGCCGGTGCCTATAACTTTGACGCTCTCTAGCGTCGCTAGAGTAGTGTGGAGCATGACTTGTGAAACACCCTGTATATAGAACGAATAACATCATGGAATGGACTAGAACGCTGTCTCACTCACTTCCCACGTATTGCCTTCCTTTTATGTCCTTCAACTCGTACAGCTGCTGTCTCATTTCTGATGGAGTTCTAAGTAATGTTTCGCTCGCTATATTTTATTCGTGGTTGCATCTTAAATTCAAACTGTATATTCTGGTCAACATTGTCAAAAGTTTTTTCTGTATATAAAGATGTTATAAATATTGGTTCTGTTCCCTCCAAATTGATTTTCCTCTAGATCAGCTTCTGTAAGGTGCTCCATTCCTCTGTAAATAGTTTGTATCAGTATTTTCAGCTAGGAGTTATCATAGTGGTGGTTTGGCAATATTCGCACTGACCACGATTTGCCTTGTTTGGTACTGGTGCTATAACGTTTCTCGTTTAGTGTGAGGATTTAGCGGTAATTTCAGCTGGCGTAGACGTTCAGGAGTGAAGCAGCAAATCCCGGCAGAGTGAGTCGTCGTCAGCTCCGCTAGAGCCCTCTGGTAGCGAAGCCCTGCGCTATGGACGACTGGCTGTGTGAGGGAATAGTAGCGACTCCTGGCAGCGATGTGATGAATAGGAAAATAGTATTGCTAAAAGTTTTATCCACGCCTTTTAGCATTTAGAATGGAGATATGGCACGGAATTTAGTAGCAAAAGAAAACAGCCATAGTAGCAGTCTCTCTCTTGCAATGCAACGTCAATGATACTATAGTATAACAATAATAGACCAACTGAATCTGTAGAGGTAGTAATACAATTTCTTTTCTGACCTTCAAGATACTTTCATATAAAGCTGAGCCTGAGAGGTTGTCATGTAACTACCAACAGAAAAATTATATGAAACATGTAGACCTGTCAGTAAAGTCGTCAAGAAATTCGTTTTTTAAATGTTAAGTGTCATCGGTGTAATTTAGCATTCAGCTCACATAAGACCAGGGAATTATCCTCCTTCATACAAAGAAAGAGTTTATCTCATTAGTGACCTGTGTCCTATCATAATCTCACTTTGACACTTGAATAATTTGAAAAAAAAAGTGTGTTTGTTTTGAAAATACAATTAGTGACAATATACATTTATATAGGCATTGAGTGTGAACTGTTACGAAACGATTTCTGATACAGAATGTAATTATTATCATATAATCAGTCAGGATACTAAAAAGAACGCAGACTGAGACACCTGAAATTTTTTTTTTTCACTGTTCAATTGTGCGATGGTATTTTGCATTTCTTTTGACATTGAAATAATTTATCTTGTTTCAGCACTGAGAATGTGCTAAGTAAATATGTAATATATCTATCAGTATTACAGTCAATCTTATTTTTCTGATTACTGATTGTTAACTACAAGAAAATTGAAGCTGTTTTGGTATTTATCTTAGCAGCATTTAGCACAAAAACGAAAATAAAACGTATTGGTTTTATTTAGTACGGATTTTATTTCATTGTTGAAATGTTCCTGATACTATGCGGTTTCTTTTGACTGTGAGATATGTTATGTAGAAAGTACCTTGAAAATATATCTAGATGTGGTCTGGTGAAGAAAGTGTGCGTATTAAAATTTAAAATGTTTGCAACAGCATAATCAGGTTTAGTTTGTAGTGTGGGAGTAAGCTCCACGTGGGATCCGAAGCACGGACCCCACGGAGGTGCCTGGCATGCGCCACATGCCACGGCAGAGGTGGAGGCTAGTGTTCGGAAGTCTGAAAATTCCAGCGCCGGCCGGGGCGAATATCCCCAGCCGAGGCGCTGGAACGTTCCAGACCCCCTTACCACTAGACCACCGGGGACCCCGGCCGTTTCCTGCTCTGAACTCGATCTGGTAGTCGTGTCACAGAACAGTACAGCACTTCCTGTTGTCGGCTGTGTTTACATCGGACGCTGAGTGGCGGACTCTGGCCGGCGACATTAGATCGCTGTGAGAGGGAAGTGTTTACCTCCGACTGCTAGCTGTCCCGTTTTATTGCGTGGCTGTAGTTGCTTTACAGTTATCAGACATTTGAAATCAGCCTTTGCGACTGTATGCAGTCAACACTTGTTAATCGTTTGTTTCTACCTGTTCCCAAATGCCTCGAGAAAACGGAAGAAACTTCTGCACTAATCGAAGCGACTGTCATAGCAGAACGACCCGCAGACATTCTATAATTACAAGTCAACGCCTAGCTTACACCGGATAATTCTATTTGTTTCATCAGTTATTCAGGTAATTATACCGTCATTGAGGACCTTGTGACAGGCATCTGTTTTTAACAATGCACGAAATACCACAGCATATTAATCAGTTGCAAATAAATTTCTGTGTGTGCAATTCAGGTCTGCGCCGTAGATTTTTCGTGAAAACGTCGGGATAAAATCGTAACATGTGTTTCATATTAATATGTAATTTAATTACCATTATCTTTAATACAGTGGTCACACGGTTACTCACAATTTTTGACTTCCAGTGGACGGTGTACGATATAGCCTTTGAGTACGTTATCGCGTTACGCCGTTTCTTCCGTTTTTTCCGACTCTGCGGGAGCTGTCGCATTCTCTTAGCGCTGCACTTTTTAGGCTTCTGGGAGGGCTTTTCTCGCCTTTTCTTGTAATTAAGAGCACATTTACGTCATATGAGACGAACTCTTCCTTTGTGTCATATGTTTAAACTCAATATAGATTTTCGATTATATTCCGGCGAATATTTTTATTTTCTATGACTCCTAGCGGCGCTCCCTAAGCTGTTCATCGCAATGACACCCAAATCAGTATCCTAGCTTACAGCTACACCAGTTTATAACTTTACACAAAGCTGATTTGTAACAATGACGCGCATATGCCTACACCAGTACTGTGACAACACAGGCAACAAGCGACAACCACGTACAGACGGCGTGGACTTAACCTTTGTTTGCGCACTGTCGGTCTCGTGGTTATTAGTGATTCAAATCTGACGCCATTTTGTCACACAAGAAACTTCGACCAAGGAGAAAGTAGACGTTTTCACGTCAGAATAACTTCCAGGAAGTTTTCGACTTTCGTAAAACAGAAACAAGTTTCGACGCTGTGGAATGCAACGAGAAGTAGCAGGTAACGGATTGTTTCGGGATTCCACCATTCATGTTGCAAACGGTCATCGAGCGGAAAGATAATGTTGCCGATAAGTATTAAATGGCGGGAGCAAGCAGACCGGGCGAGCCGAGTCCCCGCCTCTTGCTGAAAGGTTATGGAATTGCCTTACTCAGTGCAGGGTACGAAAGGTATTTGTCGGAGGTTATAGCTTAACGGAACGCTAAATCATTAACGGTTGGTCTGAGAACCGAAGTCTCAAATACAAATATGGAGTGACACGCCAACTCCAAAGACATAATTTCGTTTATAAGAAATTTAGTTCACAAAATGCATCCATTCGTGACACTTTGTTCACCATTGAAAAATTAATGAAGCTGAATTATTGTATTTTCGAACATTTGTGTGTGCCTTCCGTTCCAAATACTAAAGCAAATAACATGTAAGAAAACTGGGAATATAATAGTAAAAAAAAAATATCAAAATTTTATTTCGATTTTTCCTGATTTCATCTAGAATAAAGTCGAGTTAAATAGAATTAACTATACCAACTTTTTCTCTTAATTATTCGAACTTTTTCTTAGATCTTTGACCTTCGAATTGTGCAGACTCGATTGTAACGGTCCCTTGAGCTTCGAATTTTCTAGAGTCTGCATTAATGTCTAAAAAGTAAAAATAAATCTTCTCGTGCTACTATCTACGTTGCAGTGGATGCTGATTTGGTTGTCCTTTTTAGTATATCAGTATGATTATAGAGTCCTAATCAACGTACGCAACGCTGTTACGGTATAAACGTACGTTTATTTTTACCAAAGCTGCGTAGGAATGCGCTTCTGCCATGCATCCCCACTCCCTAAATCCGCCATCAGGCAAAAGAAAGTGAATACTCTTTCCTTTGTTTTTCACCCTTCACCGATGACAAGTGATAATGACGTGGCAGCAGAGACCTGTTTAGCCTGAGTGAGTGCTTAAACGAAAGGCCTGGACGAATAAAAATACAAAACAAATATATACGTAACGTCACGTAACCATGAAGGAAACCAGACTTGGTTTATTTTACCACATCAGTACTCATATCGTTTAATTCTTTTAAAACACCGTAAACGGAATTTACAATTTTGGTCGTTTTGTACATCTAGGAACGTTCTTTAGAATAGATGAGTTTCTGATATTTACTCACAGCATTCTTGTGTCTTTTCCCCTTGCATTTGGAATTGTCTTCTCTGACAGCAGATTTTTGAGCAGCACCGATGTCATTATCCTAAATTTGTGTTGGTCTGCAGAGCTGAGGTTGATCCCTCACCTGTGGTCGAGCGAGAGATCATTCCAAAGTCTGGCAGGCAGCGAAAGACTTTGCGAGGGCCCGATCGTAGGGCCTCCAGAGGAAGCTTTTTGGAACGCAAATTCTGGGCGTTCACAGAAGGTGAGTTTGCTGGTAGTTCGGAACTCCAACAATAGGCGCGTAATTGGGCCCCCTTAGTAGCATGGCTGCCAAGGAGGGGAAGGACGGCAGTGTGCACAAGGTGGGGGAGTCATTCCTGATTTGTAAAGAGTGCTTCCGGATGCCATGAAGAGTACAGGGTGCAGCCAACTGCAGGTGGTGGCCCAGGTCGGTGCCAGTGACGTGTGTCGCTTTGGATTGGAGGAGATTCTCTCTGGTTTTGGTTAGCGGATGTGGTAAAGACTGCCAGTCTTGCTTGCGAGATTAAGGCGGAGCTCACCATCGACAGAACCGACTGTGGTCCTTCGGTGCAGAGCCGAGTGGAAGGTATGAATCATAGGCTCAGGCTGTTATGTGACCGTGTAGGCCTCAGATTCCTTGATTTGAGCCATAGGGTGGTGGGTTTCTGGATTCTGCTTAATAGGTGAGGAATCCACTACACACAGGAAGCGGCTACACGGGTAGCGGGGGCGGCGGGGGTGGATTTTTAGGTCAGAGGGTCTCAGGAAACCATGGAAATGGCGTCCGTCTAAAAGGGGGCAGGTAACACACAGTTAAGTGGTTGTAGAAACGATAGGTGTTGTAAATTATCGTAGCTGTGTTGGGAAAGAACCAGAGCTCCAGGCGCTAACAGAAAGCACTGAAGCTCAAACAGTTATAGGTACGAAAAGCTGGCTAAAGCCGGAAATAAGTTACGCCGAAATTTTTTCAAACGACCTAACAACGTTCAGAAGGGATAGGATAAATACAGTTGGTGCTGGAGTATTTATTGCTGTCAGAAGTAGTTTACCTTGTAGTGAAACTGAAGTAGATAGTTCCTGCGAAATAGTATGGATAGATGCTATACTTGTCAATCGGACTAAACTGGATCGTTTTACCGAGCCCCGACTGAGAGGATATAGTTGCTGAACAGTTGAAAGAAAACGTGAGTCTCATTTCAAATAGGTACCCCACTCACACAATTATATTCGGTGGTGATTTCAATCTACCCTCGATATGCTGGAAAATTTATACGTTTAAGGCCGACGGCAGGCATAAAACGTCATCCGAAATAGTACTGAATGCTTTCTCAAAAAATTATTTTGAACAATTAGTTCGTGAGCCCACTCGAAGCATAAATGGTTGCGAAAGCGTACTTGACCTCTTTGCAAGAAATATTCCTGGATGAATAGGTAGTATCATGACGATTACAGGGATTAGCGACCACAGGGCAGTTGCTGCTAAACTGAATACTGTAACACCTACAACCATCAAAAAGAAACTCAAAGTACATCTATTTTTAAAAAGCTGCTCTTAACGCTTTTTAAAGAGACAGCCTCTACTCCTTCCGATCTGATCACGTAAGCGTAGAAAAGATGTGGAATGATTTCAAAGAAATAATATCGATTGCAATTGAGAGATATATATACCACATAAATTAATTAGTGATGCTACTGATCCCCCATGGACAAAACGGGTCAAATAGCTGTTGCAGAAGCAACGAAAAAGCATGCCAAATCTGAAAGGATCCAAAATCCCCAAGACTGGCGAAGTTTTGCAGAAGTTCTAAATATAGCGGCTACTTCAGTGCGAGATGCTCTTAATAATTTCCGCAACAAAACTCTGTTTCGAAATCTGGCGAAAAACCCAATGACATTCCGGTCATACATGAAGTACACCAATGTCAATACGCAATGAGTACCTTCACTGCGCGAAAATAACGGTGAAGTCACTGATGACAGTGCCACTAAAGTAGAGTTACGAAACATGTTTTTCCGAAACTCCTTCAGCAAAGAATACGAAGTAAGTATTCCCAAAGTCCAGTCAACAGAAAGTGCCAAGATGAGAAGCATAAAAGTAAATATCCTCAGTGTAGCAAAGCAGCTTAAATCAATAAAGGCAAGGCTTCCGGTCCAGATTGTATACCAGTCAGGTTCCTCTGAGTGTGCTGATACAATAGCTCCATATTTAGCAATTATATACAACCGCTCACAGAAAGATCCGTACCAAAAGACTGAAAAATTGCTCAGGTCACACGAATTTCTTAAAGTACTGCCTTTTGTGACGTTTAACAAAACTGTTAGCAAGCGTACTTGTTATACAAATGGGTACGGCAAAGGCCTCTGGTCGTAAAAAAGATTTCAGCGTTAAACTGGAAATAGTTATAGGAGAGTATCAGAAGTAATAATCTAATGACATCTTTAATTTCTTGTACATTAGGTTTTTGTGTTGGAGAAGATTCTCTTCAGTAATTTTAATAGTCACATAAATGTGAATGTTAGTAAGTAAATTAACTACATTAAAGGATACGAAATTACCACCATCAGGAATGGAAAAGTTTTTAATTTTAGCTGTTAGTTAAAGGGAATTTTTGACAGTGTAGTTTTCTTCAAAAACATAATATTCTTTAAATTGTGTATCTAATTTTTTGCCGATTTCATAGAAGCACCATCTGTATAGTTAACACTGTCCACTGGAAGCGAAGGCGGCATGCAGTCGGGGGCGACGCTGGGTTCGTAGCGGTGGGCACCAGTTGTCGGCTACGACGGGACTGCCCGGGAGGCACACTTACATTCGAGGGGCCACACGTGTCACGGTGGATGCAGCAGAAGGTCCGTAGCAGGAGTGACCCTGTCGCAGTTATGTGCACCACCTGTTGTAGTGTCTCGTGTACACGAAGGACCTCTGCGGACCGAGCTGCAAACTCCTTAGTTCGCTGGACTGTGCAGTTAATGATTTACAGGGGCTGTGTTCGATGCAGTCTGCCTGGCAGAGGTGTGTTGCAGGGTGGCGTCAGCGCCTGACGGCTTCCGCGACTGGACAAATCAACTGGTGGTAAAAAAATCACAGCAACAACAACAACAACAACAAAAAATCATGTAGAGTAATGAAATTTCGGGAATACGACTGTCCATTTAAGTGATTAATATTGCAGCATCACAGGGCAATGTAAGCGCGAAATAAGCCGTTGCAAAAGTGACATGCTGATAAATTAATAACAGATGTAACGATCAGAATGTTGAATGCAAGCATTGAAACGGACACGCATTGTGTTGTAAAGGTGTGCGATGTCAGTTTGTGTCGCAAATGGCGGTGGTTTGGGGGTCAGTGAAATGCATGCTACTGGGCGCCTGGCTCGGGGCTGTCCCTGAAGTAACCGATTTTTAACATTTCGTTATGTCGCCGACTGCTGTTCAAGTTGCTGCTGCAGAAGAAACGTGATGCGCCAGAGCCGTACGCCAGACACGACTGCCTTGTCTCTCGGTAGCGCCACGTGACCGGTCGGAGCCCGGGCTTTCTGCAACCGTACATTCTCGCGGTCACCGCTGCCAGTAATCGTGTACAAGGATACATTTCTGCCGAGTCTTCCTGTGATATCGCTGGAGGAATATCGAGCTTCCCGTGGCCCTATTACACGACCTTGTTCAAACTCAGTAAGATGATCATAATGGCGGCTCTGTCCCCTCAAACGCATTCTTGACTAAGATCAAATCACCACCTCCAATCTAGAAGGTAACTAACGCTCACGGCGTCTATTTAAAGCAAACCTGATATTCACCCTCATAGTGCCGCTACTAACACCACTCTTATGCGACTGGCGCGAAATTTAAATAGACATTATTTTTCAAATATAAAAACACGCTTACCAACTTTCGTTTATCTCGCACAACTGCTTGTAGTGTTGCGATTTTTTCCGTCGGTGTATGTTCAAGAATTCTGCAGTAAACGGATGTTAACGATATTGGTCTGTAATTTTGCAGGTCCGTCCTATTACTGTTCTTACACACTACTGGCCATTAAAATTGCTACACCAAGAAGAAATGCAGATGATAAATGGGTATTCATTAGAGAAATATATTATACTAGAAGTGACATGTGATTACATTTTCACGCAGTTTGGGTGCATAGATCCAGAGAAATCAGTACCCAGAACAACCACCTCTGGCCGTAATAACGGCCTTCATACTCCTGGGCATTGAGTCAAACAGAGCTCGGATGGCGTGTACAGGTACAGTTGCCCATGCAGCTTCAACACGATACCACAGTTCATCAAGAGTAGTGACTGGCATATTGTGACGAGCCAGTTGCTCGGCCACCATTGACCAGGCCTTTTCAATTGGTGAGAGATCTGGAGAATGTGCTGGCCAGGGCAGCCGTCGAAAATTTTCTGCATCCAGAAAGCCCCGTACACGACCTGCAACATGCGGTCTTGCATTATCCTGCTGAAATGTAGGGTAGAGCCACGGGTTGTAACACATCTGAAATGTAACGTCCACTGTTCAAAGTGCCGTCAATGCGAACAAGAGGTGACCGAGACGTGTAACCAATGGCACCCCATACCATCACGCCGTGTGATTCGCCAGTATGGCGATGACGAATACACGCTTTCAGTGTGCGTTCACCGCGATGTCGCCAAACACGGATGCGACCATCATGATGCTGTAAACAGAACCTGTATTCATCCGAAAAAATGACGTTTTCCCGTTCGTGCACCCAGGTTCGTCGTCGAGTACACCATAGCACGCGCTCTTGACTGTGATGCAGCGTCAAGGGTAACCGAGTTGATAGTCCATGCTGCTGCAAACGTCGTCGAACTGTTCGTGCAGATGGTTGTTGTCTTGCAAACGTCCCCACCTGTTGACTCAGTGATCGAGACGTGGCTGCACGATCCGTTTCAGCCATGCGGATAAGATGCCTGTCATCTAGACTGCTAGTGATACGAGGCCGTTGGGATCCAGCACGGCGTTCCGTATTACCCTCCTGAACCCGCCGATTCCATATTCTGCTGACAGTCATTGGATCTCGACCAACCCGAGCAGCAATGTCGCGATACGATAAACCGCAATCGCGATAGGCTACAATCCGACCTTTATCAAAGTCAGAAACGTGATGGTACGCATTTCTCCTCCTCACACGAGGCACCACGACAACGTTTCACCAGGAAACGCCGGTCAACTAGTGTTTGTGTATGAGAAATCGGTAGGAAACTTCCCTCATGTCAGCACGTTGTAGGTGACGCCACCGGCGCCAACCTTTGAAAAGCTAATCATTTGCATATCACAGCATCTTCTTCCTGTCGGTTAAATTTCGCGTTTGTAGCATGTCATCTTCGTAGTGTAGCAATCTTAATAGCCAATAGTGTAGTGTATATAGGAGTCACGTGGGACTTTGCGTTAGGCGAGAGATTCACGATAAATGCAATCTAAGTAAGGGGCCAATGCCGTAGAGTACTGTTTGTGAAACCGAATCGGTATTCCGTCAGGACCTGGCGACTTACTTGTTACCAAATCTGCCAGCTGCTTCTCTAGGCCAGGGATGTCTATTACCATGGTGTCGGCATGAGAGTTGAACGACTGTATGTTTCTACGATCCTCCTGCGTGAAATATTTCTTAAACATGAAATTTAAAACTTCAGCATTCCTTTTGTTATTTTCTACTAGCACACCAGGCTGGTCAACGACTGGGCAGAAGCTTCGCCCTACTTAGCGGTTTTACGTAGGACCAGAATAGTCTCGCGATCTCTTCAAGATAATTTGTTAAGGTATGACGGTGACAGCTTTATGCTCGAGCATCGATCTTTCCACAGCCGCACGAATCTCTACTAACCTTTACTTGTCGTTAGCCCGCTCTCTGTTGAACTGAGGGTGCAACAGTCTTTGCTTCCTCATCATTTTCCGCAATGGATCTTTTCCATCCTTCATTCACTTACTAGGCACATACTTTTCCACAGTACGATTTACAATCTGTTCAAACTTCCCCTATAACTACTCTACATCCATCATACTGGAACTGAATAATGTCCATTCACTGTCTGAGATTCTAATAACCGCTTTTCTGCTCTTTCTAGCAAAACTACTCTCCTAGCTTTCTTGATTGATTTAATAACTTAAGTAACCATCGTCGCCACAATGACGTCATTATCACTAACGCCTGTTTCTGTAGTGTCACCGTTGGTGAGTCCAGGCATCTTTGTAGCTACATGCTCTAAAATACTCATAAAAAAAATGCTCATAAAAACCACACATTGCATGTTGTACCACCATACAGCGAGACCTTCAGAGGTGGTTGCCCAGATTGGTGTACACACATGAACCTCTAATACCCACGACCACGTCCTCTTGAATTAATACACGCCTGTATTCGTCGTGGAATACTGTCCACAAGTTCATCAAGGTAGATCGCCCCACTCCTAACGGCGATTCAGCGTAGATCACTCAGTGTGGTTGGAGGGTCACATCGACCATGAACAGCCTTCTTCAGTCTATCCCAGGTATGTTCGATAGGGTACATGTCTGGAGAAAAATGGTTCAAATGGCTCTGAGCACTATGCGACTTGACTTCTGAGGTCGTGAGTCGCCTAGAACTTAGAGCTAATTAAACCTAACTAACCGAAGGACATCACACACATCCATACCCGAGGCAGGATTCGAACCTGCGACCGTAGCGGTCGCCCGGCTCCAGACAGTAGCGCCTAGAACCGCACGGCCACTCCGGCTGGCACATGTCTGGAGAACATTCTGGCCACACTAGTCGAGCGATGTCGTTATCCTGAAGGAAGTCAGCCACAAGACGATGGGGCCGCGAATTGACGTCCATGAAGACGAATGCGTCGCCAGTATGCTGCCGATATCGTTGCACTAAAAAATAAAAAAAATTAAGGAAATCGGTCGGAGGATGGCATTCACGTATCGTACAGCCGCTACGGCGCCTTCCACGAGTACCAGAGAATACATTGGCCCCACATAATGCCACCCCAAAACAGCAGGGAACCTCCATCTTGCTGCACTCGCTGGACAGTGTGTTTAAAGGGTTGAGCTTGACCGGGTTGCCTCCAAGCACGTCTCCGACGATTGTCTGGTTGAAGGTATGTATGAGACTCATCGGTGAAGAGCACGTGATGCCAATGCTGAGAGGTCCATCCGGCATGTTGTTGGGCCCATCGGTACCGCGCTGCACGGTGTCGTGGTTGCGAAGATGGATCTCGCCACGGACGTTGGGAGTGAAGACGTGCATCTTGCAGGTTACTGTGCACAGTTTGAGTCGTAACACGACGTCCTGTGGCTGCACGAAAAGCATTATTCAACATGTTGGCGTTGCTGTTGGGGTTCCTCCGAGCCATAATCCGTAGGCAGCGGTCATCCATTGTCGTAGTAGCCCCCGGGCAGCTTGAGCGAGATATATCATCGACAGTTCCCGTGTCTCTGTATCTACTCTATGTCCGAACAACATCGCTTTCAGAAGTTTCAACATCGCTTTCGTTTACTCCGAGTCGCCTCGACACTTCCCTTGTTGAGAGCCCTTCCTGGCACAAACTAACAATGCAGACCGCTGTATTGACGGTCTAGGCACGGTTGAACTACAGACAACACGAGGCGTGTACCTACTTTGTGGTGGAATGACTGGAACGGATCGGCTGTCGGACCCCGTCTGTGTAACAGGCGCTGCTCATACACGGTTGCTCACATCTTTGGTCGGGTTTAGTGACATCTTTAAACAGTCAAAGGGACTGTGTGTGTGATACGATATCCACAGTCAACGTTTATCTTCAGGAGTTCTGGGAACCTGGGTCACGCAGATTTTTTTTCTTTTTTATGTGTGTATTTGCATTGTATGTGCGCTCTCGAACTAGCTGCTCAAGACAGTTTTCGAAAAGACGTGTTCAACGGTACTTCGCAAGGCTACTTATGTGGAAACGTTGTAACGAATCCATAGGTGTCCTAGTCTACGCTCGGAACTAATACTGCACGATTTGGGTACTTCCGCACTACTGAGCGTAGACCTTCTTTGAATAACTCTGTCTCGACGGAATCGGGAGGGCGGTAATAACATCCAACATTACCTTCTTTTCACCTAGACCTGTCATACATTACCAGATAACTTCACAGCCACACTCAAATCCGACTTGAGTAGAAACAACGATTTGGTCGCAATCGGTAAACGCTTCCCCTTCAGTGGCATTGAATATGTCTTTTCGATACACGTTTCACGAATCAGGAAACATTTCAGAGCTTTATACTTGGAGTCTCAGACAGCTCTCGGTCCCGAGAATAATTTGAGTGTGACTAATTTCCGAGAGGGTAGTAAAGGCGAAATATTAGGGATACGCGATGTCTGTTCTTTCTGACATGTTTGAATAAACAGACAACACGCTTTCATATAGCTGATTCGCCTCTACGAGCAATGAATCTACCACACTGAGTGCGGACGCACAGTTGCGTTCGACCTGCCGCGGGAATCTCAGAGTAGGGAGAGTGGAGGGCACAGCCGGGGACTGCGGGTAGGGGGTGTGGGCGGGCTCGGGGGAGGGGGGGGGGGGGGTGCCGAGGCAGCACTCGGCGCCGCGTCCGGCTGCCACAGTGGTTCACGCGACGGCTAGTCAGCAGGAGAGCCTGGGTTCGAGTCCCAGTGTGGCATACATTTTCCCGCATCGCCGCTGATTCCGCGTAAGGTCCCAGGGCAGCTTACCTTAATAGTTCCTTCCATTTCCTTTCTCCTCACTTTACCTTCAGTCTACATAAAAAGGCGAAATAGCGTGCGGCTGTTTGGCGTAGCGAAGATGAGCCGGAAGACACAGACGACCTCCTTATACAGGTTGCACGAGAAATATTAGGCACTGACATAGCTAAGGTAGACATTGGTAGGAGTTATTGGATGGTGCGTAGATTATAAGGTGCTTCGAAATCTCGTCTAATAATTGTCAAGTTTGTCTCACACCGGAAAAGGACGCAGATCTTCAGCCACAAGAAAAAAAAAAAAAATTAGCAAGGACAGGGCTTGCAATAAGACAAGATCTTACAAAGTACCGTCTAAGGATTTAAAACAGCGCCACACCCCATTACGGCCTTCAGAATGTACGGACTCTGGACGGCAGCGTAATTAAGACAGCCCCTGAAAAGAATGCATTTACAAACGTGTCAGGACTGAACAGCATTAAGAGAAACTACGCGAGCCAAAGCGAAAACTTAACACCTCTCACCTTAATTTAATACTAATCTTTTGCAACATCTCTCCTTCTCTGAATACTATCTTGAAATTGTATCAACTCTGCAACTATCTCTGTTTCTGTGCCTTTAACTATTGTTCTTGTAACTGTAACTCCGCAATTGTCTTCCTACTAGTGTCTTGGACTGTTACCGTTAACTGTAGTATTACTTAATCTGACACTATTTGCCTGAAATTCTTTACATTGTATGCTACAGCACAACTGTAGTTATTGTTATTTTCCTGGTTACCTTACTCGCTCACCTACTCGGTTTAAACTGCCGACAGATATATCGCAATCACTATTATTGTAGTAATTTCCAACTTGTTAACATTCTTCGTTAATTTTATAGCGAACTGCTTTTCATCCCCTGTCACAGAGGACACATCGTATCTATAGTCGTCGTTATTCTCAACGGTACCCCTTCACGACGAATACTCTCTGCTCCCCGCTACTCCGTATTGTAACTAGGTTTTCTCTGTTGCTGCTGGTCAACTGTCAGGATGAGCATTACTGCAAAGGGCATTTGATTCTAAAGCATTATGTCAGGGTGAAAAACACTAAATAAATTACTTTTCCTCTCTTAACATTTGTGCAGGGTGGGTTCTTCCTTGGCTCAGGTATGAGGTAGAATCAAAAGGCATTTTTACATAAGATAACTTTTATCGAAAGTTTTGTACAATGGTTTCCTTACTGGATTGTTTTGGCTGTGAGAGCGGCAGCTGTGTCGTTTGAAAAGCCTTCTGCTTGCGTGAGCGGCGGAGTCTGATTACGCACGGTGGTGTGTATCTCGTGTCGCCGTTTCGCCCAGTTGACTGGAGACGCGCATCGCGAGGTGGCCCGTTTAATTATTGAGGACGAAGTTGTGGATCGGACGGTGATACCTCGGATGTGGCGTCCCAGTGTTTCTCTTCTCTAAGCGGCCGCGTGTGTCGTGTGGCGGCCAGCGGAGCGGCGCGGCGGGAGAAGGCCAGTGTCCCGGACTCGAACAACGGACTCCCGATTGCCAGTCTTCGGCTGTCAGATCTTCGTCCCAGGTTACACGTGACTGCTGATGTGAGGCCGTCTCCTTCCCGTCCTCACGAGTCACTCGAGTACATAAAAATCAGGCCTCAAATACCTTCTAACTTCTGTCTTCTGGCGCCGAGGCTGCTGCTCGCTATTCCATTACAGCAGCGGACTCGGTGCTTCTGTGTACGATGTAGTCTCTTCCTGCATGACGGTCTTCAGCACCGACTGTACCGGAACTGAACTGAAAGCTACTACTGTCAGGCCCACTGCGTCTCGCGTATTCATTCACTTCAGTTCACTGGAGGTGAACGACTTCACGGTCATTGCCTCTTCTGTTACGTCGAAAAGCTTCGCGAAGAATCTTCTTAACGTCGGTCATTGGCTCTCGGAATGTAGGCGAGGGCCTTTGATCACATGTGACAACTGAGAAACACGTGAGCCGGACGGGCAATGCCCTAACGGCTGAATCGACATCTTCTGCTTACGTGGGGAGGACGATGGCTTCTCCTGAACGTGCTGACTTCACGGTCATTGCCTCTGCTGCTCTGCCCGCTGTTTGCCAGTGTGTAACTCTTCTAAACTAAACTAAGTTTTTCATTTTTTTTCTAATTTCCATTTCACTTCACATTGATTTCACTAATTTATTTACCTATCTGAAGTACCACTCAACAGTATTTGCGCTGCTCTCCGCGCACTGTTCTAGGGAAGCGTAATGCCGTCACTACACGGACGGTGTTGTGAACGCCAGTGTTGAGCGTGCCAAGTTCAAAGTGCTGCTGACCGCCCTGAAACGATGTGACTCGTGCACACAGCACGTGCGCCTCAGTGTGGTACACGCGATCGCAGCGCTCGCCAGCGGCCGCCGTCGGCTGCATCTGGGTCACACATCACCCTGTTGTCCGCCCCCGGTAGCTGAGTGGTCAGCATGACAGACTGTCAATCCTAAGGGCCCGGGTTCACATTATTCCTCGATTACAGCTATTGTTGAGTAATGACGGTGGACATATTGAGCATTTCCTGTAAAGAACATCATCTTTGCTTTGTCTTTCTTTGTTATGCTAATTATTGCTATTCTGATCAGATGAAGCGCCATCTGTCGGACATTTTTTGAACTTTGATTTTTTTTTTCTTTTTTTTGTTTTTCTAATGAAATCCCATGTCATTCCAAGCATGTGTGTCAATTTGTGCCTCCCTATCTACATTATTCTGTGATTTATTCAGTTTTCAAATTTATACTGACTTCTTGATCAAATGGTTCAAATGTCTCTGAGCACTATGGGACTTAACAGCTGAGGTCATCAGTCCCCTAGAACTTAGAACTACTTAAACCTAACTAACCTAAGGACATCACACACACCCATGCCCAAGGCAGGATTCGAACCTGTGACCGTAGCGGTCGTGCGGTTCCAGACTGTAGCGCCTAGAACCGCTCGGCCACGTCACTTCTTGATCACCCGGTATATCTGGCAAATTAAAATCTCCACCCAGAACTATAACATGGTGGGGAAATGTACTCCGTAAATAGCTCCTCTTCGTTTTCTGCAATTTTCTTGCAATGCAAGGCGGTTATCCAGCACTCCCGGATACCGAAGTATATCAGTGAGTAGGGCCTACACAAAGTTAACTGACTGACACTGGCAACTAAGACCTCACGAACAGAAACGACGCATTGTACATCACTGCACGCCGATCTACGCCGCTAGACAGGTAACGGGCAACTGATTTTGGGTGCCCCTGCAGCCCAGTGGCAGGGTTCTTCCGGAAAAGGCCACTTGCCCCACGAAAAGCGCTGTTCGCTTTTGAGTTTACAGACAGACTATGCCTTGAAACTAACATCAACTGAAAGCCAGTATGGCGTATGGCGAGTCTGTACTGAAGAAAGATGGCGTGCATGTGATGTACGCGGCGTTCTTCCATCTCATTGGTCAACATTTAAACACACTTTCAGAATATCTGTCTTGCTAGATATTGCTCCACACATTTGGAAAGACTCCCCAGCGTGCGTTTTCCATGCTATGACGGTAGAAACTCGGCATTCTGAATGCTCTACGTTCGAATGAACAGTCCGTGTGCCGACGGCATAACCGACACGTGCCCTTAGTGCCAGGATTTCATCCGGATGAAGTCCGGCCCAAAGGGCCTCCCCTAAACAGCCGCCAGTTCCGCAAACTGAAAGCTGTATCAAAGTTGTTACCGTATCGTCACAGTCCAACACATGTTAGACTGTGTTGAAATTCAGTAATGATAAGAAATTCAAGTTTTTCTGGACATTAATATAATATGAATGTGCCTGAAGGTCTCTCGGGCATGCAGTTATGATTAAGTTATGCTCTGTGCAAAATTCTACCAGGCGGCTTCCTCTTTCATTTCTTAACCCCAATCCATATTCACCTACTACGTTTCCTTCTCTTCCTTTTCCTACTATCGTGTTCCAGCCACGGCGTAGCGTGCCATTATCATCAGGTTACTCCTGTTGACTGACGTCCTAGGCCAGCGGGTGGTGTGGTATATATACCAGTCGCCTCTCCCCTCCACTGACTCCGTGTATGGACCGAGGGATGTGCAGGCCACGGTGGTCTTTCAAATTTCAAAGGTTTTTGGTTCAGCTTTCATCAAAAGTGCAACAATGAAAACCGCTATCCAAGGTTTCGAAGCTACTGGAGTATGGCCCACGGACCCATTCGTATTCACTGATGCAGACTTCCTCCCGGCAGACAAGACTGACATCGGACTTGATAGGCCGTCAGATAAAGAGGTTTATTATATCTGGAGCTGAACGATTGGAATTGCCTTCACCTAGCACACCGGATAAAAAAGACGACGCCAACAGGTTGGATGATCAAGCTGGCAGGTTTCAGCAAATTGTAACAATGAACTGCCGCCTAAGAATAACCAAGTTATTGAGGCTAATTTTTCTAGTCCTGCAACCGCTAGATTGTACATTTATGGGTGCACTTAAGACTCACTACAGCGAGAATATTTGGCAGTAGATGCTCCATGAAAGCAAACCTGTTGGATCCTATGATATAGTGTGTCTCTTTGGCAAGGGAAGGAAATACAGTAGAAGAAGAATGGGTAGCTTTGAAGGATGAAGTAGTGAAGGCAGCAGAGGATCAAATAGATAAAAAGACTAGGGCTATTAGAAATCCTTGGGTAACAGAAGAGATATTGTATTTAATTGATGAAAGGAGAAAATATAAAAATGCAGTAAATGAAGCAGGCAACAAGGAACACAGAT
Source organism: Schistocerca piceifrons (assembly GCF_021461385.2). Lineage (NCBI taxonomy): Eukaryota > Metazoa > Arthropoda > Insecta > Orthoptera > Acrididae > Schistocerca > Schistocerca piceifrons. The sequence goes on from NC_060143.1 coordinate 10,434,293, forward strand.
GTCTCAAAAATGAGATCAACATGAAGTGCAAAATGGCTAAGCAGGCATGGCTACAGGGCAAATGTAAGGATGTAGAGGCTTATCTCACTAGGGGGTCTTTGGCAAAGTTCTTTTCCTCTTTTTTCTTAATAATGGCTTCTAACTCTTTTTTTGTACACCAAATCAGTTGAAACAATGGTCTCCCCCCTCTTCCGTTCCTGGGAATATGAACATCAGGGCAAAATAAGGACCTCCTGCACTCAGCAAACAGATGACCATTACTAGAGACCCACACTCTGCAGCAGTCAGAGAACAAATTTGGCGTTTACCTCTGCTTGCAATTACTTGTGGTATCTTAGTCTGAACTACACTAAGGCCTGTTTTGTCAACATTCCATACACGATCTTCTGGATATTTATGTTTCCAGTATTCAGCTTATAGCAAGTCGTAGAATGAGTTAACTCTCTCATGGGAAAAGCCTTTTGCTCAAGCATATGATGTTCCAGTTTGCTTTCTAATTGAAAGCTTATCTTGATGACGTCGAAGAAAATGCTCAAGACAAGTCCTTCCAGCAATTTCATTTCTGAAGTTTGTTGCAATTCCATTCCTAACTGCAAGTTGGTAGGCCATTTTTCTAACATCCATACTAGTAAAAGCATAGAATTTTCGCCTCCATATACTGTAAGTAAGCCACTAGTTCACTTTCTAGGGCTGCTAGTAGAGCTGGTTTTCTTCCAAGCTTTTTAGTTTCAGCATCTGCCATCTGTAAGGTATTAGCCTCATACACATACTGGCGCAGAGTTGTTTTTGGGACAGCAAAATGTTTCGATGCTTGCTTTTTTAACTCCCATCGTTTTTCCTACAACAGCAGACACTGCCCCTCGCATTTTGTTTTCATCCCACACCTGCCTTTTGGGAGTTCATTTAGGTGCCAGATTAGTCCAAGGCATCTGAAAACAGAAATAAAAATATTATATGGTCTGCTTATAATAAGAACCCTGGGGTCCACATTAGAAGCACCAATGGGGGCCATATTACAGTGACTTACACCTTGTAAACTAGTGTAAACAGCTTAAAAACGCAATAATACCACACCTTTTATTCTATTTGAAACTGATGCCAATACTTACTAGGTTGTATGCATGGTGCTTGCATCTAAGTATTAACCAATAATGGTACACTAATAAAGTGAAATTCACATACCTCTCAAAATTTTGAACAGGAGCTTGAAAAATATAACCTCACAGTCACTCAACCACTGTACTGACCTGCTTCCAGTGCTCCTACAGGCCAGTGAGCATACTAGTACACTAGTTCCAGCTATCACCACTAGAGTTCAGCTAAATTTTATTAAGATATTAAGGGGGGGGGGCATATTTGTTGCAGGGGCCATTTTACCACCACTTCCTCTACATGGTAATGCAAAGCCAATGAAACATTTGGTTAAAAAAATGGCTCTGAGCACTATGGGACTCAACTGCTGAGGTCATTAGTCCCCTAGAACTAGTTAAACCTAACTAACCTAAGGACATCACAAACATCCATGCCCGAGGCAGGATTCGAACCTGCGACCGGAGCGGTCTTGCGGTTCCAGACTGCAGCGCCTTTAACCGCACGGCCACTTCGGCCGGCTGAAACATTTGGCTAAGGTATATTTGCATTCATGTTGCTTGTAACAGCAAATCTGTTTGACAGGCTCATTGTCATTGTGAAAGAAAAACTAACAAGTAAAATGAAAAACATTCACTATAAGCACAAATTCAGTATTTTGATGAATAAGGACTTAACTAGAAAGGTAGGCAGAGGTTGGGAAGTACCAGCCACAAAATCACTTGAATTTTGCCTTTTGGAAGAAAATATTATCCACTGTAATCCAAATTAGTGTGCACTGACTGTGAAGTAAGCATTCATAGATATTACTACGCATGTATTGATTATAGCATTAAGTTAGATATGTCCAAGCATATACATAATGTTTGCCATGTAGAGAGTACAGAAGAAAATCCGTTTGAAATTTCTGAATTACCAGATGTACTAGTTACAAATGTTGGAGGCATTTCTTTCATTAATGAGAGAGAAGAAAATTCTGAAGCCAGTCAGTTCCTGTGACACAGAGGTACTGGCAGAAATTGTTTCTGGTATGTCAGTTACTCAAGTTCAGCTGGCCAACAAAATGGTAACTTCATTGAAGGCTAGTGTAGGTGCTGTTCATGCCTGTAGTAGTATCTCTTTCATTAGCCCACAAAGGAGTCACAAGAGAAAACGTGCACCACAGAGGAGACTTTTCAGCAAAGAAAACAAATTCCTCAAGCTGCCTACCCATGGCAGTTCCTGATACAGAAGAAACAAAGTTACTGAGAACACTTCTGGATGAAGGTTTACACCACATTAGCTAGTGTGTTGATCTCATGTTCAGGAACATGATGGCTTTATTCCATGTCCTGCCATCCAGTTTTAGGTTTTTCATTATTTCCCTAAATCAATCAAGGCAAATGCTGGGATGGTTCCTTTGAAAGGCCAAGGCCGATTTTCTTTCCCATCCTTGAAACCATCAGAGCTTATGCTCTGTCTCTGACGAGCCCACTGTTGACAGAATGTCAAATGTCGATATTCCTTCCTTCTCCACCAGCCTCTGGTGCGGCAGTTCTGCTGACACGTGGGACCACCAGAAACTGATGCGGCTTGTGCCACCAGCCTAGAATGCTAGCATCGCTGAGTCAATCCCCTCCCAAGCCGTGCTGGGCAGTGATGACTGTGATTGAGGCTCAGTGCACTGCTGGTGATGGCCACACACTTGAGAACCATCCCAAAATTACAACAGAGTGAGTTGCAATCATCAACTTGTAATATATATTTATTTTTAATCTAGCTAGAAGAGTAACACTAGTACAACTGTTAAACAGATTAAATATTTTTATATTCTAGCAAGGAATATACTAACACCTGATTGTTCACAATCAATTTTCCTGATAATGTAACTCATTTACCAAAAAATAAATTTTGCGAATAAATAATAATTTCAGTATCAGCACAAACACATGCAGTTGGAATTAGGAATGAGTAATTCTGAATGTAGCAATATAACTCAACTGAAAGCCTATTTGGTTCCAATTTGCAGTATAATTTTACTTTTTTTTAAAATCCCCCTATTTCAAAAGTTTTCTGTAACCAAATAACTCATATTCCAGAATGTTCTGTTTTTAACTGGTCATTATTTCCTAAATTTAGGCATGTAGTTTTGTAGTTCTAATTTATCAGGGAACAAAAATGCCTATTTGTATTTGGCAACAAGTAATAATTTCAAACTTGTCATTAATGCTAGTAACACCCTGACACAGACGCTAACAGATCAGATACCTAGTCTGCTTGCCTGCTGGCTGCAGATGCTGATTGATTGTCTGAATGAGGAGAGGGACCAAACAGTGACATCATTAGTCTCAAGATCCAAAGTGGCAGAGACTGTGGGAGCAGCAAACCAACAGCACAATCTAGTCGATGGCAAAGCAAAACAGGCAAATGAAGATGCAGACGGAGCACTTGGGTGGCAGGAAGAGTAAAGAACTGGAGGGAGGAAGGGGAAGATCATAAGACACCCCAATGGCGCTATGTGTGACATGGTGCTGGAATCACTGCTAACCCACCCCAGTTCCCACTTCATACCATGACTGCAACACAATGGGGACAACACCAGGGGGAGATGACACAAGAAGAGTGGGTGGGGATGAAACAACACAAAATACAAAACAAAATGGAGAGGAAAACCTGACCAGCATGAAAGCAGTGATGAAGGCCTTCCAAATTGAGGGCCTCCAATTGTGGAAGAGAATTCAGGTACTTAAATCTAGGGGACAAACCACTTTTATGGTGAAAACCAAAGATAGATGTAAGTATGTAAGGTTGTCTGCTACCATCTGTGACAATGGAGAATGGAAGAGCGTATTTAGTGCAAAAGGCCAAATGATAGGGGAGTCTCATAAAATATGGTTGACAGTGAGGGAACAGATCATTATGGAGTAAGAGGCTATGATTCAACCTTGTATGATCAATACAAAGATAGCAGAGGAGGGTAGATCCCCAGTGGGCCATGCGGCAAGAGTCCCCTTATCACAATAAGTTTATTAGGCAGGGGGTTGGCCTCCAAGAGTCAGCTCACGGCTGAGCAAAAAGGAATTTGACATGAAGCTGCAAACCCAGCACCAGAGGGGTCACAGAAAAGGGCTACACCCCCAAGCCACAGGATCAGCAGCTCATTACCTGGGATACCCACATGAGTGGGAACCCAAAGAAAGTCAACTGAACAACCAGCATGGTCAAGATTGGTGAGGTGGTCTTAGATGTCATAGACCAAGAAGAGGGAGGGAAAACCACTGTCTGATAGCCTCAAGGGCACTTATCAAGTCTGCACATAACGTGGGTGAGAGAGGACTGTTTAACATACTAAAGAGTCTGGTAAATGGTCATTAGCTATGCAGTACACATGCAACATGTGGCAGGTAAGAGATGGTGTTACTTGCCAGCAGAAGGCATGAAGGCACATCCCTTGCGATTAGCAGATTTAGAGCCTAGAGCCATTACATTAAAACACAACAGCAGCCTGAAACTCCCATAAAAGCTGGCAGAACAACAATGAAACAAAGACCACCAGGAGAGATCCCTCTGAATCTGGGATCAAGGAACTAACCAAGGGGAAGGAGGTGTTTGGAGAGAATGGGGAACAGGACAATGAGGGAAGATAAAAATCATGGCAAAGAGCAGCAAGGTGGAGCCAAACTGCTAAACTCACCTGAAGGGTGGGCAATGTCCTGGAGCTGCTAAAATATAAAATAGAAGGGGTGTGAGGGGAAAGAGAAGATGGTGATTGCATAGGAAAGAAGAAGCTTAGACTGTTGAACCAAAAGGGCAGCGAGTGGGGAACAACCCCAGCTTCAACCAGGAAACAATAGGGCTAGTGCAAAAGGTACTGATGATCAGACAGATACCACAATGGTGGACCTGATCCAAGAGGATCAGTATGGAAGGAGCAGCTGAGCCATAAATTTGCCAACCATGGACCAGAAGGGACAAAACTAAGGCCCAACAAAGATGGTGAGGAGTCAAACAATCTGCCCCCCCCCCCCCCCCCCGAGATGTGGGAAAGGAAGTGGAGGACATTGAGTTTATGGAGACAGCCAATCTCCAGAAGGCGGATATGGGGTGACCAAGTAAATTTCTTGTCAAAAAGAAGACCCAAGAAATGGAACTGGGGGATCACAATCAGAAATTGGGTCTCGAGATAGAGCTCCAGAAGGTATCGAACACAATTATGGTGACACAAATGCACCACCCACAATGTGAGAGGAGAAAACTGAAAACTGTGTGAGAAGGTCCATGCAGAAGCATATCACATGGCACCCCAGAACTGTCACTTCACAAAGGCCACCAAGTGTTAAATAACTCAGACACAGAAGTCATCCACATGCAGAGCAGGGGTGACCAACAGTTTGACGGAGGTCACAAGTCCTTTAATAGTGATGAGGAAAAGGATACTTAACACTGAACGCTGTGGAATGCCATCCTCCTGGGCAATGAGAGTGTCCTCATCCCAGGACTTATGTTCCTTCTTCTCTTTCATAAGTAGAGGAGGACAGAAGCCAGAGGCCAGAGAGGCAAGGGTATGGGGAGAGAGAGAGAGAGAGAGAGAGAGAGAGAGAGAGAGAGGCTTCTGCTAGTTCTATAAAGAGAGACCAGGCAACCTTGGGGATGCTAGAGCTGACGGCTCCACGGCCCATGTGTACCAGCAGACTCTTGGACTGACAAGAGGCCCTATCACCAGCAGACGCCAGAGAAGAGGCACTTCTCTGCTGGATGAAAGGAGCAACAGTTGGAGCAGAGGAAGTTGTGTTCAGGGGAGAGGGAGAGAAGAGTGAGGCATCACTGGCATAAGGAGGAGGAGGGGGAAAAGATGTAACAGAGTCAATGGAAGATGTCGTAGACACAAGGTGAAGCTGATCGTATTTCTGAAGAGCTGCAGCATATGATAAATGTTCACTGGACTTATATCCCAATATCTTCTTTCCTTCTTATCATCCGGGCAATCCAGCGAGCATGGAGAGTGACAGTTATGACAATGAATACACATGGTCAGTAGAACATAGGCTCTGCTGGGCATCCTCATTCATTGCATCCAGGGTCTGCTGTACAGCATTAATACATGTGTACAAATCATAAACACCAAAAACACTTTAGCAGTGGCAGGACATACATCACAGTGATAAGACGTAACCTTGGCCTTGTCTGGGGGGTATCCCCTTCAAAGACCAGAATAAATTGGTCATTATCAATGTGGTTGTCCTTAGTGCCTTTCTGAATATGATGAACAAAATGAATGCCTTGCCATTCCAGACTGGCCCACACTTCACCAGTTTGGAAGATGAGATCTCTACGAAAAATTACACCCTGAAGCATATTCAAAGGCTAGTGAGGAGTAATGGTTTGCCAAACTTGTCTTTGATAGTTTCTACCAAAAATAATGGGTTCGTGGTGGGAAGGTGTCCTTGTCAGTCTTGATGCAGACCAGGTAATGGGGAAAAGATTTCACCCTAAGCCAGCGAGTCTGACCCTCCTTGCATGAGGGGATATCGAGGGAGGGGAAAGTTGTAGGTCGAAGAGGGGTACCATGAAAAGTAATTCCTGACTAAAGGGGGCAGCCATAGAATGGCCGTTTTTTTAAGTCTGATGCGTTTGATACACAAAGTGTACACCCTGATAGCACCAAAAGCAATCAGGGGCTCTCCCCTTGTGCACTACTCAGCCACACCAAGGGCCACATGGCATAGGGGCTGTTGCTGGGAGTTCCAATGCTCCAGAATGACAAGCCACTACTCCTAGGCATACACATGGAGGTAGCAGCTCATGTATCAGAACTGTCATCCCTGTGTTTTCAGAGGACTCCATCAGAAGAGTACATAACACCCAAAGCACATGAAATGACTACTGTGCTAGCAGTATAGCACAAAAAGGACAATGGCTTCATGTAAAAAATGGAAGAGGTGGTAAGGTCACATGCCAAAGACTTCATGTATGGTGTTGTTCCCCAGCTGGCTCACACCATGGAGACAAAATTTAGAGGAGTTGAATCCCCAAAGAGGGACCAAAAACTCCAAAAAGGAAAGTGTAAAGCAAGAAGAATAATACTGTAAGGGATAGAAAAAAAAGATAGTCAGGCCAATGTAAGCAAGGAAACAGAGATGTAAAGAAGGGGAAGAGGGGAAGGATTGAGGACAGGGATGGACGAGCACGGGAAAGTTAATGCAGATTTGAAAAGTAGAAAGGATCCAATTACTAGAAGCCTCATGTGCTCCATGCACAAACTCACAAAATAACTGTGACCCCCTTCCACTGGGGAGTGGGGAGGGGGTATGGAGGGATGGATCAGATATAGAAACATGATTCCGTAATGTCAAAGTTAAACAAATCTTCATATCTGAGTATTAATGGATTTGCTCCAAATACCCACTGGCCAACATGCAAACCTGCGGAACTGAGGTCAGACTGGCCATCGAGACAACTCTATTTCTCATGCACCATCATCCAGTGAAGTAGACAACACTACCCAGTTCTGTTGACACCGTTACAGTCGCATGCTGTATTGCCATGCTAAGGGTCACGACAATGGATCACAGTGCACACAACTACACACTGCTTACTCTAGAGCCCTGCAAATTAATATTAAACTGACTGAGCATATACAAATTCAGAGATGACTCACAATGCATTTCAATAATGTGCATAACAGAGAATCAGTTTCATACCTAGCGTGAAATGAAATGACAGTATGGCATTTCTGGCCAGGAGATCGTATGCAGGAGCAATCGGCCGCCTACTGCAAGTCTACATCAGTTGATACTGCTATTTTTTGCATCTAAACAAAAGGTAAAATGGTGATAAGCGCAACACAACACCCAACCTCTGAGAGGATAAATTCTCCAAATCGGCCAGGAATTGCACAAAGAACTTATTTGAGAGGAAATAGTGTCAAATTTAAATTTCCTTTGATTTGTATACACTCCTGGAAATTGAAATAAGAACACCGTGAATTCATTGTCCCAGGAAGGGGAAACTTTATTGACACATTCCTGGGGTCAGATACATCACATGATCACACTGACAGAACCACAGGCACATAGACACAGGCAACAGAGCATGCACAATGTCGGCACTAGTACAGTGTATATCCACCTTTCGCAGCAATGCAGGCTGCTATTCTCCCATGGAGACGATCGTAGAGATGCTGGATGTAGTCCTGTGGAACGGCTTGCCATGCCATTTCCACCTGGCGCCTCAGTTGGACCAGCGTTCGTGCTGGACGTGCAGACCGCGTGAGACGACGCTTCATCCAGTCCCAAACATGCTCAATGGGGGACAGATCCGGAGATCTTGCTGGCCAGGGTAGTTGACTTACACCTTCTAGAGCACGTTGGGTGGCACGGGATACATGCGGACGTGCATTGTCCTGTTGGAACAGCAAGTTCCCTTGCCGGTCTAGGAATGGTAGAACGATGGGTTCGATGACGGTTTGGATGTACCGTGCACTATTCAGTGTCCCCTCGACGATCACCAGTGGTGTACGGCCAGTGTAGGAGATCGCTCCCCACACCATGATGCCGGGTGTTGGCCCTGTGTGCCTCGGTCGTATGCAGTCCTGATTGTGGCGCTCACCTGCACGGCGCCAAACACGCATACGACCATCATTGGCACCAAGGCAGAAGCGACTCTCATCGCTGAAGACGACACGTCTCCATTCGTCCCTCCATTCACGCCTGTCGCGACACCACTGGAGGCGGGCTGCACGATGTTGGGGCGTGAGCGGAAGACGGCCTAACGGTGTGCGGGACCGTAGCCCAGCTTCATGGAGACAGTTGCGAATGGTCCTCGCCGATACCCCAGGAGCAACAGTGTCCCTAATTTGCTGGGAAGTGGCGGTGCGGTCCCCTACGGCACTGCGTAGGATCCTACGGTCTTGGCGTGCATCCGTGCGTCGCTGCGGTCCGGTCCCAGGTCGACGGGCACGTGCACCTTCCGCCGACCACTGGCGACAACATCGATGTACTGTGGAGACCTCACGCCCCAAGTGTTGAGCAATTCGGCGGTACGTCCACCCGGCCTCCCGCATGCCCACTATACGCCCTCGCTCAAAGTCCGTCAACTGCACATACGGTTCACGTCCACGCTGTCGCGGCATGCTACCAGTGTTAAAGACTGCGATGGAGCTCCGTATGCCACGGCAAACTGGCTGACACTGACGGCGGCGGTGCATAAATGCTGCGCAGCTAGCGCCATTCGACGGCCAACACCGCGGTTACTGGTGTGTCCGCTGTGCCGTGCGTGTGATCATTGCTTGTACAGCCCTCTCGCAGTGTCCGGAGCAAGTATGGTGGGTCTGACACACCAGTGTCAATGTGTTCTTTTTTCCATTTCCAGGAGTGTATTTGCTGTAGTGTCCATTCTTGTCACGCAACTGAAAATTTGCGTCCCCACAGAGCTTATTCTTGGAAAAAAAAAAACCCTTCGTGTAATCTGAAGTCCCGATAATTGCAACATAACGTGAAATTTTGCATGCTAAAACACAAAAAATTCTATTCAAGTTTTCTTGATAGCACAAAATTCGTTTAAGAAAGACAGCTACTAGTTTCATCAGTGTCTATTGTCACAATAAAAGAATAATTAAATTCCAAGATTTTAAACATGGCTGCAACAGCAACTGTTGAAATTCTTCACGATAAAGGATGACAGCCAAAAACAGTTGCAGGATAAAAATTTATTAAAATTCTTGACCAAGGTTTTGGTACATATAAATATACCTTCATCAGAAGTAAAAAATCCTGAACAGGAAGACACTTTCATTAGAAAAGCCTTAGCATCGGAAGTGAGAAACACAAAAGCTTAAGTAATAGTGAAATTACCAGAGTAATACAGGCATAGATGTTCCATAGCGCAAGCTTTATCTGTTTGACACTAGGACACAGGTAAATTGTTTCTATATTTTATATTTTACATAAATGTTTTTAAATGGTCTGATATGTTTTATTTATTAAGACAGAAAGTTTGAATTAACACAACTTTTAATAATTTTTGATGCGCTTATGTATGTATTCAGTGATTTTAATATGCGTGAGTGTCTGACACATACAAGTGCCCTCTCTTGGCGAAACCATCTGCCCTAGTGCTTTCACATTCTTGTCTCGATAGTTCATAGGCGAAGCAATGGTGCAAAACTGTTCGCTTTGACCCTGTGCCTATAGTCATGTTGTACAAATGGAGAAGATGTCTTAATTATTGACGACGCCTTTGGCACAATTGTTTTATTAATCTCCATTGTATGATGTAATTTTACTAAGTAACTAAAGATTTTATGCTTGTATTACTCTGGTAATTTCACTATTACTTAAGCTTTTGTGTTTCTCACTTCCGATGCTAAGGCTTTTCTAATGAAAGTGTCTTCCTGTTCAGGATTTTTTACTTCTGATGAAGGTATATTTATATGTACCGAAACCTTGGTCAAGAATTTTAATAAATTTTTATCCTGCAACTGTTTTTGGCTGTCATCCTTTATCGTGAATAATTAAATTTTTTAAATTGTATTTAACTAACACATTTCATATTGTTTACTAGTTAGAGGTGATCAAGGCATAAATTTTTGGAGTTATAAACATTTAAAACCTGACCAAACACTAAAGTAAATTCTCTAAAAGCAAAGTAATTACTAATACATTCTTCTGTCATTGTATCTCTAAATCAGTACAAAAACAACAACAATGGCACGTAAGACCTTCGTGTTGTTTTTGTTTACATATAGCCAATCTCGTGTCCTTGACAAATTTAAAACTTAATTATTCTTTCGAAACTGATCATGAGTGAGAAATGTTGAAGCTGTTATAGCGTTGTGAGTAGAGGGATTTGTTGCTAATCTTGTAGGAAATATTTTCACTGGGGGAGGGAGAGGTGGGGGGAGATGCAGTGGGGAGAATGTTGGGAGAACAGAAGAGGCTCTCTCCTGGAACTGCAGAGTATGCAAGGAACATATTGATTGGGGTACAGGAAAGGAAAATCTGTGCCCTTGAGGCACAGTTGAAGGAGGCAAGGATGGAAACATAAGGATCAAGAGAGATAGGGAGGAGGAGGGTGGTTGTGAACTGGCAGCTTGTAGGAGGATGGGAAGAAAGAGAAAGTGATCATGATAGTTTTATCATCAACCCCAAAAACATGTGTCTACCACTGCCAGAGCCTCTGGTAGAAAGAGGAGCAAGAAATAAGCAGCACACTTCAAATGAGGCCAAGAAGCTTAGAAATATACAAAATGTTAGGAAGAAGAAAGTGCTGCTGCTAGGTAGTAGCCATGGGTGAGTTGTAGGCCCCGAGTTACAGGAAAGTTTAGGGGCAGCATACCAGACCACCAGTATCTTCCAGCCAAATGCAAGGCTAAGTCATGCAATAGAGGACTTAGGGCCTTTATGTAAGGACTTTACAAAAGAAGACCATGTAGTGATAGTGGGTGGGGCGGGAAACAGTTTGGACAGGGATGGGGCATGACATAGGTGGTGACCTGGGCAAGATAGCTTCCCTGACTCATGGCACCAACGTACACTTTGTTGAGCTGTTCTGGTGTCACGATTGGCCACACCTTGATGGAGATGTGAGGCGAATCAATGTGGGATTAGGGATTGCTCTAAGGGTAGCCAACTTTGCTCACATTTCTCATGTGCCCGTCGGGACTATCACCAGACGGGGTTTCACTAGGCCTGGCCTATACCTAAACAGGACTGGCAAGGAAAGATTGGTACAGATGATTCGTGAAAGTATAGGGGGTGGATCTCAGGCCACACATGGTCAAATACCTGTTGTCATCAGTATGAGGAGTAGGACTTTTTTAGGATAAATCCAGACAACAGGTTCCCCTGCCTAAAGAGTATCTCCAGCAGTTTGATTTAACAGGGCTTGATATCACCTAGATATTAATAATTTTGTGTGTGTATAGATCTCCCAGTGATAGTGTGGACACTGTTTTTCAATAAATTAATAGAATTTCTAAATAAAGTCTCAAGTATAAAGCTCAGCACAATTCTGTGTGGGGACATTAAAATCAACACGAATATCATAAATGAATCCAGCAGCACCCTCATAAATATACTTCAAAGTTTTGGCCTGTCCCTATTGGTCAATAGTGCAACAAGGGTTACTACAATGACATCATCAGTAATTGACCATGTGGCCACAAATATGGACAGGGAAAAATGTGATGTAGCTGTAAAAGATCCCGGATTATCAGACCATCTCTGTCAAATAACAACAGTAAAATGAGACATCAAATCATTCCCTAAACTACAAGCCTACAAATGACATCCATCAGAAATGAAAATAAAAGATTTTTCAAAGGAACTAGCAAAATAATGCTGGGATGAAGTGTATAAGGAAACCAATGTGAATAAGAATCCACATTATTTAAATTGAACTTTGAAAAGGCATTTCCAAAAGTATACATGTCTGTATCAACGTCACACAAAAGTAGATGGATAACAGCAGGTATTAAGAAGTCCTCCCAAACACTTAAATACCTCACTTCCATGAAAAAGAGTCACAATGATCCAGAATTCTTAAATTTCTATCATTGATAGAAAAAGATCTATAGGAAGGTACTGATAGCTGCAAAAAAGTCGTTTAATGACACAGTAATATATAATGCAGGGAATAAAAGCAAGGCAGTCTGGGATGTTATAAAAACGGGAATGGGGAGAGGCAAAGAAACACAGAAAAACATACTGCTAAGGGAGGGGGATAAGGTAATAAATAAGCCACAACACTTATCAAACTATATAAATGAGCATTTTTCAAGTATGGCAGGGAAGTTACAACAAAAATTCCCCAAAACAAATATAACCCCTGTAAATAATGTTGCACTAAATACAATGATGTTACTACAAATCACAAATAATGATGCCAGTAAAAATGTTCAAAAATTAAAAAATAAAAAGTCAGTAGGCTTAGATGAAGTACCAATGTGTGTACTAAAACAATGCATAGAGGTTATACAAGGTCCCTTAACACACGTAATAAATGAATCCTTTACATCAGGGTCATTTCCAGAGCAGTTGAAACAGGCAAGAGTTGTGCCTTTGGTTAAGAAAGGTAATGCAGAAAATTACCAGCCGGTTTTCCTGCTGTCACCATTCTCAAAAATAATAGAAGCAATTATGAAAAACAGATTAATGAATTACCTGAATAAATACAATCTTTTAAGTGAATCAAAGTTTCGTTTCTAATGTGGCAAAAATACGGAGTCCGCTGTGGTAGAATGCACAAAAGTTGTACTTGATGCTCTTGATAAAGAAGAGTCTGCCAGAAGGTTCCTTCATGATCTTTCTAAGTCCTTTGATACAGTCGACCACAAGATTCCATTAAATAAATTAGAACATTAAGAATAAGAGTGGTAGCTAAGGACTGGTTTTGATCATACCTAGCAGATAGGGTACAAAGAATAGTGATAACACATACTTCAAATAGATCTAAACATTTAGTAAAACACTTATCAGAACAAACCTAAGGACATCACACGCATCCATGCCCGAGGCAGGATTCGAACCTGCGACTGTAGCAGTCGTGCGGTTCCGGACTGAAGTGCCTAGAACCGCTCGGCCACCACAGCCAGCCAAAAATACATTAATATACAGTTTCCGCAAGGTATCAAATTATGACCAATACTATTCCTGATATACATCAATGACTTTCCCAGTAGTGTTTCTCATCGCGAAAAAATTCTCTTCGCTGATGACAGCAATATTATAGTCACTGAGAAAACAAGAGAACTACTCTCAGAGAAAGCAAATGAAACTCTCAAGGAAGTTTACAATTGATTGATTTTTATTGTCATAGAGACCTCAGATGCATTACAAAAGTCAATATTACATAGTATAAATGTTACACAAATAATTACAAAAACAAGAAAATATTACACAAATAATTATGGTACCTTCACACAAAAACAAAACAGAGAAACTTCTGGTACAAATTGATATTGCATAGTAAATTTAGCCAATTACAGACTTACTCATATATAGAAGCATATAAAAACTGATCACAAAGTGTAGTCATACCATATTCTTTGCCTCCCTTAAAAATTCATCAGTTTCATGATGAATGCTGAGCTCAAGAAGAAATTCTTTTGCTTTTTTTTTTTTTTTAATTGATCTCTGATATGTTGGTGTATGGCATTAAAAATTTTTTATGGACTTGTATAAAAAGCACTTTTGTGTTTTTTTATAGTTACATCGGAAAGAAACTAGGTCCTGCTTGTTTCTTGTGTTATAATTAGGTCGCATGTCCTACTGTTGATAATTCAGATAGTTTTCCTTAATATGCATTACACACTGTAGTATAAATATTGACGGCAGGGTCATAATCTGTAATTTTTTAGAGCTTGGCCTACATTGAGCTCTGGGTGCCAAGCTACATATCAGTCTTATTGCCTTCTTTTGTAGTTTGAAGACATTAGCTGCCTTGTTTTGATGTCCCCACAGTGTTGTACCATAGGAAATGTGACTGTGTATTAAAGCAAAATAAACCACTTTAAGTACTGGCACGTTTAGACAAAGACGCAGCTTCCTTAGAGCAAATATTCCTTTGCTAATGCTGGCTACCCCAGGATAATTTTGAATCAATTGAGATTCCAAGGAAATTAACAGCATTTTAGCTCTGCTCAAGTTCAGTGTTATTATTCCACGATACATACAGGTCTTGTAATTATTTTTTTTTTTTTTTTTTTTTGACACAAAGGGAAATAGCTTTACACCAATTTTCAACTTTGACAGTGCTCTGGTCTGCTTCATATTTCACCTTCTGTGCTGTTTCTGCAGTTATACAGACTGCAAGATCATCTGCAAATAAGTACGTCCTAGTTGATGGCCCAAATATGTTACACGGTAAGTCATTTATATAAATAATAAATAGAATTGGGCCAAGTACAGAACATGCCCACAGGTAAGTAATCTGTTTCTGCACCATCAAAAACCACCTTCTGCACTCTATTACTTAGATAAGATTTTATCAATTCCAGAGCACTTCCTGTAAAGCCATAGAATTGCAGTTTTTTCAATAAGATTTCATGAGACACAGTGTCGAAAGCTTTTGATAAATCAAAGAGTTTATTCTGAACCACTAGCTTGCTTTCTAGTTGCTTCACACACTGTGTTAAAAGTGATAAGGCAGATTTAACAGTTCCTAACCCTGATCTGAAGCCAAATTGACTGTCAGTGAAGATTTTGTTTTCTTCAAAGTATTTTACTATTTGATTATTTAATTTAGCTTCTATCACTTTAGACAAGATTGGCACAATTGAAACAGGCCTAAAATCATCACAACTTGAGAGGCTGCCTTTTTTGTGTATTGGAGTGACTTTAACAAACTTTAGAGCCTTTGGGAACTGAGCCTCCAAAATACATGTATTTACTACATGTGTTATCAATTCTGGCAGTTGAACTGAATCACAGTTTAACATGGCTGAACTTAAACCATAAACGTCATTACTAAAACTGTTGTTAATTTTCCTCAGTATATTAGTAACATCCTGTACCTAGACCAGTTTAAAGCTAAATATACTTTCAGGCTTTGTGGTGTTTCTCAGGTAGTATTTATGGTCAGTGGCTATATTGGAAGTGCCAATCACCTTTATTATTTCCTGCAACTTCTCAGTGAAGAATGTATTTAACTGTGCAGCATTCAGATTACTGCCTTCAGCCTGTGAAGTCATTTTCCTGTTGCACTGACTGTTAATGATATTCCACGTGTCTTATTTTCAGATGTTAGTATTATATCTTCATTTTTTTTTTTACACCTAGGTTCCTTTAATGCCTGTCTTAATCTTTTCTTTTTCACTGTGAGCATGTCTTTAAATACTTGAGAACCTATACTTCTATACCAGTCATAATATTCATCACACTCCCTCTTGATCTTCAACACCTTTTCATTCTTGACCTTATTTACTCTTAGTGCTTTTTTACTATTTAGTAACTTAATGGGAAAGGACATCTTAGCATATACAGAAAGAGTAGATATGAGTTCTTCCACTTTTCTATCTATTGCATGTTCTCGATAAACCTGCAACCAATTACTTTTATCAATATGAGACTTAAACATATTTAGATTATCATAATTGACCACACATACTTTCTTTCCTGCCATGTGCACTGAGTCAGTGTTACAATTTCTTGTTATATCTGTTCTAAGAAGTAGTGGCCAGTGGTCAGATACTCAGGTCTTAATTAACCCTGACTTGAGATGCATTGACTCATTTGATACAAATATATTGTCAATACAGGTACTAGTACCTTTATAATGTGGCCTTGTTATTTCAGTGGTTGGAATATAAAGACCAAAAGAATTTAATAAATTATTTACATTTGAGTTATAGATAGTGGACAACTGAATACTCAAATTGAAATCCCCACAGATTACTTTCCTACACTTATACTTACAGACTGTCTCACATAAAGACACTAACTTGTTAACAAAATCATCTGTTGAATTGCCTCCAGTCCTAGTTGAGTACAAAGCTACAACTATTAAATTTAAATCTGTTAACCTAACAGCTGCAATTTCACATAACATTTCTAGAGATAATGCTTTAACTTTTGCTGTTGGTTCATATTTAATCCCTTTTTTAGAAATATAACACACCCACCATAATTTTCATTGGTTCTACGATATTTGTCAGCTAGGGTGTAGCCCTCAGGCCAGTATAGATCTATTTCATCAAGCTTTAACCAGTGTTCTACGAGACAGACTACATCTAAGTGATAAGTCTCTATGACATCTTCCACTACTTCCAACTTATTAGATAAACACTGTACATTCCAGTGAAGGACGTTAAAATTGTCTAATCTGTGCCTTGGTCAATAAGCGACAAAGTGACATTTAACATAACGAAAATTAATGCCATGAATTTCAGTTTGAAGAGGGAAAATGACAATGTTAAATTAAATGTATATTTCACCTATATAGACTGTCTAACAAATGCAAAATTTCTAGGAATGAATATTGATTCTCAGTTGAAGTGATGAGAACACATAAAGATACTTGCAAACAAAATGTCATCAGCATGTTATGCCCTTAGAATCCCATCATCAGTGTATAACATGCCAAGTCTTCTAGTTACATACTATTCATAAGTACAGTCAGTTATTAGCTATGGCATTCTGTTTTGAGGAAAAAATGCACAAAATATGAACACAATTTTTGAACTTCAGAAAAGAGCCATAAGAATGATAACAAAAATAGTAGTTGAGCTCATTGCAAAGATCTGTTCTAAACATTGTGGATTCTAACTGCACCATGTGAACACCTTTACCAGTCAGTTGTACATATCAAAAATAACATTGGTAATTACTGCACAAACCTTTCTGTCCATGACGATGGAACAAGAGCAAGACTCAAGTTGCATTTACCAAGAAAATATAAACATAAAACAAAAAATAGCATTCAATTAAACTTAAATCAAAATGCAGTCATTGTGAATTGGAACAGAAAAGTGACAATGAGGATATTTGAATTCGTAGACGTATCACAAGGCATTTGATTTTTGTGCATAACACAGAATTAATCTCATACCTAGTGGGCTGTGTGGAAGCTCTTGCTGTCATGGTATGCCAAAAGCTTCCCCTCACACTCGGTACTGTTGGACACAAATGAATATAGGGATAACTCACAAGGCATTTCAGTAATTTGCGTAACACAGCATAAATCATGTAGCTGGTGTGCTGTGAGAAAACATTACCTGCTATGGAATACCAAAAGATTTCACCTTACACTCAGTCACAGGCACTGTAAGTAAACAATTAATCATTAAAGCAGAATGCAGGCATTGTGCATTGGAACAGAAAAGTAATATTGAGCATATTTGAATTTATAGAGGTCTCACAAGGGATTTCAGTATTGTGCATAACACAAAATTAGTGACATACCTGGTCTGCTGAGTAGAAGCTCTTGCTGCCATGATATGTCAAAAGCTTGCCCCTCTTACTCAGTGACAGTCACTGTGAGTAAGCAATTAAACATTAAGTCAAAATACAGGCATTGGCACAGAAAAGTAACATTGAGTGTATTTAAATTCATTGATGTTTCACAAGGAATTTCACTACTGTGCATAAGGCAGAAATAATCGCATACCTGGTGTGCTGTGTGGAAGCTGTTGCTGCCATTGAATTGAGTTGTTTTGTAACACCTAAAATATCTACTTTTATGTCACTCATACTAACAGCTGCTCTGTTTTCAAATTCTGGAATATTTACTTTGTCTTCGTTCGTGGAGGAATGACAAACTGTATTTAGTAACTCCGCTTTAGTGGCACCATCATTGGTAACATTTCCATCCCTATCAAGCAGTGACAGTATTGTCTGTTTTTTTGCCACTGGTGTAATTTACATATGACCAGAATCTCTTTGGGTTTGCTACCATATTTTGAGACAATGTTTCATTGTGGAAACTATCAAAAGCATCTCACAATGATGTCCACACTAAAATTCGAGCTTCTGTGAAACTTAGCCAGTCTTGGGGATTTTGCATTCTTCTGAATTTGGCATGCTTTATTCATTGCTTCTGCAACAGTGTTCTGACATGTTTTGTCTACCACAGTGGATCAGTCCCGTCTCTTATTAACTTATGTGGTATGAATCTATCTATTGCTGTCGATACTGTATCTTTGAATTTGAGCCATATCTGGTCTACCCTTACATAATTAGCTTGGAAGGAATGGGGAGCCTTTCTTAGGAAGGCATCAAGTAATTTTATTAAATCAGAATGTGACCATTGTCCATATGAACACAAAAGTAACAATGAGCATATTTGGATTTATAGATGTCTCACAAGGTATTACACAATTCTGCATATCACAGAATTAATCTCATTCCTGGTGTGGTGTGTGGATGCTCTTACTGGCATTGTATGCCAAAAGCTTGCCCCCTTACACTCAGTGACAGGCCCTTTAAGAAAACAATTAAACATTAAATCAGAGTGCAGGCATTGTGCATTCAATCAGAAAAGTAACGTTGAGCATATTTCAATTTATAGAGATCTCAGAAGACATTTCAGTATTGTGTGTAACACAGAATTAATCTCATACCTGGTCTACTGCTATGGTAAGTCACAAACTCTTTCTTCAGATTCACTGACAGATGCTGTAAGTAAAGATTAAAACAGCATGCAGGCATACTGCATCAGAACAGAAAAGTATCTTTGAGCATATGTGAATTTAGGGATGGCTCTCAAGACATTTTAGTGTTGTACGTAAGACAGATTTAATCTCATACCTGGTGTGATGTGTTGGAGCTGTTGCTGCCTTGGTTGACTCAATATTTGTTGCTCACATGTACTGACACTTATAGGCTTTTAAATCATGTTCCATACATAGAACAGAAACATGGCACTGAGCATGTGTGAAATAAAAGATAAATTACATGCAGTGTGGTCCACTTCACAGAATTACATTCACGTACCAGGTGATAAACGTTGCATATCTCACTGCCATGTATGCCACTGAGTTTTCACCCAGTGATTCTATCAGTTCTGCTGGAACCCGCAATACCTAGAAAGCACCGGATTCTCCAAGCATTCACTCAATATGCTGAGTTGTGATAGGCACAACAAAAAGATTCACACAATTATAGCTTTCGGCCAATGAGGCCTTTGTCAGCAGTGGATACACATACACAAGCACACACACTCATGCAAATGCAACTTGCACACACGCCTGCAGTCTCAGAAAACTGAAACCACACTGCGAGCAGCAGTACCAGTGGCAACTGGGTGGTGGTAAGGAGGAGGCTGGGGCGGGGAGGGGGAGGGATATTATGGTGGGAGTGGTGGGCAGTGAAGTGTTGCAGTTTAGACAGAGGACAGGAGAGAAGGTGAAGAGGGGGCGGCGGGTAAGTACCGGAAAGGAGAGAAATAAAAAGAAATTAAAAGAGACTGTCAAACAGCTTTGCTGTTACAAGCAACATGAATCGCTGTTGAGTTTCTGAAGTGCTTTTATCAACGGTTCCTGAAACACGGCAATGTCTCTTACCTGCATTAACATCTTAAGGAGTTTGTACACCTCATTTCTCTTGTCAAAATTTTGAATTTTGCTCTTAATACTGGTTCTCCGGGCTCCGTCGACATGCCAGGTACAGAAAAGTCTCATTTCAGGAGGTCCCATTGATTTGTTCCAAGCAATACTATACGATTCTGCCAGAACTGTCATGAATACTTTTGGGGAAATATGTTCAACCTGAATCTTGACACAATTGAAAAATATACTCAAAACATCAGAGTCATTCCTGTTAGATATGAGGAAAGCACACAGAAATCCTTGCCTCATATCACCCAGTACAAGTAATGTTGTAACTTCAAAATCGTAGCCATTTAGGCTATGAGTTCCATCAACACAAATACAATCACTTCATATTTTGCTTATACGTCATTCATTATAATTAACACAAAGTCTTCACTTCTCAGTGCAGGGTGTAGATCATTAATGGTTTCTTGAGGCTTATAGAACAATACACATGGATTATCACTTTGCTGCACTTCTTGCACCCAAGGTTCAACGCTGATCACATCATTTGTATGTCTGACTGACTTTGAAGACAGTTTATATGCAGCTGCAAATTATGCAAATCCTGCATCATTGTAAGATGCACTTTCTCCAAATTTGAATTGTGCACTATTTCTTCAGCTGTTTGGAGGACAGTAGGAAATGACATTCATGCAGCAATGTCTTCAGCTATCTTCATCCATTCTTTTTCTGTCAGATTCAGATGACCTAGGTCAAGATCATGACCAACATGAGTGGACACAAAAGTAACATGGCATTTTCCTTCCTTGTATTAGATTTTAATGTCTGCAGGGCACTTTTCACTGATTTTGTTGCTCCCTGTCAATTTTAGATGTCTGCTCCCATCACCTTTGGAGATAATGACCTGAGCGATGGCAAACATGACAACATTTGGTGCCATCATTGTAAAATTTAGTGCCAGAGCTTTTAATGAATTTGGAATGTGCTACACATTCCATTTCTTCTTTCCATTTTAGAAATTCTTCTTCACTGGAGAATTCTAAGGCTTCTGGTTTCACATATAAGGCATGTGCAGACTAGAAATGATCCATCCAGTACTTTTGAGAATTGGTTTCATAATGTACACATCATGCTGTACATTGGTTCCACTCATATCTTACATGCCATCAGTAATGTGTAATGATTGAAACAGAGAAGTCACAGAGAAAGAACTTAGTATCAAGGGACCCACAAGGATCTGTATTGAGCCCATTACTTTCCTCGTTATATATAAATGATGTGTCGAGTATTGTCTCCCACTGTGAATATGATTTATATGCTGATGACCTGCAGTTATACGTAAGTGCAAGCCGAACAAATCTTCGCTCAGCCATCCAGAAAGTAAATGCTGACCTACTTGCCTTATCACAATGGATGCAGAACACTTCATTCACTACAGAAATATAAAAAGATATTTCCTCTCGAACTTAAAAAGAAACTTGTAGAATCACTAATACTCCCCTCGTTGTTTACGGTGATCCTATTCTCTGATGATTTTCTTGTGAGAGCTCATGTCAGTTGGAACTGACGAAAAATGCTTCTGTGATACATTTGTGACTTACACTATTTCCACCATATCACTCCTATGAACAATTGTCATGCCTATGTGCTGATAGACATACACTGTGTTTGCTGCATCATTCAGATGTTCTAATGTGTGGGAATTCCTAAGGGACTAAACCTGTGAGTCATCAGTCCTTAGACTTACACGCTACTTAAACTAACAATACACACACCCATGCCCAAGTGAGGACTCGAACCTCCGGTGGGAGGGGCCGTGCAAACCACGCCACGGCGCCTCCAACTGTGTGGCCACTCCACGCGGCTTGCTGCATCATCTTCTCAATCGTTGCACTCCCGCCTATTTATCTTCAAGTCTTACACTGCTGTCTGAATAGCACAGCAGATATACTCATTCTCAATAAAGTAAAATCCTCTCTGTGTCACAACACAGCACTGCCATTTTCTCTAAATCATTTTCTGTATGAGGAACCTGACTTTGGAACAATCTTTCTCAAAAGATTAGAGAAATAAAATCATTTCAAACTTCAGAAGAGAGCTAATGACTCACTTTCTATCACAACAATGAAGTATCTCTTCTTGCAACTCACTGTTGTCAACCCTCCCTCCCCCTCTACTTTTCCCTCCTCTTGTTTACAGAGTTCTCTGTTGATATTACCTTCTTTCTTACAAGCCATTGTCACTTTAATTTCAACCCTTTCCTCCTCCATTATTCCTTCCACTTCTTCTAATACCAAGGAAGGCTTCAAACTAATCAATATCATTCATAATGCCACTGTTATTTTATTGTTCTTATTAATATAACTTTATTATTACTTTTTTCCTTTCTCAGACGTTACGTCTGGTTAAAAATGGAAAGTGACACAGACCTTGATCAACTGTGACTTCCTTTTAACTGTACGGTATATGTTACATGGCATTTAGGAACTTTTGGGTAATTGAACATGTATCAGTAATTACAGATTTCTGTAGTTGTATATATATGTTTGGATGTAGCTGTATTGCGTTGATGTACTGGTGGATATTGTGTGGTATGACTTCTGTAGTTGACAGTATAATGTCAACTTTATCCTGATGCCACATGTCCTTGACTTCCTCAGCCAGTTGGATGTATTTTTCAATTTCTTTTCCTGTTATCTTCTGTGTATTTGATGTATTGGGTATGGATATTTCGATTAGTTATGTTAATTTCTTCTTTTTATTGGTGAGTATGATTTCAGGTTTGTTATGTGGTGTTGTTTTATCTTTTATTATGGTTCTGTTCCAGTAAAGTGTATGTTGTATGGCAAGTTTTTGATGTATTATTTTTGCTACATTGTCATGTCTTCTGCTGTATTCTGTATTTGCTAGTATTGTACATCCGCTTGTGATGTGATCTACTGTTTCTATTTGTTGTTTACAAAGTCTGCATTTATCTGTTGTGGTATTGGGATCTTTAATAATATGCTTGCTGTAATATCTGGTGTTTATTGTTTGATCCTGTATTGCAGTCATGAATCCTTCCATCTCTCTATATATATTGCCTATTCTTAGCCATGTGTTGGATGAATCTTGATCGATGTGTGGCTGTGTCAGATGATACGGGTGCTTACCATGTAGTGTTTTCTTTTTCCAATTTACTTTCTTTGTATCTGTTGATGTTATGTGATCTAAAGGGTTGTAGAAGTGGTTATGAAATTGCAGCGGTGTAGCCGATGTATTTATATGAGTGATTGCTTTGTGTATTTTGCTAGTTTCTGCTTGTTCTAAAAAGAATTTCCTTAAATTGTCTACCTGTCCATAATGTAGGTTCTTTTATGTCAATAAATCCCCTTCCTCCTTCCTTTCTGCTTAATGTGAATCTTTCTGTTGCTGAATGTATGTGACATATTCTGTATTTGTGGCATTGTGATTGTGCAAGTGTATTGAGTGCTTCTAAGTCTGTGTTAGTCCATTTCACTACTCCAAATGAGTCGGTCAATATTGGTATAGCATAAGTATTTATAGCTTTTGTCTTGTTGCTTGCTGTCAATTTTTTTCAGTATTTTTGTTAGTCTTTGTCTATAATTTTGTTTTAGTTCTTCTTTAATATTTGTATTATCTATTCCTATTTTTCGTCTGTATCCTAGATATTTATAGGCATCTGTTTTTTCCATCGCTTCTATGCAGTCGTTGTGGTTATCCAACACGTAATCTTCTTGTTTAGTGTGTTTTCCCTTGACTATGCTATTTTTCTTACATTTGTCTGTTCCAAAAGCCATATTTATATCATTGCTGAACACTTCTGTTATCTCTGTTATCTTTAGTAATTGCTTGAGTTGTTGATTTGTTGCTGCGAGTAGTTTTACATTATCCATGTATAGCAAATGTGTTATTTTGTGTGGGTATGTTCCAGTAATATTACATCCATAATTTGTATTATTTAGCATTGAGGGAATATGGTATAGTTGTATATTCGCACTTAGCGTCTACACACATACAAGTCCGGTGGCTAACTGCCGTTAGCGTCCAACATGCTCCCCAAAGCCCTCTCCTCAAAGATAACACACTTACGCACAGAACAAATATCGATTTTTATGGCGCTCTATGCCACATAGCCCCCCTCCCCCCCCCCCCCCGCCCCCCCCCCCCCCCACGCAGTATGGGGTACGTCCCTGTGAATGGGGGGGGGGGGGGGGGGTGAGAAGTTAGGAAGGTAACGCAGAGTTCTTCTGTGTCAGGCAGAAGCGGTCAACTGGTAGGAGACTGGGGGGTGATGCCCGGTACGTCGACGGTGAAGTCAGCAAGCGACGCCGGCGGCTGAAGACGACGTCCCGTCCTGGAGTGAAGGTGTAGCACTTCATCAGCCGGCAGGCAGAGAATCACCTTGCCAGAAGGCCTAACAAAGACACGCAAATTGCCACACGCAGCACTTCTGCTCAATTTAAAGCGGCGCACCACACGAGATTCTGCACTTCCTCCCTCAATATTGTCACACGCGAGTACCACACACACTGTATCGCCATCTACGACAACAGATAATTTATGTATGTCATCAGGGTGCACATGTGTTGTGAATTCTTGGATGGGACCTGTACGAGCAATGGTAGGGAGGCAGGGAGGTGTGGGAAAGCCATGGCAGGGGGAAGCATCTGCTAAGAGGGTGGTGGCAGGTGCACTGGACTGTGCAGGAGACAACCTCGGGTGATCAGCTGACAGACGAGGGAGCGTGACTGAAGGCAACGAGGAGCCAGTGTGGGTTGAACGGAGTGACAAAGAGCTGTCACACGAAGATGATAACACAATGGTAGAATCCGAGTGGTTGGCAGTTCGACTGCGAGGGCTGTGAGGAGTGAAGCCCTGAAAAGATTGGCCACTCGAATTAGATGAACGCGGAGAAGGAGCAGTGCTCGGCAGAGAAACACGCTGTGGAAAATCAATACCAAAATGCATGGTGTGGGAAGATGGATGGCCTCTCGAAGCAGAAGTGGGTGAAATAGGGACAGAATCAGGGAGGTTCACCTGAGGCTCAATGAAAGCTGGTTTCACTCGGTTGAGTGAGACTGTGGTTACAGAGTCTTTTATGAGGAGATCCATGTTATTCTCAGAGCGTTTGACGACCTTGTAAGGACCTGTGTAGGGCGACTGAAGCGGGGCTTTGACTGAGTCGTCTCTGAGAAACACGTAGTCACAAGAGTCTAGCGTGCGCGGTACGTACACGCGCGGAGGTGTATGAGCAGCCGGAGGTGTATGAGCAGCCGGAGGTGGCGGCTGAATTTTGCTGCAGTGCAAGCGCACCCGCTCGAGAAGTGAAGGGAGTTCAGAGGGCCATGGAAGTGGGGTCGGAGTGACTAATTCTCCAGGCAAAACCAGAGGTTGGCCATATACAAACTCGGCTACGGACCCCTTGAGGTCTTCCTTGAAAGTCGCACGAAGGCCAAGAAGCACGAAGGGCAGTGCCTCTGTCCATAGTGAGTCATGGCAACGCAGGGCAGACTTCAGGGTGCGATGCCATCACTCGACAAGCCCATTGCTTTGGGAGTGGTATGCAGAAGTACGAATTTTGACAATACCACACATTTTACATAATCAGAGAAAACTGAAGACTCGAATTGTTGCCCCTGGTCAGTGGTGAGGCAAACAGGTGAGCCAAATCTAGAGATCCACGAATCTAAGAATGCTCGACTTACTGTCTCAGAGGTAATGTTCGGAATAGGCACAGCCTCAGCCCACCGAGTCATCCTGTCAATAGCTGTAAACAAGTAACGGAAACCCTCGGAGGGGGGCAAAGGGCCTACGAGGTCGACATGAACATGGTGAAACCGGCCTGGAGGTTGGGCAAAACAGCCAAGGGGTGGAGAAGTGTGCCAGGAAACTTTGTTCTGTTGACACACCATGCATGCCCTTGCCCAAGACTGACAGTCACGGCAAATGTTTCTCCAGACAAACCGTTCAGCTACCAGACGGGTGGAGGCTTTGACACTGGGGTGTGCTAGTGTGTGTAGTTTGTCAAAGACCTGCCGTTGAAGGGGCTTAGGAATGAATGGCCGCAACGTACCAGTCGATTCATCACACCACACTAAGTCAGATATGCCAGGGAAAGTAGAGCGTACCAGTTGGAGAGAGGAGCTGTGGTCTGAAATTAACTGCATGGTATCGGGGTCTGCCGATTGCAACCGAGGTAGGTCCGTTAAGTCAATTAAGGTTGTGACAGCACCAACACGCGAGAGAAAATCAGCGACCACATTGTCCGCTCCTCGGATGTAGCGAATGTCATTTGTAAATTGCAAGATGTAATCGATGTGACGAAAGCGTCGTGGGGGCGGATCAGCCGCAGGATTTTTTATGGCAGGAACCAACGGCTTGTGATCAGTGAGCACATAGCACTCTCGTCCCTCAACATCAGTTCTGAAGTGTCTTATGGCCTCGTAAACTGCAAGTAGTTCTCTGTCGAATGTTGAGTATTTCTTCTGTGCATTGTTTAGATTTTTTGAGAAAAACTGCAGGGGGGTCGTAACATCATTGTATGTCTGACTCAGTACTGCGCCGATAGCATTGTCACTAGCGTCAGTAGTGATAAACATTGTGGCGTCCGCCCGTGGGTGAGCAATAGTGACAGCGGAGGCCAACAGCTGTTTGAGTTCATTAAATGCCTTGTCCAAGTCTGGTGTCCATGGTACCTGGCGGGTGCCAGAAGTTTATGGGCCAGCGAGAGCATCTGTGAGAGGAGCCTGCACCACAGAAGCAGCTGGCAAATGTTTCCAGTAATAATTAACTGTTCCGATGAACCTGCGTAATTCCCTGTAGGTCTGAGGGCGTAGCATCTCGAGAACAGGCTTGATCTTGTCCTGTGGTGGTGTCAGACCGTCCGATGACACAACATAACTTAGGAATGTGACGGATGACTGGTGCAATTGAGTCTTTTTATTGTTCAGTTCAATACCAGCGGCTGCTAAAATATCTGTCACGACTTGAACACGCTCCTCAGGCTGTTCTAAAGTAGAAGCAAAAACTAATATGTCGTGCATATATACGAAACAAAAGTCTAGATGGGATAAAGTTTGATTGATGAAATGCTGCCACGTTTGGGGTGCATTTTTCAACCCAAGCGGCATAAATTTGTATTGGAACAGCCTGAAGAGAGTGGTTATGGCAGTCTTTTCAATGTCCTCCGGAGCCATAGGAATCTGATGAAATGCATGCTTACAGTCCAAAACAGAGAAGTACTTTGCACCTGCGAGCGCACGATTGAAGTCTGCGATGTGTGGGACCGGATATTTATCAATGATGGTGCGGGCATTTAAACGCCTATAGTCTCCGACCTTACGCCAAGTACCATCTTTCTTTTGCTCAAACAGGATAGGACTAGCCCAGCAACCGGAAGGTTCAATTATTCCCTTTTGTAACAGATCGTCCAATTGTTCTTTTGCAATTTTCATAAATTCCGGCTTGAGGCAGCGTGGACGTTGTGATATGGGCGGCCCATCGGTTAGACGTAACCGATGAACTGTGCCGTTAGTGACTACTGCAATAAGTGGCATGGCACGACAGTCAGATGTCCGTGAAGCGGAGCAGGCAGTGGCGGACGGGCCAAGCTGTGGCGCTGAGGGCACAGAAGTACAGGTGTGCCACCCGCTCGTAGGCTGCGTAAAGGCCACACACGTGTTAACATGGGCGAGGTTGGTACACTGGTTCTTGGTAGTGGGCCGTGCCGCTACGAGTGCTGTAGGCATGAGTGGGTGTGGCCGGACAGCAGATGGCCGTAGTTCATTGCCACAAGCTTGGCAAGTTAATTTTCCATTCGGAACGCAAGGAGCATGAGGACTCGGGCATGCCCTATCATTACAAAAGGTGGTGCTGACACAGTTTACAGAGTTCACAACATTGTCGTTAACGTGCGCGGGCACGGGAACACCAGATTGGCACAGACTGACCTTGTCTGTAGCCGACGAGTCGTCTGCTTGTAGTGCCGTGAGGCGTTGTTGTGTGGAGGCCAACTCGTGGTGTATGTCGCGGAGATGCAGCAGCGTTTCCATACGTTCCATCCGCAACTTAGAAGACTTGGCGCACTCCACTAGCAACTACTTTGTCCAAGATTGCAGCTCCAACGATAGGTTTACACACTTCTTAGCACAGCACACTTGTTTGGTGTTAGCTGAACTGTCACTCGGCGAAGCGAAAGGAATATGTTTGTTAAGGGAGGGGTAAAACACAGTATTTTGCACAAAATCTAGTGACAACTGATAGTGCTTGAGGAAATCAATTCCGAGAATAGGTTCTTCAATTGTTGACACTAGAAGCGTCCACTCCAGCTTGCACTCGGGCAAAAGTTTCACTGTATACAAAGTGGAACCCGAACACTGTAGGGTAGACAAGTTCACTGCACAAAGTACTGTTTTGTGTGGTTGCACTTTATTGGTTGCTAGGCGAACCGGCAGCAAAGAGACGTCTGCGCCAGTGTCTACCAGAAAACATACACCTGATTGTAAATCGCGAACATAGACTTGACCACACTTACTGTTATTGTCCGAAACGGAGTGCAACGTGGGATGGTGCCCGTTGTTTACATCGCAGGAGGTGGCACCATAGCCTACCTGCGGTTGGAGTTTGGGTAAGAACACGGTGACTGGTATTTGCGAGCTTGCTCCCCGAATCTCATGTGGAAGAAACTGTAACGTTGGGTGGGCCTGTGCGCTTGTGGGTAGTTGCTAGGTGACGGAATATGTGCCCCAGAGTCTTCCACAGAGGCCGATGCACTGTCGTTGCGAGGAGTTGAAGGTGCAGGCAGGGCGGCTAGTTTAAAAAACTTGTTATCAGCAGCACGAGACAAGGGCGTGGCGTCAGAGTGCTGTCACGTCCACAATGCAGTGCACGGAGCTCACGTTGCCTGGCAGAGTATGCTCTGTTGACGGCGCGTAAACGTTCATTTACTGGCCTATCTTCATACGCAGAGATTGCAGTCTGGACAGGCAAAGGCAGCTTTTCAGTCCAGATTTCTGCGAGCGTGGCATCAGGCATAACTTGCTCATCGACGAGAAGGCGGATGCACCGCCACAGCTGGGACGGAGACCTGTCGCCGAGACGCTCTTCGTAGATGAGCTGTCGCACATTTTCTCTCCTGGTTTTAGAGACGCGCTCCAGTATCGTTTGTTTCGCCACAGCATACTTCCCTGCTAGGGGGGGTGCTTTGACCAGATCATAAATTAAATCGACGTGGTCATGAAGATGGTTCATGAGGCAGGCGAAGCGTGCGTCATTGTCCAAAGCACAGACATTGAATGTTTGCTCAACCAGGTTAAACCAGAACTCCGGGTGAGCAGGTTTGATGTCTGGTAATTTCGGCAGATTCGGCACTGCAGTCACTGTGGAGGTGCGCCTATTTTTTCGGACGGAAGTAGAGCATGCAGAAGATTGCGAGTCCAGATTATTGGCGTCCCATAATGCGGTAATCGTGAAATTCACTTGACACCGGGGGGGGGCAGCTGAGAAGCGACGGACGCTCGAACGGTGTGAGGATCATAGTCAAAATGTGCATTCTCATTGACGTGGTAGCTCGGAGAGAAGCCACAAGTGCTTAAGTACGCCGGTGAATGTCCGTTATGCACACAGTATTCACTCGACCGTGAGTGGTGGGGCTGGTTGTAGATGTCGGAGTAATTACTATCCAGCACAGAATTGTTGACCTGATTAGAAGCAACACAAGGATCCCACACACGTCCACTAGGATGCACACTCAGTGTGATATTTGCTGATTGGCGAGCATTGAACACCTGTTGACTAGCCGGCGCGGAAGGATACACACGTGGCAGGAACTGATTCGAGTTTGAATTTACTACTGGATTTTCCAAAGTAGGAAAACCTCGCTCGACGCCACGAACTGTATTGAATTGTGTGGTCGACACAGGAGTAGAAATGTCCGACCAACACTCTGTGGAGAACACGTGGGAAGGTCCAGGCTAATAAAGCCAGAGTCCACGACCGTTGGTGGTTGGAAGAAACTGGCGGCACTCGATGAATTCCACTGCATGTTCTGGCTGAAGGATTCTGAAGATTCTTGCGGCATGTCCACTACGACGGCAGGAGTGCTGGAGAGATGTTGCTGGAATCTGGGCGGCGGTGAATGCTGAAAGGCCATTGTCTGGAGCTGAACAAAGGCCCTCGCGATCATGGAGAAACCCGACGTGGTAGGCGCGTAAATAACCTTCAGGCGGTAACTCGGACGCGTATTACACAAAAATGGGGTCACCAGTGACGGAATATGGTATAGTTGTAGGTAAACAACTAGAATTCTCTCATATACAGATTTATTCACACTTAGCGTCTACACTGATACAAGTCTGGAGGCTAACTCCCGTTAGCGTCCAACATGCTCTCCAAAGCCCTCTCCTCAAAGATAGCACACTTACGCACAGAACAAATATCGATTTTTATGGCCCTCTACACCACAAGGGAGATGTACTTTAGAGCAATATTATAGAAATGGAAGAGGACATACATGAAGATGATATAGGAGATAAGATACTGTGTGAAAAATTAGACAGAGCACTGAAAGACCTAAGTTGAAACAAGGCCCCAGGAATAGACAACATTCTATTAGAACTACCAACAGCCTTGGGAGAGCCAGCCATGACAAAACTCTTTCATCTGGTGAGCAAGATGTATGAGACTGGCTAAATACTCTCTGACTTCAAGAAGAATATAATAATTCCAATTTCAAAGAAAGCAGGTGCTGACAGATGTGAAAATTACCGAAATATGAATTTAATAAGTCATGGCTGTTAAATACAAACACGAATTCTTTACACAAGAATGGAGAAACTGATAGAAGCCAACCTGGGGAAAGTCAGTTTGGATTCTGAAGAAATGTAGGAACACAGGAGGCAATACTGACTATGGCTTCTGATAGAAGATGGGTTAAGGAAACAAACCTACATTTATAGCATTTGTAGACTTAGAAAAAGCTTTTGACAATGTTGACAGGAATACTCTCTTTGAAATTCTGAAAGTAGCAGGGATAAAATGCGGGGAGCAAAATGCTATTTACAACTTGTACAGAAACCAGGTGGTAGATATCAAAGTCGAGAGACATGAAAGGGAAGCAGTGGTTGAGAATGGAGTGAGACAGGGTTGTAGCCAATCTACACTGTTATTTAATCCTTACGTTGAGCAAGCAGTAAAGGAAACAAAAGAAAAATTTGGAGCAGGAATTAAAGGCCAGGGAGAAGAAATAAAAACTCTGAGGTTTGCCATTGACATTGTATTTCTGTTGAGAGACAGCAAAGGTCTTGGAAGAGCAGTTGAACAGCATGGACAGTGTACTGCAAGGATGATATATGATGAACATCAACAAAAGCAAAACAAGGATAACAAATGTAGTCAAATTAAATCAGGTGATGCTGAGGGAATTAGATTAGGAAATAACACACTGAAAGTAACAGATGAGTGTTGCTATTTGGGTAGCAATATAACTGATGATGGCTGAAGTACAGAGGATATAAAATGTACACTGGCAATGGCAATGAAAGCTTTTCTGAAACAGAGCAATTTGCTAACATTGAGTTCAAATTTAAGTGTAAGGATGTCTTTTCTGAAAGTATTTGTATGGAGTGTTGCCACATTTGGAGGTGAAACACAGATGATACTCAATTTAGACAAAAAGAGAACAGAAGCTTTTGAAATGCGGTCCTACAGAAGAACGTTGAAGATTAAATGAGTATCACGTAACTAATGATGTGGTACTAAATATAATTGGGGAGTGGAGAAATCTGTGGTACAACTTGACTAAAAGAGTGGATCGGTTGGTAGTACACGTTCTGACACATCAATCTGGTAATGGCAGGAAGTGTGGGGGACACAAACTGTAGTGGGAGACCAAGAGATGAATACAGTAAGCAGATTCAGAAGCATATAGGTTGCAGAAGTTACTCGAAGATGAAGAGGCTTGCACAGAATAGAGTAGCATCGAGAGCTGCATCAAACCAGTCTTCGGACTTAAGACCACAACAATAACATTGTATACAGACCAGAGAGAAGGAGCAGCCTCGTGCTCATTGTAGAGTACATTGTATTAATGGTTAATTTGACAATATATCATTGAAATGATAGAACTCTCGTTATGAATGCTTTATGTTATTTGAGGAGAGAAATGAGCTCTCATCCCAGTCAATTCATTAAATGTTCAGGGAAGAGGATCTGAGCATTGTGAAGAAAATTATTAGCTGAGACTGAATAGCGTGACCATTTATAGACGACTGTAGTATCCAGAAGATATCAGCAAACAAATCAAATCTACAAAAAGTGTGTGATACTCTGGGAGGACATATGTAACTTGTAGGTTTGGCATCTCCCCAAAAGCAATGGGCACATGACAACATACAATGCAGAAGTGACCAGTGGCCTGGCAGAGGTCGCAAGCCTAGTGATGGTGATGTGGAAGAGCGTACTGCTCAGTGCAGAGACCCAATGAACATTGTTCTCCTGGACCGAAGGAGAGCTCAGTGATGTATCAGTACAGTCCTGAAACAACTGACATGATAAAAATTGATGAATAAAAATTAATAGGGAGCCTCCAAAGCCCTAGTCGTGGAGGATAAGTAAAATGTAATGAAGCACAGTGGTGTAATATTTCTTATGTAAGTGTAGGCACACTGGAAAGAGGAGTTGGCATTTTGAAAAAGCCTGGCAGATTATTTTTTCCGACCTAACTAGATGGTAGGTTGTGGATTGTCCTTCCCAGAAAACACACTGATAGGGGGAAAGAAGGTCCTGTAATTTGAGAACACAGCATATAACTAGGTTACCACCCTTTCAAGCAGTTTGCAGAGCATGTTGGTGATGCTAATCAGACTGGTTTGAGGATTGGAATAATGATACATCTTGCCATTGCAAAGGGAAGACATCTTCTAGCCAAATACAGTCAAAGACCTTGAGTAGGTAGAGTCCTTTGAGTAACATTTGGATGTTGGATCAGCTGAGTCAGGGCCTGGGGCCACAGCGTATGGTGAGTCAACAGCCTGAAGCAGCTTCAGTCAGTGAAATGTTCATTGTATAATTTGGCATGATGAGAGTTAAAGGACACGGGGATGTCCTCAACTTGCTTTTATGCCATTCGAGTGGCAGGCAGGTAAGAAGACCATGCAGATGCTGTCACAACGTGGGCCATGCGGTGTTCAGCAAGAATCAAAGTATTGGTAGAAATACCACCATTAACGAGGAAATCCTGGACAGTAGATGATGCAGCTTGAGATACATGTGGGATAAAGAGACATACATTCCTAAGGGGACATAATGATCCCAACATTCGCTCTTACTGTGCTTAACTCATTAAATGACACTGGTAAGTATATATACCACTGGTAAACGACTGGTATTACGATGTATAATTTTTTTCCCGATTTATTGGTATGAATATTTACTACTGCTAACTCATGCTACACTTAAGAATAAGTATAAAACTGAGTAGGTGTATTCATTGGCATTACCAGAGTACACACCAATATGTATTGAATTGTTAGGCTGGGAAAAACCTCTTGTCACTTAAAGGGTAATATAGATAGAGGGTGGCCTGTGAAGGATGTAGCTTGAGATAATGTATGCTCCTTTGATGAGCCTGAATAGTTATTGGAATGTTTTTAGTATGCAATGGCACCGACCAGCATGGGGTTGGCTCAAATAAAGGGGAAAAGCAGATCTTGCAGTGCAAATGATCACACTGGAGACATATCCTACAACCTTTTCAGTGCAATTTGACAGAGGGGTGGTGAAAGTACAGCAGAAGTATATAATTGCCAGTTGGCTCTTTGAAGAGACCACTGTAATAACTGGTCCATTAAGTGATGACGAGGAAGTGACAGTATCCTCAAAAAGTCACAAAGATCTCCATGCAATAACCACTGACGTGGAGCCACAAGACAGGGAGAAAAGACTGTACAGTCGGTAGCCAAGAAGGTACCAAGGATGATACCAAAGTGGATAGAGTATCATCAACGAGGAGATGCAGATCAAGCTCTTCACTTTTTCCATTAGCACATGGTAATCGTAGGCTGGAAATAATGAATATTATTTAATTTATTCTCACAATATCATTAAGAACAGGGATGTCACAACTGAGAGCAGTTAGTGATTTTCTTCTTCAAATTAATAATTGAGTTGCATAAATGTCTCCATATTCATTTGCAAATTCTCAATAGTGTTCTTATCTAAGGCCATAAACTACCTACTCTGTAACTGTCATGACAGACTTTTGGAGACTAAGAGTAAATTCAGCAAAACAATATGTATTGACGAGATTGGTGACTTTTCCCCTCTGCTTATACAGGACAACAGCCATCAGCCTAATCATGTGACTAACAGTGTATCAACCAGAGCAGTGATACTATATAGTGGGTAAACAGCGCATCAGCAAATGAGTGTCCCTCTGATGAATTTCACATAATGGCTCTCTCATTCTGTATACATTATTGCAGCTGTAACCAGCTTTCTCATCTGCTTCATGCTCCTGCATTACATTGTTATATTACATTGTGGTGGGGGAGAGGAATAATTAAGCATTCACACCAATAGGAAAAGAGAGATTCTGAACCACTTCACAGTACTGTGAGATGAGAACCAGCTGGGGGGAAAATGGTGTAATGAGACTGAAAGCTTCTTGTAATAATTCTGAACTTGTCTTTGTAAGCGTCTAGTTGGTACCTGAGAGATTTATACAATTTATTTTGATATCAAAATGTATAAATTTTGATGCTGGGCAACATAACTACGAGAAAATTTAATTCTGAACAGAAATATTGGGAGTTCACATTACACCATGGGAAATCCAGACTTGCCGGTGCATCAAACAGTTCATCTGCAAGAAAACAATTCATTTCCAATGAAATTTGCATGTGCCATCTGACTGCAAAACAAAATGATTCAGATTAAAATGTTTGACTTGAACATTCCTAATCTTTATTCTTAGTCTTGCAAACAATAAGTGTATCAGAACTGTTACTGTAATTACTGAGCAAATGAACATAAAATTAATGCCTCTGACTTTCTGGTCAAACTGTTTGAAAATTCACAAGATAGCATTTTACGGAAATCTTCTACTGGTATTAAGCCTGGGAACTGATACATTATTTTAACAAATCACTCTAACACTCACTATACCTTACAGTGGACACAAACTTAGATGATAATTAAATTTATTGGCATGCCAGTGTGCATGGAACACTCATCCGCTCTGAAACACATTCCTATTAGGAATATATTGAGACTGTCAAAAATCTAATTTAATTTGCCATACATGTGATGTGCATTGTGAGATGGTATCTTACCATCTGTCATAAAATGCTTCTCAGTACAGAACCGACGAAGTGCAATGCAAGTATGCAAACAGTCATGAAAGTAAAGAATAAAAAATAAGGAAATAAACTTGAACAACTTATAAATGAGAACAAAGATTGAAAGTATAACTATGCTTCATTAAGCCATAACAACAACACACCTTTTCATAAAATTCTCACACCTTAAGCAGCAAAAGTATTTCCTAATAACTCTCTTGTATACAATTGATTGTTCAACTATCAGACAAGTCCATGTGGTCCACTATAAAATTTCTACAGCAAACTTTAACCATATACAGCATCCTAACAATAAGAAACTATAGTCACAAATAATTAAAAACATGGAATACCTTAAAAATTGGCTTTGTCATTCCTGCATTTTGAATCATCTCATTTCCTCAAAATTTTTTTCAAGACATATTACTACAAAATCCTTTTTAAATAATTCTGCCTCCACAATATGGCAGGCCAGCTTCCACCCTTTTCAAACCAAGTACATAGTCAGAATGTCCAACACACATTGCTAC
The DNA here is from genome assembly GCF_021461385.2 of Schistocerca piceifrons. Classification (NCBI taxonomy): domain Eukaryota; kingdom Metazoa; phylum Arthropoda; class Insecta; order Orthoptera; family Acrididae; genus Schistocerca; species Schistocerca piceifrons. The sequence continues at coordinate 10,470,217 of NC_060143.1, forward strand.
TCTCTTCGAAAGAAGTAACCTCTCTGACCCAGTTGGATGACTCTTGTTTCATAGGTTTCCAATTTCTGGCCAAGTTTATGACTCAAGTCTGGAACACGGAGGGGGTTTGATGATGATTTGGGCAGCCATAAAACAGTACTCCATGGGCCCCATGGTGACTCTGCAATGTTGTGTTCCTGCCACGGATTATGTGATCATTTTGGCTGACCAGGTGCATATCATGGTACAATGTTCCCCAGTGGTGATGCTGCTTTACAAGACAACAGGGCCCTTGTTCACAGAGCTCACATCGTCCAGGACTCGTTTTGACAACACAAAGATGTATTGTTGCATCTCCCCTGGCCACCAAGGTCATCATATCTCAATATTATTGAGCCTTTATGGTCTGTTTCTAGAAAGGTGCATGATCGCTATCCATCTACATTGTCACTGCCTCAATTTGCAAAACTAGTTGCACAAAAAATGGTATAAGATTCCCGTAAAAACCTTACAGAACCTCAATTTATCCATACTGAGACAAATGGAAGTTGTTTTGAATGCAACTGTTTTCCTACACCATATTTGGCATGGTAGTGTGTTGTGTTTTTGGTGTTTTATAATTTTTGTCTACCAGTTGTATGTTAAGTTTGGTGATACCTGTACAGGGCTAAGAAAAATTACTGTGTCATCTTATGTTACATTTGATGAGCACATTATGTTAAATGCTGACTTTGGCAGTTGCTAACATGTGTGAGAATTACTGAATCATAAAACCTGTAACTCATGGTAACACATTTTGTGCACACAAGAATGGAACAACTGGTAGGAGACTATACTGGAGCAGATGAATTAGAGTTCTGGAGTAATGTAGGAATATGACAGGCAACGCTGGCTCTGTGACTTGTCCTTGAAAGTAGAGGTAAGAAAGGCACATTTAGGTTAAGAAAAAGCTTTTGCCAATGTTGTCTTGAATACACTCTTTGGAATTCTGAACTTATCACGAATAAAATTCTGGAAGCCACATTATATCCACAACTTGAACAAAAACCAGACATGAAAGGAGGCCAGCAACTGAATATGTAGTGAGACTGGGATGTATGCCGTACTCCAAGTTATTCCATCTTACACTAAGCAAGTAGTAAAGGAAGTCAACGAGAAATTTAATTTTTGGGTAAAACGAGGGGTAAATTCAATAAATTAAAATTAAGTGACCAGAACTAAAAACATGAAAGTTCGCTGATGATGTTGCGATTTTGTCTGAGATATCAAAGAATTTGGAAGATTAAATTACCAGAGAAGATAACATCTAGAAAATATTTTATAAGATGAACATCAACATATGTGAAACAAGGATAATGGAGTGTAGTTGAATTAAGTCAGCTGATGCTGAGGGAATTAGAATAGGACCAAGAGGCAAAAAGTAGTAGATAACTTTTGCTATTTGAGCAGCATAATAACTGATAACAAAAGAAGATGAGAGGATATAAAGTGCAGACATATAATAGCAGCAAAGTCACTCCTGAAAAATAAAAATATGTTAACATTTCAAAAAAGTCATCAGATTTCACAAGACCATATCTTCTACATGAATGAAGGTGGAAACTTAAAGTGAATTTTAACTTGCATCAGGTTACAAAAGTTTTGTTTTCAGACCAATTTATAATTTTGCAAGGGATTTGTCTTCTACATGTGTGTGCATAAAATCTCCAAATACTTTTTAAAATTATGTTTATTTATGAAACTTTTCATTACTACCACAAATATTCCATGTGCCCTCCAGCAGAAGCATGACAAACATCAAGATAATGGTCGTACTTGTCCCACAGTTTTGCAAGCAAGTCTGGAGTTCCAGCATTCAATGCTGTTGCTAGGCAGTGTCACAGTTCATCCAAAGTCATTGGAAGCAAAGTCTTACAAAAACGCCCACAAAGATAAATATTATACTGTGCGATCAGGAGATCTTGGAAGTCAGAGGCACAATGTCAGAACCTTATGTCATAGTTGCACTAAACTGTATCTGTTGAGATGAAGAACGCAAAACACCCTCTGCTGCTGTTATATTGCCATCTCGAGTCAACACACATCACACAATAAACGAGCAAGCATGTGATCTGGGTGCACCAGGAAGAACCCTACAGCAATAACATTAACTGGCAAGTTACAACTGAAACCGAGGTAAACTCTTAGTTTCAATGTGACACACTCACCTCTTTATTGATGCTTCAGAGGTCCTGTGCACTACTGAGACTGTCAGGAAACTCCCATTAGTTTAGAAATTGAAAATGAGTTACTCCCAAGTGTGCATTCATGCACAAGTCATGTCATGACCACCATCAAAATGTTTTATCTATAATGTGCACCAAATTACAAATGCAGAGTTGGCTCTACATAATCTCGTGCCCTCGGCAATTAGTATACTTGGTATTCCCACTGAAAAAACTAAATTTTAGTATAAAGTTTCTTCCAGAGCCATATAATCGACTCTACCTTAACTGGACATCGAGCTGTAGCTGTCTGAGTGTTCCAGCAAAAAATGCTCTTACTTAGTCTCTGCCATGTTGTTGTAAGACAAGAAACAAAGTGTGACTAAGGCAAAAAGAAAATATTCGAACAACTTACGGGTTTGCTGCCGGGTGACGTCATCGACCACCGCCGATATTTCGACAGGAGCACACCCTGCCATTCTCAAGGCACAAATGTAAGGAGGAAGAAATGTGCAAGGAAATTTAACACCTCAGTTCACAGAGGAGAAACAAGGAAGATGCCACACACAGAACAAGTGTCAACACAAACAAAGATGACCAACACCAGAAATATCGACAGTGACTAATCAACAGGTGAGGTAGCACTAATTCTGTCCCTCTGTTTTTTGATTAGAGACAGAGACGGATTCCAAGCAGCATTTAAACAAAATCCACCATCTCTGTTAATAAGGTTGCCTGATAGTTTGATTTCAACAGCTTCCTTAATAACACTATCCCAATAGCTGGACATGCAAGCCAGAATCTCTGTGTTGTTGTATTCCATAGGATGACCAGTGTCAAGGCAGTGTTCTGCAATAGCAGATTTTCTCAGCTGTTGTAAGTGTGTGTGATTTTTATGTTCAATACACCGGTCTTCCACAGTCCTGATTGTCTGACAAATATACGACATGCCACAACTGCAAGGAATACGATAGATCCCAGCCTTACGCAAACCAAGATCATCTTTTACGGACGCCAACAGGGTCTTAATCTTGGAAGGTGGTCTAAAAACACATTTCACATCATTTTTCCACAAAATACGACCAATCCTGTTGGAAATGATTCCTGCGTAAGGCAAAAAGGCTGTAGACTTAGGTGGCACTTCGTTGCTATCATCACTCACCCGTTGCACGGAAGGCTGATGGCGCAATGCATCTGCCTCTCATGATAACCATTCTGACGAAAGGTGACTTCGAGATGTGCTAGGTCAGCTGCCAAACTTTCAGGGTCTGAGATAACGTGGGCCCTGTGAACCAAGGCGCGAAGTACTCCTTCATCCTGAGCAGGACGGTGACAACTATCAGCACGCAGATACAAGCCAGTGTGAGTAGGCTTCCTATAAACAGAATGTCCCAACGCACCATCAGTCTTCCTTTTGACCAACACATCAAGGAAGGGAAGGCATCCATTCTTTTCCACCTCCATAGTGAACTGAATATTAGGGTGGATTGAATTCAGGTGTTCCAAAAACCGATTTAAATTCTCACTACCATGAGGCCAAACAACAAAAGTATCATCTACATATCTGAAAAAAACACGCAGGCTTCAAAGTTGCTGACTCCAATGCATGTTTCTCAAAGTCATCCATAAACAAATTGGCCACATTAGGTGACAACAGGCTTCCCATTGCAACTCCATCAGTCTGTTCGCAGTACTGACCATTGAATAAAAAGTAAGTGGAAGTCAGCACATGTCGAAACAAATTTGTTAACTCAACACCAAACTTAACCTCAAGTGGCTGTTTGGTCCTGACCATTATCAGTAACAAGAGTAGAGGGAAGGCCTTCCAAAGAGAAAATACGAGCTAGAGCATTGGTGGTTGCCGTGGTGGTAGGCAACATGCAACGGACAATGAAAGGAAAGGTAGAATAGGCTTCAATAACGAGAAGCCAATAAGTACCTACAAAAGGTCCCGCGAAGTCAGCATGAATACGCTCCCAGGGCTTCTCAGGCGAAGGCCACGGTGACAAAGATGGCTTCAGGGCGGCGGCCTGTGACGCACAAGGGCCGCAGGCAGTGACCATGTGTGTGATTTCAGAGTCGATGCCAGGCCAGTACACATGACGGCACACCAGAGATTTTGTGCGAGAGACACTCTAGTGCCCTTGGTGAAGGAGGCGCAAGACCGAAGCATGCAAAGATGCAGGTACAACAACACGTGGCGAAGCATTGTCAGTGGAAAGGAGGATAACACCATCCATAGCCATGAGGCAGTAACACAAAGCATAGTAGTTCTGCAATGGATCAAAAGTCTTAGCGGACGTACGATCTGGCCAACCCTTCTGAACACAGCATAAAACCCAGGAGAGGGTAGGGTCAGAACCCATAGCAGCCACCAGCTGGTCCCCGGTGATGGGGAACCCATCCACAACCCGCTGCTCGGCAACATCCAGGTGGAAACACAAAAGTTCGTCCCTATCGAATGCCAGATCAGGACCCATGGGAAGGCGGAACAGTGCATCAGCATTCGTATGTTGAGCCATTGGCCAGAAATGGATCTCATAATTTAAACAAGACAAGTAAAGAGCCCAATGCTGGAGGCAGTGTGCAGCCTTGTTGGGAAGCGACATTGATGGATGAAACAAGGAAACAAGTGGTTTGTGGTCCGTAACAAGATGAAATTTGGATCCATAGAGAAAAACACCAAACTAATGAAGAGCATAAATAATGGCCAAAGCTTCTTTTTCAATTTGAGAATATTTTCGTTGGGCATCCATGAGCGTTTTGGAGGCATAAGCAATGGGTTGTTCAGAACTGTCAGAAAAACGGTATGCAAGGACTGCACCAACCCCATATTGAGAGGTGTCCGTGGCAAGAACAAGATGTTGGCCAGGTCGATAAGTAGCGAGGCATGGGGCCTGTTTCAGCATAGTCTTCAGTTTCTGGAAAGACGCATCGCATGACGCAGACCAGCGAAAGGGCACGTTTTTATGCAACAGGTGATTTAACGGCTGAGCCACCGTAGCCGCAGACAGTAAAAACCTGTGATAGTATGCTATTGTCCCCAAGAAGGCCTGCAGTTCCTTAACAGATGTAGGGCGAGGAAGAGCATCGATCGCAGTGACAGTTTGCTGAAGCGGACCAATACCATCCCAAGAGAGTTGAAACCCCAAGTACATGATAGATGCCTGACCGGCAGTCTGTAAGACATGAAATAGGGTGCGGAGATTCTGAAGATGTTCTTCAGTGGTGGGGCCAGTGACAACAATGTCGTCCATGTAATTTACACACCCAGGTACGGAGCAATAATTGTTCCAAGAATCGCTGAAAGAGAGCAGGGGCGCTGGTAACCCCGAATGGCAATCGTTGGTATTGATAGAGGCCGAAAGAAGTGTTAAGGACCAGGAACTGCCGGGAAGCAGAGTCGAGAGGAAGTTGATGATAAGCTTCTTACAGGTCAAGTTTAGAAAAATACTGGCCTCCAGCAAGTAGGGGCATAGGGTAAGTGTCGATGAGGCATTGAGCATTTACAGTGGCTTTGAAATCGCCACAGAGACGAATATCACCATTGCGCTTAGCAACGACAAGGATAGGAGAGGGCCACTCACTGGAAGTGACAGGAAGCAAGACCCCTGAAGCAATGAGATGATCCAGCTCCCGTTTGACCTGATCACGAAGGGCCACAGGAATGGGCCAAGCCTGAAAAAACTTAGGCCGAGCAGTGGGTTTGAGCGTGATATGAGCTTCAAAGTCATTTGCACGGCCTAACCCGGGAGAAAAAAGGGCCAAAAATGTCGTTGACAAGGAATCCAATTAAGCATAAGGAGTAGCATCAGAGACGATATTGACAGAGTCATCTATCAAGAACCCAAAAGCACAAAAGGCATCGAAACCAAAAAGATTTACTATGGTCGACCACAAGTATGGGAACAGTGTGAACAATGGATTTGTAAGATACCTCAGCATTAAATTGTCCCAAGAGAGAAATCTTCTGTTTATTGTACGTCTGTAATTGCCTAGTGACAGGTGATAGGATTGGAGAACCCAACTGAAGATACGTCTGAGAATTGATGATAGTGGCAGCAGAACCAGTATCCACCTGCATGCCAGCATCCTGACCAAGGATTTGGACAGTGAGGAATAACTTCCCTGAAAGGGAAGAAGAGCAATTGACAGACAACACAGAAGCAGAATCAGCATCACATTCATGAATGTCAGGTATGCGGTCAGATTTGCCAATGGATGACGCATGACCCTTCTTTTTGCATGTGTAACACACGGCCCAACGTTGTGGACAATCCTCCCATGAATGTTTCGTAGAACACCGCGGACATGAAGGAAGTTGTGGTGGGTTTTGCTGCAGTTTCTTAGAGGTTTGTTTATGGTTAGGCCGAAGCTGCGCTTGGGAGCGTACTGTGGCCACTTTGGCCGGCGGGGACACGCCGCATGCTTCGTCAACAGCACACAGAGGTTGTTCTTCCCCGACGTCACCCCATGCCTCTATTTGCGCTCCAGCAGCGTGAGAAATTTCAAAAGACTGAGCGATGGATAGGACTTCATCTAGAGTTGGATTTGCCAACTGAAGGGCATGTTGCCTAACTTCTATGTCAGGTGCTGACCAGATAATAGCATCCCATACCATGCAGTCGTCGTAGGATTATTTGTGAACATCAGTAACAAATTGACGCTTTCGACTGAGGCCATGAAGTTCAGCAGCCCAAGTGCGATAGGATAGATTCAGTTATTTTTGACAACGATAAAAGGCAACACAAGAGGCTACCACATGCGTATGCTTTTGAAAATAGACGGCCAGAAGAGAGCACATTTTAGCGAAGGACAAAGACGCAGGATCTTTCAAAGGAGCCAATTGCGACAACAACCAATACATTTGAGGTGTCTTGTGACAGCCAGAGCGAGAGCACCAGCAGCAGCGAGTACTGTTTGTATAAAGCGTTTATTTTGCATTTTGTTTACGACCTTCCACTAAGGAAGGGATTCTATTTGTGTTTATCTGCTCTGCATAGTAACTAACAGTTCTTGATAAAACTTTACGTAGTTTTCGTGTTAGATTTCTTAGTGTTTTCTTGATCGTTTAGAACAGAAAGCGCCCTAAAACCGTCTTTTGTTTGTTTCGCGGCCGTTAGCCACTAGTCACTTGAATCAGCAGTTGTCTTGTGACAGCCAGAGCGAGAGCACCAGCAGCAGCGAGTACTGTTTGTATAAAGCGTTTATTTTGCATTTTGTTTACGACCTTCCACTAAGGAAGGGATTCTGTTTGTGTTTATCTGCTCTGCATAGTAACTAACAGTTCTTGATAAAACTTTTCGTATTTCAGTGAGTGTTTCTTGATTATCAGAGTAGCTCATCAGAAGATTATCTTGGGAATTTGTCACCGTATAGAGTAGGGTAAACATAGTCATGTGTAGGGACTGTGGTTGTTGTGAGCGGACGCAAGGAGAATTGGCCACTCTTCGGGGGCAGGTGGAGGCTTTGTCTGTTAGGCTCATTGAGCTCGAGGCGCAGGCGTCGGCTCGTAGTGGCGTTGGGGCAACTGTGGTGAGACCTATGCCTACTTCGGTGGCCTTGGAATCACATGGAACCCCTGATGTCGCTGCGTCTTCCGGCAGTGAGCATCTTACCGGTCAGCCATCACTCCAGGGTGAATGGCGGACAGTGGTGGGCTCGCGCGTGCCTGGCCGAAAGGCGAAGGTGGGATCTGGCCGCGTGGCAGCTGCCTTACCCCTTTCCAACAGGTACGGGGTGCTTCCTAGTGGTGATGACATCGTTTCCGAGCCACCACAGGATGCCTCGCCTGTTGGGCCAGTGGCCGATTCTCCGGCAAGGTCCCGACAGTCACAGAGGGCGGGCCTATTAGTTATAGGGAGCTCCAACGTTAGGCGGGTTATGGAGCCCCTTAGGAAAATAGCGGGTAGGTCGGGGAAGAATGCCAGTGTGCACTCGGTGTGCTTGCCGGGGGGTCTCGTCCGTAATGTGGAGGAGGCCCTTCCGGCAGCTATTGAACGCACTGGGTGTGACCGGCTGCAGATAGTAGCACATGTCGGAACGAATGACGCCTGCCGCTTGGGTTCTGAGGCCATCCTTGGTTCCTTCCGGCGGCTGGCTGATTTGGTGAAGACAACCAGCATCGCACGCGGAGTGCAAGCTGAGCTTAATATCTGCAGCATAGTGCCCAGAGTCGATCGCGGTCCTCTGGTTTGGAGCCGTGTGGAGGGTCTAAACCAGAGGCTCAGACGACTCTGCGACTATAATGGTTGCAAATTCATCGACCTCCGTTATTGGGTGGAGAACTGTAGGGCCCCCCTAGACAGGTCAGGCGTGCACTACACACCGGAAGCAGCTACTAGGGTAGCAGAGTACGTGTGGCGTGCACACGGGGGTTTTTTAGGTTAGAGGGACCCCCCCCTTGGGCGAAACGATAAAATACCTGACGGCTTACCAGAGAGGACATTATCATCGTTGATAGTGAACGTCCGTCCTCAGAGACCAAAAACAGGAAAAGTTAACGTAATATTGGTAAACTGCAGGAGTATCCAGGGCAAGGTTCCTGAATTAGTATCTCTTATTGAAGGAAATAGTGCGCATATAGTATTAGGAACGGAAAGTTGGTTAAAACCGGAAGTGAACAGTAACGAAATCCTAGACACAGAATGGAATATATACCGCAAGGATAGGATAAACGCCAATGGTGGAGGAGTATTTATAGCAGTAAAGAATTCAATAATATCCAGTGAAGTTATTAGCGAATGCGAATGTGAAATAATCTGGGTTAAGTTAAGTATCAAAGGTGGGTCAGATATGATAGTCGGATGCTTCTATAGACCACCTGCATCAGCAACCGTAGTAGTTGAGCGCCTCAGAGAGAACCTGCAGAACGTCGTGAAGAAGTTTCGTGATCATACTATTGTAATAGGGGGAGACTTCAATCTACCAGGTATAGAATGTGATAGTCACACAATCAGAACTGGAGCCAGGGACAGAGACTCTTGTGACATTATCCTGACTGCCTTGTCCGAGAATTACTTCGAGCAGATAGTTAGAGAACCAACTCGTGAAGCTAACGTTTTAGACCTCATAGCAACAAATAGACCGGAACTTTTCGACTCCGTGAATGTAGAAGAGGGTATCAGTGATCATAAGTCAGTGGTTGCATCAATGACTACAAGTGTAATAAGAAATGCCAAGAAAGGAAGGAAAATATATTTGCTTAACAAGAGTGATAGGGCACAAATCGCAGAATATCTGAGTGACCACCATCAAACGTTCATTTCTGAGGAAGAGGATGTGGAACAAAAATGGAAAAAATTCAGAAACATCGTCCAGTACGCCTTAGATAAGTTCGTACCGACTAAGGTCCAAAGCGAGGGGAAAGATCCACCGTGGTATAACAATCATGTACGAAAGGTACTACGGAAACAAAGAAAGCTTCATCATAGGTTTAAGAGTAGTCGAATCATAGCTGATAAGGAAAAGCTGAAAGAAGCGAAAAAGAGCGTAAAGAGAGCAATGAGAGAAGCATTCAACGAATTCGAACATAAAACCTTGGCAAAACAATCTAAACAAGAACCCTAAAAAGTTTTGGTCATATGTAAAATCGGTAAGCGGATCTAAATCCCCTATTCAGTCACTCGTTGACCACGATGGCACCGAAGCAGAGGACGACCGAAGAAAGGCAGAAATACTGAATTCAGTGTTCCGAAACTGTTTCACTGCGGAAAATCGTAACACGGTCCCTGACTTCAGCCGTCGCACGGACGCCAAAATGGAAAATATTGAAATAAACGATATCGGAATTGAAAAACAACTGCTATCACTTAGTAGCGGAAAAGCATCCGGACCAGACGAGATACCCTTAAGATTTTACAGTGATAATGCTAAAGAACTTGCCCCCTTTCTATCAGCAATTTATCGTAGATCGCTGGAAGAACGTAAAGTACCTAGCGACTGGAAGAAAGCGCAGGTCGTTCCCATTTTCAAGAAGGGTCATAAATCAGATGCGAATAATTATAGGCCTATTTCGCTTACGTCAATCTGTTGTAGAATAATGGAACATGTTTTGTGTTCTCGTATTATGACGTTCTTAGATAATACAAATCTCCTTCATCATAACCAACATGGATTCCGTAAACAGAGACCATGTGAAACTCAGCTCGCCCTATTTGCCCAAGAAATTCACAGTGCTGTAGACACTGGTGAGCAGATTGATGCCGTATTCCTGGACTTCAGGAAGGCATTTGATACGGTTCCGCACTTACGTTTAGTGAAAAAAATATGAGCTTACGGAATATCGGACCAGGTTTGTGATTGGATTCAGGATTTCCTAGAAGAAAGAACACAACATGCCATTCTTAACGGTTCAAAATCTGCAGATGTAGAGGTAATTTCGGGAGTACCGCAGGGAAGCGTGATAGGACCTTTATTGTTTACAATATACATAAATGACTTAGTTGACAACATCGGTAGCTCCGTGAGGCTATTTGCAGATGACACGGTTGTCTACAAGAAAGTAGCAACATCAGAAGACTCGTACGTACTCCAGGAGGACCTGCAGAGGATTAATGCATGGTGCGACAGCTGGCAGCTTTCCCTAAACGTAGATAAATGTAATATAATGCGCATACATAGGGGCAGAAATCCATTCCAGTACAATTATGCCATAGGTGGTAAATCATTGGAAGCGGTAACGACCGTAAAATACTTAGGAGTTACTATCCGGAGCGATCTGAAGTGGAATGATCACATAAAACAAATAGTGGGAAAAGCAGGCGCCAGGTTGAGATTCATAGGAAGAATTCTAAGAAAATGTGACTCATCGACGAAAGAAGTAGCTTACAAAACGCTTGTTCGTCCGATTCTTGAGTATTGCTCATCAGTATGGGACCCTTACCAGGTTGGATTAATAGAAGAGATAGACATGATCCAGCGAAAAGCAGCGTGATTCGTCATGGGGACATTTAGTCAGCGCGAGAGCATTACGGAGATGCTGAACAAGCTCCAGTGGCGGACACTTCAAGAAAGGCGTTACGCAATACGGAGAGGTTTATTATCGAAATTACGAGAGAGCACATTCCGGGAAGAGATGGGCAACATATTACTACCGCCCACATATATCTCGCGTAATGATCACAACGAAAAGATCCGATAAATTAGAGCAAATACGGAGACTTACAAGCAGTCGTTCTTCCCACGCACAATTCGTGAATGGAACAGGGAAGGGGGGATCAGATAGTGGTACAATAAGTACCCTCCGCCACACACCGCAAGGTGGCTCGCGGAGTATAGATGTAGATAGGAAGGAACAGAGACTTACATGTTTGGTCATCCGCGACATGAAATGCCAAGAAGTGCTGTCGAAGATGTTTTTCGTAATCAGACCATTTTTCCGCCATCTCATCGTAAGGAGGAAAAGGAGGTAGAGACAACAATGAGAGACGCCCTGCATTGGATACCGTGATGAAATCACGAATTGCAGATGTGAGAAGCATTTGCTGTTCAATGAGACCTTGCAATAATTGCTCTAAAGTAGCCATGGAAACCTGTGGGTCAACGATGAAAAAAAGAAAAATTCACTACCTCATCATCAATTGTTATAATGTCAAGTTGAACAAATATATTTCTAGGATGACACAATACATGTAAGTCACAGATCAAGTAAACAAAGTAAGACGTGTTTACACTGTAACAGTCAAATCATAACTGAGTCCAAGTCCAGTGGCTGCTGGCTCGCTGGCCGCTTAGGTGGCGTGGCTGCTGCATGGCTGGCAGACAGCGCCGCATGTAGAGGACACGCATAACTGCGCGGCGGCACTTTGAAAGATCGGCGAGTCACAACAGAATTATTCTGGTTATAAGGCAGTCAACTGATGAAATATCACTATGTATTTATGTTGATCTGTTATGTATTTTACTTACAGTTCTTTCACAGTTAGGGACAACATTAATAAACAGAAATAGGTAAATACACTCTAACCACATACAGACCAACTGAAACTGTTTGCTTAACTGCAATGTGACACGTGATGGAGTTGTCAGACATGGAGAAGCTCTGTGCTCCGAGATCAAGTAATACAACAATTACGATGTCTCACCATTTATTTAGTAACAGTTTCAGAGATCTGATTATGAAAAAAAGGGGAGCAGCAGAACAGCAGCAAATCAACAGTGTAAAATGATTCTTAGATGAATAAATTATTAATATTAATACCAACTATGGAGGCAGTAAAGGTACCAACACAATGTACAGTCGTCTATCTGCTATCATCCTGGCATTTGGACTGATGCACTGCACCTAATGAGAAAGCAAGATAAAATTTAAGTGAAGCATAGAAACAGTGTGTACTAAGATCTGATGAGATGAATGTGGACAATCATATCAACATGTTCAAGAGACTGACACCACCATGGACCACATGGTGGGCTACATGTTGTTTGGCACATGGTTTATGTGAAAACTGGCAGCAGCCAATAGAGCCAAAAGGATCTGCACGCTGGAATACCTGTACACTAAATTAAAACATCTACAGCAGGCTTTCGAGAAAAATGGCTACTCAGGGAAAGAAGTAACCAGAATTCTATGACTAAATAATGGAAGGTCGAAGGACAAGCATGGAAAAATACAGTTTCTCTGCCTTTTGTTAAAAAATTAATAGATCAGATCGAAAAGATTTTACAGAAACAGGACATCAGACTGGTTTTTACACCAACAAAGAAAATAGGTCAAGCACTCTGATCTGTGGATAAACACCCTCCTCTATTGGCATGTGGCATGTATAAAATTTTGTGTACATGTGGTAAAATTTATATTGGAGCAACCAAGAGAAGTGTGAATACATGGGTAAAGGAACCCAAAAGTCTTTGCCAATTAGAGAAAATAGTCAAATTGGCTTTAGCAGGACATGCTCTTCAGCCAGGAAGTCACAAAGTGAAGTTTTCTGAAAGAAACATTTTATTTACAACAATGAACTATTATCCACAGCTATGTAGAGAAGCCATTGAAATACATAAACATAGGCAAAATTGTAATAGGAAAGCAGAGACCATGAAACTTGGCGACATTTGGACAGTAACTCTGCACAATCGCCAAACAGTTTTTGTCTTTGACAACATGACAATTCCAGAATGAGATTTTTCACTCTGCAGCAGAGCGTGACCTGATATGAAACTGCCTGGCAGATTAAAACTGTGTGCCAGATCGAGACTCGAACTCGGGACCTTTGCCTTTCACAGGCAAGTGCCCTGCCCAACTGAGCAACCCAAGCATGACTCACACCCGCCCTCACAGCTTTACTTCTGCCAGTACGTCATCTCCTACCTTCCAAACTTTGCAGAAGCTCTCCTGCGAACCTTGCAGAACTAGCACTCCTGAAAGAAAGGATATTGCGGAGACATGGCTTAGCCACAGCCTGGGGGATGTTTCCAGAAAGAGATTTTCACTCTGCAGTGGATTGTGCACTGATATGAAACTGCCTGGCAGATTAAAACTGCGTGCCAGACCGAGACTCGAACTCGGAACCTTTGCCTTTTGCGGGCAAGTGCTCTACCAACTGTCTCCGGAATATCCTTTCTTTCAGGAGTGCTGGTTCTGCAAGGTTTGCAGGAGAGCTTCTGCAAAGTTTGGAAGGTAGGAGATGAGGTACTGGCAGAAGTAAAGCTGTGAGGACGGGCATGAGTCGTGCTGGGGTAGCTCAGTTGGTAGAGCACTTGCCCGCGAAAGGCAAACATCTGGAATTCGAGTCTCGGTCCGGCACATAGTTTTAAGATGACAATTAATAAATAAGTTTTATCTTTGACAAGGGCCATCAGTGATTATCACATGTAACTCTGGCCTCATCCCTTATTCTGCAGTATATATTGAGACAATACAGCAGACTGATGGTGCCTTAATTTTTTTGGTAATTTACCTAATTTTTCACTTGGGTTGTTACAAGTGTAGAAAATTGTCAGTCAACACTTTAGGCCAAATTCAGCACCTATTGTGGTCGCTAGATGAGTTACAGGAACAAGGTGAAAACTGTGGATTGACAGGACAACACTTTTATAAGTTGCTATATCCAAAGCATGCAGGGCAGTTAATGTGTTCTGATAATACAGCTAGAATAGCACAGTGCAGTCTTAGTGAATTTTGGGGCCATTTGTGTATGAAACTGATACCTTCTCTGTAGATGCTGTAGGAATTAGTACAAAGGGACTATTGATGGGTATAAGAAAACAGGGAGCTGTTAGCACGGTACATGCAGGATATTAGGTGCGTAGTAAAGGCATTATATTTACCACAGAGTGAAGCAGAGGTTGAAGGGGTAAGTCCAGAGGATAGGAGTAGGTTGTTGTTTGTGGAAAGGCAAACTCATTCGTGGATTTACAAGGCAGACACGTGTGTACACTATCCATTACACAGATATGAATCTGAAAGATATCATGCAAGACAAAAAGGAAACTCCATCTGATATGTAGGGACACCTTTGATACTAGCATTACAGCTCATTACAAAAATTACTGCAAAATACTGAAGAAGGTTATCCAGAAATCTAAACACCTGCATTATGAGAAGAAGTTAAATACATCCAGCAATAAAATAAAACCAATATGGGATATAGTTAAGTCAGAGACAGGTAGGACCAGAAATGAGGAGGAACAAATAGCTCTAAAAATAAATGAAACCCTGGTAACAAACGCATGTTGTGTTGCAAACCATTTGGACAAGTATTTTGTCTCTGTTACTGATAGCATGGGGTTGTCGGGTTCAGTAAATAATGCAATGGAATATCTGAGACAAGTGCACACAAGCAATCTCAGTAAAATGGAATTGACACTTACTTCACCCAAAGAAATAGAATCCATCATAAAGTCCTTGAAATCAAATCATTCTAGTGGTTATGATAACATATCAACAAAGTTAATAAAGGAGTGTTCATGTGAGCTTAGTCATATCTTAAGTTATTTGTGTAATCAATCACTTGTCACAGGAACATTCCCGGATTGGCTTAAATATGCTGAAGTTATACCTCTCCACAAGAAAGGGGACAAAGAAATGACGTCAAATTACCAACCGATCTCACTTTTGCCAACTTTTTCAAAAATCTTTGAAAAGGTTATTTTCAAGCATCTACTTAAGCACCTTAGTGAAAATAACATACTGTCAAAGTCACAATTTGGATTTCTTAAGGGTTCTGATATTGAGAAAGCTATTTACACTTAAAGTGAAAATGTCCTTAATTCATTGGACGAAAAATTAGAGGCAACTGGCATATTCAGTGACCTGTCAAAGGCATTTGACTGTGTGAATCACAGCATTCTTTTAAGTAAATTAAAATATTGTGGCATCACTGGTAGTACTGCAAAGTGGTTTCAGCCATATCTTACTAATAGAAAACAAAAGGTGTCATTACGTAACACTTCAGCAGTAGAAAATCAGACATCTACTGACTGGGAAGAAATTACATGTGGTGTTCCCCAAGGTCCCATACTAGGTCCACTACTGTTTCTTGTGTATATTAGTGACCTGTCATCTACTACATTACCAGATGCCAAGTTTGCCTTATTTGCAGATGATACAAACATTGCAATAAATAGTAAATCAAATATAAATTTAGAAAGGGCAGCTAATCAAATTTTTACTTACATTAATAAGTGGTTCATAGCCAATTCACTGTCATTAAACTTTGAAAAGACCCGCTATATGCAGTTCAGAACTTCAACAGATTTCCCTCTGGTGTGTGTATAAAATATGATGACATGGAAATAGGAGAAGTTGAGAGTGTAAAATTCGTGGGATTACAACTTGATAATAAATTCAGTTGGGAGCAACATACTAACGAACTGCTAAAGTGCCTAAACAAGTCTGTGTTTGCAATGTGAATGATGTCAGACATAGGAGATATAAATATTAAAAAAACTGGCATATTTTGCTTATTTTCGCTCCATTATGTCATATGGTATCATATTTTGGTGTAACTCTACAAACAGAGAAAAAATTTTTAGAGTACAGAAGCGTATAGTAAGAGTAATGAGTAGTGTAAATCCAAGAACATCATGTCGAAACCTATTCAAAGAATTGGGCATATTAACCACAGCTTCTCAGTATATTTATTCCTTAATGAAGTTTTTTGTAAATAATACATCTCTTTTTCCAACTAACTGCTTAGTACACAGTAACAATACTAGGAATAAGAACAATATACATAAAGATTTAAAATCACTTACTCTTGCCCAGAAAGGAGTCCAGTATTCAGCAAGGCATATTTTTAATTAGTTACCAGCAACCATTAAGAGTTTAGTTTCAGACAAGGCACAATTTAAACATAATTCAAAAGAATTTTTGGTGGCCAACTCCTTCTATTCCATCCATGAGTTTCTCAACAAGTGCAGTAGACCATTTTAATGAAAATTTATTATACTTTAATTTTTGACAATACTTGGTTGTAATAGCCAAGAAACTAGAAAAAGTCGGAATTATGGATTTAATGAAAGCAGATGTAAGTATTAAACCTGTAAATATTAGAAGTTTAAATTTAATTCATGTACATAATTTCACTGTTTATTGACTGAGGATCATTAAAATTAATGAAACTCAAGATTTTCTAATTCCATTTTTGTAATGTGTTTATCTGACATGTTCCACACTCAGGAGGATTCCCTCTTTTATGGGTATATGTAATGAATAATTAATTTAATCTCATTTAATCTAAAGGCTGAGACAGGGATACAGGATTCAAAGGTGTCTATAGGAGGCAAAAAGGGCTGCCTTACACATAACAGGATGCCATGTACACGTTTTGTAGTCCTGACCATTTCAAATGAGTCTGTCCAGGCATCCAGCGAAAGAAAAGCGAGAATTCTGACTGATTAGAGGCCAGTAATAGCAGCGAGGTTAAGGAGTAGACCCTCAGTGTGTAATAAGACAGTGGCTCACAGTCAAACCTTCTAAGGTAAAGTTTGCACAATCACAGATGTCATTTTTGGTACACACAGTTTCTCCCCAGGGTATTATTGTTGACCAAAGCTGCTTTAAGACTGTGCGCAACTGTTTGACACCTAAGAGTCCCAAGGCTATGGCAAGGTTCATCGGCATGATTAATTTTTTCCAAAAATTCACACTTAACTTTGCCCAGATCGCTAGTCCACTGAGTTAAATGAGAAAGAAAGGAAGGAAATTTGAATGGAGTCCACAGAGGAGTGGAGTAGGGGGAGGGGGAAGGGTGGAGATTTCTCAGAAGAGTGGATTATCTGTAGGAGGTGTCATAAATCAATTAGCAGGACAAAAGGTCAAGAGAAGAGGAGGGGGAAGGGTCAGGTTTTTCTCAGGGTGGATTATCCCCTGGATGCTTCTATATCAGGTGTAGCACCTCATCTTTTATTAGAACACTAGTCAAGGAGAAGGCCGATAGGGTACACCTCTCTCAGTTTTCCAAGATTAGAAATTTTATATTCAGTTATCAGACTGGAAAGGTTGGCTGTATTGTTTGCTTTGCAGAAAATCCGTACATCCAGGGAGCACCGTCCATTCGTTGTTGAAAGCGATAACCGTGCCCTTATTCGGTACGGGGACTACAGAGGTGGATGGGGTATATTGCAAGAGAAGCAATTCGGATCTCAGCCTCCAGTTTAGAGTGTGTCATATAGGTGGAGGGTATAAAGATGTTGCTGACAAACATAATTTTATGTTCGGGATAGGGGATATTGAATCATACAGTGAGTGGACCTTTCAAGGAGGCAGTAAGCACAAAGCAGACTTCTTTGTGTCTATCCTCACCTATCTCCTGCGGTTGTTTATAGACAGTGCAGAACATCAGGATTCCAATGTTAGGTTACAAGAAATTAAAGAGATGATAAAGGGAGGAGAAAAGGTTAAGCCCTACTGGTTAACTGTAAATGTTTTGAGCTGTCCAGTCAGGGGAAGTAAACAGGACAAAATAGCTTCATCTGTCACTCCTGAAGTAGTATCTTTACTATGTAAATATTACCGAGAGTTGTTACTCAGTAGCCATTTAGGAATATTTAACACACAACTGAAAATTCAGGAAAATTTTATATGGCAGATCACAGACAAGGGAATTAAGGGGCGGGTACAGTTTTTCAAAGTCTGTGCAATGAGTAACCAAATGTTGAGTGCACGGCACAGAGTGACTGCTAGCTTCTGAAATAGTGACGTCACTCACGCAGATATTATACATAAATTATGTAGACAATCTTCTGCAGTAGCAAGTTGGGAATAGGTTCATATTAATTTGTGTGGATATCTTTACCTGCTTTTGCTGGTTATTTCTGAGCTGTGATATGACTGCACATGGCACTATAAATTGCTTAAAGTCCTTGTTTGGTACCCTTGGGCAATTTAAATATGTAGTCTCTGATAATGCTGCATCATTCAAGTCAAGACTGTTTCAGGGTTCCTGTTTCGAAAGGTGGACTGCACGTACTGCTACAACGCCTTACTGTCCTAACCGATCATTTGAGGAATGAGTCAACTGCAATTTGTGTTCTGCCCACATAGCACACCAATATAAAGACCTTTTCTGGTGGGTCTATTCACTTCAATGGTTAGCTTTTGCCTTTAGCATGATGGTACATGAGTCTCAGAAACAGATCCCGCTAGCCTTATGTTCACATGTAAGCCCAACACGCCACTAGAAAATTTGTGATAAATCAACTCACTGTTAACTGAGAAAAGTGATACAATGCAGATCTGAGGATACTGGAAGAGGACAAGAGCTAATTTGAAGAGCAAGAAGCCCAGAATTATAACAAGGGGAGATGTCCTACTCACCTCAAACAGGGTGACAGAGTCTGAGTGCAGAGCTTTCAGGCAGTCAGTATAGTGAAAGATAAAATAATGATGAAGTTGTTGCCCAGATTGAAGGTGATGGTACAACTCTTCCTGTTTGCAACTCCAGTCACCCTTCGCATAAAAAGCCCACATTGTAATTGAATTTTTTTGGGTATATTTATCCCAAGTTAAACTGAATACTAATGCTGTAAGAAAGTGTAATAAGTGATGTGTATGAATTTAAGCCTGTATAAAGAAGAGGAGCAACTGTTTTGTTAACCAATGTTCAGTAATAGTGTTCAATGAACTGGTGCAACTGTGAGCAAATCATCATCTCCTATGTATATTATGTATGTACATTACAAACTGTACTTTTAAGCAAGGCGTGGGTAGATATTCACTACCTCCACTCCTGCTATCTTCCAATTTATCCTTAATTGGAGATGTAACAACACTAAAGAAAATGACCTTTAGCAATTTAATTTAACTGTAGTATCCCGTGCAGTGGTGGCACTAATATTGTCTTCTCGAGTTCCCTCACTAGGAAGCTCCTACCTCATCTAGACATTCTGGCGACGGGAGTATGTGCTGTGATGGGCACAAGCACTATTCTGTAGCTGCCGACTGTGCAAGTTTTTAATTTTGCAGTGGCCACATGGAGTGACATCCGGCCATGAGAGTACTTGACTGGCAGACAGAATGATTGCTGTGGCTGAACTGATGGGACACTGACACTGGACAAGCAATCAGGCTGCTGATATAGAGCAAAAGCTTTACCCTGGATGATTTTGGAAGTCTTGCTGAATGTGATGGGACCAACCTATGTGGCCATGTCAACAGTCATCCTAATGTAACTCAAGAGGATATCTGAAGAGTTTCTGTAGAATAAGGTGGTGAAGGCAATCTCTCAATTTGCATATCTGTAAAATGACTGATCAAATCTGAATGTTAAATTGTTTCTCTGTTTTATATTGTTGCCAATGGCAGTTTTAATGTAAGTTTTTAATTTCAGGATTGTTGTGCCAAATTCTTAAAGATTCTTGTTGTAATTTTGGTAGTTAGGGACAACTGCTATTTTTTCCTTTTTTCTTAAGCAGCCATAGCTCCTAAACTACCTTCAATGTGTTTTTTAATTGAACCCATGGAGATTATTAAGTTTAGTTCTAATTTATTTGTTTTAATAAAGGTTGTTAAGTATAAACCAATTAATCAACTAGCACCTTCCACTCTCCTGTCACACTCTTACCCACATTCTTTATTATTTCAACTGCATTGTCCACTGCATTATAATGTCAAACATGTGATACCACACTAGGGTGCAGATGTACACCAAATCAGTCAGCACTGAGCCACAGTGGTTGGTAAACTGAAAGGGCCACAGCTCCTGAACATTCTCCAAAGACCGAAAATACATTCCACCTCAACATAATAGATAAGATAATTTTATAAATGAAACATTTGCAGTCGTGAAAACTTATTGATTAATCCCTGTTGGGTCCTACATAAAATCCACAAGTGAATTACTAATAACCATTATTTGTTGAACATAGTTCACACCAATTGTAATAAATGAATAAATAAATAAATAAATAAATAAAAAGCAGAAATCCACAGAATTACTCCAAATGGCCTATTTGATACAAAGTGACCTTCTCTACAGCAATGAGTTTGGGTTCCCTAAACAGTGAGTGATGTGAAACCTATCCTGTACTCTTAACACGTGATACTCCTACAATGGAACCGCAGTAGCTTGGATGACTAACACTGAATAAAAATTAGTTTAAAATAAGGATATATGTATGGTCTACCACCCATCAAGGTTATTTATCCATAAACCTTAATATTTTAACACTACCAATGTTCAAAGGTTAACAAATCAATGACTACAGAAGCATACGTTTCATAAATTAGATATCATATAGAAAAAGCTAAATATTTGCCTGAAAAAACATGCAGTACTTGAATACTCGTATTCCCCAAAATAGGTGCTGCTGGGTTTCTGTAAATGGCTCTGAGCACTATGGGACTTAACATCTATGGTCATCAGTCCCCTAGAACTTAGAACTACTTAAACCTAACTAACCTAAGGACAGCACACAACACCCAGCCATCACGAGGCAGAGAAAATCCCTGACCCCGCCGGGAATCGAACCCGGGAACCCGGGCGTGGGAAGCGAGGGTTTCTGTACAATCTTCCCCTATTAGTAACTGAAATGTAACTGTGGAGATTCAAGGTGGTGATTGAAATACCCCAAAATGGAAGTTCTATTTTGAGAAATATAATACTAAATATTGCATGTGTTAATTTTTTTGCCAAATCACTTATGATTCTTTTGAACCTTCTGTGACTGTTGCTTCTGCAGTATTCAGATTTGTTAACCTTTGATCATTGATTGTGCACAAATGCACAGTTTCACAGATAAATGACACTGATGAGTGGCAGAGAAGACATTTCTCCAAACTTAAAAACTATTTTTATTTGGGTTAAGCCATGTCAGCTGGATTACTTTCCTTGTGAGAGTTATGGATATGACTTGGATTTGGTATTACAACACTTTTCAGAAGTTTTTGACTCAGCATGTTTTTTTGGAGACCTAGTCATGAATGTGACAGTCATAATATGTCATGAATGGATAAAGAAGCATCTACAGTTACTGAATTTCACATCTGGTATCCTCATGGATGTGTAATAGGATCATTACTGTTCATGTTATACATTAATTGCTTAGCAGATAGTACTAGTTGCAGGCTCAGCTTTTAGCAAATGATGTATCTATGACAAACAGTCATTCAATAAAGAATTGTAGGAATGTCCAACTGGTTTCCAATAAAATATCAGTTTCACACAAACAAATGCAGTAATGTTGCATTATGGGGTTAATGAGTCACAGCAAAAGTCAGACCTGTCCTACCAGTGTCTGTGCGTAAACAAATTGTAGAGATATGAAGTTGAACTGCTAGATAATCTTAGTCTTAGGTAAAACAAATGGCATGATTTAATCCATCGATTGGCCACCAGGAATTTTCAGTTTGGCTGTGAAGGAGACTGCTTATGCCATACATTAGAGTACTGCTTAATTGTGTGGGATCCAAAACTGGTTGGACTAACAGGGACCATTAAACTTGTGCAAAAGAAAGGGATAGCAGAAATGATTGCACACCTGTCTGTTCTGTGGAAGATAATAATGGAAATTATGGGTAAAGTATACTGATAAGATAACAAAATCCCATGAAATATATAAGTCTCAGTTATCAGGACAAAATCTTCACATACCTTTTGAACACCATATATATCTGCTGAAGAGATTGCAGAAACAAAAACTTACAGCAGGGCATGGAGAAAGGTATGCAAGTAATCATTCTTGTCAAGCTTAATCTATGAGTGGAACTGTTAAAGAACCACCTACAAAATACCTTGCCATCTTAGTATATAGATATACAAGGGACATTCCAAAAGCAACTTTTGTCATTGTTTTTGAAAGAGAACGTGGTACACCAGGTGACACAACAAGTGCCATACGAATCGACATCCATTGCTAGTTTAGAAAGAGAAGGGGTGCCAGTGGAGGAAGAATGATGTATGCACAGAGCGCCAGAAAAGATATAATAGCAGTAAACTGTCGTAACTGAGGTTATTAGAGCACCTATCACGATGGCAGACAGATGTGCACTGACAATGTGGTCACCAATGGGAACCTGTGCTGTTATCTGGTGCGAATGGGTATTGGAACTAGTGTGTGAATGCCTACAGACTATCCCCATCTAGTCTCGGGATGTCACTTCCAAACCAATGCTGGAGTGCAGCAGGCTGTGCAAAATTTTCTTGCATCCTGGGGCGCCAAGTTTTACCAGAGTGGCTTCTTCAAACTGATTGCACGCTATGACAAATGTCTTAATATTGGTGGTGACTATGTCGAAAAATAGTGCAAGATGTATAGTTTTTGATGCCATGGTGTATTTGATTTTGGCAATCAAGTTTCATCATTGTTTTTCAAACAGAAACTTGTTTTCAGAACATCTTTTGTAGTTTACTTTACTTTTTGCGTGTTCACAACAACTCAACTGTGATATGGAACACATCAATAGTTTCCAAATAAGATACATTTTCTCTGTTGAAACACTGCTACATTATGACCATTTATGTAACCAGATTTTTTAATCTTAATATACAACAAAATTTGACAAATGTAACCCAAGCACATTCAGAAATTCATAATTGTTAAATAAAAAGGCTTTCAATTGGTTTTTAAAACTTACATTATTTACCGGCAACTTTAATTCATAAAGGTGATCATATATTTTTGTTGCAGTATACTTTGCAACTTTCTGTGCAAGAGTTAAGGTAATATTGGAGATAGTGGAGTACATTTTTGTGCCTATTTAAGGGTGCTGCTATTTTCAAATAATGTGACTAACTCTTCACAACAAAAGGTCATAAAATACCAAACATATGTGAGGCTGTTGTTACAATGCGTAATTTTTTAAACATCTGTGTACATGAAGTTTGAGGATGGGCACCAGATTTACTCTCACAGTTCTTTTCTGTATGATGGAACTTTATGTGTACATCCAGAAATGACCCAGAATGTTAGTCCATTTGACATCAATGGGTGGAAGCATGTAAAGTAAGCTAATTTTGCAATGCTTTCCAGTACCAAATTTCATGTACAGTGGACAACACTGAACCCAAGGGTTTGAGAAAAAAATTCTGATGCACATTGCTACCCAGGAACACTGAACAGTCAGTTTTCATCTTTCCTTTCTCCTGTGATGTACTTATATTGATAGTGACCTATTTGCCTTGCACTGTACAGGATGGACTGTGATTCATAAAGAGTACGTCAAGCAATATACCATTTACTGACAAATAATCAATAATACTTCTGAATATTTGATTTATAGTTCCTTTTACCTCAGTATGCCAGACTGAAGGAGATCAAGGGAAGGAAGCGAGACAGATCAGGGCTCAACATCTTGCAGGTGTCAAGATCTTTACAGGGAAAGGATGGGAAAGAAAATCAGATGCAACCTTTTCAAACGAAGTGTCCTGCATTTGGCCTATCCAAATCAGGGAAACTCCAAAAAATTTAAATATGGATGTTCATACAGGACTCTCAACTCCTGTCCTCCAGTGTCTTAACCAGTGTTCTAACTCACTCATTCCAGTTCAGAAACCAGCAGTCCAGATAGACTGAAACCCAATTCCTTTATCTCTATCACACAAGGCACACCAGAAGCTCGCAAATAAGGTACAAGGCTAGGATGCGTGTGGGGGCCGGTAACATTCCTTGCGGATCACCTATGAGTGAAATAACAAGACGAGGAGTTAATATCCACACAAGTCACCTTCTGTCATGCTGTGCAAATTGGTTTGCAGACAATGTAAAGACATGAATTTTGATACTTATCAGTTTCTTCCTTAATGAATATGTCTTCAATCTCTTGATTTGGAGATGTGGATGGGTCAGTTTCAACCTGAATGAAAATAAATGAGAGGTACAGGTGCAACACAGGCCACAAAAATACAGAAAAAACTGGTCTAAACAACATAAATGAATATGTCATGACAACGGAAAGTCTGTGACAGACTGGGGCGTGAACCGAGACAAAATTGCCACAATAGTCAGATTGTCTGACAAACCGTCCTAGCCTGATTCAAACTTTCATTTGTCACTGATGTTCCCTCATACAATTTCACAATCCTGTATCCCGAGGTTCTGCAACCATGACATGTGTGGTACACAACACAACAGCAGCTCTAGGGGAACAGAGTCAGTGAACCACTGTGGCTTAGCCTTACACAAAGGATGTACATGAAGTTAGTTAAAAACTGTGATATTAAATAACTGGGTCATTACGGATGAAATCAATGCATCATATTTCAAACATTCCTACTTTGAGGGAATCAATGAGATTGTATATATGCTGAATTTAGCTGTACATGCAGTTTACTCAACAAAAAATTTACAACAAATTTAAAATTATTCAAGAGCAGAAAAAAGCATATCCTTTGCTTTACTCATCTTTACGGATCAATGTTCTCATCTATTGTTGATTGTAGTCATTCCATTATTTACTTAAAGAACTGGATTTTGCTATTTTGTATGCATCAAATGTGGAATTGGTGATTTCTGAGTTAAAGCCAATATGCAATTTTACTCATTCTTGGGTTTGTTTATATTTTATTGAAGACATACCATTCAGAATGTGTTTCCACTCTACTCAAGTTACCACTTCACATACTGCTGGCCATACTATTACCATCACGCCTGCTACCCAATGAACAACAACCATAATGTAGCAACTTGTCATTCCAAAACACAGAGTAAAAACCATATGTAACAGTATAAATTCTTATGTAAGTTAACAAGTAGTCATTGTGCTAATCTTGCCAATAATTTAAGGTTCTGAAAGCTAATTCTATGAAGTGAAACTATTATTTTGAATTTTTTTTTATTCTATACTGTAATTAGAAAAGTCAAATATAATTTTGCTATAACTGCTGTTTGGATGTGATACGACCACCCACATAGCTGTTATTTCCATAATGCATACAATAAAAGTAAATCTGTAATGGGTTTGTCTGAATTTTTTAGTACAAAAATGACAAATTAAACTTATCAATACCGTACAGTGACATAAACTGAAGAGACTGTTACCCATCAAAACAAACTCACATACCTTCAACATATTTCACATTGTAGGTTCAGCATATCCTAAAAGTTTTCACAGGCATGATTCATGTTACTCTATCTACACCAATTTCATCCGTACCGATCTCTCCACTCATTTCTGCTCTTTTAACTCATTTCAGTTACATAATATACACACAGGTCCTGCAACACAGGCATGAGAAGTGTTCAGTACCCGCTGTATTAGGCACCTCACTGTGCAGCTGCAGGTTGAATGTCTGGAATCAGGTTGTGCGCAGGTTGCAGGGAGTTGGCTTACAGAGATACTGTACGGCTCTACAACAAAAGAAGAGTAGACCATTCACACCGGGGCACCACTGGGGTCTGCCTCCCATTTACTCAAACCATACTGAGGCGACCTTTGTGACTAGGAGAATACTTGTGCTCAATCTGGAGCCAATCCCAGACTTTGCGTGTCTGAACACAACACCCAACTTCAACTTGGCAGTTGCTTCCAGTTTTCCAAGACTGTGTACAGGTTCTCCTCTAACCCTCTATTGAGTTAGCACTCCTAGGAGAAACAATATTACGGGGATTAGCTCATCCAAAGACTGCAAGTTGATTCCTGGAAGAATCTTTCATTTTGGAGTGGCACTTATACTGAAATTCCATCTCAGTGCCTTATAAGGGTACCTCAAGTTTCACCACAAAGGACCACAGTTTATTAGCATTAATGGAGGGAACTACTCTCAACTAAAACATATGAAACCATATGTAACAGTACTTTACAGTACAACTACATTATTTTTAAAGTCCAATAATACCCACAGATGTCTCCTAACATTGAAAATATTTAAACAAATAATTCCATCCTTTTATTATCACCATGGCCAATCACAAGTTAGGCAATTATTTTCCGGGGACTACACTCACTACGGATGTAATGGAGTTGGTTTCCTCAGAACTCAAGTTGAAGGTGGTATTCACTTCATTATCATTTCTGAAATGGCCTAAAACTGTTAATTTACTCATTTACCTGATAAAATTGGTTTTATTGTAAATTACTTATGTAATTAATGATGGCAATTTGTATACCACAGCATTCCTCTGTGGAGGGCCAAGCCCACAATGACGCTCAACCGTCCACAGTACAGAGCTGATAATACTGCTGTCACTAATTCATAATTTTGCTTTTAGAAGTTTCACGTTCAAATTTTGAGCCTTCACCTTCAGTAAAACTTGCATTTTCAAAACTATCTGAGCCAGAAATGCAACTTCAAATGCTCCATTACTTCCTGGATCAGGAATTAATGTGTGAATACCAGAAAGGTTTTATGTACATGACTATTTTTCCACCTTATCACATTCTGGACACCGAGGTACCTGTCTTAACAGTGTACATGCTTTGGGGAAGTCCATTAACTAGCTGAACTCAAAACCTCACCAAATCTCATTTAATGGTGGAGGGGAGGGCAATGAAAACCTCACATCAGTTTGTTAATGGAAAGAATATACATTATTATAGTGGATAACATTTTCATTTACAAAATTACTCTCCTGTATAACAATATTAAAGTGTCCATCAACCATTATGGCCCCTCTGAACTCAATGCTATTATGCCAGCAAGACGTTAAGCATTCATGGGCAGATGCTAAGATGAAGTTCACCAACGTAACCTCTCTAGTGATCATACAAATGAAGTGAGAGAAAAGCTAAGTAATCGCACAGTTCAAAGGAAAGTAAAAACAATGTCGTCTTTCATTCGCAAAGTAAGTAAAGGTTCAACGAGATTTAATTTATTGTATAAAATACATCAATAAAAGACTAGTTTTTTACCTATCCATCAAAACTATGAATACTATATTCGCAGAGCCTTTTCATCTGTCTGACTCTTGTCTGTCCTCACAGCTATAATGTGTAAAATAAGTGTTTTAAAATGTTTTTAATCAGGAGTTATAAATACTATTTAATACACTTTCTAAATGTATGTACTACATTTTTTCTGCAAAATTAGCTGTCAAATGACAGCTACATTTACAATGGAAAACAACAATTTTAATTGATTTAACTTTCTTGAAAGCTGCCAAATGGTGGAGAATATTCAGAGAATATCTGTTATCATAATACATGACATTAAGTTTTATAAAAATAATTCTGAGCATTGCATTAGGTATTTTTAGTGGTATAAAGCAAATACATGAACATATCAAATAAATTTAATTATTTAAAAATTATAGGGTAAACTTCAAGTGAGGGGAAGGGAGGGGGTTTCACCACATCTCATCTAGGGAGGAAGGTGGGTTCAAATTTTCTTAAAAAACCCTCATACAATTAATGGACATACCCTTTCCTACATCATCCACAGACAGGCCTCTTTATCGAGATGCCACTCTCTACATCCACATTCCTGTTCCTTGTTTCCTTATTTTACATACTTCTTAAGATAATACTGCATCATCTACATTGATAGTCGTGTGAGACAACATTTATTTCAATCAAAGGACATAAATAAAGAATGAAGTTGGAGATACCACACCTTGTCAAGTTTATAAGTAATATTTCTGGTACGATTGCTGTACCTTTTGGCATTTGTATCCTGTGTATTAATATTTACAGTTCATTACAAACAAAGTTCCAAATAGATTAAGAAGTGGTGTTAGTCATCAAAACAAGTAAAACAAGTCCAATTAACATGTGCCAAGAGAGGGATACTTTCTGAAATCTGCATGAGGGGCTGAAAGACTATTGGTTGCTGATGTGAGTACAGTCACCACTTGGTGCTTCATGAAGTGTGTCAACAGTACACATCACTCTGATGTGGTCAGTAGTCAGTTATGTGACTAGAGTTGTGTTGTAGCATAGCTTGTTTTGTTAGTCTGTGTAACTGTACAGTAAATTACGCACAACCCTTGGTGTTTATTGTGGTGTCTTAGCTACTTATACAGAGTACTTTCGTACTGTTTTTAAGTACAAATGGTCCAGCACGTTTTCTTTTCTCTCCAACAATGGAAACCTACTACTCCACAAATGATATGGCAAATACAATTTTATGTTGCAGTTTAGCTAATGTAAATAACTTTCAAGTATGTGAACTTCATGCTGAAAAATATCTGCACCTCAGAGTAGCACCTAATAAACTGTTTGCCAAACATGTCCACAGACCTAGGTACACAGGTTCTTTGGCAAACAG
The DNA here is from genome assembly GCF_021461385.2 of Schistocerca piceifrons. Taxonomy (NCBI): domain Eukaryota; kingdom Metazoa; phylum Arthropoda; class Insecta; order Orthoptera; family Acrididae; genus Schistocerca; species Schistocerca piceifrons. Next base: position 10,498,982 of record NC_060143.1, read on the forward strand.
TCGATAGCCTTGTCCACTCCATACACCTGATACGAATGGAACATGCCACCTTAACAGACAAAAATTCTATAAAATGTGTGACGATTAGTAGGCTGTGTGGTTCCTACCCTTTTATAGACACTACTTCTGTATCCATACCAGCACAACCAGACATCAAGGCAACAAGATCACAACTGGCAACTTGCAGTTCTATCAATGGCGCAAGTAAGTGTGTAGTGCAGATCCTTTGTTTGTATCTAACATTTCACTTACAGATAAGGTGCACAGCTTACATCAATTTGTGTCATAAGCTTCCAATATGAGCATGTGTGGGCTGATGGAAACCTCATCCACCTGCGCTAAGACAGGATAAGCACTGTTTCTCAAACAACAAAGCAGCAGGTGTTTTTGGGCAAAGATTAATAGGGCCACAGAGATTAAATGGTGCTGATTATCAGTATTTTCTCATTAATACTGATGAAGGACAAGTCATGTCAGTGAAGACTACAGATAAGGTTGATGCACAACGGCACACCAGCACATTCTCGCAGCAGTGTGGTAGAACATCTAGCACTGACATTTCAGGACCACCACCAGTTTGTTTGGGAACGCCCCACTCTCTTGGTACCCCACACCTCAGTCATAAATACTTTCACTTATGGCAGCAACTGAAGAAATAATGGATTTAGTTTCAAAGGAGTGTGATTCCAAATCCTGGAGAACAAAGGGACACACTGTTGTGGTTAGTAATAACACCGAGCCCCTCCTGTAAACAAGAACTGAGATCTAAGAAAGTGTGTGGTTCCACAAGCTCCTTTATAGGATCTGTTTTCTTGTTTTGATGATCACTACCACTTCTTAAATTATTATACACCAACAATGGAAACCTACTACTCCACAAATGATATGGCAAACACGATTTTATGTTGCAGTTTAGCTAATGTAAATAACTTTCAAGCATGTGAACTTCATGCTGAAAAATATCTGCACCTCAGAGTAGCACCTAATAAACTGTTTGCCAAAAAAAAAAAAAAAAAAAAAAAAAAAAATTAAATAAATATATATATATATATATATATATGGTTATAATAGAGGGAAACATTCCACATAGGAAATAAGTATCTAAAAACAAAGATGATTTGACTTTCCAAATGAAAGTGCTGGCAGGTCAACAGACACACAAACAACCACAAACATACACACAAAATTCAAGCTTTCGCAACAAACTGTTGCCTCATCAGGAAAGAGGGAAGGAGAGGGAAAGACCAAAGGAAGTGGGTTTTAAGGGAGAGGGTAAGGAGTCATTCCAATCCCGGGAGCGGAAAGACTTACCTTAGGGGGAAAAAAAGGACGGGTATACACTCGCACACACACACACACATATCCATCCACACATATACAGACACAAGCAGACATATTTAAAGACAAAGAGTTTGGGCAGAGATGTCAGTCGAGGCAGAAGTGCAGACATCTCTGCCCAAACTCTTTGTCTTTAAATATGTCTGCTTGTGTCTGTATATGTGTGGATGGATATGTGTGTGTGTGTGTGTGTGTGTGTGTGTGTGTGTGTGTGTGTGTGTGTGTGTGCGAGTGTATACCCGTCCTTTTTTTCCCCCTAAGGTAAGTCTTTCCGCTCCCGGGATTGGAATGACTCCTTACCCTCTCCCTTAAAACCCATATCCTTTTGTCTTTCCTTCTCCTTCCCTCTTTCCTGACGAGGCAACCATTGGTTGCGAAAGCTAGAATTTTGTGTGTATGTTTGTGTTTGTTTGTGTGTCTATCGACCTGCCAGCGCTTTTGTTTGGTAAGTTTCATCATCTTTCTTTTTAGATATATTTTTCCCACGTGGAATGTTTCCCTCTATTATATTCATATATATATATATATATATATATATATATATATATATATATATATATATATATATATATATATATATATATATATATATAAAACACCTGTCTTGTTCCAGATGTAACCAGAACATCTGAGTAACGTCAACAGCTCTGACACCTCTACATGTCAAAGATTTCTGGGGGTGTGAAATAATAAAAAAAAGAAATGTGTTGACAGGTAGAACCAGTCTGCTGATTTGTTGTTGCAATCATACAAAATAAGATTGCAGGGACGCTGCAAAAAATAAAGTAAATACATTCTCTAAATAAGAAAGCATCATGAGGCAAAAAATATTACAAGCTGACAGCCCATAAATGTACAATGTGCCAAATAGTTGGATCTGAGTCATAAGTAATGTGATATCACTTCAAAGATTGATGCACTTATTACGGTTTTAGACATAAAAATAAGAATACAGAAAGCCTGCCAAACTTGTACTAAATTTCCAGAAAAGCAAGACCCACTGAAGGTGGCTCACAGCTGTGAAAACAATTGTGTAACAAAAGATCCGAACTTGGTCAATGATTGCAGAAACCAGTAATTTCCCTTTGAAATTTTGTGTGATTGTGCTGGACAATAACCCATTTTAAAAAGGCTTATTTGTTTCCCTATCTTTGGTTTTATTTTTGAGATACTGCTACAATCTTAAAAAACAAAAAACAAAAACATAATTGCTCATATTAACATTACTTACTGACTCTTGTTTGATGGTAGTCACACCACAAACAAAGCTTTGATGTTGTTCTGCTTCCATCTCCTGGGGGAAAAAAATTTAAAAAGAAATTAACACAAAACAAACAACAAATAACTAACAGCAGGTAAACCATGCACTACAAAAAAGTGGGTGACTAGTTCCAAATCTTTTATTTTGTTTGACTGGAGCGTCAAAACATGCACAGCTATTGGATGGGAGTTGACAATTAAACCAATTGTTGAAACCTTGTTTCACATATACACACAGATTCAATCCTTACTTGACGAAGTTTAAGTTTATTCAAATCATTTTTCTGTCTACATATTTTTTTATAATATGTAGATTTTTTATAAGTTGCCCTTATATATAAAGCTAGATAATCAGAGCTCAAAGTGGTGTTAAGATTGGCAACTTGTTTTCAGCGTTCGGAACTGTAAAATTGTGCATTTCACTAAACAAACCAAAAAAGTGATATTCTATGACTACAACATCAGTGAGTCAGAGCTGGAAGCAGTGATCTTATGCAAACACCAGGGTGTAACAATTTCTAAGAGTATGAAATTGAATGATCACATGGGTTCTGTCATAGGTAAAGCGTTTGGCAGACATCTGTTCACTGGTAGAATATTGGTGAAAGATGCAATATGTGTATAAATGAGATTTCTCACAAAACTCTCACGTGACCCATCCTGGAATATTGCTCAAGTACAAAATAAGGCTAAAAGGGGATCCTGAATGTATACAGATAAGAGCAGCATATATTGTCACAGGTTTTTGACTCAAAGCAGCATGCCACAAAAATGTTAAAAAATCTGAATTGGCAGACTCTTGAAGATAGATGCCAAATACTCTGAGAAACTGAGCTGTGATGTTTCCGGAAACAGTATTATGTGAAGAATCTATAGAGACAATGTTTAGCTCTCTGTGTATCACTCCCACAGAAACCGTGAAGACAAGATTAAACTAAGTACAGAATGCTCAGAGATATTTAAATAGTAATTTTTCTCATGCCCCAGGTGTAATCGGAATTTTAGAAAACCCTAACATGTGTTACGGCATAAGGTTTACTCTTCCATGCACTTCACAGTGGTTTGCATTTGTTCATCACTAATTCTGTAAATTATCTGAACACTTGGAACACAGATCCACAAACTGGTTTTAGTGCTGCAGAAAAGCAAATTCGTTGTGAATAACCTTACATGACACAGCTTCAAGTATTTTCGTTCCTTCATCAGTTGTTAGCAAACTTCCAGGCATCTAGTTGTTCTCAAACAGGAACTGAATAGCTCATTAAGAAAATATTTCACATTAAAGATTACTTGAACAACTAAGGATAATGCTAAAAACTTTAAAAGGTTGTGTTAATATTGAGGACTAATAATCTCACAACCCCCCCACCCCCCTTGAACCATGGACCTGACAATTGGTGAGGAGTCTTGTGTGCCTCAGCGAAACAGATAGCCGTACCGTAGGTGCAACCACAATGGAGGGATATCTGTTGAGAGGTCAGACAAATGTGTGGTTCCTGGAGAGGGGCAGCAGCTTTTCAGTAGTTACAGGGGCAACAGTCTGGATGATTGACTAATCTGACCTTGTAACATTAACCAAAACGTCCTTGCTATGCTAGTACTGCGAATGGCTGGAAGCAAGGGGAAGCTACAGCTGTAATTATTCCCGAGACCATGCAGCTTTACTGTATGATTAAATGATGATTGTGACCTCTTGGGTAAAATATTCCAGAGGTAAAATAGTCCCCCACTCGTCTCTCTGGACGGGGGCTACCCAGGAGGATGTCATTATCAGGAGAAACAAAACTGGCATTCTACGGATCAGAGCTTGGACTGTCAGATCCCCTAATAGGGCAGGTAGGATAGAAAATTTAAAAAGGGAAATGGATAGATTAAAGTTAGATATAGTGGGAATTAGTGAAGTTTGGTGGCAGATGGAACAAGACTTCTGGTCACGTGAATACAGGGTTATACAGGTATCAATATAATAGAGGGAAACATTCCACGCGGGAAAAATATATTTAAAAACAAAGATGATGTGACTTACCATACGAAAGTGCTGGCAGGTCGAAAGAAACACAAACAGACACATACATACACACAAAATTCAAGCTGCCTCATCAGGAAAGAGGGAAGGAGAGGGAAAGACGAAAGGAAGTGGGTTTTAAGGGAGAGGGTAAGGAGTCATCCCAATCCCGGGAGCGGAAAGACTTACCTTAGGGGAAAAAAAGGACGGGTATACACTCGCACACACACACATATCCATCCACACATATACAGACACAAGCAGACATATTTAAAAACAAAGAGTTTGGGCAGAGATGTCAGTCGAGGCGGAAGTGCAGAGGCAAAGATGATGTTGAATGACAGGTGAGGTATGAGTGGCGGCAACTTGAAATTAGCGGAGATTGAGGCCTGGTGGGTAACGGGAAGAGAGGATATATTGAAGAGCAAGTTCCCATCTCCGGAGTTCGGATAGGTTGGTGTTGGTGGGAAGTATCCAGATAACCCGGACGGTGTAACACTGTGCCAAGATGTGCTGGCCGTGCACCAAGGCATGTTTAGCCACAGGGTGATCCTCATTACCAACAAACACTGTCTGCCTGTGTCCATTCATGTGAATGGACAGTTTGTTGCTGGTCATTCCCACATAGAATGCATCACAGTGTAGGCAGGTCAGTTGGTAAATCACGTGGGTGCTTTCACATGTGGCTCTGCCTTTGATCGTGTACACCTTCCGGGTTACAGGACTGGAGTAGGTGGTGGTGGGAGGGTGCATGGGACAGGTTTTACACCGGGGGCGGTTACAAGGATAGGAGCCAGAGGGTAGGGAAGGTGGTTTGGGGATTTCATAGGGATGAACTAACAGGTTACGAAGGTTAGGTGGACGGCGGAAAGACACTCTTGGTGGAGTGGGGAGGATTTCATGAAGGATGGATCTAATTTCAGGGCAGGATTTGAGGAAGTCGTATCCCTGCTGGAGAGCCACATTCAGAGTCTGGTCCAGTCCCGGAAAGTATCCTGTCACAAGTGGGGCACTTTTGTGGTTCTTCTGTGGGGGATTCTGGGTTTGAGTGGATGAGGAAGTGGCTCTGGTTATTTGCTTCTGTACCAGGTCGGGAGGGTAGTTGCGGGATGCGAAAGCTGTTGTCAGGTTGTTGGTGTAATGGTTCAGGGATTCCGGACTGGAGCAGATTCGTTTGCCACGAAGACCTAGGCTGTAGGGAAGGGACTGTTTGATGTGGAATGGGTGGCAGCTCTCATAATGGAGGTACTGTTGCTTGTTGGTGGGTTTGATATGGACGTACGTGTGAAGCTGGCCATTGGACAGGTGGAGGTCAACGTCAAGGAAAGTGGCTTGGGATTTGGAGTAGGACCAGGTGAATCTGATGGAACCAAAGGAGTTGAGGTTGGAGAGGAAATTCTGGAGTTCTTCTTCACTGTGAGTCCAGATCATGAAGATGTCATCAATAAATCTGTACCAAACTTTGGGTTGGCAGGCCTGGGTAACCAAGAAGGCTTCCTCTAAGCGACCCATGAATAGGTTGGCGTATGAGGGGGCCATCCTGGTACCCATGGCTGTTCCCTTTAATTGTTGGTATGTCTGGCCTTCAAAAGTGAAGAAGTTGTGGGTCAGGATGAAGCTGGCTAAGGTGATGAGGAAAGAGCTTTTAGGTAGGGTGGCAGGTGATCGGCGTGAAAGGAAATGCCCCATCGCAGCGAGGCCCTGGACATGCGGAATATTTGTGTATAAGGAAGTGGCATCAATGGTTACAAGGATGGTTTCCGGGGGTAACACATTGGGTAAGGATTCCAGGCGTTCGAGAAAGTGGTTGGTGTCTTTGATGAAGGATGGGAGACTGCATGTAATGGGTTGAAGGTGTTGATCTACGTAGGCAGAGATACGTTCTGTGGGGGCTTGGTAACCAGCTACAATGGGGCGGCCGAGATGATTGGGTTTGTGGATTTTAGGAAGAAGGTAGAAGGTAGGGGAGCGGGGTGTCAGTGGGGTCAAGAGGTTGATGGAGTCAGGTGAAAGGTTTTGCAGGGGGCCTAAGGTTCTGAGGATTCCTTGAAGCTCCGCCTGGACATCGGGAATGGGGTTACCTTGGCAAACTTTGTATGTGATGTTGTCTGAAAGCTGACGCAGTCCTTCAGCCACATACTCCCGACGATCAAGTACCACGGTCGTGGAACCCTTGTCTGCCGGAAGAATGACGATGGATCGGTCAGCCTTCAGATCACGGATAGCCTGGGCTACAGCAGTGGTGATGTTGGGAGTAGGATTAAGGTTTTTTAAGAAGGATTGAGATGCAAGGCTGGAAGTCAGAAATTCCTGGAAGGTTTGGAGAGGGTGATTTTGAGGAAGAGGAGGTGGGTCCCGCTGCGACGGAGGACGGAACTGTTCCAGGCAGGGTTCAATTTGGATGGTGTCTTGGGGAGTTGGATCATTAGGAGTAGGATTAGGATCATTTTTCTTCGTGGCAAAGTGATATTTCCAGCAGAGAGTACGAGTGTAGGACAGTAAATCTTTGACGAGGGCTGTTTGGTTGAATCTGGGAGTGGGGCTGAAGGTGAGGCCTTTGGATAGGACAGAGGTTTCGGATTGGGAGAGAGGTTTGGAGGAAAGGTTAACTACTGAATTCGGGGGTTGTGGTTCCAGATTGTGTTGATTGGAATTTTGAGGTTTTGGAGGGAGTGGAGCTGGAAGTGGGAGATTGAGTAGATGGGAGAGACTGGGTTCGTGTGCAATGAGAGGAGGTTGAGGTTTGCTGGAAAGGTTGTGAAGGGTGAGTGAGTTGCCTTTCCGGAGGTGGGAAACCAGGAGAAGGTGGGAAACCAGGAGATTGGATAGTTTTTTGAGGTGGAGGGTGGCATGCTGTTCTAATTTACGGTTGGCCTGTAGGAGGATGCTCTGAACAGCAGGGTTATAAATACAAAGTTGTAGGGGTAATGCAGGAGTAGGTTTAATAACGAGTAAAAAGATAGGAGCACGGTTAAGCTACTACGAACAGCATAGTGAATGCATTATTGTAGCCAAAATAGACACAAAACCCATGCCTGCCACATTGTTTATATCCCAACTAGCTCCACAAGATGGCGAAGAGATTGATGAAATGTATGATAAGAGAAATTATTCAGATAGTGAAGGGAGACGAAAATTTAATAGTCATGCGTGCCTGGAATTCAATAGTAGGAAAAGGAAGAGAAGGAAACGTAGTAGGTGAATATGGAATGGGGGTAAGAAATGAAAGAGGAAGCCGCCTAGTAGAATTTTGCACAGAGCAAACTTAATCATAGCTAACACTTGGTTCAAGAATCATGACAGAAGGTTGTATACGTGGAAGAAGCCTGGAGATACTGGAAGGTCTCAGATCGATTATATAATGGTAACACAGAGATTTAGGAGCCAGGTTTTAAACTGTAAGACGTTTCCAGAGGCAGATGTGGACTCTGACGACTATCTATTGGTTATGAACTGTAGATTAAAACTGAAGAAACTGTAAAATGGTGGGAATTTAAGGAGATTGGACCTGGATAAACTGACAGAAGCAGATGTTGTAGAGAGTTTCAGGGAGAGCATTAGGGAACAACTGACAAGAATTGGGGAAAGAAATACAGTAGAAGAAGAATGGGTAGCTTTGTGAGATGAAATAGTGAAGGCAGCAGAGGATCAAGTATGTAAAAAAGACGAGGGTTAATAGCAATCCTTGAGTAACAGAAGAGATATTGAATTTCATTGATGAAAGGAGAAAAAAAAATGGTTCAAATGGCTCTGAGCACTATGGGACTCAACTGCTGTGGTCATAAGTCCCCTAGAACTTAGAACTACTTAAACCTAACTAACCTAAGGACATCACACAACACCCAGCCATCACGAGGCAGAGAAAATCCCTGACCCCGCCGGGAATCGAACCCGGGAACCCGGGCGTGGGAAGCGAGAACGCTACCGCACGACCACGAGATGCGAGCAATGAAAGGAGAAAATACAAAATGCAGTCAGTAAATGAAGCAGGCAAAAAGGAATACAAACATCTCAAAAATGAGACCGACAGGAAGTGCAAAATGGCTAAGCAGGGATGGCTAGAGGACAAATGTAACGATGTAGAGGCTTATATCACTAGTGGTAAAATAGATACTGTCTACAGGAAAATTAGAGAGACCTTTGGAGAAAAGAGAACCACTTCCATGAATATCAAGAGCTCAGATGAAAATCGAGTTTTAAGCAAAGAAGGGAAAGCAGAAAGGTGGAAGGAGTATATACAGGGTCTATACAAGGGATATGTTCCTGAGGACAATATTATGTAAATGGAAGAGGATGTAGATGAAGATGGAATGGGAGATATGGTACTGCGTGAAGAGTTTGACAGAGCACTGAAAGACCTGAATCGAAACAAGGCCCCGGGAGTGGACAACATTCCATTAGAACTACTGATAGCCTTGGGAGAGCCAGCCCTTAAACAGCTCTACCATCTGGTGAGCAAGATTTATGAGACAGGCGAAATACCCTCAGACTTAAAGAATAATGTAATAATTCCAATCCCAAAGAAAGCAGGTGTTGACAGATATAAAAATTACCGAACTATCAGTTTAATAACCCACAGCTGAAAAATACTAACACGAATTCTTTATAGACGAATGGAAAAACTGGTAGATCGGTTTGGATTCCGTAGAAATGTTGGAACACGTGAGGCAATACTGACCCTACGACTTATCTTAGAAAATAGATTATGGAAAGGCAAACCTACGTTTCTAGCATTTGTAGACTTAGAAAAAGCTTTTGACAATGTTGACTGTAATATTCTCTTTCAAATTCTGAAGGTGGCAGGGGTAAAATACAGGGAGCGAAACACTATTTACAAGTCGTACAGAAACCAGATGGCAGTTATAAGAGTCGAGGGGCATGAAAGGGAAGCAGTGGTTGGGAAGGGAGTGAGACAAGTAAAAGTAAAATAAGAGCCCTCTTCCTTTAAATGGCTGTCGGTTCATCAAATAAAATAATTTTTTTTAATATAAGTGAGTTTATTGAGCACCTGTTTTATCATGTACAATGATATGGGATTTGTCATATGTTACATACAGAAAAAATATGAATAACAACATATTATGTAAAAACTATCAGTGAATAATCTGAATTAAATATATGGGCAAAACAATTATAGCTTACATGATATAAATTTGTAACAATATAGGACACAAATAAGTTACATATATTCTGTGTATAATGGACAGCAACAAGAAACAATGATTATAACACTCTACATTGACAGATTAATTAATTTTTGTGTGTACATAAAAGAGTCTACCCCACGACACAAGTTTGTATATGAGTAACTTATAAGATAGGTGAAGGCACGCTATCTTTCTGAAGAATTCATATATTCACTAACACTGTAGAAACTATTACTGATTAACATTCTTTTGAGTTCACTTTTAAAACTGCTCAGCTGCTGAATCCTTTTTATTTTTAAGGGAAGAGCACTATAGAGAATTTTTGGGTGGTATATTGCACTCTTGTTGTATTGGGCTTTCTTATGCACTTCTCTGTGAAATTCATTACTCTGTCTTGTTGTATAGTCATGAAACTCACTGTTTAAAGAAGAAAACTGGGGGTGAGACTTCAGAAAGCATATACTTTCATAGATGTAAATGGATGGAAGAGTCATGATTTTATATTCCTTGAAAATTTCCCTACATGGATCTCTAGGTGCAGCTCCTTTTATGATTCTTATCGCTCGTTTTTGAATAATAAAGGAGCGTTTTGCCTGACTTGAATTGCCCCAACATATGACACCATATCGCAAAAGACTATGCATAAATGCATAATATGTACACAATACTGTTTGATCACTGCAGCAATTTTTGAGCATTCTAAATACATAGCAACATTTACTTAACTTTTTATTGAGCACATCTGTATGCTTGTCCCATTTTAGATGCTCATCTAACCAAATTCCTAAGAATTTTGTATTTGGCGTTTGTAGTATATTCTGTTGGCCTAGCTTCACAGTTATATTGGGCTTCATATTATTTGAAACATGTCTGTAATTCATCCATAATGTTTTCCCCTCATTCACAAATAAACTGTTGTCCCTGAACCATTTACTTGCTTCAACTGCTGTTGTTTCAATTTTGCTGTTAAGGTCAGTCTCATTCTGAGCTTTAATAAAGAGACTTGTATCATCAGCAAAAAGTACACAATCAGCTTGTGTTAAATAGTTTGGCAAGTCATTTATAAAGATAAAAAACAACAGGGGTCCCAACACCGATCCTTGGGGCACCCCATAACTAACTTCCTTATAACCAGAAAAGTATGACTTTCCATCATGAACTATTTCTACTTTCTGGGATCTGCCAGATAAATATGACTTAAACCATGCATGAGCAGTACCACGGAGTCCATAACAACTAAGTTTTTCGAGCAGTAGTTTATGATCAATAACGTCAAAAGCCTTTGATAAATCTAAAAAGACCCCACAATTTACTTCATTATTATCAATGGAATTTAGGACAAGTTTTAGAAAGTTGTATATAGCTGTTTCAGTTGATCTATTCTTTCGAAAGCCATTTTGTTCATCGACCAATATTCCACTTTTTTTAGGAAAGTAGAGAGTCTTCCATACATTACTCTTTCTATAATTTTTGAAAAACAAGATAACATTGATAAAGGCCTGTAGTTTTTTACATCATAATGATCCCCATTTTTGTATAATGGTTTTATAATTGATTGTTTCAGCTTTCTAGGGAAAGTGACAGTACTTAAAGATGCATCAATTATACCTACAAGAAGAGGAGAAATATATCTGCTGTGTTTAATGATTTTGTCTGGAATGCCATCGGTGCCACAGGATAATTTATTTTTTAGTTTGCTGATGGCATTCTCTACCTCATGTACTGTTACAGGATACAAAAACATAGTTTTGGAATTCAATGTGATGTTATGACTGATGTCTGTAATACTTTGGGTTTGTATGAGGTTTTGAACTATACTTGTAAAATGACAGTTGAATATATTGGCAATTTGTAATGGATCATTTATAGTTTTGTCCTCAGTTTTAATAACAATGTTGTTTCTTACTTTGCTTCTTCCTAAGTTACTGTTGATCACTTTCCAAACTGATTTCATTTTTTTGTTGCCATTATTTCTACTGATATATGAATCATTATTTAACTTTTTTGCTGCAGTGATTTTTTTCTTGTATAATTTCCTATAACACTTAACACGTTGTTTCAAAGCAGGATTTTGCCTTGCTGATTTACTTAACATTCTGAGTTGCTCTCCAGATTTTCTTATGCCCTGTGTTATCCATGTGTTAATTTTGCCTTTTACTTTCATTTTCTTAAGGGGAAAAGCAATTTCAAAGTTATGTTTGTAATCAGCTAGAAATGACTCAAACTTCATGTCTATACTGTCATGTTTATCTAGATCCCAACTTGTATTTTTTAACAAGGAATTAAAAATCCTAAGGTTGTCCTCATTAATACATCTCCTGTGGATGTGTTTCTCACTTGGCCTAGAGTTTTTACAGAGTACATTATTTATACTAAGTTTTAGTGCTTTATGATCTGAGAATCCAGTGTCAATCACTTCTACAGCATTGTCTAGTTTATGTAAGTCAAGAAATATTTGGTCTATTATTGTTTCAGAGTTCTTTCCATGTCTAGTGTATTCAAAGATAGTTGGTGCTAAATTATGTGAACAAAATACATCGGTTAATTTTGTAACATTTAAACAGTTGATTTTGAAGTTGACATTGAAATCTCCAAGTACAATAATGTTTTCTGTAGAATGTCTTAACTCACTAAAAAGACTTTCAACACTGTCCAAAAATTCCATAAAATTACCTGATGGGGAATGGTATACACACACAATAATTATTTTAAGGTCTGTTAGTTTGCAAACGCAATATTCAAATACTTTTTCAATGTTTTTTATCTTACTAAACTTGATTTCTTTATATTCAATTCCTTGTCTGACATAAATGCATGTTCCTCCCCCTTTAAAAGTTTCTCTACTGAAGCTACTAACCATTTCATATCCTGTTATTCTGGCAGCAAAAGCTTGATTTTCTTTTAACCAATGTTCACATACACATAAAACTGAAACATCCTTTAGTTCATCTGGCGATAGTATTTCTGTTTACCATGAGTTCCGCTTATGTCATTTCCCAGTGTAAACCAGCTCTGCCCAATTGGTAATGAAGGAACGTGATGTTTAATGCGGATTCTGAATTATAACGTCTTTTTCTTGAGGTTACCAGAGGTAAAGTAAATCTGTTTGTGCCTTTTAAAAGTAAATGCCTGAACCCACGCATTTCACCTGTGATAGTGCGATCAACCAGACCATTGTGGCCACATTTCCCAGCCCCAGGAGTGTGCTGTAACATATCATATGCTTAGCGTACAACATTAGTCACGGTGGAAAATATGCGAGTCTATTAAATGATTAAGTAGAAGCAAGCTTCTGACACGGAGATTATGCTATTCTCATGTCAGCAGGATGTCAAGACTCTTCTAGGCATCATAGCCTCGATGTGAAGCATTTTGAAATTTTCACTAATTCAGCAAATTTTTTTGGTTGAGAAAATCCACTTTGAAGTGTGAAGTTACCGGATAATTCGATTATTACCATCATTATTATTATCATTTTCTTCATACCGCTGCTGGAACACATGTGCTTGAACATCATTTAGGCCTAATGCCTTTTGGTCATTATAGAGGTAGTTGCCCAAGAACAGTTTCTTTCCCTGTCTACGGAATTCTTTTCATGTTAATATCAAACACCAGCAATAACACGTAGATTACATTAAAACTGAAGTAATTGACGAAGACGTCACTTGATAACAAAAACGCGCTGTCTTTCTTCATTTACTTGCGCCTACAAATGGCTGTCGAATACTGCCAAACCAAAAATCAGTGGATCTTACTGCCTTCCGATATATGTCGCTGTCAGTTCTTCCATATGATTTGGTCGACTTGACCTGTTTCAAGTTGTGTATGACAGAGAATGTTTTAGAAAATAAATTGTTTTCCTTTGCAATAAACAGAAAGATTTTCATTCTAAGCTATCCAAGTTCAAAATTTTCGCAACATTAGTTGAAATTTAATATTCGCTTCTGTAACGTGGGAAAGTATTTCACAGTTGCAAAACCCGCATCTGACCCATTGACCTTACATTTAATCGCTGACCATAAATTTTAGCTCAGAGTGACATCAATTTAAGTAACATAATGTAGCGAAGACTATTTGCCAGTGCTCTTTCTCACCGGAAAATACGCAATTAACCCACCGGGCTCCATAAGTAAACTGTAACAGTAATTTCTGTGTGTATGCAACGCATACGGATTGTGGAATTTAGTAATGAACTCTCTTCCAATTCTGTCTACAATACAATACGCCTGATCAAACGGGCCTTTTATCATTACAGGCAACATCATAGTGACAACAGTAATGTGCTTTTACTGACAACCTCACTGTTCGTTTTACCTGATTTTGTAATCATTTAAATAAACAACATGAGCTTCCAGTGTACGTTTTTTCTCATAAGACGCATAATGGCAATGAAGCTTGTGGCATCAAAGAGAGACCATTTATGTTGTTTAATTTTTCTCCTTTTCTGTTTATGCCAACTTGAAGGCACTACATTCAATTCAGTTCTCTTTATTTTGGTGCGGGGACGCGCAAGTGCCAACGCAGGCACAAACGAGAGATCCTTAATTTTAATGCCAAGCAGAAGCTACAGAGGTGGCTACATGGCGGAAAACTGATAAATAGCGGGACTACGAGTATGAAGGTCTCGGCTTCGATCCCTGGTCAGTCCCACGAATTTTATCTCCCGTTTTACCCTTATTTCCCTTTGGGCAGTGTTTGTTGATGTGAAAAATGCCGAGTTGCACTGTGGTCCGAAAGCCACGTTAAACTGTAGGTCCCCTATTAACTGTCTAGGCACGTCAACTCAATGGTCAGAGGAAAGCAACGACATAGCACCTCCAACAGGACCGTGCCTATTAAAGCACTGTGGTGTTCAAATCAATCTTCTGACTGATGACTGCTTTACTTTACTATGGGTTCCAAAGTTAATGATCTTCAGGTTATTAACGTTTTTGTGTTTTCATGGTGTAGCTTTGATATCAGTAAACGTAAGTAACCGGCCGAACACTGTCACCGTTCGAGCTGTCAAGGTGGGAGACGACGATGCTGTCGACCCCAGCTACAGTCTTGGTCATGGCTATGTTTCAGTCGACTACCACTTTGTGCCTTTCTGTATATTTCAAGATATACTTTTATACACTTGGTATGCATCCACATTAATATCTGATAGAGCTGTATTTACACTCCTGGAAATGGAAAAAAGAACACATTGACACCGGTGTGTCAGACCCACCATACTTGCTCCGGACACTGCGAGAGGGCTGTACAAGCAATGATCACACGCACGGCACAGCGGACACACCAGGAACCGCGGTGTTGGCCGTCGAATGGCGCTAGCTGCGCAGCATTTGTGCACCGCCGCCGTCAGTGTCAGCCAGTTTGCCGTGGCATACGGAGCTCCATCGCAGTCTTTAACACTGGTAGCATGCCGCGACAGCGTGGACGTGAACCGTATGTGCAGTTGACGGACTTTGAGCGAGGGCGTATAGTGGGCATGCGGGAGGCCGGGTGGACGTACCGCCGAATTGCTCAACACGTGGGGCGTGAGGTCTCCACAGTACATCGATGTTGCCGCCAGTGGTCGGCGGAAGGTGCACGTGCCCGTCGACCTGGGGCCGGACCGCAGCGACGCACGGATGCACGCCAAGACCGTAGGATCCTACGCAGTGCCGTAGGGGACCGCACCGCCACTTCCCAGCAAATTAGGGACACTGTTGCTCCTGGTGTATCGGCGAGGACCATTCGCAACTGTCTCCATGAAGCTGGGCTACGGTCCCGCACACCGTTAGGCCGTCTTCCGCTCACGCCCCAACATCGTGCAGCCCGCCTCCAGTGGTGTCGCGACAGGCGTGAATGGAGGGACGAATGGAGACGTGTCGTCTTCAGCGATGAGAGTCGCTTCTGCCTTGGTGCCAATGATGGTCGTATGCGTGTTTGGCGCCGTGCAGGTGAGCGCCACAATCAGGACTGAATACGACCGAGGCACACAGGGCCAACATCCGGCATCATGGTGTGGGGAGCGATCTCCTACACTGACCGTACACCACTGGTGATCGTCGAGGGGACACTGAATAGTGCACGGTACATCCAAACCGTCATCGAACCCATCGTTCTACCATTCCTAGACCGGCAAGGGAACTTGCTGTTCCAACACGACAATGCACGTCCGCATGTATCCCGTGCCACCCAACGTGCTCTAGAAGGTGTAAGTCAACTACCCTGGCCAGCAAGATCTCCGGATCTGTCCCCCATTGAGCATGTTTGGGACTGGATGAAGCGTCGTCTCACGCGGTCTGCACGTCCAGCACGAACGCTGGTCCAACTGAGGCGCCAGGTGGAAATGGCATGGCAAGCCGTTCCACAGGACTACATCCAGCATCTCTACGGTCGTCTCCATGGGAGAATAGCAGCCTGCATTGCTGCGAAAGGTGGATATACACTGTACTAGTGCCGACATTGTGCATGCTCTGTTGCCTGTGTCTATGTGCCTGTGGTTCTGTCAGTGTGATCATGTGATGTATCTGACCCCAGGAATGTGTCAATAAAGTTTCCCCTTCCTGGGACAATGAATTCACGGTGTTCTTATTTCAATTTCCAGGAGTGTAGCAACACGAATCAGATATGTTTTCCGAGCAATACATCAGAAAATATGTCGGTGCAGCGAGGTTTCGTTTGTGTGTTGCGCATGGTGCAAGAAATATTTGTGTTTTGCTTGCTTCTGTGATAGGTTTCACCCCACTGAACGTGCGCAAGCTCACGAGTAGACTATCAACAATTGGAATTACGCAATAATGCACTTGAAAGGTGTATGTTTGCATTATATAACCCGATGAAAAGAACTGTAAATAGATAATATGCCTACTTGCTTATTACTCGCGCTTCTTGATGCTTTTCTCAAAAAATTAAAAGAAAAAGAGAGAAAACAGAAATGTATTTCAAATATCAGCTCGGTGATGCCATGTTCGTCTCGTGATGTAAAGCAAGGATAGTTGATAGGTAATATCTCGTTGTACTACCGATACGTATGACTACAGGATTCTTTCTTTTCTTTCTGCAAACAACCAGAACAGAATTCAGTAACAAAGTGGTAAGACCACCTATGCAGTGGGCCGATTAAACACTCAGCCTTTCATGGTTATTTTGTTAATCGTCTGTACTGCAGTAAACGTCCTTGATTACTGATTTGTTATTACTACCATTTTCACTGTTATTCGTCTCACAATAGCTTTTCTATCACTCATTGCTGCCGATGCACGTGAAGAGTGGATCAGGATGAATGGAATGTGGGATGTTTCGTCACGGAGAATATACACATTTATCTCGCCGTCTTGTGTTCAGGGTAATATGAAAATCTCAGTAAGAGAAGACAACAATGGGATGCCGGTGATGCAGGAAATAATATCCAACTATTTCTGTCGACTTAACACCATGACGACAGACAAATTGGCGTCTCAATGTATCTTGATAATACTTTGTTAGCCTTGTTGCGGCCTCGTTCTAATACCTCGTGGAAGCAGGCATAACATTTTGGTTTTTGAACACCGAGCAATAACACACAAAGATAGTAGATGGAAGGATACAAAGAAACAATCAGACTCATGGATGTGGATGCAGTTCATCATTAGAAAACTAAAAAAGATCGATGTATACGCTGGTTAGTATACATTATTCGTATAGATCTGAAGATGCAAAAGCGCAGATCTGCACAGTGCCCGCATCTGCACTTTAGTTACTGTCTTAATGGGCATAATATTTAGTTCCTTCTCTTCTGAATTTTCAAATGAATTGATTATTACGTGGGACAGAATAATTAGTTAACTGTGTTTCTTATAGCTCCCATTCCTACCAACATTTTTCTACATTCTCGTGCATTTCATGAAATGCTACTAGTATGATCACAAGACTGCACATAGATGCAACCGATTTCAAGGTGCAAAGTGTTTGTTATCCTACTTTTCGTGATAGGTGGAAAAAGTTGATTTCCAAAGACTTTTTATTGTACCGAAATAATCTTTTGTCACAAAGTAACAGGGTAAGTATTTTATTCGTATATATTTTGTGGGAAACTGTAATCGTGATGGAAGTTTATGCACCTGAATGTTTGACACAACTGGTGGGAGAAAACGCACCTCTTCTCCATATCCTCCAATGACACGAGCACGGGATTCTCCTCGCATTCCGCTACAGAGCTGTTCCTAGCACAACTGAGAATTAACAACATAGTCAGAAAAATTTGGCGACGCTGTGACAGTGCAATCACTTCCACGTATGGTACTGAATTGACTCGCTAAATTCACTTGATATTCCCTTTCCATCCGAATGCCTCTTGCTACATAACCCCTAGACACTGACACAGCAAATTCAGTTTTTTGGCTAAAGAAATACTATTCTTCACGTAAGTGACAACTTCTATAATCGTTCACGATTCGTTATAAGGCTGAGCGACTAATACCATGAAGAGAGTGGCGTGCTGGCAGCAGTGTGTCCGTAGCCCCGCGCCCCCGCACGTATCTCGTGTCGCAACGGCTAAATGAGTCGTCAGTTCTAACCATGGCAGGGATCAGCGTGTGCAAGCTTTTATTCTGATTTATTTTATGGAGCTGCGAATTTCCAGAAAAAAAATCTCTAACGAAATTGGAAGAAAACTTTTACACATCAAGTCCTCTTGGTAGCTCGACACAGAAAGCTGTGTTAATATTCATAGATCTCGGTTTCTGACCGCCAAACTGCTTCATAATACATCTCCATTAATTCATGTATGGACCTCAAAACAAGCAAATGTTGTGTTCGACTATCAGCCAGGCACGAAAACGTCCATGAATGAGTTTCTTAGTTTTGAGTACACTTACGAAAGAAATATAAAAACAACCATGAGAGTTAATGATTTATGATGCTTAGTTCACAATCATTTCTGAGTATTATTAGTAACTACGCTCCAGTCCCTAAACCTAGTTACAGAAATGTGAATCAGACACATTACGTATTCCAGGCCGTGCCAGCCGCGTCTTTGAGATGCCGGCTATGGTCACTTCCCAGCCCTCTGTAGGAGCACATCGGTTCGTCTTCTTCCTGCTGGTTCTGTAACTGAGATTTGGCAACAAGGCAACGTATGTTTGGCAACTCTGTGATCGACGAGTTACTTCCTGGTCTGCATGGAATTAAGCCTCGAAGTTCACTTGATTTTTCCTGTCAGTTACATTGAATAATCTGAGTTGTTATCGCTTGAGGTGTAACAAAAGATTGTAAATTTACCGTTTTCAGCCCAGAAAAGTCGTTGCACGTGGAAATCGCAACTAATCTTGTCCGTTAAATAGCGATTCACGAGTTCTAGTCACTATTGGCCCCGTAATAGGAATCGTGGATACATAACTGTTCGCTAGCTCTCTGGTAATATGCAGACATGTAAAAAGCGCCTGTTCTGGTTCGCGGTTCCAGTCTCGCTGGATCTGACGTTTTTATCCCTTCTGTGAAAGAGCTACAAGCAGTCAGATCAAACATCGATAAGGAAAACGGAAGAATGTACTTTCGGTTCATAGTGCAATGGTGAAAAACTAACAATGATGCACAACAGGTAATGCCTCTTTCCGTTGCTGAGAAGCAGATTTTGGGTTTCTAGGAATACATAACTTTATTTATGAAATGCTACATTTGCATACCTCTTGAGTATGACACAGCATACCAATTAAACACAGACCCAATCTAAATCTAAGTGAGTAGTATTTTACTAATTCGGTTCGATAGAGGCACGCTTGTGTACAGATACTCAGCTTTATTAAAACAGACTTTCGTTGTAACGTTATAGTGGGTAGTTTTATTTCATTTCTTATAATACAGTGCACAATTTTCGTAGGGTTTCTTTTAGTGATGTTTGAAAAATAGTAAACATGAGAGAAAAATTAATCATCAACGATATATGCGAACTCTCTGAAGTTATCTACAACAGTCTGACACTGCACATGCAGTATATTGATTACATGCATGTTGAAAACTTGTTCTGAGTTAATGCTGTCAAACAAGGTTTGAAGAAGAATAATATGCCACTACCACACGACAGCTAATGTAGAAAATACTTTTCTGACGTATTTTGGCACGGTGTGTTCTCCCCATATATAATACAAAAATTTCGAGATGCATCTGCTGCCTGACCGTCTATTAAACCTGAAAAGAAAAAAATGTCGCAGTAGCTGGCTCTTTTTCCACATGCGACTATTTTGGGTTGAGAAGTGAAGGGAATAATGTCCAAAGTTCCATTAGATTGATAACTTCAGTAGACAGCAGAATTGCGTTTTTAAAAATGTATTTGAACTCGCGACGTTTCGTCGACAGTGCCTTACACCTACCGTTACACTACCAGCTGAACTGTAGCTACAGCACCTCAAGAACTTCCGCATTCCACAGTGTTGTGAGACAATGCATATGGCCGGATGTAGACTTCTGAGAGACAGACAGTTACAGCTTTTATTTTGCACTGCACGGCGTTTTCAACAGATAGCGCAATAGAGTAGCCCAAATGGAAAGGAACACTTCCTATTTAAATTTCTGCATTCTACACTGTTGGCAGTTCTGTGTAGGTGCCAGTTACGTTATTCTATTTCGGCGATTACAAAATTGAGTCGAATGTATGCACTGGGTAGCCAAGGCAGCTAGTTCATGGCGATTCGGTCAACCAAGTAAATGAATGTACTGAACATCCTGCAAACCACTACAGGGAGCCTGTGTGTCAGAATTCTCATCTTGTGTGCCGCAACGATGTTATGATAGAGAAATGAGTCGTAGAGAAGAGGGTTTGGTGGTCTGTTGGACTGATGATAGTTTCATATGATGTTGGTCTCGGTTCGGTTCCAACTTCTGCCAATGTTTTTTGATAGGGAGAGGCAGATTCTATTCTCTTCTGGTTACGCCAGGTGAAGAAGGTATAGTGGCATTGTGGTCTGAAATTCACATTAAAAACGATATTCCTTCTCTACCATGTAGACGTTAGGTTGAACCACGATAAAGTCAGGAGTGGCGACATGTAGAAACTCTATCACTGGTAACCTTCCTTATAGTAGTTATTTATTTCTAGTGACGAAACAAACGCTATGTAGGGTCACAGGACACTTATTCCATTTTTAATTTGAGCTTCAGTATGTCGATAAAATTGGTTCTGAACTGGGAATGCAACTCAGACCGCCCTTAACGCGGAATTTGATCCCTTCGTGACAATACAGCTCGACTACAATTTGTTGTTTGTTCAAAACTGCAGATTCCTCATCTCCACACATTGGGCGTGAATGGGTTCCAATCCCGGCCCGGCACTAAAGTTTTCATTATGTGTTATCAACCCCTAGCGTGAGAACACCTATCTGCTGGTGGATAATAATTTTGATTTTTAACGTATTTTCATTCGTTGTCAATACTAACGATACCTGACGTTTTTGACTCCCAGTGAGAGACAGAACTATTTGCGAGATCAATGTAAATTCAAGGATGTTATTCCGAGCTGCTGGTGGAGAAAAATTCGGTAGCTGACGTCTCTTTGTGTGTGTTGTCAACAACGATATGTGTGGGGTTCGATTACCAGTCAGCACTTCTCTCTTCGTCATATTATTTCTAGTTCAAACATGCTGACATGTCGCTGCTGGTGTAACAAACCCATATTTAACGTTAGTTTTCTCTAGAATATAACAGCGATAGGTGCCGGGTTGGTGTTCTGGGAAGGAAAAAATTAATGTTTCGTCTCTTCATTTCAGTTAAAACATCTTGCTACTGCCGAGAAAATCCGATATGTCACAGTTGATTGTGCTTCGGTAACAATCCGATTAGGTTCTGGGTTCGAATCCCTGTCCAACACAAAGCTTTACCTCACGGCATTTCAAGTAAGTTACTTGTGAAGAAGCAATATTTAACATGTCTCGTAGTTCGTTAACATGGGCAATAGATGCTGGGTAGGAATTCGCGTCCGTTAAAAATGTTTACGTTATGTAATTTAAAGTTGATATTTGCTAATTGATGCTACCTAAAATCGAGGTATATCACTCTCTCTGTATGCCTAGCCAGGAATGACTGTTAGTTTCCGTCAGTCACGAAATCTTTGCTTAGTCTGCATGACCTGGGTTTGAATCCATATGCATAACGAGACGGTTTGTCTTGTCATTTGAAGTCCATACATATTCTCAACTAGCAGCTCAAGAAAAACGTAAATTTTTAATGTCATTTTGTGTTAAATAATAAGTACGGTATGTTTCTTTTAAGAGGAAATCATGAATACGACGAACTTACTACGTGCATTACCTATCTGACGTGATAATGAGAGTGGTAACATTTCAGGTATGTCATTTATTGTAATAAATGTGAACTTACAAGCCTTAAGGACAGTCTTACCTGTGATAAGGTGTTCCCTGATATTTGTAATATCGTGGTATTACTTTACATCTTGAGTTACTGCGATACAGAGCAGTGTTTTCTAGTGGTGATTTGTTGGAACCATTTTCAATAGTCAAACGACTGTACCGAGGAGCGATTAGAGGACCTGATAGACAGCTGCGTTATGAGGGTTTTATGTGAATCGGGCAAAATGCAATTCAGGTCGTTCGGATACTTTTGAGCACGACTGTACATCGTGTCTACCGATTTCCGTCCCATTCAGGCAATTCCTTTGTGGTGCGTCGTTTGTCTTTTGCCGTAGAACGTATTCTCTACAGAATTCTCCTTCCACTCTACTAGTCTGCGCAATTGCATCATGTCAATGGAAAAGACTCTGCTAAATGCAACCAATGTATTTTTTTTAAGAACACAACTATCTCCCCGCATAGCAAAAGGTTTTACAATGTTAACCAATCGTTTCAGTGCCAATTGCTCAGTTCTTACACAATTCCAACTCTTCACCTAATTTTTCCACTTCAGCCAATACGCTACTGTCCACGTTCACATTTCGCGGAAATTGGCGTCCTGATTTCCCCTTCTCTACTGTTTCGTTAAGATTAACCAGAGAGGAGCTCTCCTAAAACTTTATAGACAGGAGTGTGCTCACCTGTTAACCGGCGACGAAAATTTGGCCCAACAGTCCCCAAAGGAAAAAGAATTCCTGAACACAATACAGCTAAGTCGCTTCTCAAGGAACACAGGAATCTCCGTCTGTTACTGACTTCCCCCTGCACAGCATTATCAGAAGGTGAACCGTCGGAAGAAAACACAGTTCTTTTGAAATGTGTTTTGCCCGGATGGCACTGCTTGTAAAATCAAGACTGCACGAACAAAGGAGCTCATCACGCTGCTATATACGACTCTTGTGAATCTAGGCCCGGCCCCCATAGTGTGCAGTGTATGTTATGTGTACCACTGCCAGAAAGCAATGCACAGGCACCTGGACCGAACAAGGCTCGAGCTGTGGTGTTTACCTGTGATGAGCACATACTCTGCCCATCACACTTGTTTTCTCCTCTGAAAACTAAATTTTGAAGTGTTTACATGACCAGCCTGAAACGGAATTGTGAAATCGGTCTTCGAAATCCGGATTCGAGAGCCTCATGTAAACATAGTGAGTGAGCTGCTTATAAATGTTGACTCCGACTTTGTTGGTCTATCAGGGCACTACAATTGGCTCTGAGCTCTATGGGACTTGACATCTGAAGTCATCAGTCCCCTAGACTTAGAACTACTTAAACCTGACCAACCTTAGGACAGCACACTCATCCATGCCCGAGGCAGGATTCGAACCTGCGACCGTAGCAGCAGCGCGGTTCCGGACAGAAGCATCTAGAACCGCTCTGCCACAATGGCCGGCTATGTGACATTTCAGAGGCTACCTTTACCACCATACAGGTTACCCATCTGTTTTTCAAGGAGCTCTTTTCGGAGTGGGGGAGTGGCTATGTACATGAAAAACGATATTCCATTTGAATCTACTGACGTAGCAAAGCACTTCACTGTATAGGTCTTCGACTGTTGTGCAGGAGAAGCTGAATTTATTGAAACTTAACGTTAAACTTTAATTATTTATAGGTCCCCTAATTCGGATTTCAGGAAATTTCCGTTCAAGCTAGAGAGGGTTCTCGGCTCACTTTATAGAAAGTACCAAAAATTAGTTTATGTGGTGACTTTAACATTAATTTTACAAGTGACTGTACAATAAAAACAATGTTGAAAGATCTGCTAAATTCATGTCATCTGACATTGATTATGTTCTTTCTGACCAGAGTGCAGGGTACGGTAGCACAAACACAGATAATATTTGTGCATACACAAATGTTAAATATAATCGTAAAGCATTTAGAAAAGTTAATCCAGCGGCAACAGACACTTTTTCTAACTTCATTAAAGAACAAAAGTGGCAGGACGTTTATAGAGCTGATAACATCGCCGACAAGTAAATATAATACTTTCCTCAACATATTTCTCATGGTGTTTGAAAGTTGCTTTCCATTAGAGCACTCTATACTGGATACTAGCACTAACAGGCATTCGAGGTAGCTGATTAGTGAGATAAGGATACCTTGTAGAACACAGTGGGAATTATATAACGTTAGAAATAGTCACAATAGAATTGCAGTAGCCCGATACAAACAGTACTGTAAAGTACTTAAAAATGTTATTGGGAAGGCAAAAAGCATGTGATATGCTAATAGAATAGTTAATTCCCGGGATAAAATTAAAACCATACGGTCAGTATTGAAGGAAGTGTCTGGTCGGCAGCACAAGGCCAAGGACATAAAATCAGTATTTAATACAGATTCCGTTACTGTTAAGTCAGATTTAGCAACAATATTTCACAATCACTTTCCCAATATAGGAGGTGAGCTAAATAATACCTTAGTTTCCAAGGAGAGTCACATAACTCTCTTAGAAAATGACTTTCCAAAACTATTCTCTGAAATATACTTCCGTGATACTGACAAGGGGGAGGCTGAGTCAGTAATTAAATCGTTGGGGACTTAGGGCTCTCATGGATATGATGGGTTACGTGGAGAATACTAAAGCACTGTGCTGCGTATATTAACTCAGTACTTAGCCACATTTAGAACTTTTCCTTTAGGAATGGTCAGTTTCTTGAACGATTAAAGTACTCAGTAGTGAGACCGGTATATAAAAAAGGAGAAAGGGATAACGTAGACAGTTTCAGACGTAATCCTATACCATTGGTGTTAGCTAAAGTTATGGAAAAAGCTGTATACATAACGAGAATTAATCATTTCAGTTCACATAATTTGCTGTCAAAAGATCAGCTTGGGCTTAGAAGTGGTTTAATAACTGAAAATAACGTATTCTTTTTTTCTCTGTGAGTCACTTGGATTAAACAAAAACTCGTGGACACTAGGTGTTTTCTTTGATTTAACTAAGGTGTTCGATTGTGTTGGTCACAAAATATTACTGGAGAAGTTGGAATAAGACCAGTAACACGCAATTGGTTCCACTCATACTTTCGGAATATACAGCGGAAGGTCATACATCCACAGTAATGAGAACGGCTAAGACGTGGAGCCTGACCGAGAGACGGTTGGGGAGGGAGTCTCAGGTTTCGGTGATGGGACCGTTCCCGCTTCTTATATGTATAAATGTTATACTTTTTAATATGACAGGTGATTCTGAAACATTTCTGTTAACTCGGTAGTGAAGGATATCGAGTGCAGCATAGGCAAAGTACTAAACAGTACAGTTCGTGGCTTGTAGAAAGAAAATTGTTGCTAAATCACAATAAGACCCAGATTGAACCGATTCCAACACAGAATTCAACTAAAATTGCTATTTTGATTATACAGGACGAGCATATGATTTATGAATTTGAACAGTCAAAACTCCTAGATAATCGGATAGTTGGTAAACTGTCATGGAATTCTTTTCAAGATCTTGTTCAAAAACTTAATGCTGCTATTTTTACCACCATTAGAACAGTATCTGAGCTATGTGATAGACCAACACAGGAATTAGTCTACTTTGTTTAGTTTCATTCGCTAATGCATATCGTATTATTCTCTTGGATAACTCTTTCCATTCTCAAAGTGTATTTTTGGTTCAGAAATGGGGAGTTCGAGCAAAATGTGATATACCTTCGCGAATCTCTTATCGGCCCCCGTTCAAGAGTCTTAGAATTCTGACACAGGCCTCTCAGTATACGTTTTCTCTAATTTCGTTCGCTGTTAACAACATGAGCTTATTCTCTAGAAGCAGCAGCTTTCCCTCAGTTAGTACCAGGCAGAAATCCAGCCTGCATTTTACTCACACCTCCTTTCCTCTTTGTGGAGAAAGGCGTGCAGTATTTGGTGCATCCATTTTCAATAAGCTACCATGAATAATTTTGTCGTAGCTCACTCCTTCTAGTGTGGCGGGAATTCATGTGTTATATTGTTGATTATGCCAGTTTTTACTCATCAGTTTGTCAGTTGCATACGCTTCGTGTAAACGTTAACTGTTATTTACGTTTCTGATGTTAATTTCATGTACTGACACGTTCCATAACCACGGAGTTTTGTTCCTCAGTTTGGTCCTGATGAGCCACAAGTATAAAATAACATAAAAATAAATAAATCACTTTCCAGAACGAAATTTTCACTTTGCGGCAGAGCGTGCGTAGGTATAAAACTTCCTGGCAGATTAAAACTGCGTGGCAGACCGAGAATCGAACTCGGGACCTTTACCTTCTGCGGGCACTTTTTCTTTTTTTTTTTCACCAACGATATTACAGAGGTTGACCATTAAGGGGAGTTAGAACAGAATATTTTTTTTTTTTTTTTGTATAAACTCACATGGGATGTCTTTTATTTTATTTTTTGAAATATAATCTACACTGGTTGAAAATGTTAAAATTTTTACATGCATTACTTCAAGATTTAATAAAATCGCTAATTTTTTATATAGAAGGCTGCGATGTGTTGGCCATGTCCAGAACAGGATGGGCACCAGGTTGAGGAAGTTGAAACAAAGTTTGAGAGACAAGAACCATTCTGATCGTAAAACCATAAGAAACAGGCTAACAGACAAAATGATTGACGAACTACGGCAATATTATGGGATGACCATCAGAAATAATACTGAGGATTTGTTGAAAATGAAGCAGACAGTATGGGCTACCGTCTTCCACAGACTGTCAACTGATGAAAAACCCTCCGGGACCTAATTGATGGTGCAATTACCGCAATGCCCAGTACTTAAAAAGTCCATAGAGCAGTAAACATTCCATCCCAACAGCAGTCGTGGACATCATAACACCTATTTACAGAGACCTAGCAAAACCTGAATTGCTGAAGAAGTGTCTGCATGGTCAGACTCAAAATCCCAATGAGTCGTTCAATAATCTTACATGGACTCGCTTACCAAAAAATGTTTTTGTTGGAATAAAGACACTAACGTGGGGGTCAGTGATGCTGGTATTGCTTTTAACGATGGCAACATTGGTAGGGTGAAAGTGCTACAGCATATGGGAACTAATCCTGGAGCAAAATGCATCAGAGAACTTGGACGGATAGACAAGGCTCGCCTTGATAAAGCAAAGTATGCAGCACAGTTGGCCACTGAGGAGTCCAGAAGGAAGAAAAAACTTGGAAAAAGATCAAGAGGATGATATACAGTATGGTGTAGGGTGCTTCCGAGTGACTAAAAATAAAAAATCAAGCATATATTAACTGAGAAGTCTTTTGAAACTTTAGAAGCCGTTCCTGAAAATTTACATTTTCTGTTGCATTTCCCTAAATCTCAGATACCACTTCAAGTAGAGTATTCAAATTTTCATGGAGTAATAAGATACTGTACATATCCTGAGTCCACTGAACTAAAAGAACAACATAATGTTATGTATAATTAAAATTATTTAGGATAACGCACAAAAAAGTACACAAAATTCTAACCGTGTAATTAAAAAATTGTATTTCCGAAAGCAGTTGCTGAAATGCAATTATTGTAGATCAGTAGACACAGAACATACAGTTTAATGCCCTGTAAAAGCTTCATGTGAATGGCTACAGTAGTTCCTTAAATACAGGGAAACCAAGTCAATAAATTTAACATTATCGGGATAGGGCGTTCCAACTCCCCTGAAAGTGAAAGTACTTCAAGAGTGGCCAACAGCAGACTGACTACACTTTTAACGACGTACATGACATTCAGTATTCATTTCATTATTTCATTGTAAGATCGCAATCGCTGCAGGAGACGTACAGCTTCAGGTTTCTTCTTACCAAGGACAGCCGTCGATCAGGTGGGTGTTAAATATATGTCGTGTGACTAGGGCCTCCCGTCGGGTAGACCGTTCGCCTGGTGCAAGTCTTTCGAGTTGACGGCACTTCGGCGACTTGCGCGTCGATGGGAATGAAATTATTATAATTGGGACAACACAACACCCAGTCCCTGAACGGAGAAAATCACCGACCCAGCCGGGAATCGAACCCAGGCCCTTAGGATTGACACTGTGTCACGCTGACCACTGTTTTTTCCGTTGTTGATCCCATTTTGTTCTGCTTTGTTCGTTGTATACGTTCGGGGCGGACTTCTCATGACACCCGTTCAGGTTGTTCGTTGATCCGTTCACTCAGTTTTTTTTTTTTTTTTTTTAATTACAGAGGGTAGCTACCCCTCTGACCGAACACGCTGACCCACCGTGCCGGTGTACCACTCAGCTACCGGTGGCGGACAGGTGAATGTTGTATCCGCGTGAAGTGTAGCCGCAGCCGTCTACGCCCGCCTCCGCTGCGCGAGAAATCCCAGCTCAGTGAGTGCTCCAAGTTGGTCTTCTCGAAGGGTAGTTTCTTGGTTTTCCATTTCGCGGCAAGTATGTATCCACACTCTGGTTTCCCGAGTTTGGATTTCTCTGTTTATCCTCTCTGAACTCTCAACGTCACGCTCTGAAAGATCCTTTCTCCCAGCTTGGGCGCATCAGAATATGAGGGGGGTATCACGTTCATGTAATGGGTTTCTTCTCTTAATATCCAAATGAATGTTGTGCATGAATGCTATTCACAACAAATAAACTTAAAGAAGCGGAAGGAAAGTTGCTTCTCCTGTGGTGGTAGCTTCTCACCATTTGGAAATGAAATTTACTTTGCAGCAATATGTAAGCGTCAGTTTAAAATAAAGAAAAAAAAAGCAAAAAAAAAAAAAAAAAAAATTTCTCCAACAAATTACATAACATTTCTCGTTTGACTGTTTACAGTTTTCTCGACTGGCGTGTGTACATGCGACTTTGTTGTGCTTGCGCTCGTCAGCTATGTGGAAGTTGCTTTTCCGAACATGAAGTAATACAGGGGGTCCGAAAAGACTTTCCCTGATTGCACAAATTGATAACTCAGGCTAGAAGTAAGATACAAATATGAAACGTGTGTCGAATTGTTTACAACTATCAAAGTTTTTTTTCTGTTTTAGGTTCACAGTACGTAAGTAGTGGATGAGGTGCAGTGCCCAAGAAGCCATGTTAACCAATCAGGAGAAGGCACAGTGTGTCCTGTGGTACCATGAGACACGATCACCAACCACAGTGCAGAGACACTTCCAGACAACATTTCGAAGGAATCCACCTGATGTCAAGAGCATCAAAGCCTGGTATGAAAAGTTCAAGAACACAGGATCGGTTGCTGACCTTCCGAGGTGTGGTCGACCTCAGCAGACAGGGTGGAAGCTGTAAGGCAGTCTTTTCTGCGAAGTCCGAACAAATCGGTGTGCTGGGCCTCACGTGAATTATAGATGCCAAAAAGCTCTCTCTATGACATTTTACACAAACGTTTATTGTTTCGTGCATACAAAGTGCAAATCGTTCAGGCCTTGTTGCCCAATGACAGTACACGTCGATATGACTTTGCGGTCGAAATGCTATTACATATTGAGGACGATGATGGTTATCTCAGACCAATTGCCTTTTCTGACGAAGCAACGTTTTTTGTCAGTGGAGTAGTGAATCGCCAGAATGTGCGCATTTGGGGTTCACAACCCCCTGGCGACGTCATGGAGTGCACCAGAGGCAGTCCAAAGGTGAATGTTTGGTGCGCGCTATTGCACGATCGAATTATCGGGCGATTCTTCTTCACTGAGGCAACCGTCACATCTGCAGTGTATCTGGACATGATGCAACTGTATGCTGTTCCTCAGCTGCTTCAGTATCACCCCGATGTCTTGTTTCAGCAAGACGGTGCATCGCCTCATCGGGGTTTGGACGTCCGTGCCTATCTCGATATGACCTTTCCTGGGCGATGGATTGGTCGTGATGGGCCAACGGTTTGGCCTCCACGCTCTCCTGACATAACCCCATTAGACTTCTGTTTATGGGGTTATGTCAAGGACGAGGTCTACCGAACACGTGTACCAGATCTTGAAACCCTGCGGCAACGGATAACCACAGTCGTTGAATCGATCCCTCCAGTGATGTTGGCTAATGTGTGGACGGAAATTAAATATCGCCTATATGTGCTACGTGCTAACAAGGGTGCTCATGTGGAAGTTTGCTGATGTGTGAAAAAAATTTTGATAGTTTGTAAACAATTAGACAGAAGTTTCATATGTGTATCTTACTTCTAGCCTGAGTTATGAGGTAAAACGCAAATAAAAAAGTTTTGGAACAACTGTTTATACTTAGGATGTTTTTTCAAATTACGATGTTGCTCCTGAACATACAAAATGAATGCTTTGAGGCGTGCATGCTGTTGGGTGACAATGTACAGTACGCACGTTGTCTGAGGGCCAGGTGTAACTATTCTTCTTCGCGGCAGGGAACAAGTGCCAGTCCAGGTGTAACACATCGTCCACAGTGATCGCATTCTCTGTCGTCCTGTTAATAATCGATAACTTTTTCCTCGTCCAGTTCCATATCACGATGTTCTCTCCACAAACGAAGGTGTGAGCCATTGTCTCTATAAAATGACATTGGTTACAGTATGGTGTAGGGGGTAGTTTAATTTTATGCATCTTTTCGCCTGTAGAGATCTTTTTATTTACAATGTCATACCATACAGCAGCTATGACCGACATATGAACGGGGTTGGTGAAGTTCGCCTATATACGTTTCCGTGTTCTATCCAGGTTTTTCTTTTCGATTGGATTTCGTTGTTGTCTCTTTGTCAGTTCAAAGTAAGGTGTAGAGGTACTAAAATGATGAGGTGACAGGTGCAGGCAGTTGGTTTCCGTGAAGTAGACGCTGACGTATCCCAGCCTTTGGTTGGTGTGCCCAACGTTGATTGGCAGCGTCACATCCTGAGGTATTAAGGAGTTGATTAGTCTCTCGTATATCCCAGTCTGGTTGCTGCCGATTATTTTGGATGTTCTACGTATGAAGACCGCAAGACGCTGAGTGCGTACATCCTTATACACTACTGGCCATTAAAATTGCTACACCACGAAGACGACGTGCTACAGACGCGAAATTTAACCGACAGGAAGAAGATGCTGTGATATGCAAATGATTAGCTTTTCAGAGCATTAACACAAGGTTCGCGCCGGTGGAGACGTCTACAACGTGCTGACATGAGGAACGTTTCCAACAGATTTCTCACACACAAACAGCAGTTGACCGTCGTTGCCTGGTGAAACGTTGTTGTGATGCCTCGTGTAAGGAGTAGAAATGCGTACCATCACGTTTCCGACTTTGATAAAGGACGGATTGTAGCCTATCGTGATTGCGGTTTATCGTATCGCGACATTGCTGCTCGCGTTGATCGAGATCCAATGACTGTTAGCAGAATATAGAATCGGTGGGTTCGGGAGGGTAATACGGAACGCCGTGCTGGATCCCAACGGCTTCGAATCACTAGCTGTCGAGATGACAGGCATCTTATCCGTATGGCTGTAACGGATCGTGCAGCCACGTCTCGATCCCTGAGTCAACAGATGGGGACGTATGCAAGACAACAACTATCTGCACGAAAAGTTGGACGACGTTTGCAGCAGCATGGACTATCAGTTCGGAGACCATGGCTGCGGTTACCCCTGACGCTGCATCATGGGCAAGAGCACCTGCGATGGTGTACTCAACGACGAACCTGAGTGCACGAGTGGCAAAACGTCATTTTTTTCGAATGAATCCAGGTTCTGTTTACAGCATCATGATAGTCGCTTCCGCGTTTGGCGACATCGCGGTGAAAGCGCATTGTAAGCGTGTTTTCGTCATCGCCATACTGGTGTATCACCCAGCGTGATGGTATGGGGTGCCATTGGTTACACGTCTCGGTCACCTCTTGTTCGCATTGACGGCACTTCGAACAGTGGACGTTACATTTCAGATGTGTTACGACCCGTGGCTCTACCCTTCATTCGATCCCTGCGAAACCCTACATTTCAGCAGGATAAAGCATGACCGCATGTTGCAGATCCTGTACGGGCCTTTCTGGATACAGAAAATGTTCGACTGCTGCCATGGCCAGCACATTCTCCAGATCTCTCACCGATTGAAAACGTCTGGTCAATGGTGGCCGAGCAACTGGCTCGTCACAATACGCCAGTCTGTACTCTTGATGAACTGTGGTATCGTGTTGAAACTGCATGGGCAGCTGTACCTGTACACGGCATCCACGCTCTGTTTGACTCAATGCCCAGGCGTATCGAGGCCGTTATTACGGCCAGAGGTGGTTGTTCTGGGTACTGATTTCTCAGGATCTATGCACTCAAATTGCGTAAAAATGGGATCACATGTCAGTTCTAGTATAATATATTTGTCCAATGAATATCCGTTTATCATCTTCATTTCTTCTTGGTGTAGCAATTTAATGGCCAGTAGTGTACCTAACCTGACTGCATGGCGAGCCAGTGTTATCTGAACTGCAGTTTTGAAGATATTTCCTCTCAAAAAAAAAAAAAAAAAAAAAAAAAAACCAATATATGGCAACAAGAAGCTTGTGAGCAGTGTCAGTGGGTTTCGGTAACACTTTCTACTAAGAACATACATACTTATAAACTGCACGCTTTGGAAGCAGTTGAGGGATCTAGTCTCGTTTGCCGGCCGAAGTGGCCGTGCGGTTAAAGGCGCTGCAGTCTGGAACCGCAAGACCGCTACGGTCGCAGGTTCGAATCCTGCCTCGGGTATGGATGTTTGTGATGTCCTTAGGTTAGTTAGGTTTAAGTAGTTCTAAGTTCTAGGGGACTAATGACCTCAGCAGTTGAGTCCCATAGTGCTCAGACCCATTTGAACCATTAGTCTTGTTTTCTTGGAGTTGAGCCACCCAAGCACGACTCACGACCCCTTCTCACAGCTTTGCTTGCGGAGATACCTCATTTCCAAAGTTATAGAAGCTCTTCTACGAAACATGCATGACTAGCATCGTGGAAAAAAGAATACTGCGGAGTTATGGCTTAACCACAGCCTGTAGGATGTTTCCAAGATGAAATTTTCATACAGCATCGGAGTGTACCCTGATATGAAACTCCTTGGCAGGTTAAAACTGTATGCCGGACTGATAATCGAATCGGAACCGTTGCCTTTTGCAGGCATGTGCTCTACCGACTTTTGTTTCCTTTGGATTCAGAGTGCTAACCATTATACCATACTTTATACACACACACACGCGCGCACACGCACACACACACACACACACACACACACACACACACACACACACACACACATGGCTTCAATGCACTTGTTTACAAGTACAATTAATTGACATGCGTGAAGGACTATTCTTTCTTTGTTTACTAATTCCACTTCTCCTTACTTGGAGCGCGCCACTCGCCGTAAGGTGCACATTTCCGTCTTCGTTGGCGCTGATAATGATGAAGATCTCTGCTAGAACTTTTTTTCTTTTTTTTTCATATGTGGTCTTCGGCAGAGAAGTAAACTCAGATGATACTACAACAATCAAACAGAAATGGTGGTTTCAGGTATCTCTGTTGCCTGAGAGCTGAAATGCATTCTTACATTCCTCGAAAAATAAAACATGTTCCAAGTACACTTACAGTGAGTTATGCACCCATAAATGAACATACTTCCTGAAAATTTAAACATATTCCTTATGTGTATATAAAAGAATGCTGAGGATGCCCACCCAGTTAGCCGTGCGTCGTTAGACCCCACGGCTTTCCAGACTGGGAAGGAGCGCCTGGTCCCCGGCACAAATCCGCCTGGCAGACTTGTGTCGAGGTCCGGTGAGCTGGCCAGTCTGTAGACGGTTTTTAGGCGGATTCCCATCTGCCTCGGCGAATGCAGGCTGGTTCCCCTTATTCAGCCTCAGTTACACTATGTCTGCAATCGCTGTGCAAACAAGTTCTCCGCATACGCATACACCACCATTACACTCTACCACGCAAACATAGGGGTTACACACTCGTCTGATGTAGGTGGGGGGGGGGGGGGGGGGGGTCCACCGGGGGCCGAACCGCACAGTAACCCTGAAAGAGTGGTTCGGTGTGGGGCGGCGGAGGGGTGAAGAGGACTTCGGTGGTCGTCGTGGGGTTGTGGACCACTGCGGCTGTGGCGGGGACGGAGCCCCTCCGTCGTTTCTAGACCCCCGGTTAACATACAATACAATATTAAGGATACATATCTTTCTTTTAAGATAAGAACGCTCGTATTAAATCAAATTTCTTCTGTAGTGCTAGAGCAGGCTCGTCCAAACTGTGCCCCTGGGGCGCCAGCGCCCCGGGCGAATTCGTGTGTTGTCGCAGTGGCCGAGCCGCGCCGCTTAGCTGGCTGTGTGGGCCGCCCGCCCAGCCTCGCCATGCCGCTGTACGCGCGCTTCGTGCAGGGGACGAACCGCTGCACCAGCAGCCGTCAACAGCGACACAAAGCCGTTAGTCAACAGACGCAAGGCTACAGTGGATCGAGATGAATGGTCAACACCAGCAGACAAAAAGAAAAAGGAGCGGCGCATCCACACCTAACCTGAGAGGGAAATTAATTTCCTGTGTACTGCTGTCGAAAATCATGCCAAATGTTTAGTATGTCATCGGAACCTGATGTGTTTAAAAAAGTTTAGTGCAGACGAGTCAAGCATTTCAGAAAAAAAACTTATTTCGTGGGAAAACCAATTGCGCGAGATTTGTGGACACTTTCGTGCACTAGACAGCGTTAAGGAAGATGTGAATTTTTCAGATTATGTTCAAATCATTTGCGAATTACAAGGGCAGTTTGAAAACAGATTTTTGGAGATAGGTGAGCTTCAACCGGCCTTAGATATATTTGTTCGCCCGTTTTCCCTTCGGGCTGACGAC
This sequence comes from Schistocerca piceifrons, assembly GCF_021461385.2. Lineage (NCBI taxonomy): Eukaryota > Metazoa > Arthropoda > Insecta > Orthoptera > Acrididae > Schistocerca > Schistocerca piceifrons. The sequence goes on from NC_060143.1 coordinate 10,533,806, forward strand.
GTCTCACAAGTGCTTCAACTAGAGCTGATTGACCTGCAGTGCGATATCCGCCTGAAGGACCGCTTTCTTATGTGTCAAACTTTGGATGACTTTTACAACTGTCTTCCAGGAGAGAAAAATCCTCTTTTGCAGAACCACGCGGCCCAAGTTCTCCCAATGTTTGGTTCCACATATGTCTGTGAGCGCTTTTTCTCTCTTTTAAAACTTGCTAAAACTAAGAACCGTTCATTACTTGGCGATAAAAAATTGACTTGACGTTATCAGTCTCACGGAATATTGTACCAAACATAGACAAGATCGTTTCCTCGAAAAAGAAAAAAAGTGTAAAATGTTAATTGTCCTCTTTAACAATGTTGACTGTAAGAATTAAAGAGCTTTATAACCTTAATCCTATTTTTTAATAAGTTTTCAAACTAGGTCGGCTAAAATTATTACGTAGAAAACAGCAAACTAAGGATCCGATTTCTAAACTCTAAAAAGGGATACAAAAAGCTGTAGCTCGAAGTATAATAAAAAATATTTACTTGTAACTGCTAACAGTAAGAATGAGATTATATCCCTTACATAAAATTATTTCTAAAATAGAATATTTATGACTCTAGTTCATTTAAGAAACTGATAAACTTTTCACAAGACGCCTATTGTACATATGACGAGTGTACATGTGCAGTACTAATAGAACGAACCTGTGGGTCAGAAAACAACTAAGATGTTCATAGATTCTTGTTTTGCACATTGTTTTCTACAGCTTTGCGTAGTAATTCTGCCACACGATCACTAGTTGTTACCTAAACGCTAAATGGTTTGCTTGTTTTACTGCTCATCGGCCTCTTTTACAGAGGTGCGCTCCCTCTGTTATTTTGTTTTCTTTGGATCTGACCGCGGGACAGTCCACCGCAGAGCAGTGCTGTCCGGTCTCACTCGCTCAGCAGCTCTCTCTCTCGCTTCTATGGCGACACTAGCGACACACGGTCGCGGCCGAGGCGCTGAACTACACTGCCTTGCGCCCGTGGGGCGCGGGCGCGCCCGCCGGACGCAATTCTTGGAAGAGCCTGTGCTAGAGGGAGATACAATTGGGAATAGTTTTTGTATTAACCTGAACAATGGGGACCCCTCAATCAGAAGAAAGTATTGTAGGTAGCTATACAGCACCTTCTACACTATGAAATTGATAATGTGCTTGGAAGTTGTATCAGGTATTCGAGCCATTCCTATTCCGTGTCGTTAAAGTTCCGGAACGCCGGTATGCTGGTCAGCGGCACTTGTTGCGCTAGTCAATCGGTCGGTTGCTGTTGTGTGGCCGACGTGGCTTGTGCAGCCACGAGTTGTTGTGCTGTCGTCATCAAAGCAGCAATTTATTGGTTCTGAAACTGAAAAGCTTGTGTTAGATCCGTCAGCCTGCCGCGGTGGTCTCGTGGTTCTAGGCGCGCAGTCCGGAACCGCGGGACTGCTACGGTCACAGGTTCGAATCCTGCCTCGGGCATGGGTGTGTGTGATGTCCTTAGGTTAGTTAGGTTTAAGTAGTTCTAAGTTCTAGGGGACTAATGACCACAGAAGTAAAGTCCCATAGTGCTCACAGCCATTTTTTAGATCCGTCACATTGGCCATCTGCGGCTGAGGCGCTGGGGCTGGGGTAGAGGGGGTGGGGTAGCCATGGCTTACACAAATATGTTATACGAAAAAAGCAATCAAAGCCTCAGAAAAGAGAAATTTGATTAGTTCTGCTGCTCCCCTCGTGGAATACATGTAAGAATACAATAAGAAATTAGCAACACTTGATTACGAGCACCCCTACAAGTAAAAACACAAGAAAAGCAAGTACATCTGCACTGAATTATACTCGTCGCCAGTTTTTGTGTCGACTCGTTGTCACTGTAGGCTTGTACCCTGGGAAGCAAGGAGACAATGTTGTTTGGTGGCCGGTATCTTCTTCTATAACACAAACTGCACGCTTGTATTAACAAGGTTCTTTATTCATAAGAACAAGAAGTTACTTAAGACAGTCCAGGTGTTGTGGTACCAGTTCTTCTGTAATAGTCCACGGTAGCCTCACTGCTGGTGAAGTACACGTCCCGCTATGCACACTACCCTGGTCACTAGGTACTGACTGACTCTGAGTTAGAGGCTGAGCTAACTGTGAATGCAATTCCCTCTGGGCTGCGACTGATGACTCGACTCGTTGACTCACTGGATGACTGCCCAGGATTGACCAGGCCCTCCGGTCTACAGCGGCTATCTAAATACTGGCGGCCGAGAGGTCATTGGCGGCGCGTCCCCTGCGAGTCTGTTTTTGGCCTCTCTCTTCATAGGTGCATTGCTTGTGCCTACTATCGATCTTCTCGCAACCTCTTTGCCACGTGGTGCGCTAGCGACAGCTTAGGCCAGCACATATATTATTGTCAGTCGTACAGATCATGATGGCAAGTTTATGTCATGTCCATTTCCATATCTCGTTAGCAGCGCTGCAAATAAAACGGTGGAGGAGTGTATCAGTGTTCTGACAGTCCAGTATTTGACAAGCCGATCCTGAATAGACGCTCGTTTGTGCTTCTGGTGTTGTATAAAGTGCAATACCATGTAGCTGCCGGCCACTGTGGTCGAGCGGTTCTAGGCGCTTCAGTCTGGAACCACACTGCTGCTGCGCTTGCAGGTTCGAATCATACGTCGGGCATGGATGTGTGTAGTTTTAAGTCTACGGGACTGATGACTTCAGATGTTAAGTCCCATATTGCTTAGAACCATTTGAATCACGTAGCTCATACATGCGACAGTAAGGTTGTAACATCAATATTTTGCCAAACTTTACTCCAAGTGATTGTGGGGAAGTTCTTTGCTAATTTGCTTACACACTTATCTTCTGCCAGCACTTTATAGACTTCCTTGCTTGTTCAGTTCCTTACCCTTTATCTGACGTAGCTATTCTCTATAATATATGTTTTAATATGCAACAACCTATAACTAATATGGCCGACCATAGCTGGAAACGTGCTATCTGGAGGAGATGCAACATTCACAACGTCTGCTGTGGGGTTTCCGTCACCTGTTGCTAGGACATTGGCTGTCCTAAATATCAACAGAGCTCTGCATTTATCTCTAACGTTGGTGAGCCTTAAGCCACCATTTGTTTCAGGTAGATTCATGGTTTGGTAATTAACCATAAGGACACACCATGTCCATATGAACCGCGCTGGAACAGATTCATTGCGATTCCGTATTGTTGGAGGCAAGGGGAAAATACTTGCGAGGGAGTACACCTTAGAAAGCATAGCAAGATTTATCAGCGTGATTTTTTTTCTGTTATTACTAGAAGACGAGTGGAATTCTTTCTTAATATCGCTCAGATGTTACTGAGCTTCATATTCAAATTCAAGGCTGTTGTCTGGGTAGGAAATTGGAAATTTGTGGTAAGGTCTTATGGGACCAAATTGCTGAGGTCATAGGTCCCTAAGCTTACGCTCTGCTTAACCTAACTTCCACTAAGGGCAACACACACCCATGCCTGAGGGAGGACTCGAACCTCCGACTGGGAGAGTCTCGCGGACCGTGACAATACGCCGTAGACCGTGCGCCTACCGGATGCGGCTAATCGTAGGACATTTGCTAAACCACATCCCTAGAAGTTTGATGCTATCTGCTTTTCTACTGGTCCAGTTTCAATGAATCATATCCCTCGACCTAACTGCAAAATGCTGGATTTACTTACATTGACTTTAGCTCCATAATAGTAACTACATGTTTGAATCACGTCTTGTATCTTCATAACATCGGTTGGATCAGACATGTACATGGCCAGGTCATCTCTGTAACATCTACAAACATATTTGTTGCCTCCAGTTTCATTTCCATTAAGCTCCTCAGATAGTGGTCGTAGAACTTGATCGTTTGATATTCAGAACAGTAGCATCGAGAGGGGGCAACCTTGTCGTATCGACGCTACAATGGGAATTCTTTATGTTAATTGTCCATTTACAAGAATTCTTGAAGTTACATGAATGTATAATCTCCTGATGATATTTGCAAAAACTGGCTTCAATCTCATTTTCAACATGACGCGTAACAGGTAGTTGTGATGGACCCTGTCGAACGCTTTGTCTATGTCTAACAACATGATGGTCACTCTGAAGTTGGATGCCGAAGCGACATCCGTTAGATCACAGTATACCTACAGCGCTTGCTGTATTGTCCTCCTAGGGACGGTACGTGTCTGATACTGACCTATGTGGAGACCAACAATGGTGTTCAGTCGGTGAAGCAATACGGTAACAGCTAGCTTCGTAGTCAGCGTTTAGAAGCGATTTAGGATGAGTGTTTTGCAAATCATTAGCGCAGTTCTCTTTAGGGATCAACATTATGAGCTCTTCTAAAAACTCACAAGGAAGTGTGGCAGACGTACAAAATGGCTCTGAGCACTATGGGACTTAACTTCTAAGGTCATCAGTCCCCTAGAAGTTAGAACTAATGAAACCCAACTAACATAAGGACATCACACACATCCATGCCCGAGGCAGGATTCGAACCTGCGACCGTAGCGGTCGCGCGGTTCCAGACTGTAGGGCCTAGAACCGCTCGGCCATCCCGGCCGGCGGCAGACGTACATTTTTCGTTGAGCACTGCGGCCAACATACTGCCGATCAAATTCCAGTACTTTAAGTAAAACCCTACCCGTAATCCATCAGGTTCAGCGTGTTTGTTTTCCGCGGTTCCTTTCAACGCTTCATACAGTTCTCTTCAGTAATCTGAGAGTCCAGATCTTCAATTTCTGCTTCCGTCATAGTCGGTTCAGTGCAGTTTAAAAAACCCTCAAAATTGTCGTTGTCGTCGGTGTCTTCTGCAGAATATAGTCTCGTTGGACAAAATTTTTGGTGTACTGTGGGTGGATAAGTTGTCATCAATCACCATTTCATGCTCGATGTCGCTTTTGTCTCTCGATCTTATTTTAACTCCCTATATTTGTTGACGTTTCAAAGCGTTATTTTGGCTTTGACCCGTTTTATTTCCATGATGTGACGTGGCATATTTGCAGCATCTCCATGTAATTCTCTTAGACACCGGAAGTAGAATTCCATTGTGTGTGTTTCCCACCATTTCTTTTGAAAAGCATAACTTTTTAGTAAATTTCGTATATCTGGTTTTGTGTGTGTTACCCACCATTCCAGCTTAGTTCTGCAGCGCCGTATGTTCCTTAAGCACATTTACCAACCTCAATTTAACTCGTGCTCAAGCTGTGCCCATCAGGTGTGAGATATTGAATTTCCACACACTCCTACCCCTAAATGTCCTTTGCCTTGGCATGTTAATATTAGACACAACTGCCAAATGAGCAGACAAACTGAAAGGACAAGTTTCTGCGCTGAATACACTCTTTCTCAGGGTACTAGAGACGTAGATTTGGTCTATCCTGCTCATAGAGTGGCTAGTAATATAGGTGAACCCTGGGTTCCCTCTTGGCTAGCTGTGCAAGATGTCAACGAGGTGCAATCCCTTCACTAAGTCTCCCACATCTAATCCTATGTTGGGATCGGGTGATTTGTCGGAGGCGGAAAGGACACAGTCGAAATCTCCAGCAAGGTTGGATTTCTGTTTCGCAGGATTGATTAATTCAACTATGCTTTCCTGAAAGAAGATAGTTTTAGCCAGTGTGGCTTGCGAACCGAGCTGTGTCTGTTTCGGCAGAAATTCCTCATCCACTTCCTAACTTTTTAACACGTCTAGGTATAGTTCCATCCTTGAATGACGCGGGGGTACCGCTTTTAGGTCCTCTATTGAGGATGGCATTGTATATCGCGATATGTCCCACCCTGTTTACTCACACTTCGTGCAACATGACTGTCTTACCGAAAGTATATATAAAATCTCGTATGCACTCTATTTTAGTCAGATTAGAGATTCTGTTAATGTTAACGGTAGCTGTTCTATATTTCAAATAACTTCCGGGAATTCAGCCAGGTAAAACTTTCAGCGACTGCCGATATTTCGGCGGGAGAACACCCCTCCATTTTCAAGGCAACCTGCAACGGACAGGCGACGTACATGCAAATTTAAAACCTCGGTTCTCGGACTGACGCAGGAAAGATAACACACACACTGAACACTAGTGCCACCAAAGATGATCAAAGTCAGAGCTGTCGATAGTGAGACTACGAACTCGCAGGTGAGGTAGCATTGACTCTGTCCCTCCGTTTTTTTGACAAGATAGAGAGCCGGATTCGAAATAGAGTTTAAACAAAAACCTCCATCCCTGTTACCGAGGTTACTCGCTAATTTAATCTCAACTGCCTTCTTAATAACACTGTCCCAATAGCTTGACGTGCATGTCAATATCTCTGTGTGTTATTATATAACGTAATTTGCATGTACGTTGCAGTTTGCCTTGAAAATGACGGGGTGTTCTTCCGCCGAAATATCGGCGGTCGCTGAAAGTGTTACCTGGCTGAAATCCCCGAAGTTATATGAAAGTTGTATACGCCAGGAGAACTCAGGTCTCACAAGCTGTTCTATATGATTGTAAATCAGTACCAGTACTCATTTCGGTCAGTCCTCGATTCACAGCTGTGCTTTAATAGAAGTCGTCTTCCATGTCTGCACCCATGCCATGCCACCGAGCGTCCCTGTATCGCGTCCGCCACCGTGTGTTGCTGGCAGATTCCACTCTTCCATTTCTTCATGCCTAGGTGTGTTGTCATGTAATGTTGCAGACACGTCCTTGCTGTACGGAGTGAGATTTTCAATACGTCCCTGTGTTCTACGCCAGCCATTTGGTATTCTTTGCTTTGGAGTTTCTCCTGAAATTTTTTCCGATTCTTCGAGCCTCGTCTTCGAGAGTCGCCGCCATTGCTTGGTTATGAACACCTTCTTCCTTATCGTCTTCCGATGCCTGTGGATGGTTGGCTTTCCGTGTTCCCTTTTTCTCATTTCGTGCCTCCGTAGGTTGGTTGTTCGTATTTGCTGAAATTTTTTTTTTAAATTTTTTGTGGTGTTTTTGTATTCCTCTAATTTTCCTATTTCACGGTCTGACAGTTCTGCCACCCATGATTTCTTCGCCATTTATTGGTGATCTTATTGTCTTTCCGATGGTGTGTCATGTAGTTTCTGTAGTGCCTGCTTCGCTTTTCCTCTCAGGTGGGCGCACTTTTTTTCAATTCTGTGATGGGCAATCCTCCGTTTTTTGTTTTCTGTGGTGGAGCTTTCTGTCGTTTCGTCGTTTGTCATCTGTGATACAGTCTCCTGTGCGGACTTCTGTTGAGTATTTGGAGCTGGGGTCATGTCGTTGTCGCTTGTGCGCAATATCTGCCCCACTGCCTCGTTCATTGTCGTGGGGTCGCATGTCTGCGTTTTCTGCTTTGGTCTTTTCCATTCGTGCTTCCTCTTCGACGTGGCCCGCAGGGTCATCAGTAACTTCCTCTGATGTCTCAGCTAGGGTTCCAAGAACTGCTGGGACGTACGTTATCAGTAGTTGGCAGTTGTGGCATAATGGGTGGGACAGCTGCCTCCCTCGTCCGTAGTTGGCTCACTCGGCGCTCCGGACACTGAAAGGGTACATGCCGCGTGGAACCACATCCAGTGCATGCTGTAGGCTGCCCCTCATAAATATCAATAGCCCTATATCCACAGACGATTATACGTGAGGGAACATTCCAAGTCCTGTTTTCATAACAGTAACATCACCGACATTGCCGACAGAATGTTCAGTATAATCCACAAGTAGGTCACATTTTTCGGGATTCTTTAACTTAAGATAGACGGATTACTACTGGTCGACGGATGAATTTCAGCAACACTACGTGATCAAAAGTATCCTGACACCACCAAAAACATACGTTTTTCATATTAGGTCATTGTGCTGCCACCTACTACCAAGTACTTCATATCAGTGACCTCAGTAGTCATTAGACATCGTGAGAGGCGAGAGTGGGTCGCTCCGCTGAACTCACGGACTTCGAACGTGGTCGGGTGATTGGGTGACACTTATGTCATACGCCTGTACGCGAAATTCCCACACTAGGTCACTGTTTCCAATGTGATAGTAATATGCAAACGGGAAGGGGCACGCACAGCACAAAAGCGTACAGGCCGACGTCGTCTGCTGACTGACAGAGACCGCCAACAGCTGAAGAGGGTCGTAATGTGTAATAGACAGACATCTATTCACAGGAGTTCCAAACTGCATTAGGATCCACTGCAAGCACTATGGCAGTTAGGCGGGAGGTGAGAAAACATGAATTTCATGGTCGAGCGGCTGCTCATAAGACACACATCACGCCAGTAAATGCCAAACGACAGCCTCCCTTGGTGCAAGGAGCGTAAACATTGGACGTTTGAACAGTGGAAAAACGTTGTGTGGAGTGATAAATCAGAGTAAACAATATGGCGATCCGATGGCAGGCTGTGGTTATGGCGAATGTTATGGCGAATGCCCGGTGACCGTCATCTGCCAACGTTTGCAGTGAAATTAGTAGAATTCGGAGGCGGTAGTGTTATGGTATGGTCGTATTTTTCATGGAGAGGGCTAGTACCTCTTGTTGTTTTGCGTGGCACCATCACAGCACAGGCCTACATTGTTGTTCTAAGCACCTTCTTGCTTCTCACTATTGAAGAGCAATTCGGGGATGGCGATTGCATCTTTCAACACGATCGAGCACCTGTTCATAATGCACGGCCTGTGGCGGAGTGGTTACACGACAATAATACCCCTGTAATGGACTGGCCTGCACAGAGTCCTCACCTTTGGGATGTTTTGGAATGCCGACTTCGTGCCAAGCCTCACCGACCGACATCGATACCTCTCCTCAGTGCAGCACTCTGTGAAGAATGGGCTGCCATTCCTCAAGAAACTTTTCAGCACCTGACTGAACGTATACCTGCGAGAGTGGAAGCTGTCATCAAGGCTAAGGGTGGGCCAACACCATACTAAATTCCAGCACTACCGATGAAGTTCGCCAAGAACGTGTAGGTCATTTTCAGCCAGGTGTCCGGATACTTTTGATCACTTGGTGTATAATTCCACAATTAGATCACATTTTTCGGGATTCTTTAGCTTAAGACAGACAGTCTACTACTGGTCGAAGGAAGGATTCCAGTTATATCCTCAGTTAACTGATTCTTCCATAAAGTCCTCTACCACAAACGGCTTAGGTCGTGCATAGTTATTGTCAAACATAAACTTCAAAGTGTCCTTCCTTACAGGTTCTGCCATCAAAAATGCTGTCTGATCTGTGGCAATAAGTTACGACAGTTCAACGGCGTTAAACTCACTAAGAACACCACACGGCCGGCCTGTGTGACCGAGCGGTTCTAGGCAGTTCAGTCTGGAACCGCGCGACCGCTACGGTCGCAGGTTCGAATCCTGCCTCGGGCATGGATGTGTGTGATGTCCTTAGGTTAGTTAAGTTCTAAGTTCTATGGGACTGATGACCTCAGATGTTAAGTCCCATAGAGCTCAGAGCCATTTGAACCATTTTTGAACACCACACGGCTACCAGCAGCGGAGACGTAAGCACAACCCGCTTCTCTCGCCACAGCCGCCGGGGCCAAACGCGTAGTCAGCTATCCCAAGCCCGTCCTCCCAGCTTTACTCCCTTCAGTGCCTCATTAGGCAAGATTAGCACTCCTGGGATAAAGGATATTGCGGTGCCACGGATTAGCCATAGCCTGGGGCTAAGCCGTGTCTCCGCAATATTCTTTCTTCCAGGCGTGTTAAGTGTTGTATGTTTCGCAGGAGAGCTTCTGTGAAGTTTGGGAAGTATTAGATGAGATACTGGCGGAAGTATAGCTGTGAGAAGTGGCTGTAAGTCGCGCTTGGGTAGCTCTCGTGGTAGTGCACTTTTCAGTGAAATGCAAAGGCTCCGATTTCGGTTTTCTATCCCGAAAACAATTTTTAATTTGTCGAGAAGTTTCAATAAATTATTTTGATTACGTTAACGTAGCGAAAAATTTGTTTTGGCTGATTCATTTTACCATTTTTATCCATCTTTCCCTCCTGTTTTAATGTTTTTTTTTTATATGTTTTCTTTCTATCCTTCGTTCGGGCACCAGGCAGACCTAATTCTCGGCGGAATTTCCCCAGACGCCACAACCATTCGTGCCCCTGTGATTATCGCTTGTAGTTTCTTTAATTGTACGGTGATAATTGTCCGCATACCCTCTTAGAGTAAACAACACAAATCGCGATGTGACGCAGTTTTCAACAATACTGCGGGCTCTATAACGCCCCGTGCCGTATCTTAGCAACAGCCTGAGACGATTCGAATGGCGAGCAACACGAGTGTTCCTGACCGCATTCAGCAAAACCTTCAAAATTCGCGAAATGCAGTAGGGGCACGGGCAACAATGGCGGTGTATGGTAAGTCATGAACCAGCATCTTACTTCTGCGAATCCTTAGCAGCCAAAACAAGAGACGTCGAATCAATTGTACCTTTCTGCGGACGCATAACACAAATTCTCACGTCAGATATGTTTAATGAATATGGAGACCTTCGACACAGCAATTATATTCAGGGTGATTTAATTCTGCAAACCAATCGTCCAGACTGTTTATCGCGGTTAGTCTAAAGCAGTTTGTATTGGAGACAAATTAATTTTATAAATCTTGTAATTAGAGTGAGATCGGAATACTACAAATTATAAATGCTCATATGGAGCTGCCCGTGCCAAGTGCTTGTCGTATTCGCTCGTTTAAATAACGTTCGACAAGTTTGGTACATCGCCAAGCTGTCTTGAAACACACGTTTTCTAGGGCCCTATCGTAAGAAATAATATACCTTTAAAAGCATTTATAACGAGTTGTAGATGAATTTCAGGCATTAAGTGCTATTTGTGATTCCAACTGTCAGCTTTTACCAGTCACATCCTGTGTGACGTCATGAGTTCACGATGTGAAGAATGTACTACATGATGTACTGGCGTTGTTATTAAATTTTATCTGTGGTTCACTTAGTAACTGACGTAAAATATGCTGTTTTTTGCAATTATGTTGCTATTTTCGAGGGTGTGGCTAGGCAGGAACCTAAGTGAACAGCCCGAATTGCTGTGAGTGAATCAAGTGGCAATCGTATTTATAATCTTGTTTCTCCTAAATATACAGGGCTATTACAAATGATTGAAGCGATTTCATAAATTCACTGTAGCTCCATTAATTGAAATGTGGTCACGACACACTACAGATACGTAGAAAAACTCATAAAGTTTTGTTCGACTGAAGCCGCACTTCAGGTTTCTGTCGCCAGAGCACTCGAGAGCGCAGTGAGACAAAATGGCGACAGGAGCCGAGAAAGCGTATGCCGTGCTTGAAATGCACTGACATCAGTCAGTCATAACAGTGCAACGACACTTCAGGACGAAGTTCAACAAAGATCCACCAACTGCTAACTCCATTCGGCGATGGTATGCACAGTTTAAAGCTTCTGGATGCCTCTGTAAGGGGAAATCAACGGGTCGGCCTGCAGTGAGCGAAGAAACGGTTGAACGCGTGCGGGCAAGTTTCACGCGTAGCCCGCGGAAGTAGACGAATAAAGCAAGCAGGGAGCTAAACGTACCACAGCCGACGCTTTGGAAAATCTTACGGAAAAGGCTAAAGCAGAAGCCTTACCGTTTACAATTGCTACAAGCCCTGACACCCGATGACAAAGTCAAACGCTTTGAATTTTCGGCGCGGTTGCAACAGCTCATGGAAGAGGATGCGTTCAGTGCGAAACTTGTTTTCAGTGATGAAGCAACATTTTTTCTTAATGGTGAAGTGAACAGACACAATGTGCGAATCTGGGCGGTAGAGAATCCTCACGCATTCGTGCAGCAAATTCGCAATCACCAAAAGTTAACGTGTTTTGTGCAATCTCACGGTTTAAAGTTTACGGCCCCTTTTTCTTCTGCGAAAAAAAACGTTACAGGACACGTGTATCTGGACATGCTGGAAAATTGGCTCATGCCTCAACTGGAGACCGACAGCGCCGACTTCCATCTTTCAACAGGATGGTGCTCCACCGCACTTCCATTATGATGTTCGGCATTTCTTAAAAAGGAGATTGGAAAACCGATGGATCGGTCGTGGTGGAGATCATGATCAGCACTTCATGTCATGGCCTCCACGCTCTCCCGACTTAACCCCATGCGATTTCTTTCTGTGGGGTTATGTGAAAGATTCAGTGTTTAAACCTCCTCTACCAAGAAACGTGCCAGAACTGCGAGCTCGCATCAACGATGCTTTCGAACTCATTGGAAATGTCGTGTGGCTAGGACCTCCCGTCGGGTAGACCGTTCGCCTGGTGCAGGTCTTTCGATTTGACGCCACTTCGGCGACCTGCGCGTCGATTCGAACTCATTGATGGGGACATGCTGCGCCGAGTGTGGGAGGTACTTGATTATCGGCTTGATGTCTGCCGAATCACTAAAGGGGCAAATATCGAACATTTGTGAATGCCTAAAAAGACTTTTTGAGTTTTTGTATGTGTGTGCAAAGCATTGTGAAAATATCTCAAATAATAAAGTTATTTTAGAGCTGTGAGATCGCTTCAATCATTTGTAATCCCTGTATATGGCTACTTTTTTCCGAATATGGTATGATTTCCGAAGGTGACTTTAAGTAAGGCCCAAGAGCAAAGCTTAAATTGCTACATGTGAAACGATTTGCAGCTATATTTATAATCTTGGTTCTCACAAAAATTTTGCTGTTTTTCTTTTTTTAGAATGTCGCACGATCGCCGAGTTTGTGGTTAGGCAGCAACCTAAGGGGATAGCTATATAGCTTTCAGTTCTCCATTTCACGGTTCATTATTTTTCGTGACTTTTCATAGTGTTTATTTCTGCTACGACTTTTTTTGTGTGTCTATACGAGTCAAGTCGTGATTTTTCATAGAGTGTGTTTATTTCTGCTGCGACTTTTTTTGTGTGTCTATACGAGTCTAGTTGTCGATTCCAACATGGGTTATTTTTAGCGTTTTACAAGTAGCTTAGTGAACGATACGAACAAGTCAAATCCTTAACGAAATAATTAACAGCCAGTAAAAATGAGGAATAACGGAATGTGGAATCAACAATTAGAGTGATAGCATGGATGACAATTCTCAAAGAATGCACAATTCACACCTACTGTAACAACAGCAGTAAAGAAAGCAACACCAAAACAGCATAATATACAGTGCATTCTTTTAGAATTTTCGTATCTGGTACCGCTCTAATTGCCGATTCTACGTTCCTTTATTACGTCATTTTCTTTTAGTGGGTTGCTAATTCCTTTAGGATTCAACTTATGATATTGCTTCCTGTACTACTGCAAAAACGCTGTTGTTGTTGTTGTGGTCTTCAGTCCTGAGACTGGTTTGATGCAGCTCTCCATGCTACTCTATCCTGTGCAAGCTTCTTCATCTCCCAGTACCTACTGCAACCTACATCCTTCTGAATCTGCTTAGTGTATTGATCTCTTGGTCTCCCTCTACGATTTTTACCCTCCACACTGCCCTCCAATGCTAAATTTGTGATCCCTTGATGCCTCATAACATGTCCTGCCAACCGATCCCCTCTTCTAGTCAAGTTGTGCCACAAGCTCCTCTTCTCCCCAATTCTATGCAGTACCTCCTCATTAGTCATGTGATCTACCCATCTAATCTTCAGCATTCTTCTGTAACACCACATTTCGAAAGCTTCTATTCTCTTCTTGTCTGAACTATTTATCGTCCACGCTTCGCTTCCATACATGGCTACACTCCATACAAATACTTTCAGAAACAACTTCCTGACACTTAAATCTATACTCGATGTTAACAAATTTTTCTTCGTCAGAAATGCTTTCCTTGCCATTGCCAGTCTACGTTTTATATCCTCTCTACTTCGACCATCATCAGTTATTTTGCTCCCCAAATAGCAAAACTCCTTTACTACTTTAAGTGTCTGACTTCCTAATCTAATTCCCTCAGCATCACCCGACTTAATTTGACTACATTCCATTATCGTCGTTTTGCTTTTGTTGATGTTCATCTTATACCCTCCTTTCAAGACACTGTCCATTCCGTTCAACTGCTCTTCCAAGTCCTTTGCTGTCTCTGACAGAATTACAATGTCAAAAAACGCTATAATTAGCAAACCATGGAATCGACGACTGGAATTGACCTATGTAGCTCAAATCTAATTACCGGTTCCTAGATATTTTATTTATCATGGTAGTACAGAAAGCGACACCAAAAACAGAAATCCTGTAGCAAAGAACTACACACACCTACTACGAAAACAACGCTGAAAATAATTAATGTTGGAATCGATAAGTAGAACTGTCCTGTATAGCTCCATTCTATTTATCGATTCCAAGATTTGTTTGTGTATTTTCGTTACCTGTGTAGTGCCCTTACTCTATGGAATTCAGTATTTTTTTCTCCTTATTTCCTGCTTATGTCCTTGTTACGTTTTCTGTATATTTTCTGTTTTGCAGGTGTTGTGTTAGATGTTAGTTGCCCCCGCCCAAAACCTCCACCTTCCCACGTTAATCCCGTTAGATTCAATATCTGTTACTAAGAAGCACCACTATTCCATAACATTACGTGTTTACTATGCGCAATATTGTAGTGAACTGTAAACATCGTATATGGTTCTTTCACGACTACTCACGTAAACTCTGACTATAATTGAGGCATTGAGAACCACAAGGGCCCGAATAACATACACAAAGTTTTGAGAAAAGTAGATGTTTGTGAAAATAAAATTTATAGGGAAACCACCAGTTTCATAGTTTTGACTTTCCGGTTGGAAACCGTAACACATCAACTAAAATGGTGTTCAGATTTAAATTATCTGCCCTTCTTCTTCTTTTTCCCAGCCTGTATGCCGTATCTTCACGGGGTGAGTATGTTAATTTGTCAGTGGTACAGGGAGCACGATGCCCCTTCCTGTTGCCAACCCTTCCCAACCTCCTCCAACTTCTTTGGGCACAGTTTTGGCAGACTATGAAGGGCGCAGGATTACCTCGGTCCTGCTTATATCAACTTTTATGCTGTACTATATTTTTGACAGTTGATTTTTCTCAAAATTTCACTGGGAACGAAGTACTCAAGACAAATCAAACATATTAGTGCAAAATACGTGTTTTGGCAAACTCATACGCATTTTTAAGGCGTGATATCTAGAAACACGCAAGGAATAAAAGAATTGTGCACACAACTTTGTCGTAAGTTTTATCATCTACAAAAGTTATTCAGGCTATTTTAACCGAAATTCCATTGGACGGGAGATATGTGGGGGAAAAGGATTTTGCCATGATTTCGGCTGGTTTGCTCAAATATGGCCGAGTGCACATATGCGCTCCACTGGCGAGATTTGGATTTTACGACAGGAGGCCAGTGCATGCAAAACACTAAAAAACTGGAAGTACAGGGATGATTACGATCGCGGATCATTAATTTCACTGGACTGCACACCTGCGTATGTCAGATATATTCTAGTGTAAAGTTCTAACGTAAACAACAGCTCCCCCCTCGCTGCTACTGGTATACTTTGAGGTCTGAGTTACTGTAATAGCCCCTCTCACTCTTATCAATTCGATTGACTACTTAATTAAATTGATCAATTAATTAACCTCTCCCCCTCTGATAAACCCCCTCCCCTCCCAACCTCACATTCAGTTGGTCTGTCATTTGGAGGGAATTCGATTGTAGTGGATGGAATATTGTTTAAACAATTTAAACTCTGTATAGAATATTGTTTAGTTATTTATGGCAGTGTATGGAATATAGTTTATTTATTCAGTTAAAGAATTTGTCTGGAAACAGATTGCTGTTTATGAAAAATTGTTTAAACGAATTAGACAATGTGTGGAATATTTTTATTTAAACAATTTAGGGGATTCAAGGCAGTGTATGGAATATAGTTTATTTATTTATTTAATGAATTTTTCAGGAAAATGATCAGCACCACTGCCGCCCCACCCTCACCTCCCTCACCCGCTCCAATCTTCCCCTTCCCCTCCTCTACCTGGAAACTGGCGGCTCTGCAGTGGAGAGGAAGGATGTCACGAAGGGAAATTCAAGGGTACATTGTTCTTTTTATGAAAAAAAAATCAGTTTGCCGGGCTTGGATTTCACTTTCTCATCATTCTCTGCTGTTTGAAAAGATGCAGGTCTTGTGAGAAGTAATTACATCGATCACATTTCTTTTTTTATTCCGATTGCGCGAGGAATACCGTCATGAAACACACGTCACACGTAATTACACATAGTTAAAAATCTTTCGATCGCGAAGTATGCAGCGCCCACCGTGCCCTGTCCGCTGGACTGCACAGGACGCCACCGCACCTGCTCCAGGGAGTCGGGATGCACCGGTGGCCCCCACAAAGTGACAACGTGGCCGTCAGCAGCCAAACCGAGCGCAGGCGTCAGTTCAGGTTCCGCAAGGATAAGGCGGTAGCATACCTGTGATACATAACACCTGATAAATAAGTGTCAAAATACGTGTTCATCTAGGCACCGTTGCTGGCGCGATGATGCAAAACTGCAGGTCTAGTGCTTTAGAAATCTGTTCCAATGCTTACCAGAACTGCTCAGGGTGCAGTCTTCCTAGTGATCCTAATGGGAAATGCAAGCTGTGTCCAGCTGCGCACGCGTGTTTACCTGCCCAGCGTGGCTGATGCATCACTGCACAATGTTAGCGTAGTGACTCACCATCTAAAAGTTCTCAATATTGTACTGACGCCACATGGCTGTGTAAATAACCTCTCGAAAATTGTAAAGTGTCGCAGAAATAGTTAACGGTCGCTTTTTTAGGAGCTTTCATGATGTCTCAGCTCGTCTGCACGGAAGTTCCTGACCTGACAGAACCTGTTTACGAAAATAGCCTAGAATAACGCTGAATATACGAGGTGCGGCTAGAAAAAAACCGGACTGATGCTGGAAAAAACATTTATTTACAATTATTTACAATTTCATGTTATCTCCTTCAATGTACTCTCCTCCTCGGTCTCTACACCGCTCCATACGAATTTTCCACTGTTCATAGCAATGCTGCAGATCATTTTCGGTAAGTCCATACATTACTTCCGTCGCTTTTTCTTTTACTGCTTCAACAGTCTCAAATCTAGTTCCTTTCAAAGCTGACTTGACTTTAGGGAAAAGAAAAAAGTCACAGGGGGCCAAATCAGGTGAGTAGGGTGGATGATCTAAGATGGGAATGTTGTGTTTTGCCAAAAACGTCTTCACTGACAACGCACTGTGAGGTGGGGCATTATCTTGGTGAAGGATCCATGACTTTTTTCTCCACAAATCGTTCCGTTTTCTCCGTACTCGCTCACGTAGGGTAGCCAGGACGCTAATGTAGTAATGCTGATTCACTGTTTGTCCCTCTGATACCCAATCAATGTGCGCAATCCCTTTGATGTCAAAAAAAAAAAAAAACAATCATCATTGCCTTGAATTTCGATTTTGACATTCGTGCTTTTTTTTGTCGTGGAGAACCAAGAGTTTTCCAATGCATCGATTGGCGTTTAGTTTCGGGATCGTAAGTAAAAAAACCACGATTCATCGCAAGTAATAAGATTTTGTAAGAAGGTGGGATCACTTTCAATGTTTTCCAGGATGTCAGAACAAATCATTCTTCGGCGTTCCTTCTGTTCAATTGTGAGACACTTTGGAACCATTTTTGAACACACTTTGTTCATGTTGAAACTTTCATGAAGAATCTGCCAAACACTTTCCTTGTCAACTCCTGTTAACTCAGACACTGCTCTGATTGTTAAACGGCGATCTTGTCGAACAAGTTTACCGATTTTTTCAATGTTTGCATCAGTTTTTGCTGACAATGGTCTGCCAGTGCGAGTGTCATCACTGGTGTCTTCGCGGCCATCTTTAAATCGTTTAAACCACTCAAACACTTGTGTTCGCGATAAACAATCATCGCCGTACACTTGTTGTAACATTACAAACGTTTCATTTGCAGATTTTCCTAGTTTGAAACAAAATTTGATGTTAACACGCTGTTCTTTCTGTACACTCAACATTTTCCGACGCACAGACAAAACGTCAACTACTTAAAACAGAAGCCCCGGGCAGACTGAGTGCAGGAGGCAGGTGAAACTCGAGCAGTAGGCGGAGCGAGAGTCACGTGACAGGCCACGCGACTTTCAGCCTTATTGCATTCGTTTTATTGTTTCACCAGTACTAGTCCGGTTTTTTTCTAGCCACACCTCGTATTCCACCTGATGCTCCTAACGTGGCACCCTTCCTGGAAATCGTTAAGTCCTGCTTTCAACAAACTTCTCTGAAACACAAATGTTCTCACTGCTATACAGGGTGGTCCATTGATAGTGACCGGGCCAAATATCTCACAAAATAAACGTCAAACGAAAAAACTACAAAGAACGAAACTCGTCTAGCTTGAAGGGGGAAACCAGATGGCGCTATGGTTGGCCCGCTAGATGGCACTGCCATAGGTCAAATGGATATTATTGCGTTTTTAAATAGGAACCCCCACATTTTATTGCATATTCGTGTAATACGTAAAGAAATATGAATGTTTTAGTTGGACCACTTTTTTCGCTTTGGGATAGATGGCGCTGTAATAGTCCCAAACATATGGCTCACAATTTTAGATGAACAGTTGGTAACAGATAGGTTTTTTAAATTAAAACACAGAATGTGGGTACATTTGAACATTTTATTTCGGTTGTTCCAATGTGATACATGTACCTTTGTGAACTTATCATTTCTGAGAACGCATGCTGTTACAGTGTGATTACCTGTAAATACCACATTAATGCAGTAAATGCTCAAAATGATGTACGTCAACCTCAGTGCATTCAGCAATACGTCTAACTACATTCCTCTCAACAGCGAGTAGTTCACCTTCCGTAATGTTCGCATATGCATTGACAATGCGCTGATCATGTGGTCAGGCGTTGTCAGTGGATCACGATAGCAAATATCCTTCAACTTTCCCCACAGACAGAAATCCGGGGACGTCAGATCTGGTGAATGTGCGGGCCATGGTATGGTGCTTCGACGACCAATCCACCTGTCATGAAATACGCTGTTCAATACCACTTCAACTGCATGCGAGCTATGTGCCCGACATCCATCATGTTTGAAGTACATCGCCATTCTGTCATGCAGTGAAACATCTTGTAGTAACATCGGTAGATCATTATGTAGGAAACCAGCATACATGGCACCATTTAGATCGCCACAGATAAAATGGGGGCCAATTATCCTTCCTCCCATAATGCCACACCATACGTTACCCCTCCAAGGTCGCTAATGCTCCACTTGTCGCAGCCATCGTGGATTTTCCGTTGCCCAATAGTGCATATGATGCCGGTTTACGTTACCACTGCTGGTGAATGACACTTCGTCACTAAATAGAGTACATGCAAAAAATCTGTCATCGTCCCGTAATTTCTCTTGTGCCCAGTAGAAGAACTGTACATGATGTTCAAAGTCGTCGCCATGCAATTCCTGGTGCATAGAAATATGGTACAGGTGCAATCGATGTTGATGTAGCATTCTCAACAAACGTTTTTGAGATTCCCAATTCTCGCGCAATTTGTCTGCTACTGATGTACGGATTAGCCATGACAGCAGGTAAAACACTTCGTCATCATCAATTGTTGTGGTTGATGTTTCACATGTGGCTGAACACTTCCTGTTTCCTTAAATAACGTAACTATCCGGCAAATGGTCCGGACACTTGGATGATGTCATTCAGGATACCGAGCAGCATACATAGCACACGCCTGTTGGACATTTTGATCACAATGGCCATACATCAACACGATATCAACCTTTTCCGCAATTGGTAAACGGTCCATTTCAACACGGGTAATGCATCACGAAGCAAATACTGTCTGCACTGGTGGAGTGTTATGTGATACCACGTACCTATATGTTTGTGACTATTACAGTGCCATCTATCACAAAGCGAAAAATGTGGTCCAACTAAAACGTTCATATTTCATTATGTACTACACGAATATGTAATAAAAATGGGGGTTCCTATTCAAAAAAAATATCCGTTTGACCCGTGGCAGCGCCATCTAGCAGGCCAACCATAGCGCCATCTGGTTTCCCCCTTCAAGCTAGACGAGTTTCGTTCTTTGTAGTTTTTTTCGTTTGATGCTTATTTCGTGGAATATTTGGCCCGGTCACTATCAATGGACCACCCTGTATAGAGGCTCCTATGTACTGTCACACAGGATGTCTTGGAATGAATGGAGCTTTATGATCAGTACTTACTGAATTTACCTGCCAAATTACTGATGCTGTCAGTATAGAAACACTGTCCACCTATTTCTTTCTGCAGACAAGACTTTCAGTCCCGAAACTAGTTTGTACAGATCGCTATATTGCACTGACAGTTAAACCCTGCTAAAGTGACCTACAGATCGTCAAATATGGAAAGACTCTTACTCAATTACACTGCTCTACCAATGAGGATGGAAGCTTGAACATAAGAGCATAAAACCGATCTCCAACCCAAAATTATGTCACCGCGTACTGTGTCGATGTAGTAAATATACAATTCGTATCTTGTGCCATATAAAATCGCCCCTTTCGCATCATTCAGACAGCTATCGACCACCAGAAACTCGTACATATACCGTGAAGACCATTGTACAAAGGCTGGGTCGGTTCCCCCTGGCACAAAGGCATCATTGTTCATGGTCCCGACCTGCTTGCTTTGCTAGTTTTCTGCACCGGTCTCCAGACTCTGGGATTACAAGATCATACGTAATTTCACACGGGTTGCCAGAATATCATACCATTTTCGCGATACTTCTCGATATCTAGTACAAAGCAATAATGAGTGCTCAGCAGTATCGCTTGTGCAGTATAATTTCGAAGATATAGACCAGAAATTATTTCTCTAGAAACTCGAAACCTTAATCAGGTGGAGCTTGCTGTAAGCCAACGAGTAACTAGAAAACGATCTCGCAGATAGATCATTGGAACAGATTTCTAAAGCGCTAGACCCACAGCTCTGCGTCATTGCGCCAGCAACGGTGCCTTGGTGAGCACATATTGCGACAAGTATTTCTCAGCTATCATGTATCAAAGGGGTGCCAGCATCTCATCCTTGCAAGACCCAAACTGACACCTGCTTGTGGTTCAGCAGCTGATGGCCACGTCGACACTTCACGGTGCATCCCGACTCCTAGGAGCATGTGCAGTAGCTTCCTGTGTGGTCCAATGGACAGGGTACAGTGGGCGGTGCGTGCTTCGCGATCGAAGGATTTTTAACTGTGTGATGGGTATTTCATGACGCTATTCCTCACGCAACCGGAATAAAAAAAAGAAATGAGAACGATATAATTACTTCTCACAAGACCTGCATGTTTCCAAACAGCAGAGAATGATGAGCAGGTGAAATCCAAACCCCACAAACTCTTTTATTTTATAAAAACCAATATACCCTTGAATTTCCCTTCATGAGATCCTTCCTCTCCACTGCAAAGCTGCTAATTTCCAGGTAGCAGATGGAGGGGAGAGAGTGAAGGGGGCGAGGGGGACGGTGATGGGGTGGCGGGGGTGGTGATCGATTTCCTGAAAAACTCTTTAAATAAATAAATAAACTTTTTAATAATAATAAAAAAAATAAACTCGAGGACACTATTGGCAAGATCCCAGGAAGGAATACAGCCATATTATTGCATGATTTTAACGCCCAGTTAGGGAAAGAGCTGAAGTATAAGTATATAGTGCGGGAATACCCAGCTCACATGCACACTAACAGAAATGGAGAATGGCTTGCAGGATTCTGTAAACCATTTAACCTAGTAACGAAATCAACAGCCCTTAAGCATCTACCAAGAAAGCAGAAGACAATGACTTCACCCAATAAACTTCTAGGAGATTTTCAAATCGTTCATGTGGCCATATCAAGAAAGTCCTGTAGAGAAGTCCAGAATGTGAGAGTGCTAAGAAAACTTAACTTGGAGTCACACCACTACCTCTCCGATTTCTGTCTAGGGATACAAGAAAGTCTCAAACTCCCAAACTCACCAAGTTTGACTTGGAAAAACTGAAAACCTGCAATATGCTTACATAGAGAATGCAAACACTAGATCATGAATGCAACAACTGGGACCAATGAAGGGACCAATTACCTGCGACCAAGCGATCACAAAGAGACAAGCAGCTTGGCTAGGATGGAGCTCACAGAAGTCCGAAACAAATATGGAGAAGTTCATAGAACAGCCCTGGCTAACTGCCAAAACCACCAGGCAGGTTAAACATCAGTACACTCAGGACCAATTGACTCCATTACATGAAGATATCAAAGAGAATAACTCTAGAAACTTTTACCAAACTTTCAAGCAAAACATTAGAAGCTATGCCCCACCCAGCTTACACTTCAGAGGACCAGATGGAAACATAGCCTATAATGACAAAGACAACTGCCACATATTGGCCAAATATTTTGAGAATCTCCTCAACTGTGAGTCCCCTAAAACCTCCTTTATCTGTTGAGACAGTCCCAGACAACCAAACTCTCGCCCTCCAACAGAAGAAGAAGTGAAAAACATCATTCAGTCCCTGAAGAATAACAAAGCTCCAAGAGAAGACGCTATAGTTGCAGAGCTGTGGAAGCAGGCTGGAGACAAAGCAATTAGCAAGTTGACCAAGATCCTATGGAACATAGAGTGGCGAAAAGAAATGGAAGAACAAAATATACTGAGCGGTATTTACCTGGTCACAAACGGAAGGGACTGGTAGTAGACTTTTTAGCTTTCACAGATGATCTGGCACTTATAGCAAGCTGAGTGGAAGTAGCAGTAAAGCAGCTCGATATGCTCAAACTCCAAGCTGCCAAGGTAGGACTTCAATTGTCACTAGAAAAGACAAAATTCCTCACCAACATCAGTGGTACTCCCAGTGTTCTACAGTTGGAACAAGGTCAAACTGAGAAAGTTGACAGATTCAAGCATCTAGGAGAATGGTTGGAACATGATCTATCAGAAGGAACAGCACTAACAACTCTTAATAAGTTACAATTAGCATATCAATTAACCAAGAACATCTATAATAAGAAATGCCTATCTTACAACAACTCAGACCTGAAAGTGTACCGGTAGCAGCGAGGGGGTAGGGTTTCCTGAGGGGGGGAGGGGCCCGGGGAACAATAAGTTAAGGACCTGTCAATCAAAAGAAAGGGTCCTTTTAGCAGAACAGTAGGTTAAGGATCTGTCAAGAAAGGAGAATAATAGGTTAATGACCTTTCAATCAAAGGAGAACAATGGGTTTGCCCCTGAGTGCATACCTGCCCCTGATGTAGGCAACTGGCACTAACAAAATACACTGGTGGGGGCTTTGGTCCACTACTCTCGTGGTCTTGTGATGTTTCCATGAAGTGAGAAGAAATTCCATCACGAAACTTTTTGACTTCGCCATAGACCAGTAGATATGTCACCCCCAATACGCATGCCTAGCTCAGAACCCCCATTTCCATATGTCAAATGTATTGGTGAGGGCAACTTGCACCTATACATGTCAGTATCATGTAGGAGAGTTTTTGAATCACTTCCCACACGTACAATATTGGATGCTAGTGTGGATTAATATACCGATTGGTATTTACCTGGACACAAACGGAAGGGGCTGGTAGTAGACTGTTTAGCTTTCGCAGATGATCTGGCGCTTATAGCAAGCTCAGTGGAAGTAGCAGTAAAGCAGCTCAATATGCTAAAACTCCTGGCTGCCAGGGTAGGACTTCAATTGTCACTAGAAAAGACAAAATTCCTCACCAACATCAGTGATACTCCCAGTGATCTCCCCACCGACATCAGTCATGGCAGTGTGAAGTTGTCGACAAAGTGGTTACGCGAGGGAACCTGTGGGACTGGATCCATATTTCACATCCTGGAACACCGTTCCGTGTACGTCAATCAAAAGAAAATGTGGGTGTGGGTTCGCAAAAGAATGGTCCATATTACCTGCACAGCACCTTTATCAATACCAATAAAAATTTACTACAACCAGACTGGCACTGCTAAACGACTGCAAAGCTATTAAAAAAGAAGTCACAACAGAAACATAAAGAATTTATCTGCAATTTTTTGCAACTCTCTCAAGTAGATTGAGGGTTTATACAGGGGATTTTCTCTTACTCTTTGAGGAAAGCCTTATTGTTTTCTCTCAAGAAAAATTTCCACCATCTCCCCTAGAGAGTCTTTGCACTGTGTTTCTTCCCAACATGTTTCAGTTGTTTCTTTAAGGGGAGTTGGTTCTTTGAGAGGCGTTTTCTTTTCAGTGTCTTCCAGACTAATTTGACATAACGTCTCTTCTTCCCATAATGAAATTACTTAATTTTGCTAGAGCAGATTTGTTTATTTTTCTTTCAGTGAAGAGGTTATTTTATTGTGATCTGAGGCTTTCCCGGCGAATGTGCTGTATCCAAGGTTGTCGGGTGTCCAGCCGGATCCGACCGTCGAAGTTCCACGATATTTCAGCGAATAACCGTTCCGCCATCATCAGGTTATTTTATTCATGTACATGAAGAAGTTATTTCGAAGTTCTTCGTGAAGAAGCTCATCTTCTACTACGATGAGTAACTTAAAAGAGTTTGGAAGACACCCCAGGACAATTTCTCCGCTCGGGACTGAGCGCGTGTGTTGTCCTCATCATCGTTTCGTCATCATCAACGCGCATGTCATCGAAGTGGCGTCAACTAAAAAGATCTGCACCAGGCAGCGGAAAATCCCCATTCCCCGCCAGTACTGCCATACGCACTATAATTTTTTTTTTATTTACTGAAGAATGTCGCTTTCCTTTAAGAACAAAAAGTGATTGGTAAACAGCAAGAGACCTGACCTTTTGCAGAAGGATCTCGTGTAACTACCCAACAACGTTAAGTTTCATTCGTTACACTTCCAGCCATATAAGTGAACACAGAACATAGGAAACTTATATGGAATGCAATATCTGCCCTATTTAATCTACCAAACAACAACTTTGGCTGAAGAGGACACCACACAGACGTGATAATAAAACGTCAGAAGCTATAAAACAGTTTCCCGACACAGAAGAAACGAATGCTGCAGTTTTTGCTGAAAAAGCAATAATCTTCAGCACTGACGTCTTTTGAAGAAAAATTAATTACATTTACGTAATATCTGTGTATTAGTAAGTCGAGTGACGTGTACGAAAGTGCTAATCATTAGACGCGTCAAAAAAAGTGGCAGTCATAATGAGAACAGGCAGCAGCATAAGTACCTACATGCTTCTTATGTATGAAACACCGTGTTTACGTTATACTGCTTTCAGTGGAGTAAGCTACAGTTATTCAGTATACGAAAGTATTTCTTAACTGAATAAGCTGTTCACTGGATCAGCGAGATTTGGTTCTTTTTACATTTATTTCGCGATCATTCATGTCTTAGTTAAGCAGAAATACAATCAAAATCAAACATTAATTTCTCAAAGTTAGGGGTTTTTATCTTGGTCAGACTGTTTAGCTACTGTGTTGCAACAAAACAATCAGAGAATAATAAATAACCCGTGGCTGAAAAAATAATCTTGTAGCAAAGGCCATTAAATGTTTGCTGTCAGTCGTCTACATCGATTATATTTTTTTAAAAATTCGTATGATTATATCATAATCAGAAATAAGACAGACAATAAATAAGTGGACTACCGATTTGAAAACAACTACGTCTTTATCCAGTATATTTAGAGAAATGGTCCTCCAGTTTTATCCAGTTACTGTCGTTTCGCCACTTATGAAGAAAAAACGTTCGATAATCGAAACTGAATTTTGAACATGGCTTCATTCTCACAAACACAAAGTTACGTACACGTATGTTATCATGTTTTGTTAGTTTGCTGTGGGTGACGTTAATCAGATTTATATGAAGTTTCTCACCTTCATCAGTCTTTCACCCTGCATTCAACACGAAACATTTTCTCGGAGACAGTTACTGTCGTTCCGCCACTTATGAAGAAAAAACGTTCGATAATCGAAACTATTTTGAACATGGCTTCATTCTCACTAACACATAGTTACGTACACGTATGTTACCATGTTTTGTTAGGTTGCTATGGGTGACATTAACCAGATTTATCTGAAATTTTCTCACGCTCGTCAATGTTTCACCCTGCATTCAACACGAAACATTTTCTTGGAGACGTACATGATATTGCGTTGTACTTATTGTTCCACGCCCTGCACGTCTCTTCATATTCGGAATAGCCACAACAGAGACAAAGTATCTCATGTTTCGGAATAACGTATTCTTTATGCATAAACAGAGATGCCGATGAGGTGGATTACGAATGGAACTCTATATCAAATAAGCAATAGTGAATCAACAATTTAGACGGTGTTTGCTCATACGACGTAGGTCCCACAACTCTCTTGCCTGACTACATTCAATGGTACTATGTTTCAACCTAACCACTCTTTATGTCAATATACTTTTCACACCTCTATGTCTTTCAAAAAATAATCTTATACTGTGTCGGCAAAATGTCCCATTTCAGTAGCTTTCACTTTATCATCATCAAATTTCTTCTTCGAAGAAATGGCTCAAATGGCTCTGAGCACTATGGGACTTGACATCCGAGGCCATCAGTCCGCTAGAACTTAGAACTACTTAAACCTAACTAAGGTAAAGACATCACACACATCCATGCCCGAGGCAGGATTTTAACCTACGACTGTAGCGGTCGCGCGATTCCAGACTGAAGAGCCTACAACCGCTCGGCCACAACAGATGGCCTTCTTCGAAGAACTTTCTTTAGTTTGGAGAAGAGGAGTAGTCATTGTTGGCTAGATCTGGACTACAGGTGGGTGGTCAGTCTCGTAGAAGCCACATTCCTTTATTGCAGCCTTCGCAACTGCCCCTGTGCGCACTGGCGCAGTGCCGTGGAGAAGACGAATACCTTGTCACAGCCTTCATCACCTCTGTAGTACGTTGGACTCGTGTTATTTGTGCAGAAGTGAAGCATAGTACTGTGTGTTCACAGTGGTATACCTTTCTTTGAAATGAACTGTAAGAATTCCTTTGGAATCACAGAAGATTGTTGCATGACCTTCTTTGTGGACTGAGTAGCCTTCGCCTTTATTTGAGGAGCATCATCTTGTTTATGCCATTCAAGAGATTCTCTTTTGGACAGAAGATCATAATAAAGAACCATAGATTCATCCCCTGTAACATACATTCCAGAACTTCTTTCTGGTTGCCACGGCACAGCTCCAAAACCTCGGTGCGCGAGTCACGCACTGTCCCTTCTGCACTGCAAAGAGAAGTCTGGCCACCCGACTTGCAGTAACCTTTTTCATGTGAAAATGACCATGCACGACCCGGAAAACGCTTGTTTTAGATAACTCTAACCTTGCTGCAATGTCCTTAACTTTCAACCGCCTGTCGCTCAGAACTTCACTTACAGAAATAGCTATAGCTTTCTCAGTCACCATCTCAGCTGGCCGACCAACAGGTGGTCATCAGCAACCTTTTTTTTTTTTTTTTTAATTATATGTCGACTCCCCCCCTCCCCCCCTCCCAGATGGAGGGGGGCGGGCTGGCAGCAGTGCAATACACCGCTCTGCAGCCTACAGATAAAGTTAAAAACATAATGAGGAGACATAACAATAAAAAGAGGTGATAAAACGGTGACTGTTTAAAACTGGTACATGGCGAAAAGTTGTGAAGAAAACATAAAAAACAAAAAGGTCAGTGATGCTGATTAAAAACACTTAGGAAATAGCCAGGCGCACAATTAAAAAAACACGGCGACAGTCTGGTTCTGTATGCAGCACTTTCAAAAGGGGACGCACAACACTGAACACTCACGGTAAACACTGCACTATAGAGTACAAAGGCATACTGGCATGGAGGGGGTGGGGGGGTGTAGACAGATGGATGAGGGCGCGGGGGGGGGGATCACCAACTCTCTCTCTGCCTAGACGAAACTGTTTAGACCATTCCTTCACTGTGAAGTATGAAGGGGAAGCATCACCACAATACCATCCAA
The DNA here is from genome assembly GCF_021461385.2 of Schistocerca piceifrons. Lineage (NCBI taxonomy): Eukaryota > Metazoa > Arthropoda > Insecta > Orthoptera > Acrididae > Schistocerca > Schistocerca piceifrons. Next base: position 10,561,739 of record NC_060143.1, read on the forward strand.
GTGGACTGTGATTTCAGCCAGTGGAAACCCGAGGAACTTTATCCCCGCACGGTACTCGATTTTATCCACTGCAGCACCGCAGCAAGCAACGCCTTACTGAAACGAGTGTCACCATACGCCTGGGGCTAGCAGCGGGCTGCAGTTTGTGCGAGCATCTACTGGCAGATGCCGCTAGCTCCCCTTCGCGCTCGTATTCAAGGCCAGGCCGGAAACTTATAGAGCCTAATTCTAGGTGGGCTTCAATACTTGTATTACCCATAACTGCCAGTAGACTACACTATTACATACACGTAAGACGGTTCTTCTTTAAAATACTTTGAGCAGCACATGAGCCCATAATAACCCTGAAAATTAATTTTATATGTGTATGGCAAATACAAGCTCTGCAACTTTGCTTCCGCCGTTTTTTCCCCAACATTTGGTGGTTACTCATGTCTCATTCAAAGTATTTTTCATCGCTGGCCACTAATTTCTCTCCCCTTTCGGACAGTGTACGAATCCCGCTTCGAAAAAATTGTTCAGCTTTTGAAGCGATCCACAGATCGATCCAATTTGTGATTTCTTCATGAGATCGGAAGTGTTGGTCAGCGAGGCCATGCACCATTGATCTAAACAGGCGATAGTAAGAGAGAGCAATGTCTGGCGAATATGGCGGGTGGGGTAGGACTTCCCATTTTAACGTTTCCAAGTACGTTTTGACCTCTTTTGCCACGTGGGGTCGATCGTTGTCGTGCTGGAAAATCACTTTATCGAGTCTCTCGCTGAATTGCGGCCGTTTGTCTTTTAATGCTCTGCTCAAACGCATTAACTGCGTTTGATAACGACCACCTGTGATTGTTTCACTTGGTTCTAACACTTCATAGTACACGATGCCGAGCTGGCCCCACCAAATGCAGAGCATGATCTTCGAGCCGTGAATATTCGGTTTGGCCGTCGACGTGGAAGCATTGCCGGGATATCCCACTGATTTGCGTTTAGGGTTATCATAATTAACCCATTTTTCGTCTCCGGTCACAATACGATGCAGAAATTCCTTCCGTTTTTGCCTCTGAAGCAACTGTTCACAGACACACAAACGCCATTCAATGTCTCTCGCTTTCAGCCCACACGGGACCCACGATCCTTCTTCCTGAATCATGCCCACAGCCTTGAGACGTTTTGAAATGGCTTACTGTGTCACTCCCACCAATCGTGCCAATTCTTTTTGAGTTTGACGCGAGTCTTCACTCAGCAATATCTTCAATTCTGCATCCTCGAAAACATTCTCTCTTCCACCACTATGCCGGTCTACGACATTAAAACCCACCGTTCTTGAAGCGTTGAAACCACTCACAACACGTTCTGTCGCTAATAGCGTCCTTACCATAAGCACTTGAGAGCATTCGATGATACTCAACCGCTGTTTTCTTCATACTGAAACAAGACAGTAACACCTCCGCAAATGACGAGAATTAGGCACGTAAACTGACATTTTCAATCAAGAATGCCTTTATGATGTAGATACAAATCGACTTATGTTTGAATGAGGTTATGTTGACCGTGGTCCAAGCCAACTGCCTGGCGTCTGCGATCGCTAAGCTTAGCAGACGTTACTCAGTCCAACTCCGCATAAAACCGCAGGAGTGACAGGTCTGACTCAGACGCCGTCTTTTAGTTTCCCAGTTCCGAACGCATCGAGTCTGGGATGACAGGGGCGCTGTTGCACGGACCCGGATGGCGAAGGAAATGGTGGAGCAAGAGTGGTTGATCTCGACCATCCAGAGTAGACGGTGATGACATTAAAAAGAAAGGAAACAGAAATAAATACTAAAACACTATCTAATTCAACACGCATAAATGATTTTGGTGATTGGCCGAGTGTTGGGCATTTAAAAGGTATTAAATGATCCTTGCCCGACCTGGTCCTGCCGATAGCCCACAGATATTCACACGTGTAAGGCAGGCATGACCCTAGGGAGAAACAAGCACTTTCCTTCTCGTGGTGTATACGTTTATCACAAATAGTGTTGCTCTGTTTGGGGTAAAATTGTACACTTTGATTTGAAACTTTGGGTCGGATAATGTAATAATTACTTAAACGGAATATTGGATGTCCATTATTTTCTGCCAACTACTGTGAAAACTTTCCGAGACAAATTATCTCATTCAAAGTGCTTTATCAGTATTACTGGATATTACAAAATCGATATCTCATCTGCACGGTTTGTCATATGAGCGATTCGATATATTGTATTATCAGTGAGCGACGCCAGTATTCGGTGTCATTTTCCGGATTGCTTCTGAATTTTTGCTTGCATCCAGAATATAGAACATTAATTTCTGTTTTCAATTCCTCTACAGTATTCACTTAAAACTTCCGGGCTGATAGGCCGTGGTCGAAGTATAAAACTCTCCCCTGACGTTTCGTCTCCGACTGCGGGAGACATCCTCGCAGGTGCAGCGGCGAACTGTTAAGAGAACTCGAGGAAGCGCTGATTATATAGGCAGTACAGAGGGCGCCACTGTCGACCACGTGGCGTCGGCTGTGAGATTGTCTCTGGTAATGCCAGCATTCTCGATTGGAGGTAATCGATCGTCACGCTTGCGGTGCAACGCTGACATCCAAGCTGTACCTCCGAGGATGTCTCCCGCAGTCGGAGACGAAACGTCAGGGGAGAGTTTTATACTTCCACCACGACCTATCAGCCCGGAAGTTTTAAGTGAAGACAATACTGGCCCTGAAAGCTTACACTGTATGATCCCCTACAGTAGTTCGTGTTTTTCCAAGCAATTCTGTAATTATTCTATCTGCTTCCTTCCGGCCGTTACTGAGAACGTCAAGGATTCCTGTGTTTTCCCTCGCCAAGGTCATATCTATAGACTTGTTAGATAGTTGGACATGAACTACTGGTTCCAAAACTGCTGAGCACTTGGTTATTGTTTGTAAAGCTAAGATCAACACTGGTTTGGCTGAATGTAATTGATACACAGACACTCTCGTTGCATAATATCCGTCTGCAGAAGTTTTTTTTCCAGCTCCCAGGATGCTGAGAAAATAGTCTGGTGGTTTCATATTTCTCAGGCCATCTCATCTTATACATTCGTGATAAATTCGAAGCATATTTCCAGCGTGTAGTTGATTCTCTAAAAATGTTTATAGTGTCTTTTACAATGGCAACAATATTCCTAATTTTCGGCACTGTGTTTGTATCGTAACCCATTTTGTAAACCTTCGTCGCCAATTTTGTAAAGGCCTCGTCGCTACGGCTGTGGAGGTCGAGCTTGTGAGTTGGTAAAACGGCTTCTGGTGCAGTACACCGCTAAGACAATTTCGCCCTGCCACTATTCAGCTACGTGCCAGGGCCACGTAGCAGAATACGTTCTACAACACCCTAACAAATTAGAAACGAAGTGACACAATTAAAGTTGAAAAGGTTGATTTATCTTTGTGACTTGTTGAACAATGAAGTCGGCAACACTGCTTGTAATATAACACAAAAAAGACCCTCAATGGCTAAATGCAAATAATTGTAGGTAAACCTCACAGTACATAGCAAATCCAATTACAACAACAGTCTTGGTTCAAATGGCTCTGAGCACTATGGGACTTAACATCTGAGGTCATCAGTCCCCTAGAACTTAGAACTACTTAAACCTAAGGATTCGAACCTGCGACCATAGCAGTCGCGCGGTTCCGGACTGAAGCGCCTAGAACCGCTCGGTCACCGAGGCCGGCGACAACACTCTGTTCGCTAAGAATTCGCTAAACGACGTTCCCAGACTAAGTCACGACTGGACGATGATCTATTACCAACTGGGCGAGAGCTGCTCTTTTGTCTTTCGATTAGCCTTCCATCCGTTGCCGTCCGGTCATTGGCGGATTGTACTCGGCCGGCAACTGGCCGAGGCGAAGTCGATATCTTCGTCTTCAGCGTCGCAAGAGGCGAGTCTCTACGGCACCGGCACGGCCCGCATCTTTGCGCCTGTGGTGATTCTGCCCTGACTGGGTCTTGTTCAGACGACACAGCAAGCCACAAGATTGAGTTTGTGGCTTGACCGAAGAAAGTGTGAGGATCGATAATGTTCTGTCTTAAAATAGCTTGTACACCGCTCTCTCTGCCCGCCATTGTAGAACATCCATCGAAGCAAAATCCTACACAGTCTCCAGCGTTGCACAGTTAATGTTCCCCCATGGTGAACGCCACAGGTTCCTTGAAATGAGGCTGGATTCCCAGTTCGAAGTGTGCCTCGTGTCGAATCGCGACCAGCACAAAAAGTCTTGCACCATTCCACAACGGCACATTCTCCATTCTCTGGTGGATGTCTACTGGTGTTCGTCCTTCAGCAGTCACGAACAGAATAACAAAAGGTTGGTGCTTTTGGACACATTTGGTAATAACGTCGTCGTATTTCAGGTTTCCTCATTTACAACACGAGTGTCGGGAAGACACGAATGTCACACTAACCCCTTACCAACATGTTGGTGCTTGTATACTCTCACCCGAGTCGCGCGATGTTGCATATACGCTACAGCAGCTCCTCAAACGGAAACTTTTTAAGCGGCCCTTACACTACATGACTATCCGGACATCTGGCTGAAAATGACTTACAAGTTTGTGGCGCCCTCCATCGGTAATGCTGGAATTCAGTATGGTGTTGGCCCACCCTTAGCCTTGATGACAGCTTCCACTCTCACAGGCATACGTTCAATCAGGTGCTGGAAGGCTTCTTGGGGAATGGCAACCCATTTTTCACGGAGTGCTGCACTGAGGAAAGGTATCGATGTCGGTCGGTAAGACCTGGTACGAAATGGCGTTCCAAAACATCCCAAAGCTGTTCTATAGAATTCAGGTGAGGACTCTGTGCAGGCCGGTCCATTAAAGGGATGTTATTGTCGTGTAACCACTCCGCCACATGCCATGCATTATGAACAGGTGCTCGGTGGTGTTGAAAGATGCAATCGCCATTCCCAAATTGCTCTTCAACAGTGGGAAACAAGAAGCTGCTTAAAACATCAATATAGGCCTGTGCTGTGGTAGTGCCACGCAAAACAACAAAGGGTGCTAGCCCCCTCCATGAAACACACGACCATACCATAATACCACCACATTCAAATTTTAACGTTGCACTACACACGCTGGCAGATCAAGTTCACTGGGCATTCGCCATACCCACACCCTGCCTTCGGATCGCCACATTGTGTAGTGTGATTCGTCACTCCACACAACGTTTTTCCACTGTTCAATCGTCCAATGTTTACGCTCCTTACACCAAGCGAGACTACGTTTGGCATTTACCGGCGTGATGTGTGACTTATGAGCAGCCGCTCGACCACGAAATGCGTTTTCTCACCTCCCACCTAACTGTCATAGTACTTGCAGTGAATCCTGATGCAGTTTGAAATTTCTGTGTGACAGTCTGGATAGACGTCTGTCTATAACACATTACGACCCTCTTCAACTGTCGGCGGTCTCTGTTAGTCAACAGACGAGGTCGGCCTGTACGATTTTGTGCTATACTTGTCCCTCCACGTTTCCACTTCGCTATCACATCGGAAACAGTGGATCTGTGGATGTTTAGTATTGTGGTGGAAATATCGCATACAGACGTATGACACAAGTGACACCCATACACCTGACTGCGATCAAAGTCCGTGAGTTCCGCTTTCTGTTCTCTCACAATGTCTAATGACTACTGAGGTCGCTGATGTGGAGTACCTGGCAGTAGGTGGCAGCACAATGCACCTAACATGAAAAAGTATGTTTTTGGGGGTGTCAGGATACTATTAAAAACATTCGTGGTAAGGTCTTAAAGGACCAAACTACTTAGGTCATCGGTCCCTAAGCCTACATACTACTTGTTGTGTCTAGACAAGACAGCCTAGACACAATGAGAGGAAGCCGAAAGGCACGCGCTACGCTCACGCAGATGGGCGTCAGGTCTGAAACAGGATACGTAATGAATGCTATAAAGAAAAGTACGTAGCTTCTGTAATACTTAACTTTAATCCATCCTGTTGGTACATCTGGAGATTGTGGCGATACAAGTGAGACTCTTTAGATACATGCAATGTTACTAATGGCGCCTTGCTAAGTCGTAGCCATGGACTTAGCTGAAGGCTATTCTAACTATTGGCTCGGCTAATGAGCAATGCTTCGTCCATGTAGTCGCTAGCAAAGTCGTCCGTACAACTGGGGCGAGTGCTAGTCCGTATCTCGAGACCTGCCTTGTGGTGGCGCTCGGTCTGCTATCACTGAAAGTGGCGACACGCGGGTCCGACATGTACTAATGGACCGCGGCCGATTTAAAGCTACCACCTAGCAAGTGTGGTGTCTGGCGGTGACACCACACTACTTAAACTAACTTACGCTATGGACAACACACATACCAATGCCCGAGTGCGGACTCGAACCACCGACGGGGGTAGCCGCATGGACCGTGACAATGCGCGCAGACAACGCGCAGGATTCTTTTGATCACATAGCGTGTATAATAATTTTCCGCGCAATAACAATGGCTATGCCACTGATGACAGTGCCTCTAAATCAGAGTTATTAAACACGGTTTTCAGAAACTCGTTCACCAAATGGGGCGAAGTAAATCTTCCAGAATCCGAATCCAGAACACCTGCCAACATGAGTTTCTTAGAAGTAGATATCATCAGTGTAGTGAAGCATCTTGAATCACTTAATAAAGGCAAGGTATCCGGTCCAAATTGCATACCAGTCGGATTCCTTTCAGCAACAGTTCCGCATCTAACAATGATACACAAACGCTCGCTCATTGAAAAATCTGTACCTAAGGACTGGAAAGTCGTACAATTCGCATCGAGAAAGGAAACATGAGTAATCCGTTGAATAACAGACCCCTATCACTAACGTCCATTTGCAGTAGGCTTTTGGAACGTACTCTGTGTTCAAACATAATGAATTATGTCGAAGAAAACGATTTACTGACTAATAGCACGGATTCAGGAAACATCGTTCTTGTGAAACACAACTAGCTCTCTGTTCTCATGAAGTAATGAGTGCTGTCGACAGGGGTTGTTAAACTGATTCCGTATTTTTATATTTCCAGAAGGCTTTCGGCACCGTTCCTCACAAGTGTCTTCTAATCAACTCGCGTGCCTATGAAGTACCGTGTCAGTTGTGCGGCTGGATTCGTGTGTTCCTGTTGGGCAAGTCACAGTTCATAGTAACTGATGTAAAATCATCTAGTAAAATAGAAGTAATGTATGGTGTTTCCCAAGGAAGTGTTTAGGCCCTCCTAGATTGTTTGCAGAAAATACTGACATTTACCGTCTTGTAAGTCAAAAGATGACCAAAAGGAATTCGATAAAATATCTGTATGGTGCAAAAAGTGGCAGTTGAGCCTGAATAAAGAGAAGTGTGAAGTTATTCACATGAGTACTAAAAGAAATCCGCTAAATTTCGGTTACGCTATGAATCACACGAATCTAAAGGCTGTAAACTCAACTAAATTCTTTGGGATTACAGTTACGAGTAACTTCAGTTGGAATGGTCATATAGATAATGCTGTGGGTAAAGCAAACTGAAGACTGCGATTTAATGGTAGAGAATGTAGAAAACGCAACAGATCGACTAAAGAGACTGCGTACACGTTGCTTGTGCGCCCTCTTCTGCAGTATTGATGTGCGGTGTGTGATCCACATCAGGTGGGACTGACGCAGGACATCGAAAACGTTCAAAGAAGGGCAGCTCGTTTTTTATTGTTGCGAAATAGGGGAGAGAGTGCAGCGCACATGATGCCCGAATTTGGTGACAGTCATTAAAAGGCGCTTTCCGTTGCGGTAGAATCTTCTCGTGAAATTTCGATCACCAACATTCTCCTCCGAATGCGAAAATATTTTGTTGGCACCCACCCACACAGCGAGAAATCATAATCATGATCAGAGCCCGCACAGTGCTCGTTTGTCCTGTGCGCTGTTAGAGGGTGGAACCGTACAGAAATAGCTCGAAGGTGGTTCGATGAACCCTCTGCCACGAACTTAATTGTGAAGTGCAGAGTAATCATGTAGATGTAGATGTAGACAAGTGGGATGTTTCTCGTCCTTGTTGATGTCGGCTAACCACAATAGAGCACATACTCTGAGACAAGAAATCAATGTGAGCTCGTAGCAGACCGTTCACTATGTTATCATTAAAACTTGTTGCGGTACGACTGGGCAAACAAATGTCGGTTATGAATAAATTGTGGTATGCTGAGTTTTCTATTTTGTCTTTCACACATATCCTAGTTCCTGGTAACACCTCTTTCCGTGAGACTACATTTAAAATCCACATACTCAATAGGAATAAATCGTTAATAGTCCAGAACCACAGAATCATGTGTAAAGGTTGCTTTTTATGAAAATAAACAAAGGGTTTTGCAAAAGTTTATTTCTTTATTACGCAAGTCTGTAACAAACAAAGGAAAAGTAAAATTTGACAGCTCTTTTGCGTACATGTTTAGCTATCGGTGTAACGAACTGTCAGCTAAAAATTTAAAGTTACGGCACTGAGTCAAGCAAAAACAAATTTCAAATCTTTGCTCTTTATAAATAGCTGGTCTTTATAAATGGATGGAAGAATTTGGCCATAATTTCTGTAAACATACAGGTCGACAGAGGGCTACTGCAATCGACGTTGCTATTTACAAAACAGTACATTACTCGAATACATATATTATATTTTGAGCTCATGTCAAAAATCTGTACGACTGATACGTAGCTTTTAGTCATGTTCGCTACGAGATTGTTTTTCCCGCCACGTATATTTACTCTTTGATTGTTTTCCCGCCACGTATTAATTACTCTCTGTTTTCCCGCAAGGAATAACTGCTCTTTGAATGGTGTATGTATACAACTAGCTGTCACTTCGCAAGACTTGTATTTTTTGCTCCGCCTTCGACAGTTACATACAAGGCGAATTCGAAACTTCCAGTAATCTATAAAGGACTTCTCTAACAGAAGATTTTTTTTTCTGTTCCACCGTCCAGCAGAAATCTACTCGGCATGAAGGTAAGAGATACTTCTCTTTTGAAGCCCGGGATGAGACTGACGTATTATCACTAGCGGCTGTGCTTACAGGTACTTGCAAAAATTTGTCATGTTTCTGTTCTTCGAGGGTGTTCAGTTTGTTGGATTTGTATTAGACATTTCTTCATGAAAAAATTATGCGGGCGCATTCTACGCATTGTCGATAGAAAGTAATCGATCGACACACTTGCGGTGCAACGCTGACATCCAAGCTGTACCTCCGATGATGTCCCCCGTAGTCGGAGACGAAACGTCAGGGGAGAGTTTTATACTTCGACCACTGTTTCACCACAGGCCAGGGAGGAGGGTGCAGAGCACGATACATTTTCTTTCTTTGGTAAGCATTTTTTTCTGCTTTATAATTTTGGAATTTTGGTTTTTCATGTTGATTTTAAAAAGACCTTTTTCATGTTAGAAATGCACTAAATCGTTTTCTCCTCACAGCAGGTCAACTTGTGTGTGGTTGCAACATTACGCTCCCATTGAGTACATTTTTGGAGTAAGGGACATCTGTTGCACCACAGGGCAGGGAGGAGGGTGCGGTGCACTATACATTTTCTATCTTTGGTAAGCATTTTTGTATGTTTTATACTTTTGGAATTTCGGTTTTTCATGTTGAGTATAAACTGACCTTTTTCATGTTTGAAATGTACTAACTTGATTTTTGCTCGCAGCAGGTCAACAAGTGTGTGGTTCCAACATTACGGTCCCATTGAGTACATTTCTGGAGAAAGGGACATCTGTTGCACCACAGGGCGGGAGGAGGATGCTGAGCACGACACATCTCCTCTCTTTGGTAAGCATTTTTGTATGTTTTACACTTTTGGAATTTTGGTTTTTCATGTTGAGTATAAAATGACGTTTTTCATGCTTGAAATGTACTAACTTGATTATTCCTCGCAGCAGGTCAACTTGTGTGTGGTTGCAACGTTATGGTCCCATTGAGTACATTTTTGCAGAAAGGGACATCTGTTGCACCACAGGGCAGGGAGGAGGGTGCGGTGCACTATACATTTTCTATCATTGGTAAGCATTTTTGTATGTTTTATACTTTTGGAATTTCGGTTTTTCATGTTGAGTATAAAATGACCTTTTTCATGTTTGAAATGTACTAACTTGATTTTTGCTCGCAGCAGGTCAACAAGTGTGTGGTTCCAACATTACGGTCCCATTGAGTACATTTCTGGAGAAAGGGACATCTGTTGCACCACAGGGCGGGAGGAGGGAGCTGAGCACGACACATCTCCTCTCTTTGGTAAGCATTTTTGTATGTTTTATACTTTTGGAATTTTGGTTTTTCATGTTGAGTATAAAATGACGTTTTTCATGCTTGAAATGTACTAACTTGATTATTCCTCGCAGCAGGTCAACTTGTGTGTGGTTGCAACGTTACGGTCCCATTGAGTACATTTTTGGAGAAAGGGACATCTGTTGCACCACAGGGCGGGAGGAGGGTGCTGAGCACGACACATTTCCTCTCTTTGGTAAGCATTTTTGTATGTTTTATACTTTTGGAATTTTGGTTTTTCATGTTGAGTATAAAATGACCTCTTTCATGTTTGAAATGTACTAACTTGACTTTTGCTCGCAGCAGGTCAACTTGTGTGTGGTTGCAACGTTACGGTCCCATTGAGTACATTTTTGCAGAAAGGGACATCTGTTGCACCACAGGGCGGGAGGAGGGTGCTGAGCACGACACATTTCCTCTCTTTGGTAAGCATTTTTGTATGTTTTACACTTTTGGAATTTTGGTTTTTCATGTTGAGTATAAAATGACTTTTTTCATGTTTGAAATGTACTAACTTGATTTTTCCTCGCAGCAGGTCAACTAGTGTGTGGTTGCAACGTTACGGTCCCATTGAGTACAGTTTTGCAGAAAGGGACATCTGTTGCACCACAGGGCGGGAGGAGCATGCTGAGCACGACACATTTCCTCTCTTTGGTAAGCATTTTTGTATGTTTTATACTTTTGGAATTTTGGTTTTTCATGTTGAGTATAAAATGACGTTTTTCATGTTTGAAATGTACTAACTTGATTTTTCCTCGCAGCAGGTCAACAAGTGTGTGGTTGCAACGTTACGGTCCCATTGAGTACAGTTTTGGAGAAAGGGACATCTGTTGCACCACAGGGCGGGAGGAGGGTGCTGAGCACGACACATTTCCTCTCTTTGGTAAGCATTTTTGTATGTTTTATACTTTTGGAATTTTGGTTTTTCATGTTAAGTATAAAATGACGTTTTTCATGATTGAAATGTACTAACTTGATTTTTCCTCGCAGCAGGTCAACTAGTGTGTGGTTGCAACGTTACGGTCCCATTGAGTACAGTTTTGGAGAAAGGGACATCTGTTGCACCACAGGGCAGGAGGAGGGTGCTGAGCACGACACATTTCCTCTCTTTGGTAAGCATTTTTGTATGTTTTATACTTTTGGAATTTTGGTATTTCATGTTGAGTATAAAATGACGTTTTTCACGCTTGAAATGTACTAACTTGATTTTTACTCACAGCAGGTCAACTAGTGTGTGGTTGCAACGTTACGGTCCCATTGAGTACAGTTTTGGAGAAAGGGACATCTGTTGCACCACAGGGCGGGAGGAGGGTGCTGAGCACGACACATTTCCTCTCTTTGGTAAGCATTTTTGTATGTTTTATACTTTTGGAATTTTGCTTTTCCATGTTGAGTATAAAATGACCTCTTTCATGTTTGAAATGTACTAACTTGATTTTTGCTCGCAGCAGGTCAACTTGTGTGTGGTTGCAACGTTATGGTCCCATTGAGTACATTTTTGGAGAAAGGGACATCTGTTGCACCACAGGGCGGGAAGAGGGTGCTGAGCACGACACATTTCCTCTCTTTGGTAAGCATTTTTGTATGTTTTATACTTTTGGAATTTTGGTTTTTCATGTTGAGTATAAAATGACCTCTTTCATGTTTGAAATGTACTAACTTGATTTTTGCTCGCAGCAGGTCAACTTGTGTGTGGTTGCAAAGTTATGGTCCCATTGAGTACATTTTTGGAGAAAGGGACATCTGTTGCACCACAGGGCGGGAGGAGGGTGCTGAGCACGACACATTTCCTCTCTTTGGTAAGCATTTTTGTATGTTTTATACTTTTGGAATTTTGCTTTTCCATGTTGAGTATAAAATGACCTCTTTCATGTTTGAAATGTACTAACTTGATTTTTGCTCGCAGCAGGTCAACTTGTGTGTGGTTGCAACGTTATGGTCCCATTGAGTACATTTTTGGAGAAAGGGACATCTGTTGCACCACAGGGCGGGAGGAGGGTGCTGAGCACGACACATTTCCTCTCTTTGGTAAGCATTTTTGTATGTTTTATACTTTTGGAATTTTGCTTTTCCATGTTGAGTATAAAATGACCTCTTTCATGTTTGAAATGTACTAACTTGATTTTTTCTCGCAGCAGGTCAACTAGTGAGTGGTTGCAACGTTACGGTCCCATTGAGTACAGTTTTGGAGAAAGGGACATCTGTTGCACCACAGGGCGGGAGGAGGGTGCTGAGCACGACACATTTCCTCTCTTTGGTAAGCATTTTTGTATGTTTTATACTTTTGGAATTTTGGTTTTCCATGTTGAGTATAAAATGACCTCTTTCATGTTTGAAATGTACTAACTTGATTTTTGCTCGCAGCAGGTCAACTTGTGTGTGGTTGCAACGTTACGGTCCCATTGAGTACATTTTTGGAGAAAGGGACATCTGTTGCACCACAGGGCGGGAGGAGGGTGCTGAGCACGATACATTTACTCTCTTTGGTAAGCATTTTTGTATGTTTTATACTTTTGGAATTTTGGTTTTTCATGTTGAGGATAAAATGACCTCTTTCATGTTTGAAAGGTACTAACTAGATTATTGCTCGCAGCAGGTCAACTAGTGTGTGGTTGCAACGTTACAGTCCCATTGAGTACATTTTTGGAGAAAGGGACATCCGTTGCACCACAGGGCGGGAGGAGGGTGCTGAGCACGACACATTTCCTCTCTTTGGTAAGCATTTTTGTATGTTTTATACTTTTGGAATTTTGGTTTTTCGTGTTGAGTACAAAATGACCTTTTTCATGTTTAAAATGTACTAACTTGATTTTTGCTCGCAGCAGGTCAACTTGTGTGTGGTTGCAACATTACGGTCCCATTGAGTACATTTTTGCAGAAAGGGACATCTGTTGCACCACAGGGCGGGAGGAGGGTGCTGAGCACGACACATTTCCTCTCTTTGGTAAGCATTTTTGTATGTTTTATACTTTTGGAATTTTGGTTTTTCATGTTGAGTATAAAATGACCTTTTTCGTGTTTCAAATGTACTAACTTGATTTTTGTTCGCAGCAGGTCAACTTGTGTGTGGTTGCAACGTTACGGTCCCATTGAGTACATTTTTGCAGAAAGGGACATCTGTTGCACCACAGGGCGGGAGGAGGGTGCTGAGCATGATACATTTCCTCTCTTTGGTAAGCATTTTTGTATGTTTTATACTTTTGGAATTTTGGTTTTTCATGTTGAGTATAAAATGACGTTTTTCATGTTTGAAATGTACTAACTTGATTTTTCCTCGCAGCAGGTCAACTAGTGTGTGGTTGCAACGTTACGGTCCCATTGAGTACAGTTTTGGAGAAAGGGACAGCTGTTGCACCACAGGGCGGGACGATGGTGCTGAGCACGACACATTTCCTCTCTTTGGTAAGCATTTTTGTATGTTTTACACTTTTGGAATTTTGGTTTTTCATGTTGAGTATAAAATGACTTTTTTCATGTTTGAAATGTACTAACTTGATTTTTCCTCGCAGCAGGTCAACAAGTGTGTGGTTGCAACGTTATGGTCCCATTGAGTACAGTTTTGGAGAAAGGGACATCTGTTGCACCACAGGGCGGGAGGACGGTGCTGAGCACGACACATTTCCTCTCTTTGGTAAGCATTTTTGTATGTTTTATACTTTTGGAATTTTGGTTTTTCATGTTGAGTATAAAATGACGTTTTTCATATTTGAAATGTACTAACTTGATTTTTCCTCGCAGCAGGTCAACTAGTGTGTGGTTGCAACGTTACGGTCCCATTGAGTACAGTTTTGGAGAAAGGGACATCTTTTGCACCACAGGGCGGGAGGAGGGTGCTGAGCACGACACATTTCCTCTCTTTGGTAAGCATTTTTGTATGTTTTATACTTTTGGAATTTTGGTATTTCATGTTGAGTATGAAATGACGTTTTTCACGCTTGAAATTTACTACCTTGATTTTTACTCACAGCAGGTCAACTAGTGAGTGGTTGCAACGTTACGGTCCCATTGAGTACAGTTTTGGAGAAAGGGACATCTGTTGCACCACAGGGCGGGAGGAGGGTGCTGAGCACGACACATTTCCTCTCTTTGGTAAGCATTTTTGTATGTTTTATACTTTTGGAATTTTGCTTTTCCATGTTGAGTATAAAATGACCTCTTTCATGTTTGAAATGTACTAACATGATTTTTGCTCGCAGCAGGTCAACTTGTGTGTGGTTGCCACGTTATGGTCCCATTGAGTACATTTTTGGAGAAAGGGACATCTGTTGCACCACAGGGCGGGAAGAGGGTGCTGAGCACGACACATTTCCTCTCTTTGGTAAGCATTTTTGTATGTTTTATACTTTTGGAATTTTGGTTTTTCATGTTGAGTATAAAATGACCTCTTTCATGTTTGAAATGTACTAACTTGATTTTTGCTCGCAGCAGGTCAACTTGAGTGTGGTTGCAACGTTACGGTCCCATTGAGTACATTTTTGGAGAAAGGGACATCTGTTGCACCACAGGGCGGGAGGAGGGTGCTGAGCACGACACATTTCCTCTCTTTGGTAAGCATTTATGTATGTTTTATACTTTTGGAATTTTGGTTTTTCGTGTTGAGTATAAAATGACCTTTTTCATGTTTAAAATGTACTAACTTGATTTTTGCTCGCAGCAGGTCAACTTGTGTGTGCTTGCAACATTACGGTCCCATTGAGTACATTTTTGCAGAAAGGGACATCTGTTGCACCACAGGGCGGGAGGAGGGTGCTGAGCACGACACATTTCCTCTCTTTGGTAAGCATTTTTGTATGTTTTATACTTTTGGAATTTTGCTTTTCCATGTTGAGTATAAAATGACCTCTTTCATGTTTGAAATGTACTAACTTGATTTTTGCTCGCAGCAAGTCAACTTGTGTGTGGTTGCAACGTTATGGTCCCATTGAGTACATTTTTGGAGAAAGGGACATCTGTTGCACCACAGGGCGGGAGGAGGGTGCTGAGCACCACACATTTCCTCTCTTTGGTAAGCATTTTTGTATGTTTTATACTTTTGGAATTTTGCTTTTCCATGTTGAGTATAAAATGACCTCTTTCATGTTTGAAATGTACTAACTTGATTTTTGCTCGCAGCAGGTCAACTTGTGTGTGGTTGCAACGTTATGGTCCCATTGAGTACATTTTTGGAGAAAGGGACATCTGTTGCACCACAGGGCGGGAGGAGGGTGCTGAGCACGACACATTTCCTCTCTTTGGTAAGCATTTTTGTATGTTTTATACTTTTGGAATTTTGCTTTTCCATGTTGAGTATAAAATGACCTCTTTCATGTTTGAAATGTACTAACTTGATTTTTTCTCGCAGCAGGTCAACTAGTGAGTGGTTGCAACGTTACGGTCCCATTGAGTACAGTTTTGGAGAAAGGGACATCTGTTGCACCACAGGGCGGGAGGAGGGTTCTGAGCACGACACATTTCCTCTCTTTGGTAAGCATTTTTGTATGTTTTATACTTTTGGAATTTTGCTTTTCCATGTTGAGTATAAAATGACCTCTTTCATGTTTGAAATGTACTAACTTAATTTTTGCTCGCAGCAGGTCAACTTGTGTGTGGTTGCAACGTTACGGTCCCATTGAGTACATTATTGCAGAAAGGGACATCTGTTGCACCACAGGGCGGGAGGAGGGTGCTGAGCACGATACATTTACTCTCTTTGGTAAGCATTTTTGTATGTTTTATACTTTTGGAATTTTGGTTTTTCATGTTGAGGATAAAATGACCTCTTTCATGTTTGAAAGGTACTAACTAGATTATTGCTCGCAGCAGGTCAACTAGTGTGTGGTTGCAACGTTACAGTCCCATTGAGTACATTTTTGGAGAAAGGGACATCTGTTGCACCACAGGGCGGGAGGAGGGTGCTGAGCACGACACATTTCCTCTCTTTGGTTAGCATTTTTGTATGTTTTATACTTTTGGAATTTTGGTTTTTCGTGTTGAGTATAAAATGACCTTTTTCATGTTTAAAATGTACTAACTTGATTTTTGCTCGCAGCAGGTCAACTTGTGTGTGGTTGCAACATTACGGTCCCATTGAGTACATTTTTGCAGAAAGGGACATCTGTTGCACCACAGGGCGGGAGGAGGGTGCTGAGCACGACACATTTCCTCTCTTTGGTAAGCATTTTTGTATGTTTTATACTTTTGGAATTTTGGTTTTTCATGTTGAGTATAAAATGACCTTTTTCATGTTTGAAATGTACTAACTTGATTTTTGTTCGCAGCAGGTCAACTTGTGTGTGGTTGCAACGTTACGGTCCCATTGAGTACATTTTTGCAGAAAGGGACATCTGTTGCACCACAGGTCGGGAGGAGGGTGCGGAGCATGGATACATTTTCTCTTTTTGGTAATAATTTTTTTATGTTTTATACTTTTGGAATTTTGGTTTTTCATGTTGCATTTAAAATGACCTTTTTCATGTTTGAAATGTACTAACTTGATTTTTGGTCGCAGCAGGTAACTTGTGTCTGGTTGCAACTTTACGGTCCCATTGAGTACATTTTTGGAGAAAGGGACATCTGTTGCACCACAGGGCGGGAGGAGGGTGCTGAGCATGATACATTTCCTCTCTTTGGTAAGCATTTTTGTATGTTTTATACTTTTGGAATTTTGGTTTTTCATGTTGAGTATAAAATGACGTTTTTCATGTTTGAAATGTACTAACTTGATTTTTCCTCGCAGCAGGTCAACTAGTGTGTGGTTGCAACGTTACGGTCCCATTGAGTACAGTTTTGGAGAAAGGGACATCTGTTGCACCACAGGGCGGGACGATGGTGCTGAGCACGACACATTTCCTCTCTTTGGTAAGCATTTTTGTACGTTTTATACTTTTGGAATTTTGGTTTTTCATGTTGAGTATAAAATGACGTTTTTCATGTTTGAAATGTACTAACTTGATTTTTCCTCGCAGCGGGTCAACTAGTGTGTGGTTGCAACGTTACGGTGCCATTGAGTACAGTTTTAGAGAAAGGGACATCTGTTGCACCACAGGGCGGGAGGAGGGTGCTGAGCACGACACATTTCCTCTCTTTGGTAAGCATTTTTGTATGTTTTATACTTTAGGAATTTTGGTTTTTCGTGTTGAGTAGAAAATGACGTTTTTCATGTTTGAAATGTACTAACTTGATTTTTTCTCACAGCAGGTCAACTAGTGTGTGGTTGCAACGTTACGGTCCCATTGAGTACAGTTTTGGAGAAAGGGACATCTGTTGCACCACAGGGCGGGAGGAGGGTGCTGAGCACGACACATTTCCTCTCTTTGGTAAGCATTTTTGTATGTTTTATACTTTTGGAATTTTGGTATTTCATGTTGAGTATAAAATGGCGTTTTTCATGTTTGAAATGTACTAACTTGATTTTTTCACACAGCAGGTCAACTAGTGTGTGGTTGCAACGTTACGGTCCCATTGAGTACAGTTTTGGAGAAAGGGACATCTGTTGCACCACAGAGCGGGAGGAGGGTGCTGAGCTCGACACATTTCCTCTCTTTGGTAAGCATTTTTGTATGTTTTATACTTTTGGAATTTTGGTATTTCATGTTGAGTATAAAATGACGTTTTTCATGTTTGAAATGTACTAACTTGATTTTTTCTCACAGCAGGTCAACTAGTGAGTGGTTGCAACGTTACGGTCCCATTGAGTACAGTTTTGGAGAAAGGGACATCTGTTGCACCACAGGGCGGGAGGAGGGTGCTGAGCATGATACATTTCCTCTCTTTGGTAAGCATTTTTGTATGTTTTATACTTTTGGAATTTTGGTATTTCATGTTGAGTATGAAATGACGTTTTTCACGCTTGAAATTTACTACCTTGATTTTTACTCACAGCAGGTCAACTAGTGAGTGGTTGCAACGTTACGGTCCCATTGAGTACAGTTTTGGAGAAAGGGACATCTGTTGCACCACAGGGCGGGAGGAGGGTGCTGAGCACGACACATTTCCTCTCTTTGGTAAGCATTTTTGTATGTTTTATACTTTTGGAATTTTGCTTTTCCATGTTGAGTATAAAATGACCTCTTTCATGTTTGAAATGTACTAACATGATTTTTGCTCGCAGCAGGTCAACTTGTGTGTGGTTGCAACGTTATGGTCCCATTGAGTACATTTTTGGAGAAAGGGACATCTGTTGCACCACAGGGCGGGAAGAGGGTGCTGAGCACGACACATTTCCTCTCTTTGGTAAGCATTTTTGTATGTTTTATACTTTTGGAATTTTGGTTTTTCATGTTGAGTATAAAATGACCTCTTTCATGTTTGAAATGTACTAACTTGATTTTTGCTCGCAGCAGGTCAACTTGAGTGTGGTTGCAACGTTACGGTCCCATTGAGTACATTTTTGGAGAAAGGGACATCTGTTGCACCACAGGGCGGGAGGAGGGTGCTGAGCACGACACATTTCCTCTCTTTGGTAAGCATTTATGTATGTTTTATACTTTTGGAATTTTGGTTTTTCGTGTTGAGTATAAAATGACCTTTTTCATGTTTAAAATGTACTAACTTGATTTTTGCTCGCAGCAGGTCAACTTGTGTGTGCTTGCAACATTACGGTCCCATTGAGTACATTTTTGCAGAAAGGGACATCTGTTGCACCACAGGGCGGGAGGAGGGTGCTGAGCACGACACATTTCCTCTCTTTGGTAAGCATTTTTGTATGTTTTATACTTTTGGAATTTTGCTTTTCCATGTTGAGTATAAAATGACCTCTTTCATGTTTGAAATGTACTAACTTGATTTTTGCTCGCAGCAAGTCAACTTGTGTGTGGTTGCAACGTTATGGTCCCATTGAGTACATTTTTGGAGAAAGGGACATCTGTTGCACCACAGGGCGGGAGGAGGGTGCTGAGCACGACACATTTCCTCTCCTTGGTAAGCATTTTTGTATGTTTTATACTTTTGGAATTTTGCTTTTCCATGTTGAGTATAAAATGACCTCTTTCATGTTTGAAATGTACTAACTTGATTTTTGCTCGCAGCAGGTCAACTTGTGTGTGGTTGCAACGTTATGGTCCCATTGAGTACATTTTTGGAGAAAGGGACATCTGTTGCACCACAGGGCGGGAGGAGGGTGCTGAGCACAACACATTTCCTCTCTTTGGTAAGCATTTTTGTATGTTTTATACTTTTGGAATTTTGTTTTTCCATGTTGAGTATAAAATGACCTCTTTCATGTTTGAAATGTACTAACTTGATTTTTTCTCGCAGCAGGTCAACTAGTGAGTGGTTGCAACGTTACGGTCCCATTGAGTACAGTTTTGGAGAAAGGGACATCTGTTGCACCACAGGGCGGGAGGAGGGTGCTGAGCACGACACATTTCCTCTCTTTGGTAAGCATTTTTGTATGTTTTATACTTTTGGAATTTTGCTTTTCCATGTTGAGTATAAAATGACCTCTTTCATGTTTGAAATGTACTAACTTGATTTTTGCTCGCAGCAGGTCAACTTGTGTGTGGTTGCAACGTTACGGTCCCATTGAGTACATTATTGCAGAAAGGGACATCTGTTGCACCACAGGGCGGGAGGAGGGTGCTGAGCACGATACATTTACTCTCTTTGGTAAGCATTTTTGTATGTTTTATACTTTTGGAATTTTGGTTTTTCATGTTGAGGATAAAATGACCTCTTTCATGTTTGAAAGGTACTAACTAGATTATTGCTCGCAGCAGGTCAACTAGTGTGTGGTTGCAACTTTACAGTCCCATTGAGTACATTTTTGGAGAAAGGGACATCTGTTGCACCACAGGGCGGGAGGAGGGTGCTGAGCACGACACATTTCCTCTCTTTGTTAAGCATTTTTGTATGTTTTATACTTTTGGAATTTTGGTTTTTCGTGTTGAGTATAAAATGACCTTTTTCATGTTTAAAATGTACTAACTTGATTTTTGCTCGCAGCAGGTCAACTTGTGTGTGGTTGCAACATTACGGTCCCATTGAGTACATTTTTGCAGAAAGGGACATCTGTTGCACCACAGGGCGGGAGGAGGGTGCTGAGCACGACACATTTCCTCTCTTTGGTAAGCATTTTTGTATGTTTTATACTTTTGGAATTTTGGTTTTTCATGTTGAGTATAAAATGACCTTTTTCATGTTTGAAATGTACTAACTTGATTTTTGTTCGCAGCAGGTCAACTTGTGTGTGGTTGCAACGTTACGGTCCCATTGAGTACATTTTTGCAGAAAGGGACATCTGTTGCACCACAGGTCGGGAGGAGGGTGCGGAGCGTGGATACATTTTCTCTTTTTGGTAATAATTTTTTTATGTTTTATACTTTTGGAATTTTTGTTTTTCATGTTGCATTTAAAATGACCTTTTTCATGTTTGAAATGTACTAACTTGATTTTTGGTCGCAGCAGGTAACTTGTGTCTGGTTGCAACTTTACGGTCCCATTGAGTACATTTTTGGAGAAAGGGACATCTGTTGCACCACAGGGCGGGAGGAGGGTGCTGAGCATGATACATTTCCTCTCTTTGGTAAGCATTTTTGTATGTTTTATACTTTTGGAATTTTGGTTTTTCATGTTGAGTATAAAATGACGTTTTTCATGTTTGAAATGTACTAACTTGATTTTTCCTCGCAGCAGGTCAACTAGTGTGTGGTTGCAACGTTACGGTCCCATTGAGTACAGTTTTGGAGAAAGGGACATCTGTTGCACCACAAGGCGGGACGATGGTGCTGAGCACGACACATTTCCTCTCTTTGGTAAGCATTTTTGTACGTTTTATACTTTTGGAATTTTGGTTTTTCATGTTGAGTATAAAATGACGTTTTTCATGTTTGAAATGTACTAGGTTGATTTTTCCTCGCAGCGGGTCAACTAGTGTGTGGTTGCAACGTTACGGTCCCATTGAGTACAGTTTTAGAGAAAGGGACATCTGTTGCACCACAGGGCGGGAGGAGGGTGCTGAGCACGACACATTTCCTCTCTTTGGTAAGCATTTTTGTATGTTTTATACTTTAGGAATTTTGGTTTTTCGTGTTGAGTAGAAAATGACGTTTTTCATGTTTGAAATGTACTAACTTGATTTTTTCTCACAGCAGGTCAACTAGTGTGTGGTTGCAACGTTACGGTCCCATTGAGTACAGTTTTGGAGAAAGGGACATCTGTTGCACCACAGGGCGGGAGGAGGGTGCTGAGCACGACACATTTCCTCTCTTTGGTAAGCATTTTTGTATGTTTTATACTTTTGGAATTTTGGTATTTCATGTTGAGTATAAAATGGCGTTTTTCATGTTTGAAATGTACTAACTTGATTTTTTCACACAGCAGGTCAACTAGTGTGTGGTTGCAACGTTACGGTCCCATTGAGTACAGTTTTGGAGAAAGGGACATCTGTTGCACCACAGAGCGGGAGGAGGGTGCTGAGCTCGACACATTTCCTCTCTTTGGTAAGCATTTTTGTATGTTTTATACTTTTGGAATTTTGGTATTTCATGTTGAGTATAAAATGACGTTTTTCATGTTTGAAATGTACTAACTTGATTTTTTCTCACAGCAGGTCAACTAGTGAGTGGTTGCAACGTTACGGTCCCATTGAGTACAGTTTTGGAGAAAGGGACATCTGTTGCACCACAGGGCGGGAGGAGAGTGCTGAACGCGACACATTTCCTCTCTTTGGTAAGCATTTTTGTATGTTTTATACTTTTGGAATTTTGGTTTTTCATGTTGAGTATAAAATGACGTTTTTCATGTTTGAAATGTACTAACTTGATTTTTCCTCGCAGCAGGTCAACTAGTGTGTGGTTGCAACGTTACGGTCCCATTGAGTACAGTTTTGGAGAAAGGGACATCTGTTGCACCACAGGGCGGGAGGAGGGTGTTGAGTACGACACATTTCCTCTCTTTGGTAAGCATTTTTGTATGTTTTATACTTTTGGAATTTTGGTTTTTCATGTTGAGTATAAAATGACCTTTTTCATGTTTGAAATGTACTAACTCGATTTTTGCTTGCAGCAGGTCAACTTGTGTGTGGTTGCAACGTTACGGTCCCATTGAGTACATTTTTGCAGAAAGGGACATCTGTTGCACCACAGGTTGGGAGGAGGGTGCGGAGCATGGATACATTTTCTCTTTTTGGTAATAATTATTTTATGTTTTATACTTTTGGAATTTTGGTTTTTCATGTTGCATTTAAATTGACCTTTTTCATGTTTGAAATGTACTAACTTGATTTTTGGTCGCAGCAGGTAACTTGTGTCTGGTTGCAACGTTACGGTCCCATTGAGTACATTTTTGGAGAAAGGGACATCTGTTGCACCACAGGGCGGGAGGAGGGTGCTGAGCACGACACATTTCCTCTCTTTGGTAAGGATTTTTGTATGTTTTATACTTTTGGAATTTTGGTTTTTCATGTTGAGTATAAAAAAAGACGTTATTCATGTTTGAAATGTACTAACTTGATTTTTCCTCGCAACAGGTCAACTAGTGTGTGGTTGCAACGTTACGGTCCCATTGAGTACAGTTTTGGAGAAAGGGACATCTGTTGCACCACAGAGCAAGAGGAGGGTGCTGAGCACGACACATTTCCTCTCTTTGGTAAGCATTTTTGTATGTTTTACACTTTTGGAATTTTGGTTTTTCATGTTGAGTAAAAAATGTCGTTTTTCATGTTTGAAATGTACGTACTTGATTTTTCCTCGCAGCAGGTCAACTAGTGTGTGGTTGCAACGTTACGGTCCCATTGAGTACAGTTTTGGAGAAAGGGACATCTGTTGCACCACAGGGCGGGAGGAGGGTGCTGAGCACGACACATTTCCTCTCTCTGGTAAGCATTTTTGTATGTTTTATACTTTGGAATTTTGGTTTTTAATGTTGAGTAAAAAATGACGTTTTTCATGTTTGAAATGTACTAACTTGATTTTTCCTCGCAGCAGGTCAACTAGTGTGTGGTTGCAACGTTACTGTCCCATTGAGTACAGTTTTGGAGAAAGGGACATCTGTTGCACCACAGGGCGGGAGGAGGGTGCTGAGCACGACACATTTCCTCTCTTTGGTAAGCATTTTTGTATGTTTTATACTTTTGGAATTTTGGTATTTCATGTTGAGTATAAAATGACGTTTTTCATGTTTGAAATGTACTAACTTGATTTTTCCTCGCAGCAGGTCAACTAGTGTGTGGTTGCAACGTTACGGTCCCATTGAGTACAGTTTTGGAGAAAGGGACATGTGTTGCACCACAGAGCGGGAGGAGGGTGCTGAGCACGACACATTTCCTCTCTTTGGTAAGCTTTTTTGTATGTTTTATACTTTTGGAATTTTGGTATTTCATGTTGAGTATAAAATGACGTTTTTCATGTTTGAAATGTACTAACTTGATTTTTCCTCGCAGCAGGTCAACTAGTGTGTGGTTGCAACGTTACGGTCCCATTGAGTACATTTTTGGAGAAAGGGACATCTGTTGCACCACAGGGCGGGAGGAGGGTGCTGAGCACGACACATTTCCTCTCTTTGGTAAGCATTTTTGTATGTTTTATACTTTTGGAATTTTGGTATTTCATGTTGAGTATAAAATGACGTTTTTCATGTTTGAAATGTACTAACTTGATTTTTCCTCGCAGCAGGTCAACTAGTGTGTGGTTGCAACGTTACGGTCCCATTGAGTACAGATTTGGAGAAAGGGACATCTGTTGCACCTCAGGGCGGGAGGAGGGTGCTGAGCACGACACATTTCCTCTCTTTGGAAAGCATTTTTGTATGTTTTATACTTTTGGAATTTTGGTTTTTCATGTTGAGCATAAAATGACATTTTTCATGTTTGAAATGCACTAACTTGATTTTTCCTCGCAGCAGGTCAACTAGTGTGTGGTTGCAACGTTACGGTGTAATTGAGTACAGTTATGGAGAAAGGAACATCTGTTGCACCAAAGGGCGGGAGGAGGGTGCTGAGCACGACACATTTCCTCTCGTTGGTAAGAATTTTTGTATGTTTTATACTTTTGGAATTTTCTTTTTTCATGTTGAGTATAAAATGACGTGTTTCATGTTTGAAATGTACTAACTTGATTGTTCCGCGCAGCAGGTCAACTAGTGTGTGGTTGCAACGTTACGGTCCCATTGAGTACAGTTTTGGAGAAAGGGCCATCTGTTGCACCACAGGGCGGGAGGAGGGTGCTGAGCACGACATTTTTCCTCTCTTTGGTAAGCATTTTTGTATGTTTTATACTTTTGGAATTTTGGTTTTTCATGTTGAGTATAAAATGATATTTTTCATGTTTGAAATGCACTAACTTGATTTTTCCTCGCAGCAGGTCAACTAGTGTGTGGTTGCAACGTTACGGTCCCATTAAGTACAGTTTTGGAGAAAGGGACATCTGTTGCACCACAGGGCGGGAGGAGGGTGCTGAGCACGACACATTTCCTCTCTTTGGTAAGCATTTTTGTATGTTTTATACTTTTGGAATTTTGGTTTTTCATGTTGAGTAAAAAATGACGTTTTTCATGTTTGAAATGTACTAGCTTGATTTTTCCTCGCAGCAGGACAACTAGTGTGTGGTTGCAACGTTACGGTCCCATTGAGTACAGTTTTGTAGAAAGGGACATCTGTTGCACCACAGGGCTGGAGGAGGGTGCTGAGCACGACACATTTCCTCTCTTTGGTAAGCATTTTTGTATGTTTTATACTTTTGGAATTTTGGTATTTCATGTTGAGTATAAAATGACGTTTTTCATGTTTAAAATGTACTAACTTGATTTTTTCTCGCAGCAGGTCATCTAGTGTGTGGTTGCAACGTTACGGTCCCATTGAGTACAGTTTTGGAGAAAGGGACATCTGTTGCACCACAGGGCGGGAGGAGGGTGCTGAGCACGACACATTTCCTCTCTCTAGTCAGCATTTTTGTATGTTTTATACTTTTGGAATTTTGGTTTTTCATGTTGAGGAAAAAATGACGTTTTTCTGTTTGAAATGTACTAACTTGATTTTTCCTCACAGCAGGTCAACTAGTGTGTGGTTGCAACGTTACGGTCCCATTGAGTACAGTTTTGGAGAAAGGGACATCTGTTGCACCACAGGGCGGGAGGAGGGTGCTGAGCACGACACATTTCCTCTCTTTGGTAAGCATTTTTGTATGTTTTATACTTTAGGAATTTTGGTTTTTCATGTTGAGTATAAAATGACGTTTTTCATGTTTGAAATGTACTAACTTGGTTTTTCCTCGCAGCAGGTCAACTAGTGTGTGGTTGCAACGTTACGGTCCCATTGAGTACAGTTTTGGAGAAAGGGACATCTGTTGCACCACAGGGCAGGAGGAGGGTACTTAGCACGACACATTTCCTCTCTTTGGTAAGCATTTTTGTATGTTTTATACTTTTGGAATTTTGGTTTTTCATGTTGAGTATAAAATGATGTTTTTCATGTTTGAAATGTACTAACTTGGTTTTTCCTCACAGCAGGTCAACTAGTGTGTGGTTGCAACATTACGGTCCCATTGAGTACAGTTTTTGAGAAAGGAACATCTGTTGCACCACAGGGCGGGAGGAGGTTGCTGAGCACGACACATTTCCTCTCTCTGGTAAGAGTTTTTGTATGTTTTATAATTTTGGAATTTTGGTTTTTCATGTTGAGTATAAAATGACGTTTTTCATGTTTGAAATGTACTAACTTGATTTTTCCTGGCAGCAGGTCAACTAGTGTGTGGTTGCAACGTTACGGTGTAATTGAGTACAGTTATGGAGAAAGGAACATCTGTTGCACCAAAGGGCGGGAGGAGGGTGCTGAGTACGACACATTTCCTCTCGTTGGTAAGAATTTTTGTATGTTTTATACTTTTGGAATTTTCTTTTTTCATGTTTAGTATAAAATGACGTGTTTCATGTTTGAAATGTACTAACTTGATTTTTCCGCGCAGCAGGTCAACTAGTGTGTGGTTGCAACGTTACGGTCCCATTGAGTACAGTTATGGAGAAAGGGCCATCTGTTGCACCACAGGGCGGGAGGAGGGTGCTGAGCACGACATTTTTCCTCTCTTTGGTAAGCATTTTTGTATGTTTTATACTTTTGGAATTTTGGTTTTTCATGTTGAGTATAAAATGACCTCTTTCATGTTTGAAATGTACTAACTTGATTTTTGCTCGCAGCAGGTCAACTTGTGTGTGGTTGCAACGTTACGGTCCCATTGAGTACATTTTTGGAGAAAGGGACATCTGTTGCACCGCAGGGCGGGAGGAGGGTGCTGAGCACGACACATTTCCTCTCTTTGGTAAGCATTTTTGTATGTTTTATACTTTTGGAATTTTGGTTTTTCATGTTGAGTATAAAATGACGTTATTCATGTTTGAAATGTACTAACTTGATTTTTGCTCGCAGCAGGTCAACTTGTGTGTGGTTGCAACGTTACGGTCCCATTGAGTACATTTTTGGAGAAAGGGACATCTGTTGCACCACAGGGCGGGAGGAGGGTGCTGAGCACGACACATTTCCTCTCTTTGGTAAGCATTTTTGTATGTTTTATACTTTTGGAATTTTGGTTATTCATGTTGAGTATAAAATGACCTCTTTCATGTTTGAAATGTACTAACTTGATTTTTGCTCGCAGCAGGTCAACTTGTGTGTTGTTGCAACGTTACGGTCCCATTGAGTACATTTTTGGAGAAAGGGACATCTGTTGCACCACAGGGCGGGAAGAGGGTGCTGAGCACGACACATTTCCTCTCTTTGGTAAGCATTTTTGTATTTTTTATACTTTTGGAATTTTAGTTTTTCATGTTGAGTATAAAATGACGTTTTTCATGTTTCAAATGCACTAACTTGATTTTTGCTCGCAGCAGGTCAACTTGTGTGTGGTTGCAACGTTACGGTCCCATTGAGTACATTTTTGCAGAAAGGGACATCTGTTGCACCACAGGGCGGGAGGAGGGTGCTGAGCACGATACATTTACTCTCTTTGGTAAGCATTTTTGTATGTTTTATACTTTTGGAATTTTGGTTTTTCATGTTGAGGATAAAATGACGTTTTTCATGTTTGGAATGTACTAACTTGTTTTTTGCTCGCAGCAGGTCAACTAGTGTGTGGTTGCAACGTTACGGTCCCATTGAGTACAGTTTTGGAGAAAGGGACATCTGTTGCACCAAAGGGCGGGAGGAGGGTGCTGAGCTCGACACATTTCCTCTCTTTGGTAAGCATTTTTGTATGTTTTATACTTTTGGAATTTTGGTTTTTCATGTTGAGTATAAAATGACGTTTTTCATGTTTGAACTGTACTAACTTGATTTTTCCTCGCAGCAGGTCAACTAGTGTGTGGTTGCAACGTTACGGTCCCATTGAGTACAGTTTTGGAGAAAGGGACATCTGTTGCACCAAAGGGCGGGAGGAGGGTGCTGGGCTCGACACATTTCCTCTCTTTGGTAAGCATTTTTGTATGTTTTATACTTTTGGAAGTTTGGTTTTTCATGTTGAGTATAAAATGACGTTTTTCATGTTTGAAATGTACTAACTTGATTTTTCCTCGCAGCAGGTCAACTAGTGTGTGGTTGCAGCGTTACGGTCCCATTGAGTACAGTTTTGGAGTAAGGGACATCTGTTGCACCACAGGGCGGGATGAGGGTGCTGAGCACGACATTTTTCCTCTCTTTGGTAAGCATTTTTGTATGTTTTATACTTTTTGGAATTTTGCTTTTTCATGTTGAGTATAAAATGACCTCTTTCATGTTTGAAATGTACTAACTTGATTTTTGCTCGCAGCAGGTCAACTTGTGTGTGGTTGCAACGTTACGGTCCCATTGAGTACATTTTTGGAGAAAGGGACATCTGTTGCACCACAGGGCGGGAGGAGGGTGCTGAACACGACACATTTCCTCTCTTTGGTAAGCATTTTTGTATGTTTTATACTTTTGGAATTTTGGTTTTCCATGTTGAGTATAAAATGATGTTTTTCATGTTTGAAATGTACTAACTTGATTTTTGCTCGCAGCAGGTCAACTTGTGTGTGGTTGCAACGTTACGGTCCCATTCAGGACATTTTTGGAGAAAGGGACATCTGTTGCACCACAGGGCATTAGGAGGGTGCTGAGCACGACACATTTCCTCTCTTTGGTAAGCATTTTTGTATGTTTTATACTTTTACAATTTTGGTTTTTCATGTTGAGTATAAAATGACGTTTTTCATGTTTGAAATGTACTAACATGATTTTTCCTCGCAGCAGGTCAACTAGTGTGTGGTTGCAACGTTACGGTCCCATTGAGTACAGTTTTGGAGAATGGGACATCTGTTGCACCACAGGGCGGGAGGAGGGTGCTGAGCACGACACATTTCCTCTCTTTAGTAAGCATTTTTGTATGTTTTATACTTTTGGAATTTTGGTTTTTCATGTTGAGTAAAAATTACGTTTTCCATGTTTGAAATGTACTAACTTGATTTTTCCTCGCAGCAGGTCAACTAGTGTGTGGTTGCAACGTTACGGTCCCATTGAGTACATTTTTGCAGAAAGGGACATCTGTTGCACCACAGGGCGGGAGGAGGGTGCTGAGCACGATACATTTACTCTCTTTGGTAAGCATTTTTGTATGTTTTATACTTTTGGAATTTTGGTTTTTCATGTTGAGGATAAAATGACGTTTTTCATGTTTGGAATGTACTAACTTGTTTTTTGCTCGCAGCAGGTCAACTAGTGTGTGGTTGCAACGTTACGGTCCCATTGAGTACAGTTTTGGAGAAAGGGACATCTGTTGCACCAAAGGGCGGGAGGAGGGTGCTGAGCTCGACACATTTCCTCTCTTTGGTAAGCATTTTTGTATGTTTTATACTTTTGGAATTTTGGTTTTTCATGTTGAGTATAAAATGACGTTTTTCATGTTTGAACTGTACTAACTTGATTTTTCCTCGCAGCAGGTCAACTAGTGTGTGGTTGCAACGTTACGGTCCCATTGAGTACAGTTTTGGAGAAAGGGACATCTGTTGCACCAAAGGGCGGGAGGAGGGTGCTGGGCTCGACACATTTCCTCTCTTTGGTAAGCATTTTTGTATGTTTTATACTTTTGGAAGTTTGGTTTTTCATGTTGAGTATAAAATGACGTTTTTCATGTTTGAAATGTACTAACTTGATTTTTCCTCGCAGCAGGTCAACTAGTGTGTGGTTGCAGCGTTACGGTCCCATTGAGTACAGTTTTGGAGTAAGGGACATCTGTTGCACCACAGGGCGGGATGAGGGTGCTGAGCACGACATTTTTCCTCTCTTTGGTAAGCATTTTTGTATGTTTTATACTTTTTGGAATTTTGCTTTTTCATGTTGAGTATAAAATGACCTCTTTCATGTTTGAAATGTACTAACTTGATTTTTGCTCGCAGCAGGTCAACTTGTGTGTGGTTGCAACGTTACGGTCCCATTGAGTACATTTTTGGAGAAAGGGACATCTGTTGCACCACAGGGCGGGAGGAGGGTGCTGAACACGACACATTTCCTCTCTTTGGTAAGCATTTTTGTATGTTTTATACTTTTGGAATTTTGGTTTTCCATGTTGAGTATAAAATGATGTTTTTCATGTTTGAAATGTACTAACTTGATTTTTGCTCGCAGCAGGTCAACTTGTGTGTGGTTGCAACGTTACGGTCCCATTCAGGACATTTTTGGAGAAAGGGACATCTGTTGCACCACAGGGCATTAGGAGGGTGCTGAGCACGACACATTTCCTCTCTTTGGTAAGCATTTTTGTATGTTTTATACTTTTACAATTTTGGTTTTTCATGTTGAGTATAAAATGACGTTTTTCATGTTTGAAATGTACTAACATGATTTTTCCTCGCAGCAGGTCAACTAGTGTGTGGTTGCAACGTTACGGTCCCATTGAGTACAGTTTTGGAGAATGGGACATCTGTTGCACCACAGGGCGGGAGGAGGGTGCTGAGCACGACACATTTCCTCTCTTTAGTAAGCATTTTTGTATGTTTTATACTTTTGGAATTTTGGTTTTTCATGTTGAGTAAAAATTACGTTTTCCATGTTTGAAATGTACTAACTTGATTTTTCCTCGCAGCAGGTCAACTAGTGTGTGGTTGCAACGTTACGGTCCCATTGAGTACAGTTTTGGACAAAGGAACATCTTTTGCACCACAGGGCGGGAGGAGGGTGCTGAGCACGACACATTTCCTCTCTTTGGTAAGCATTTTTGTATGTTTTATACTTTTGGAATTTTGGTATTTCATGTTGAGTATAAAATGACGTTTTTCATGTTTGAAATGTACTAACTTGATTTTTTCTCGCAGCAGGTCAACTAGTGTGTGGTTGCAACGTTACGGTCCCATTGAGTACAGTTTTGGAGAAAGGGACATCTGTTGCACCACAGGGCGGGAGGAGGGTGCTGAGCACGACACATTTCCTCTCTTTGGTAAGCATTTTTGTATGTTTTATACTTTTGGAATTTTGGTATTTCATGTTGAGAATAAAATGACGTTTTTCATGTTTGAAATGTACTAACTTGATTTTTCCTCGCAGCAGGTCAACTAGTGTGTGGTTGCAACGTTACGGTCCCATTGAGTTCAGTTTTGGAGAAAGGAACATCTGTTGCGCCACAGGGCGGGAGGAGGGTGCTGAGCACGACACATTTTCTCTCTTTGGTAAGCATTTTTGTATGTTTATACTTTTACAATTTTGGTTTTTCATGTTGAGTATAAATTGACGTTTTTCATGTTTGAAATGTACTAACTTGATTTTTCCTCGCAGCAGGTCAACTAGTGTGTGGTTGCAACGTTACGGTCCCATTGAGTACAGTTTCGGAGAAAGGGACATCTGATGCACCACAGGGCGGGAGGAGGGTGCTCAGCACGACACATTTCCTTTCTTTGGTAAGCATTTTTGTATGTTTTATACTTTTGGAATTTTGGTTTTTCATGTTGAGTATAAAATGACGTTTTCCATGTTTGAAATGTACTAACTTGATTTTCCCTCGCAGCAGGTCAACTAGTGTGTGGTTGCAACGTTACGGTCCCATTGAGTACAGTTTTGCAGAAAGGAATATCTGTTGCACCACAGGGCGGGAGGAGGGTGCTGAGCACGACACATTTCCTCTCTTTGGTAAGCATTTTTGTATGTTTTATACTTTTGGAATTTTGGTTTTTCATGTTAAGTATAAAATGACGTTTTTCAGGTTTGAAATGTACTAACTTGATTTTTCCTCGCAGCAGGTCAACTAGTGTGTGGTTGCAACGTTACGGTCCCATTGAGTACAGTTTTGGAGAAAGGAACATCTGTTGCACCACAGGGCGGGAGGAGGGTGCTGAGCACGACACATTTCCTCTCTTTGGTAAGCATTTTTGTATGTTTTATACTTTTACAATTTTGGTTTTTGATGTTGAGTATAAAATGACGTTTTTCATGTTTGAAATGTACTAACTTGATTTTTCCTCGCAGCAGGTCAACTAGTGTGTGGTTGCAACGTTACGGTCCCATTGAGTACAGTTTTGGAGAAAGCGACATCTGTTGCACCACAGGGCGGGAGGAGGGTGCTGAGCACGACACATTTCCTCTCTTTGGTAAGCATTTTTGTATGTTTTATACTTTTGGAATTTTGGTTTTTCATGTTGAGTATAAAATGACGTTTTTCATGTTTGAATGTGCTACCTTGATTTTTCCTCGCAGCAGGTCAACTAGTGTGTGGTTGCAACGTTACGGTCCCATTGAGTACAGTTTTGGAGAAAGGGACATCTGTTGCACCACAGGGCGGGAGGAGGGTGCTGAGCACGACACATTTCCTCTCTTTGGTAAGCATTTTTGTGTGTTTTATACTTTTGGAATTTTGGTTTCTCATGTTGAGTATAAAATGACGTTTTTCATGTTTCAAATGTACTAACTTGATTTTTCCTCGCAGCAGGTCAACTAGTGTGTGGTTGCAACATTACGGTCCCATTGAGTACAGTTTTGGGGAAAGGAACATCTGTTCACCAAAGGGCGAAAGGGGGGTGCTGAGCACGACACATTTCCTCTCTTTCGTAAGCATTTTTGTATGTTTTATACTTCTGGAACTTTGGTTTTTCATGTTGAGTATAAAATGACGTTTTTCATGTTTGAAATGTACTAACTTGATTTTTCCTCGTATCAGGTCAACTAGTGTGTGGTTGCAACGTTACGGTCCCATTGAGTACAGTTTTGGAGAAAGGGAAATCTGTTGCACCACAGGGCGGGAGGAGGGTGCTGAGCACGACACATTTCCTTCCTTTAGTAAGCATTTTTGTATGTTTTATACTTTTGGAATTTTGGTTTCTCATGTTGAGTATAAAATGACGTTTTTCATGTTTGAAATGTACTAACTTGATTTTTCCTCGCAGCAGGTCAACTAGTGTGTGGTTGCAACATTACGGTCCCATTGAGTACAGTTTTGGGGAAAGGAACATCTGTTCACCACAGGGCGAAAGGGGGGTGCTGAGCACGACACATTTCCTCTCTTTGGTAAGCAATTTTGTATGTTTTATACTTTTGGAATTTTGGTTTTTCATGTTGAGTATAAAATGACGTTTTTCATGTTTGAAATGTACTAACTTGATTTTTCCTCGCAGCAGGTCAACTAGTGTGTGGTTGCAACGTTACGGTCCCATTGAGTACAGTTTTGGAGAAAGGGACATCTGTTGCACCACAGGGCGGGAGGAGGGTGCTGAGCACGACACATTTCCTCTCTTTGGTAAGCATTTTTGTATGTTTTATACTTTTGGAATTTTGCTTTTCCATGTTGAGTATAAAATGACCTCTTTCATGTTTGAAAAGTACTAAGTTGATTTTTCCTCGCAGCAGGTCAACTAGTGTGTGGTTGCAACGTTACGGTCCCATTGAGTACACTTTTGGAGAAAGCGACATCTGTTGCACCACAGGGCGGGAGGAGGGTGCTGAGCACGACACATTTCCTCTCTTTGGTAAGCATTTTTGTATGTTTTATACTTTTGGAATTTTGGTTTTTCATGTTGAGTATAAAATGACGTTTTTCATGTTTGAATGTGCTACCTTGATTTTTCCTCGCAGCAGGTCAACTAGTGTGTGGTTGCAACGTTACGGTCCCATTGAGTACAGTTTTGGAGAAAGGGACATCTGTAGCACCACAGGGCGGGAGGAGAGTGCTGAGCACGACTCATTTCCTCTCTTTGGTAAGCATTTTTGTATGTTTTATACTTTTGGAATTTTGGTTTCTCATGTTGAGTATAAAATGACGTTTTTCATGTTTCAAATGTACTAACTTGATTTTTCCTCGCAGCAGGTCAACTAGTGTGTGGTTGCAACATTACGGTCCCATTGAGTACAGTTTTGGGGAAAGGAACATCTGTTCACCAAAGGGCGAAAGGGGGGTGCTGAGCACGACACATTTCCTCTCTTTCGTAAGCATTTTTGTATGTTTTATACTTCTGGAACTTTGGTTTTTCATGTTGAGTATAAAATGACGTTTTTCATGTTTGAAATGTACTAACTTGATTTTTCCTCGTATCAGGTCAACTAGTGTGTGGTTGCAACGTTACGGTCCCATTGAGTACAGTTTTGGAGAAAGGGACATCTGTTGCACCACAGGGCGGGAGGAGGGTGCTGAGCACGACACATTTCCTTCCTTTAGTAAGCATTTTTGTATGTTTTATACTTTTGGAATTTTGGTTTCTCATGTTGAGTATAAAATGACGTTTTTCATGTTTGAAATGTACTAACTTGATTTTTCCTCGCAGCAGGTCAACTAGTGTGTGGTTGCAACGTTACGGTCCCATTGAGTACAGTTTTGGAGAAAGGGACATCTGTTGCACCACAGGGCGGGAGGAGGGTGCTGAGCACGACACATTTCCTCTCTTTGGTAAGCATTTTTGTATGTTTTATACTTTTACAATTTTGGTTTTCCATGTTGAGTATAAAATGACGTTTTTCATGTTTGAAATGTACTAACTTGATTTTTCCTCGCAGCAGGTCAACTAGTGTGTGGTTGCAACGTTACGGTCCCATTGAGTACAGTTTTGGAGAAAGCGACATTTGTTTCACCACAGGGCGGGAGGAGGGTGCTGAGCACGACACATTTCCTCTCTTTGGTAAGCATTTTTGTATGTTTTATACTTTTGGAATTTTGGTTTTTCATGTTGAGTATAAAATGACATTTTTCATGTTTGAATGTGCTACCTTGATTTTTCCTCGCAGCGGGTCAACTAGTGTGTGGTTGCAACGTTACGGTCCCATTGAGTACAGTTTTGGAGAAAGGGACATCTGTTGCACCACAGGGCGGGAGGAGGGTGCTGAGCACGACACATTTCCTCTCTTTGGTAAGCATTTTTGTAAGTTTTATACGTTTGGAATTTTGGTTTCTCATGTTGAGTATAAAATGACGTTTTTCATGTTTGAAATGTACTAACTTGATTTTTCCTCGCAGCAGGTCAACTAGTGTGTGGTTGCAACATTACGGTCCCATTGAGTACAGTTTTGGGGAAAGGAACATCTGTTCACCACAGGGCGAAAGGGGGGTGCTGAGCACGACACATTTCCTCTCTTTGGTAAGCATTTTTGTATGTTTTATACTTTTGGAATTTTGGTTTTTCATGTTGAGTATAAAATGACGTTTTTCATGTTTGAAATGTACTAACTTGATTTTTCCTCGTATCAGGTCAACTAGTGTGTGGTTGCAACGTAACGGTCCCATTGAGTACAGTTTTGGAGAAAGGGACATCTGTTGCACCACAGGGCGGGAGGAGGGTGCTGAGCACGACACATTTCCTCTCTTTGGTAAGCATTTTTGTATGTTTTATACTTTTGGAATTTTGGTTTTTCATGTTGAGTATAAAATGACGTTTTTCATGTTTGAAATGTACTAACTTGATTTTT
Organism: Schistocerca piceifrons; assembly: GCF_021461385.2. Classification (NCBI taxonomy): domain Eukaryota; kingdom Metazoa; phylum Arthropoda; class Insecta; order Orthoptera; family Acrididae; genus Schistocerca; species Schistocerca piceifrons. The sequence continues at coordinate 10,596,833 of NC_060143.1, forward strand.
CCTCGCAGCAGGTCAACTAGTGTGTGGTTACAACATTACGGTCCCATTGAGTACAGTTTTGGAGAAAGGAACATCTGTTGCGCCACAGGGCGGGAGGAGGGTGCTGAGCACGACACATTTCCTCCCTTTAGTAAGCATTTTTGTATGTTTTATACTTTTGGAATTTTGGTTTTTCATGTTGAGTATAAAATGACGTTTTTCATGTTTGAAATGTACTAACTTGATTTTTCCTCGCAGCAGGTCAACTAGTGTGTGGTTGCAACATTACGGTCCCATTGAGTACAGTTTTGGGGAAAGGAACATCTGTTCACCACAGGGCGAAAGGGGGGTGCTGAGCACGACACATTTCCTCTCTTTGGTAAGCATTTTTGTATGTTTTATACTTTTGGAATTTTGGTTTTTCATGTTGAGTGTAAAATGACGTTTTTCATGTTTGAAAAGTACTAACTTGATTTTTCCTCGTATCAGGTCAACTAGTGTGTGGTTGCAACGTTACGGTCCCATTGAGTACAGTTTTGGAGAAAGGGACATCTGTTGCACCACAGGGCGGGAGGAGGGTGCTGAGCACGACACATTTCCTCTCTTTGGTAAGCATTTTTGTATGTTTTATACTTTTGGAAATTTGGTTTTTCATGTTGAGTATAAAATGACGTTTTTCATGTTTGAAATGTACTAACTTGATTTTTCCTCGCAGCAGGTCAACTAGTGTGTGGTTGCAACATTACGGTCCAATTGAGTACAGTTTTGGAGAAAGGAACATCTGTTGCACCACAGGGCGGGAGGAGGGTGCTGAGCACGACACATTTCCTCCCTTTAGTAAGCATTTTTGTATGTTTTATACTTTTGGAATTTTGGTTTTTCATGTTGAGTATAAAATGACGTTTTTCATGTTTGAAATGTACTAACTTGATTTTTCCTCGCAGCAGGTCAACTAGTGTGTGGTTGCAACATTACGGTCCCATTGAGTACAGTTTTGGAGAAAGGGACATCTGTTGCACCACAGGGCGGGAGGAGGGTGCTGAGCACGACACATTTCCTCTCTTTGGTAAGCATTTTTGTATGTTTCATACTTTTGGAATTTTGGTTTATCATGTTGAGTATAAAATGACGTTTTTCATGTTTGAAATGTACTAACTTGATTTTTCCTCGCGGCAGGTCAACTAGTGTGTGGTTGCAACGTTACGGTCCCATTGAGTACAGTTTTGGAGAAAGGGACATCTGTTGCACCACAGGGCGGGAGGAGGGTGCTGAGCACGACACATTTCCTCTCTTTGGTAAGCATTTTTGTATGTTTTATACTTTTGGAATTTTGGTTTTTCATGTTGAGTAAAAAGTGACGTTTTTCATGTTTGAAATGTACTAACTTGATTTTTCCTCGCAGCAGGTCAACTAGTGTGTGGTTGCAACATTACGGTCCCATTGAGTACAGTTTTGGAGAAAGGAACATCTGTTGCACCACAGGGCGGGAGGAGGGTGCTGAGCACGACACATTTCCTCCCTTTGGTAGGCATTTTTGTATGTTTTATACTTTTGGAATTTTGGTTTTTCATGTTGAGTATAAAATGACGTTTTTCATGTTTGAAATGTACTAACTTGATTTTTCCTCGCAGCAGGTCAACTAGTGTGTGGTTGCAACGTTACGGTCCCATTGAGTACAGTTTTGGAGAAAGGGACATCTGTTGCACCACAGGGCGGGAGGAGCGTGCTGAGCACGACACATTTCCTCTCTTTGGTAAGCATTTTTGTATGTTTTATACTTTTGGAATTTTGGTTTTTCATGTTGAGTATAAAATGACGTTTTTCATGTTTGAAATGTACTAACTTGATTTTTCCTCGCAGCAGGTCAACTAGTGTGTGGTTGCAACGTTACGGTCCCATTGAGTACAGTTTTGGAGAAAGGGACATCTGTTGCACCACAGGGCGGGAGGAGGGTGCTGAGCACGACACATTTCCTCTCTTTGGTAAGCATTTTTGTATGTTTTATACTTTTGGAATTTTGGTTTTTCATGTTGAGTATAAAATGACGTTTTTCATGTTTGAAATGTACTAACTTGATTTTTCCTCGCATCAGGTCAACTAGTGTGTGGTTGCAACGTTACGGTCCCATTGAGTACAGTTTTGGAGAAAGGGACATCTGTTGCACCACAGGGCGGGAGGAGGGTGCTGAGCACGACACATTTCCTCTCTTTGGTAAGCATTTTTGTATGTTTTATACTTTTACAATTTTGGTTTTTCATGTTGAGTATAAAATGACGTTTTTCATGTTTGAAATGTACTAACTTGATTTTTCCTCGCAGCAGGTCAACTAGTGTGTGGTTGCAACGTTACGGTCCCATTGAGTACAGTTTTGGAGAAAGCGACATTTGTTTCACCACAGGGCGGGAGGAGGGTGCTGAGCACGACACATTTCCTCTCTTTGGTAAGCATTTTTGTATGTTTTATACTTTTGGAATTTTGGTTTTTCATGTTGAGTATAAAATGACATTTTTCATGTTTGAATGTGCTACCTTGATTTTTCCTCGCAGCAGGTCAACTAGTGTGTGGTTGCAACGTTACGGTCCCATTGAGTACAGTTTTGGATAAAGGGACATCTGTTGCACCACAGGGCGGGAGGAGGGTGCTGAGCACGACACATTTCCTCTCTTTGGTAAGCATTTTTGTATGTTTTATACGTTTGGAATTTTGGTTTCTCATGTTGAGTATAAAATGACGTTTTTCATGTTTGAAATGTACTAACTTGATTTTTCCTCGCAGCAGGTCAACTAGTGTGTGGTTGCAACATTACGGTCCCATTGAGTACAGTTTTGGGGAAAGGAACATCTGTTCACCACAGGGCGAAAGGGGGGTGCTGAGCACGACACATTTCCTCTCTTTGGTAAGCATTTTAGTATGTTTTATACTTTTGGAATTTTGGTTTTTCATGTTGAGTATAAAATGACGTTTTTCATGTTTGAAATGTACTAACTTGATTTTTCCTCGTATCAGGTCAACTAGTGTGTGGTTGCAACGTTACGGTCCCATTGAGTACAGTTTTGGAGAAAGGGACATCTGTTGCACCAAAGGCGGGAGGAGGGTGATGAGCACGACACATTTCCTCTCTTTGGTAAGCATTTTTGTATGTTTTATACTTTTGGAAATTTGGTTTTTCATGTTGAGTATAAAATGACGTTTTTCATGTTTGAAATGTACTAACTTGATTTTTCCTCGCAGCAGGTCAACTAGTGTGTGGTTGCAACATTACGGTCCCATTGAGTACAGTTTTGGAGAAAGGAACATCTGTTGCACCACAGGGCGGGAGGAGGGTGCTGAGCACGACACATTTCCTCCCTTTAGTAAGCATTTTTGTATGTTTTATACTTTTGGAATTTTGGTTTTTCATGTTGAGTATAAAATGACGTTTTTCATGTTTGAAATGTACTAACTTGATTTTTCCTCGCAGCAGGTCAACTAGTGTGTGGTTGCAACATTACGGTCCCATTGAGTACAGATTTGGAGAAAGGAACATCTGTTGCACCACAGGGCGGGAGGAGGGTGCTGAGCACGACACATTTCCTCCCTTTAGTAAGCATTTTTGTATGTTTTATACTTTTGGAATTATGGTTTTTCATGTTGAGTATAAAATGACGTTTTTCATGTTTGAAATGTACTAACTTGATTTTTCCTCGCAGCAGGTCAACTAGTGTGTGGTTGCAACATTACGGTCCCATTGAGTACAGTTTTGGAGAAAGGAACATCTGTTGCACCACAGGGCGGGAGGAGGGTGCTGAGCACGACACATTTCTTCCCTTTAGTAAGCATTTTTGTATGTTTTATACTTTTGGAATTTTGGTTTTTCATGTTGAGTATAAAATGACGTTTTTCATGTTTGAAATGTACTAACTTGATTTTTCCTCGCAGCAGGTCAACTAGTGTGTGGTTGCAACATTACGGTCCCATTGAGTACAGTTTTGGGGAAAGGAACATCTGTTCACCACAGGGCGAAAGGGGGGTGCTGAGCACGACACATTTCCTCTCTTTGGTAAGCATTTTTGTATGTTTTATACTTTTGGAATTTTGGTTTTTCATGTTGAGTATAAAATGACGTTTTTCATGTCTGAAATGTACTAACTTGATTTTTCCTCGTATCAGGTCAACTAGTGTGTGGTTGCAACGTTACGGTCCCATTGAGTACAGTTTTGGAGAAAGGGACATCTGTTGCACCAAAGGCGGGAGGAGGGTGCTGAGCACGACACATTTCCTCTCTTTGGTAAGCATTTTTGTATGTTTTATACTTTTGGAAATTTGGTTTTTCATGTTGAGTATAAAATGACGTTTTTCATGTTGGAAATGTACTAACTTGATTTTTCCTCGCAGCAGGTCAACTAGTGTGTGGTTGCAACATTACGGTCCCATTGAGTACAGTTTTGGAGAAAGGAACATCTGTTGCACCACAGGGCGGGAGGAGGGTGCTGAGCACGACACATTTCCTCCCTTTAGTAAGCATTTTTGTATGTTTTATACTTTTGGAATTTTGGTTTTTCATGTTGAGTATAAAATGACGTTTTTCATGTTTGAAATGTACTAACTTGATTTTTCCTCGCAGCAGGTCAACTAGTGTGTGGTTGCAACATTACGGTCCCATTGAGTACAGTTTTGGAGAAAGGAACATCTGTTGCACCACAGGGCGGGAGGAGGGTGCTGAGCACGACACATTTCCTCCCTTTAGTAAGCATTTTTGTATGTTTTATACTTTTGGAATTTTGGTTTTTCATGTTGAGTATAAAATGACGTTTTTCATGTTTGAAATGTACTAACTTGATTTTTCCTCGCAGCAGGTCAACTAGTGTGTGGTTGCAACATTACGGTCCCATTGAGTACAGTTTTGGAGAAAGGAACATCTGTTGCACCACAGGGCGGGAGGAGGGTGCTGAGCACGACACATTTCCTCCCTTTAGTAAGCATTTTTGTATGTTTTATACTTTTGGAATTTTGGTTTTTCATGTTGAGTATAAAATGACGTTTTTCATGTTTGAAATGTACTAACTTGATTTTTCCTCGCAGCAGGTCAACTAGTGTGTGGTTGCAACATTACGGTCCCATTGAGTACAGTTTTGGGGAAAGGAACATCTGTTCACCACAGGGCGAAAGGGGGGTGCTGAGCACGACACATTTCCTCTCTTTGGTAAGCATTTTTGTATGTTTTATACTTTTGGAATTTTGGTTTTTCATGTTGAGTATAAAATGACGTTTTTCATGTTTGAAATGTACTAACTTGATTTTTCCTCGTATCAGGTCAACTAGTGTGAGGTTGCAACGTTACGGTCCCATTGAGTACAGTTTTGGAGAAAGGGACATCTGTTGCACCAAAGGCGGGAGGAGGGTGCTGAGCACGACACATTTCCTCTCTTTGGTAAGCATTTTTGTATGTTTTATAGTTTTGGAAATTTGGTTTTTCATGTTGAGTATAAAATGACGTTTTTCATGTTTGAAATGTACTAACTTGATTTTTCCTCGCAGCTGGTCAACTAGTGTGTGGTTGCAACATTACGGTCCAATTGAGTACAGTTTTGGAGAAAGGAACATCTGTTGCACCACAGGGCGGGAGGAGGGTGCTGAGCACGACACATTTCCTCCCTTTAGTAAGTATTTTTGTATGTTTTATACTTTTGGAATTTTGGTTTTTCATGTTGAGTATAAAATGACGTTTTTCATGTTTGAAATGTACTAACTTGATTTTTCCTCGCAGCAGGTCAACTAGTGTGTGGTTGCAACATTACGGTCCCATTGAGTACAGTTTTGGAGAAAGGAACATCTGTTGCACCACAGGGCGGGAGGAGGGTGCTGAGCACGACACATTTCCTCTCTTTGGTAAGCATTTTTGTATGTTTTATACTTTTGGAATTTTGGTTTTTCATGTTGAGTATAAAATGACGTTTTTCACGTTTGAAATGTACTAACTTGATTTTTCCTCACGGCAGGTCAACTAGTGTGTGGTTGCAACGTTACGGTACCATTGAGTACAGTTTTGGAGAAAGGGACATCTGTTGCACCACAGGGCGGGAGGAGGGTGCTGAGCACGACACATTTCCTCTCTTTGGTAAGCATTTTTGTATGTTTTATACTTTTGGAATTTTGGTTTTTCATGTTGAGTAAAAAGTGACGTTTTTCATGTTTGAAATGTACTAACTTGATTTTTCCTCGCAGCAGGTCAACTAGTGTGTGGTTGCAACATTACGGTCCCATTGAGTACAGTTTTGGAGAAAGGAACATCTGTTGCACCACAGGGCGGGAGGAGGGTGCTGAGCACGACACATTTCCTCCCTTTGGTAAGCATTTTTGTATGTTTTATACTTTTGGAATTTTGGTATTTCATGTTGAGTATAAAATGACGTTTTTCATGTTTGAAATGTACTAACTTGATTTTTCCTCGCAGCAGGTCAACTAGTGTGTGGTTGCAACGTTACGGTCCCATTGAGTACAGTTTTGGAGAAAGGGACATCTGTTGCACCACAGGGCGGGAGGAGGGTGCTGAGCACGACACATTTCCTCTCTTTGGTAAGCATTTTTGTATGTTTTATACTTTTGGAATTTTGGTTTTTCATGTTGAGTATAAAATGACGTTTTTCATGTTTGAAATGTACTAACTTGATTTTTCCTCGCAGCAGGTCAACTAGTGTGTGGTTACAACATTACGGTCCCATTGAGTACAGTTTTGGAGAAAGGAACATCTGTTGCACCACAGGGCGGGAGGAGGGTGCTGAGCACGACACATTTCCTCTCTCTGGTAAGCATTTTTGTATGTTTTATACTTTTGGAATTTTGGTTTTTCATGTTGAGTAAAAAATGACGTTTTTCATGTTGGAAATGTACTAACTTGATTTTTCCTCGCAGCAGGTCAACTAGTGTGTGGTTGCAACGTTACGGTCCCATTGAGTACAGTTTTGGAGAAAGGGACATCTGTTGCACCACAGGGCGGGAGGAGCGTGCTGAGCACGACACATTTCCTCTCTTTGGTAAGCATTTTTGTATGTTTTATACTTTTGGAATTTTGGTTTTTCATGTTGAGTATAAAATGACGTTTCTCATGTTTGAAATGTACTAACTAAATTTTTCCTTGCAGCAGGTCAACTAGTGTGTGGTTGCAACGTTACAGTCCCATTGAGTACAGTTTTGGAGAAAGGGACATCTGTTGCACCACAGGGCGGGAGGAGCGTGCTGAGCACGACACATTTCCTCTCTTTGGTAAGCATTTTTGTAGGTTTTATACTTTTGGAATTTTGGTTTTTCATGTTGAGTATAAAATGACGTTTTTCATGTTTGAAATGTACTAACTTGATTTTTCCTCGCAGCAGGTCAACTAGTGTGTGGTTGCAACGTTACGGTCCCATTGAGAACAGTTTTGGAGAAAGGGACATCTGTTGCACCACAGGGCAGGAGGAGGGTGCTGAGCACGACACATTTCTTCCCTTTGCTAAGCATTTTTGCATGTTTTATACTTTTGGAATTTTGGTTTTTCATGTTGAGTATAAAAAGACGTTTTTCGTGTTTGAAATGTACTAACTAAATTTTTCCTCGCAGCAGGTCAACTAGTGTGTGGTTGCAACGTTACGGTCCCTTTGAGTACAGTTTTGGAGAAAGGGACATCTGTTGCACCACAGGGCGGGAGGAGCGTGCTGAGCACGACACATTTCCTCTCTTTGGTAAGCATTTTTGTATGTTTTATAGTTTTGGAATTTTGGTTTTTCATGTTGAGTATAAAATGACGTTTTTCATGTTTGAAATGTACTAACTTGATTTTTCCTCGCAGCAGGTCAACTAGTGTGTGTTGCAACGTTACGGTCCCATTGAGTACAGTTTTGGAGAAAGGGACATCTGTTGCACCACAGGGCAGGAGGAGGGTGCTGAGCACGACACATTTCTTCCCTTTGCTAAGCATTTTTGCATGTTTTATACTTTTGGAATTTTGGTTTTTCATGTTGAGTATAAAACGACGTTTTTCGTGTTTGAAACGTACTAACTAAATTTTTCCTCGCAGCAGGTCAACTAGTGCGTGGTTGCAACGTTACGGTCCCATTGAGTACAGTTTTGGAGAAAGGGACATCTGTTGCACCACAGGGCGGGAGGAGCGTGCTGAGCACGACACATTTGCTCTCTTTGGTAAGCATTTTTGTATGTTTTATAGTTTTGGAATTTTGGTTTTTCATGTTGAGTATAAAATGACGTTTTTCATGTTTGAAATGTACTAACTTGATTTTTCCTCGCAGCAGGTCCACTAGTGTGTGTTGCAACGTTACGGTCCCATTGAGTACAGTTTTGGAGAAAGGGACATCTGTTGCACCACAGGGCAGGAGGAGGGTGCTGAGCACGACACATTTCTTCCCTTTGGTAAGCATTTTTGCATGTTTTATACTTTTGGAATTTTGGTTTTTCATGTTGAGTATAAAATGACGTTTTTCATGTTTGAAATGTACCAACTTGATTTTTCTTCGCAGCAGGTCAACTAGTGTGTGGTTCCGACGTTACGGTCCCATTGAGTACAGTATTGGAGAAAGGGAAATCTGTTGCACCACAGGGCAGGAGGAGGGTGCTGAGCACGACACATTTCCTCCCTTTGGTAAGCATTTTTGCATGTTTTATACTTTTGGAATTTTGGTTTTTCATGTTGAGTATAAAATGACGTTTTTCATGTTTGAAATGTACTAACTTGATTTTTTCTCACAGCAGGTCAACTAGTGTGTGGTTGCAACATTACGGTCCCATTGAGTACAGTTTTGGGGAAAGGAACGTCTGTTCAACACAGGGCGGGAGGAGGGTGCTGAGCACGACACATTTTCTCTCTTTGGTAAGCATTTGTGTATGTTTTATACTTTTGGAATTTTGGTTTTTCATGTTAAGTATAAAATGACGTTTTTCATGTTTGAAATGTACTAACTTGATTTTTCCTCGCAGCAGGTCAACTAGTGTGTGGTTGCAACGTTACGGTCCCATTGAGTACAGTTTTGGAGAAAGGGACATCTGTTGCACCACAGGGCGGGAGGAGGGTGCTGAGCACGACACATTTCCTCTCTTTGGTTAGCATTTTTGTATGTTTTATACTTTTGGAATTTTTGTTTTTCATGTTGAGTATAAAATGACGTTTTTCATGTTTGAAATGTACTAACTTGATTTTTCCTCGCAGCAGGTCTACTAGTGTGTGGTTGCAACGTTACGGTCCCATTGAGTACAGTTTTGGAGAAAGGGACATCTGTTGCACCACAGGGCGGGAGGAGGGTGCTGAGCACGACACATTTCCTCTCTTTGGCAAGCATTTTTGTATGTTTTATACTTTTGGAATTTTGGTATTTCATGTTGAGTATAAAATGACGTTTTTCATGTTTGAAATGTACTAACTTGATTTTTCCTCGCAGCAGGTCAACTAGTGTGTGGTTGCAACATTACGGTCCCATTGAGTACAGTTTTGGGGAAAGGAACATCTGTTGCACCACAGGGCGGGAGGAGGGTGCTGAGCACGACACATTTCCTCTCACTGGTAAGCATTTTTGTATGTTTCATACTTTTGGAATTTTGGTTTTTCATGTTGAGTAAAAAATGACGCTTTTCATGTTTGAAATGTACTAACTTGATTTTTCCTCGCAGCAGGTCAACTAGTGTGTGGTTGCAACGTTACGGTCCCATTGAGTACAGTTTTGGAGAAAGGGACATCTGTTGCACCACAGGGCGGGAGGAGGGTGCTGAGCACGACACATTTCCTCTCTTTGGTAAGCATTTTTGTATGTTTTATACTTTTGGAATTTTGGTTTTTCATGTTGAGTATAAAATGACGTTTTTCATGTTTGAAATGTACTAACTTGATTTTTCCTCGCAGCAGGTCAACTAGTGTGTGGTTGCAACGTTACGGTCCCATTGAGTACGGTTTTGGAGAAAGGGTCATCTGTTGCACCACAGGGCGGGAGGAGGGTGCTGAGCACGACACATTTCCTCTCTTTGGTAAGCATTTTTGTATGTTTTATACTTTTGGAATTTTGGTTTTTCATGTTGAGTATAAAATGACGTTTTTCATGTTTGAAATGTACTAACTTGATTTTTCCTCGCAGCAGGTCAACTAGTGTGTGGTTGCAACGTTACGGTCCCATTGAGTACAGTTTTGGAGAAAGGGACATCTGTTGCACCACAGGGCGGGAGGAGGGTGCTGAGCACGACACATTTCCTCTCTCTGGTAAGCATTTTTGTATGTTTTATACTTTTGGAATTTTGGTTTTTCATGTTGAGTATAAAATGACGTTTTTCATGTTTGAAATGTACTAACTTGATTTTTCCTCGCAGCAGGTCAACTAGTGTGTGGTTGCAACGTTACGGTCCCATTGAGTACAGTTTTGGAGAAAGGGACATCTGTTGCACCACAGGGCGGGAGGAGGGTGCTGAGCACGACACATTTCCTCTCTTTGGTAAGCATTTTTGTATGTTTTATACTTTTGGAATTTTGGTTTTTCATGTTGAGTATAAAATGACGTTTTTCATGTGTGAAATGTACTAACTTGATTTTTCCTCGCAGCAGGTCAACTAGTGTGTGGTTGCAACATTACGGTCCCATTGAGTACAGTTTTGGAGAAAGGGACATCTGTTGCACCACAGGGCGGGAGGAGGGTGCTGAGCACGACACATTTCCTCTCTCTGGTAAGCATTTTTGTATGTTTTATACTTTTGGAATTTTGGTTTTTCATGTTGAGTATAAAATGACGTTTTTCATGTTTGAAATGTACTAACTTGATTTTTCCTCGCAGCAGGTCAACTAGTGTGTGGTTGCAACGTTACGGTCCCATTGAGTACAGTTTTGGAGAAAGGGACATCTGTTGCACCACAGGGCGGGAGGAGGGTGCTGAGCACGACACATTTCCTCTCTCTGGTAAGCATTTTTGTATGTTTTATACTTTTGGAATTTTGGTTTTTCATGTTGAGTATAAAATGACGTTTTTCATGTTTGAAATGTACTAACTTGATTTTTCCTCGCAGCAGGTCAACTAGTGTGTGGTTGCAACGTTACGGTCCCATTGAGTACAGTTTTGGAGAAAGGGACATCTGTTGCACCACAGGGCGGGAGGAGGGAGCTGAGCACGACACATTTCCTCTCTTTGGTAAGCATTTTTGTATGTTTTATACTTTTGGAATTTTGGTTTTTCATGTTGATTATAAAATGACGTTTTTCATGTTTGAAATGTACTAACTTGATTTTTCCTCGCAGCGGGTCAACTAGTGTGTGGTTGCAACATAACGGTCCCATTCAGTACAGTTTTGGAGAAAGGGACATCTGTTGCACCACAGGGCGGGAGGAGGGTGCTGAGCACGACAGATTTCCTCTCTCTGGTAAGCATTTTTGTATGTTTTATACTTTTGGAATTTTGGTTTTTCACGTTGAGTATAAAATGACGTTTTTCATGTTTGAAATGTACTAACTTGATTTTTCCTCGCAGCAGGTCAACTAGTGTGTGGTTGCAACGTTACGGTCCCATTGAGTACAGTTTTGGAGAAAGGGACATCTGTTGCACCACAGGGCGGGAGGAGGGTGCTGAGCACGACACATTTCCACTCTCTGGTCAGCATTATTGTATGTTTTATACTTTTGGAATTTTGGTTTTTCATGTTGAGTATAAAATGACGTTTTTCATGTTTGAAAAGTACTAACTTGATTTTTCCTCTTAGCAGGTCAACTAGTGTGTGGTTGCAACGTTACGGTGCCATTGAGTACAGTTTTGGAGAAAGGGACATCTGTTGCACCACAGGGCGGTAGGAGGGTGCTGAGCACGACACATTTCCTCTCTCTGGTAAGCATTTTTGTATGTTTTATACTTTTGGAATGTTGGTTTTTCATGTTGAGTATAAAATGACGTTTTTCATGTTTGAAATGTACTAACTTGATTTTTCCTCGCAGCAGGTCAACTAGTGTGTGGTTGCAACGTTACGGTCCCATTGAGTACAGTTTTGGAGAAAGGGACATCTGTTGCACCACAGGGCGGGAGGAGGGTGCTGAGCACGACACATTTCCTCTCTTTGGTAAGCATTTTTGTATGTTTTATACTTTTGGAATTTTGGTTTTTCATGTTGAGTATGAAATGACGTTTTTCATGTTTGAAATGTACTAACTTGATTTTTCCTCGTAGCAGGTCAATTAGTGTGTGGTTGCAACGTTACGGTCCCATTGAGTACAGTTTTGGAGAAAGGGACATCTGTTGCACCACAGGGCGGGAGGAGGGTGCTGAGCACGACACATTTCCTCTCTTTGGTAAGCATTTTTGTATGTTTTATACTTTTGGAATTTTGGTTTTTCATGTTGAGCATAAAATGACGTTTTTCATGTTTGAAATGTACTAACTTGATTTTTCCTCGCAGCAGGTCAACTAGTGTGTGGTTGCAACGTTACGGTCCCATTGAGTACAGTTTTGGAGAAAGGGACATCTGTTGCACCACAGGGCGGGAGGAGGGTGCTGAGCACGACACATTTCCTCTCTTTGGTAAGCATTTTTGTATGTTTTATACTTTTGGAATTTTGGTTTTTCATGTTGAGTATAAAATGACGTTTTTCATGTTTGAAATGTACTAACTTGATTTTTCCTCGCAGCAGGTCAATTAGTGTGTGGTTGCAACGTTACGGTCCCATTCAGTACAGTTTTGGAGAAAGTGACATCTGTTGCACCGCAGGAAGGGAGGAGGGTGCTGAGCACGACACATTTCCTCTCTTTGGTAAGCATTTTTGTATGTTTTATACTTTTGGAATTTTGGTTTTTCATGTTGAGTATGAAATGACGTTTTCCATATTTGAAGTGTACTAACTTGATTTTTCCTCGCAGCAGGTCAACTAGTGTGTGGTTGCAACATTACGGTCCCATTGAGTACAGTTTTGGAGAAAGGGACATCTGTTGCACCACAGGGCGGGAGGAGGGTGCTGAGCACGACACATTTCCTCTCTTTGGTAAGCATTTTTGTATGTTTTATACTTTTGGAATTTTGGTTTTTCATGTTGAGTATAAAATGACGTTTTTATGTTTGAAATGTACTAACTTGATTTTTCCTCGCAGCAGGTCAACTAGTGTGTGGTTGCAACATTACGGTCCCATTCAGTACAGTTTTGGTGAAAAGGACATCTGTTGCACCACAGGGCGGGAGGAGGGTGCTGAGCACGACACATTTCCTCTCTCTGGTAAGCATTTTTGTATGTTTTATACTTTTGGAATTTTGGTTTTTCATGTTGAGTATAAAATGACGTTTTTCATGTTTGAAATGTACTAACTTGATTTTTCCTCGCAGCAGGTCAACTAGTGTGTGGTTGCAACGTTACGGTCCCATTGAGTACGGTTTTGGAGAAAGGGTCATCTGTTGCACCACAGGGCGGGAGGAGGGTGCTGAGCACGACACATTTCCTCTCTTTGGTAAGCATTTTTGTATGTTTTATACTTTTGGAATTTTGGTTTTTCATGTTGAGTATAAAATGACGTTTTTCATGTTTGAAATGTACTAACTTGATTTTTCCTCGCAGCAGGTCAACTAGTGTGTGGTTGCAACGTTACGGTCCCATTGAGTACAGTTTTGGAGAAAGGGACATCTGTTGCACCACAGGGCGGGAGGAGGGTGCTGAGCACGACACATTTCCTCTCTCTGGTAAGCATTTTTGTATGTTTTATACTTTTGGAATTTTGGTTTTTCATGTTGAGTTTAAAATGACGTTTTTCATGTTTGAAATGTACTAACTTGATTTTTCCTCGCAGCAGGTCAACTAGTGTGTGGTTGCAACGTTACGGTCCCATTGAGTACAGTTTTGGAGAAAGGGACATCTGTTGCACCACAGGGCGGGAGGAGGGTGCTGAGCACGACACATTTCCTCTCTCTGGTAAGCATTTTTGTATGTTTTATACTTTTGGAATTTTGGTTTTTCATGTTGAGTATAAAATACCGTTTTTCATGTGTGAAATGTACTAACTTGATTTTTCCTCGCAGCAGGTCAACTAGTGTGTGGTTGCAACATTACGGTCCCATTGAGTACAGTTTTGGAGAAAGGGACATCTGTTGCACCACAGGGCGGGAGGAGGGTGCTGAGCACGACACATTTCCTCTCTCTGGTAAGCATTTTTGTATGTTTTATACTTTTGGAATTTTGGTTTTTCATGTTGAGTATAAAATGACGTTTTTCATGTTTGAAATGTACTAACTTGACTTTTCCTCGCAGCAGGTCAACTAGTGTGTGGTTGCAACGTTACGGTCCCATTGAGTACAGTTTTCGAGAAAGGGACATCTGTTGCACCACAGGGCGGGAGGAGGGTGCTGAGCACGACACATTTCCTCTCTCTGGGAAGCATTTTTGTATGTTTTATACTTTTGGAATTTTGGTTTTTCATGTTGAGTATAAAATGACGTTTTTCATGTTTGAAATGTACTAACTTGATTTTTCCTCGCAGCAGGTCAACTAGTGTGTGGTTGCAACGTTACGGTCCCATTGAGTACAGTTTTGGAGAAAGGGACATCTGTTGCACCACAGGGCGGGAGGAGGGAGCTGAGCACGACACATTTCCTCTCTTTGGTAAGCATTTTTGTATGTTTTATACTTTTGGAATTTTGGTTTTTCATGTTGAGTATAAAATGACGTTTTTCATGTTTGAAATGTACTAACTTGATTTTTCCTCGCAGCGGGTCAACTAGTGTGTGGTTGCAACATAACGGTCCCATTCAGTACAGTTTTGGAGAAAGGGACATCTGTTGCACCACAGGGCGGGAGGAGGGTGCTGAGCACGACAGATTTCCTCTCTCTGGTAAGCATTTTTGTATGTTTTATACTTTTGGAATTTTGGTTTTTCACGTTGAGTATAAAATGACGTTTTTCATGTTTGAAATGTACTAACTTGATTTTTCCTCGCAGCAGGTCAACTAGTGTGTGGTTGCAACGTTACGGTCCCATTGAGTACAGTTTTGGAGAAAGGGACATCTGTTGCACCACAGGGCGGGAGGAGGGTGCTGAGCACGACACATTTCCTCTCTCTGGTAAGCATTATTGTATGTTTTATGCTTTTGGAATTTTGGTTTTTCATGTTGAGTATAAAATGACGTTTTTCATGTTTGAAATGTACTAACTTGATTTTTCCTCGCAGCAGGTCAACTAGTGTGTGGTTGCAACGTTACGGTGCCATTGAGTACAGTTTTGGAGAAAGGGACATCTGTTGCACCACAGGGCGGGAGGAGGGTGCTGAGCACGACACATTTCCTCTCTCTGGTAAGCATTTTTGTATGTTTTATACTTTTGGAATGTTGGTTTTTCATGTTGAGTATAAAATGACTTTTTCATGTTTGAAATGTACTAACTTGATTTTTCCTCGCAGCAGGTCAACTAGTGTGTGGTTGCAACGTTACGGTCCCATTGAGTACAGTTTTGGAGAAAGGGACATCTGTTGCACCACAGGGCGGGAGGAGGGTGCTGAGCACGACACATTTCCTCTCTTTGGTAAGCATTTTTGTATGTTTTATACTTTTGGAATTTTGGTTTTTCATGTTGAGTATGAAATGACGTTTTTCATGTTTGAAATGTACTAACTTGATTTTTCCTCGTAGCAGGTCAATTAGTGTGTGGTTGCAACGTTACGGTCCCATTGAGTACAGTTTTGGAGAAAGGGACATCTGTTGCACCACAGGGCGGGAGGAGGGTGCTGAGCACGACACATTTCCTCTCTTTGGTAAGCATTTTTGTATGTTTTATACTTTTGGAATTTTGGTTTTTCATGTTGAGCATAAAATGACGTTTTTCATGTTTGAAATGTACTAACTAGATTTTTCCTCGCAGCAGGTCAATTAGTGTGTGGTTGCAACGTTACGGTCCCATTGAGTACAGTTTTGGAGAAAGGGACATCTGTTGCACCACAGGGCGGGAGGAGGGTGCTGAGCACGACACATTTCCTCTCTTTGGTAAGCATTTTTGTATGTTTTATACTTTTGGAATTTTGGTTTTTCATGTTGAGTATAAAATGACGTTTTTCATGTTTGAAATGTACTAACTTGATTTTTCCTCGCAGCAGGTCAATTAGTGTGTGGTTGCAACGTTACGGTCCCATTCAGTACAGTTTTGGAGAAAGTGACATCTGTTGCACCGCAGGAAGGGAGGAGGGTGCTGAGCACGACACATTTCCTCTCTTTGGTAAGCATTTTTGTATGTTTTATACTTTTGGAATTTTGGTTTTTCATGTTGACTATGAAATGACGTTTTCCATATTTGAAGTGTACTAACTTGATTTTTCCTCGCAGCAGGTCAACTAGTGTGTGGTTGCAACATTACGGTCCCATTCAGTACAGTTTTGGAGAAAGGGACATCTGTTGCACCACAGGGCGGGAGGAGGGTGCTGAGCACGACACATTTCCTCTCTTTGGTAAGCATTTTTGTATGTTTTATACTTTTGGAATTTTGGTTTTTCATCTTGAGTATAAAATGACGTTTTTCATGTTTGAAATGTACTAAGTTGATTTTTCCACGCAGCAGGTCAACTAGTGTGTGGTTGCAACGTTACGGTCCCATTGAGTACAGTTTTGGAGAAAGGGACATCTGTTGCACCACAGGGCGGGAGGAGGGAGCTGAGCACGACACATTTCCTCTCTTTGGTAAGCATTTTTGTATGTTTTATACTTTTGGAATTCTGGTTTTTCATGTTGAGTATAAAATGACGTTTTTCATGTTTGAAATGTACTAACTTGATTTTTCCTCGCAGCAGGTTAACTAGTGTGTGGTTGCAACGTTACGGTCCCATTGAGTACAGTTTTGGAGAAAGGGACATCTGTTGCACCACAGGGCGGGAGGAGGGTGCTGAGCACGACACATTTCCTCTCTTTGGTAAGCATTTTTGTATGTTTTATACTTTTGGAATTTTGGTTTTTCATGTTGAGTATGAAATGACGTTTTTCATGTTTGAAATGTACTAACTTGATTTTTCCTTGCAGCAGGTCAACTAGTGTGTGGTTGCAACATTACGGTCCCATTCAGTACAGTTTTGGAAAAAGGGACATCTGTTGCACCACAGGGCGGGAGGAGGGTGCTGAGCACGACACATTTCCTCTCTTTGGTAAGCATTTTTGTATGTTTTATACTTTTGGAATTTTGGTTTTTCATGTTGAGTATGAAATGACGTTTTTCATGTTTGAAATGTACTAACTTGATTTTTCCTCGCAGCAGGTCAACTAGTGTGTGGTTGCAACGTTACGGTCCCATTGAGTACGGTTTTGGAGAAAGGGTCATCTGTTGCACCACAGGGCGGGAGGAGGGTGCTGAGCACGACACATTTCCTCTCTTTGGTAAGCATTTTTGTATGTTTTATACTTTTGGAATTTTGGTTTTTCATGTTGAGTATAAAATGACGTTTTTCATGTTTGAAATGTACTAACTTGATTTTTCCTCGCAGCAGGTCAACTAGTGTGTGGTTGCAACGTTACGGTCCCATTGAGTACAGTTTTGGAGAAAGGGACATCTGTTGCACCACAGGGCGGGAGGAGGGTGCTGAGCACGACACATTTCCTCTCTCTGGTAAGCATTTTTGTATGTTTTATACTTTTGGAATTTTGGTTTTTCATGTTGAGTATAAAATGACGTTTTTCATGTTTGAAATGTACTAACTTGATTTTTCCTCGCAGCAGGTCAACTAGTGTGTGGTTGCAACGTTACGGTCCCATTGAGTACAGTTTTGGAGAAAGGGACATCTGTTGCACCACAGGGCGGGAGGAGGGTGCTGAGCACGACACATTTCCTCTCTTTGGTAAGCATTTTTGTATGTTTTATACTTTTGGAATTTTGGTTTTTCATGTTGAGTATAAAATGACGTTTTTCATGTGTGAAATGTACTAACTTGATTTTTCCTCGCAGCAGGTCAACTAGTGTGTGGTTGCAACACTACGGTCCCATTGAGTACAGTTTTGGAGAAAGGGACATCTGTTGCACCACAGGGCGGGAGGAGGGTGCTGAGCACGGCACATTTCCTCTCTCTGGTAAGCATTTTTGTATGTTTTATACTTTTGGAATTTTGGTTTTTCATGTTGAGTATAAAATGACGTTTTTCATGTTTGAAATGTACTAACTTGATTTTTCCTCGCAGCAGGTCAACTAGTGTGTGGTTGCAACGTTACGGTCCCATTGAGTACAGTTTTGGAGAAAGGGACATCTGTTGCACCACAGGGCGGGAGGAGGGTGCTGAGCACGACACATTTCCTCTCTCTGGTAAGCATTTTTGTATGTTTTATACTTTTGGAATTTTGGTTTTTCATGTTGAGTATAAAATGACGTTTTTCATGTTTGAAATGTACTAACTTGATTTTTCCTCGCAGCAGGTCAACTAGTGTGTGGTTGCAACGTTACGGTCCCATTGAGTACAGTTTTGGAGAAAGGGACATCTGTTGCACCACAGGGCGGGAGGAGGGAGCTGAGCACGACACATTTCCTCTCTTTGGTAAGCATTTTTGTATGTTTTATACTTTTGGGATTTTGGTTTTTCATGTTGAGTATAAAATGACGTTTTTCATGTTTGAAATGTACTAACTTGATTTTTCCTCGCAGCGGGTCAACTAGTGTGTGGTTGCAACATAACGGTCCCATTCAGTACAGTTTTGGAGAAAGGGACATCTGTTGCACCACAGGGCGGGAGGAGGGTGCTGAGCACGACAGATTTCCTCTCTCTGGCACGCATTTTTGTATGTTTTATACTTTTGGAATTTTGGTTTTTCACGTTGAGTATGAAATGACGTTTTTCATGTTTGAAATGTACTAACTTGATTTTTCCTCGCAGCAGGTCAACTAGTGTGTGGTTGCAACGTTACGGTCCCATTGAGTACAGTTTTGGAGAAAGGGACATCTGTTGCACCACAGGGCGGGAGGAGGGTGCTGAGCACGACACATTTCCTCTCTCTGGTAAGCATTATTGTATGTTTTATACTTTTGGAATTTTGGTTTTTCATGTTGAGTATAAAATGACGTTTTTCATGTTTGAAAAGTACTAACTTGATTTTTCCTCTTAGCAGGTCAACTAGTGTGTGGTTGCAACGTTACGGTGCCATTGAGTACAGTTTTGGAGAAAGGGACATCTGTTGCACCACAGGGCGGGAGGAGGGTGCTGAGCACGACACATTTCCTCTCTCTGGTAAGCATTTTTGTATGTTTTATACTTTTGGAATGTTGGTTTTTCATGTTGAGTATAAAATGACTTTTTCATGTTTGAAATGTACTAACTTGATTTTTCCTCGCAGCAGGTCAACTAGTGTGTGGTTGCAACGTTACGGTCCCATTGAGTACAGTTTTGGAGAAAGGGACATCTGTTGCACCACAGGGCGGGAGGAGGGTGCTGAGCACGACACATTTCCTCTCTTTGGTAAGCATTTTTGTATGTTTTATTTTTTTGGAATTTTGGTTTTTCATGTTGAGTATGAAATGACGTTTTTCATGTTTGAAATGTACTAACTTGATTTTTCCTCGTAGCAGGTCAATTAGTGTGTGGTAGCAACGTTACGGTCCCATTGAGTACAGTTTTGGAGAAAGGGACATCTGTTGCACCACAGGGCGGGAGGAGGGTGCTGAGCACGACACATTTCCTCTCTTTGGTAAGCATTTTTGTATGTTTTATACTTTTGGAATTTTGGTTTTTCATGTTGAGCATAAAATGACGTTTTTCATGTTTGAAATGTACTAACTAGATTTTTCCTCGCAGCAGGTCAACTAGTGTGTGGTTGCAACGTTACGGTCCCATTGAGTACAGTTTTGGAGAAAGGGACATCTGTTGCACCACAGGGCGGGAGGAGGGTGCTGAGCACGACACATTTCCTCTCTTTGGTAAGCATTTTTGTATGTTTTATACTTTTGGAATTTTGGTTTTTCATGTTGAGTATAAAATGACGTTTTTCATGTTTGAAATGTACTAACTTGATTTTTCCTCGCAGCAGGTCAGTAAGTGTGTGGTTGCAACGTTACGGTCCCATTCAGTACAGTTTTGGAGAAAGTGACATCTGTTGCACCGCAGGAAGGGAGGAGGGTGCTGAGCACGACACATTTCCTCTCTTTGGTAAGCATTTTTGTATGTTTTATACTTTTGGAATTTTGGTTTTTCATGTTGAGTATGAAATGACGTTTTCCATATTTGAAGTGTACTAACTTGATTTTTCCTCGCAGCAGGTCAACTAGTGTGTGGTTGCAACATTACGGTCCCATTGAGTACAGTTTTGGAGAAAGGGACATCTGTTGCACCACAGGGCGGGAGGAGGGTGCTGAGCACGACACATTTCCTCTCTTTGGTAAGCATTTTTGTATGTTTTATACTTTTGGAATTTTGGTTTTTCATGTTGAGTATAAAATGACGTTTTTCATGTTTGAAATGTACTAACTTGATTTTTCCTCGCAGCGGGTCAACTAGTGTGTGGTTGCAAAATAACGGTCCCATTCAGTACAGTTTTGGAGAAAGGGACATCTGTTGCACCACAGGGCGGGAGGAGGGTGCTGAGCACGACAGATTTCCTCTCTCTGGCAAGCATTTTTGTATGTTTTATACTTTTGGAATTTTGGTTTTTCACGTTGAGTATAAAATGACGTTTTTCATGTTTGAAATGTACTAACTTGATTTTTCCTCGCAGCAGGTCAACTAGTGTGTGGTTGCAACGTTACGGTCCCATTGAGTACAGTTTTGGAGAAAGGGACATCTGTTGCACCACAGGGCGGGAGGAGGGTGCTGAGCACGACACATTTCCTCTCTCTGGTAAGCATTATTGTATGTTTTATACTTTTGGAATTTTGGTTTTTCATGTTGAGTATAAAATGACGTTTTTCATGTTTGAAAAGTACTAACTTGATTTTTCCTCTTAGCAGGTCAACTAGTGTGTGGTTGCAACGTTACGGTGCCATTGAGTACAGTTTTGGAGAAAGGGACATCTGTTGCACCACAGGGCGGGAGGAGGGTGCTGAGCACGACACATTTCCTCTCTCTGGTAAGCATTTTTGTATGTTTTATACTTTTGGAATGTTGGTTTTTCATGTTGAGTATAAAATGACTTTTTCATGTTTGAAATGTACTAACTTGATTTTTCCTCGCAGCAGGTCAACTAGTGTGTGGTTGCAACGTTACGGTCCCATTGAGTACAGTTTTGGAGAAAGGGACATCTGTTGCACCACAGGGCGGGAGGAGGGTGCTGAGCACGACACATTTCCTCTCTTTGGTAAGCATTTTTGTATGTTTTATTTTTTTGGAATTTTGGTTTTTCATGTTGAGTATGAAATGACGTTTTTCATGTTTGAAATGTACTAACTTGATTTTTCCTCGTAGCAGGTCAATTAGTGTGTGGTAGCAACGTTACGGTCCCATTGAGTACAGTTTTGGAGAAAGGGACATCTGTTGCACCACAGGGCGGGAGGAGGGTGCTGAGCACGACACATTTCCTCTCTTTGGTAAGCATTTTTGTATGTTTTATACTTTTGGAATTTTGGTTTTTCATGTTGAGCATAAAATGACGTTTTTCATGTTTGAAATGTACTAACTAGATTTTTCCTCGCAGCAGGTCAACTAGTGTGTGGTTGCAACGTTACGGTCCCATTGAGTACAGTTTTGGAGAAAGGGACATCTGTTGCACCACAGGGCGGGAGGAGGGTGCTGAGCACGACACATTTCCTCTCTTTGGTAAGCATTTTTGTATGTTTTATACTTTTGGAATTTTGGTTTTTCATGTTGAGTATAAAATGACGTTTTTCATGTTTGAAATGTACTAACTTGATTTTTCCTCGCAGCAGGTCAGTAAGTGTGTGGTTGCAACGTTACGGTCCCATTCAGTACAGTTTTGGAGAAAGTGACATCTGTTGCACCGCAGGAAGGGAGGAGGGTGCTGAGCACGACACATTTCCTCTCTTTGGTAAGCATTTTTGTATGTTTTATACTTTTGGAATTTTGGTTTTTCATGTTGAGTATGAAATGACGTTTTCCATATTTGAAGTGTACTAACTTGATTTTTCCTCGCAGCAGGTCAACTAGTGTGTGGTTGCAACATTACGGTCCCATTGAGTACAGTTTTGGAGAAAGGGACATCTGTTGCACCACAGGGCGGGAGGAGGGTGCTGAGCACGACACATTTCCTCTCTTTGGTAAGCATTTTTGTATGTTTTATACTTTTGGAATTTTGGTTTTTCATGTTGAGTATAAAATGACGTTTTTCATGTTTGAAATGTACTAACTTGATTTTTCCTCGCAGCGGGTCAACTAGTGTGTGGTTGCAACATAACGGTCCCATTCAGTACAGTTTTGGAGAAAGGGACATCTGTTGCACCACAGGGCGGGAGGAGGGTGCTGAGCACGACAGATTTCCTCTCTCTGGCAAGCATTTTTGTATGTTTTATACTTTTGGAATTTTGGTTTTTCACGTTGAGTATAAAATGACGTTTTTCATGTTTGAAATGTACTAACTTGATTTTTCCTCGCAGCAGGTCAACTAGTGTGTGGTTGCAACGTTACGGTCCCATTGAGTACGGTTTTGGAGAAAGGGTCATCTGTTGCACCACAGGACGGGAGGAGGGTGCTGAGCACGACACATTTCCTCTCTTTGGTAAGCATTTTTGTATGTTTTATACTTTTGGAATTTTGGTTTTTCATGTTGAGTATAAAATGACGTTTTTCATGTTTGAAATGTACTAACTTGATTTTTCCTCGCAGCAGGTCAACTAGTGTGTGGTTGCAACGTTACGGTCCCATTGAGTACAGTTTTGGAGAAAGGGACATCTGTTGCACCACAGGGCGGGAGGAGGGTGCTGAGCACGACACATTTCCTCTCTCTGATAAGCATTTTTGTATGTTTTATACTTTTGGAATTTTGGTTTTTCATGTTGAGTTTAAAATGACGTTTTTCATGTTTGAAATGTACTAACTTGATTTTTCCTCGCAGCAGGTCAACTAGTGTGTGGTTGCAACGTTACGGTCCCATTGAGTACAGTTTTCGAGAAAGGGACATCTGTTGCACCACAGGGCGGGAGGAGGGTGCTGAGCACGACACATTTCCTCTCTCTGGTAAGCATTTTTGTATGTTTTATACTTTTGGAATTTTGGTTTTTCATGTTGAGTATGAAATGACGTTTTCCATATTTGAAGTGTACTAACTTGATTTTTCCTCGCAGCAGGTCAACTAGTGTGTGGTTGCAACATTACGGTCCCATTGAGTACAGTTTTGGAGAAAGGGACATCTGTTGCACCACAGGGCGGGAGGAGGGTGCTGAGCACGACACATTTCCTCTCTTTGGTAAGCATTTTTGTATGTTTTATACTTTTGGAATTTTGGTTTTTCATGTTGAGTATAAAATGACGTTTTTCATGTTTGAAATGTACTAAGTTGATTTTTCCACACAGCAGGTCAACTAGTGTGTGGTTGCAACGTTACGGTCCCATTGAGTACAGTTTTGGAGAAAGGGACATCTGTTGCACCACAGGGCGGGAGGAGGGAGCTGAGCACGACACATTTCCTCTCTTTGGTAAGCATTTTTGTATGTTTTATACTTTTGGAATTCTGGTTTTTCATGTTGAGTATAAAATGACGTTTTTCATGTTTGAAATGTACTAACTTGATTTTTCCTCGCAGCAGGTTAACTAGTGTGTGGTTGCAACGTTACGGTCCCATTGAGTACAGTTTTGGAGAAAGGGACATCTGTTGCACCACAGGGCGGGAGGAGGGTGCTGAGCACGACACATTTCCTCTCTTTGGTAAGCATTTTTGTATGTTTTATACTTTTGGAATTTTGGTTTTTCATGTTGAGTATGAAATGACGTTATTCATGTTTGAAATGTACTAACTTGATTTTTCCTTGCAGCAGGTCAACTAGTGTGTGGTTGCAACATTACGGTCCCATTCAGTACAGTTTTGGAAAAAGGGACATCTGTTGCACCACAGGGCGGGAGGAGGGTGCTGAGCACGACACATTTCCTCTCTTTGGTAAGCATTTTTGTATGTTTTATACTTTTGGAATTTTGGTTTTTCATGTTGAGTATGAAATGACGTTTTTCATGTTTGAAATGTACTAACTTGATTTTTCCTCGCAGCAGGCCAAGTAGTGTGTGGTTGCAACATTACGGTCCCATTCAGTACAGTTTTGGAGAAAGGGACATCTGTTGCACCGCTGGAAGGGAGGAGGGTGCTGAGCACGACACATTTCCTCTCTTTGGTAAGCATTTTTGTATGTTTTATACTTTTGGAATTTTGGTTTTTCATGTTGAGTATAAAATGACTTTTTTCATGTTTGAAATGTACTAACTTGATTTTTCCTCGCAGCAGGCCAACTACTGTGTGGTTGCAACGTTACGGTCCCATTGAGTACAGTTTTGGAGAAAGGGACATCTGTTGCACCACAGGGCGGGAGGAGGGTGCTGAGCACGACACATTTCCTCTCTTTGGTAAGCATTTTTGTATTTTTTATACTTTTGGAATTTTGGTTTTTCATGTTGAGTATAAAATGACGTTTTTCATGTTTGAAATGTACTAACTTGATTTTTCCTCGCAGCAGGTCAAGTAGTGTGTGGTTGCAACATTACGGTCCCATTCAGTACAGTTTTGGAGAAAGGGACATCTGTTGCACCACAGGAAGGGAGGAGGGTGCTGAGCATGACACATTTCCTCTCTTTGGTAAGCTTCTTTGTATGTTTTATACTTTTGGAATTTTGGTTTTACATGTTGAGTATAAAATGACGTTTTTCATGTTTGAAATGTACTAACTTGATTTTTCCTCGCAGCAGGTCAACTAGTGTGTGGTTGCAACGTTACGGTCCCATTGAGTACAGTTCTGGAGAAAGGGACATCTGTTGCACCACAGGGCGGGAGGAGGGTGCTGAGCACGACACATTTCCTCTCCGTGGTAAGCATTTTTGTATGTTTTATACTTTAGGAATTTTGGTTTTTCATGTTGAATATAAAATGACGTTTTTCATGTTTGAAATGTACTAACTTGGTTTTTCCTCGCAGCAGGTCAACTAGTGTGTGGTTGCAACATTACGGTCCCATTCAGTACAGTTTTGGAGAAAGGGACATCTGTTGCACCACAGGAAGGGAAGAGGGTGCTGAGCACGACACATTTCCTCTCTTTGGTAAGCATTTTTGTATGTTTTATACTTTTGGAATTTTGGTTTTTCATGTTGAGTATAAAATGACGTTTTTCATGTTTGAAATGTACTAACTTGATTTTTCCTCGCAGCAGGTCAACTAGTGTGTGGTTGCAACATTACGGTCCCATTCAGTACAGTTTTGGAGAAAGGGGCATCTGTTGCACCACAGGGCGGGAGGAGGGTGCTGAGCACGACACATTTCCTCTCTCTGGTAAGCATTTTTGTATGTTTTATACCTTTGGAATTTTGGTTTTTCATGTTGTGTATGAAATGACGTTTTTCATGTCTGAAATGTACTAACTTGATTTTTCCTCGCAGCAGGTCAACTAGTGTGTGGTTGCAACGTTACGGTCCCATTGAGTACAGTTTTGGAGAAAGGGACATCTGTTGCACCACAGGGCGGGAGGAGGGTGCTGAGCACGATACATTTCCTCTCTCTGGTAAGCATTTTTGTATGTTTTATACTTTTGGAATTTTGGTTTTTCATGTTGAGTATAAAATGACGTTTTTCATGTTTTAAATGTACTAACTTGTTTTTTCCTCGCAGCAGGTCAACTAGTGTGTGGTTGCAACGTTACGGTCCCATTGAGTACAGTTTTGGAGAAAGGGACATCTGTTGCACCACAGGGCGAGAGGAGGGTGCTGAGCACAACACATTTCCTCTCTTTGGTAAGCATTTTTGTATGGTTTATACTTTTGGAATTTTGGTTTTTCATGTTGAGTATAAAATGACGTTTTTCATGTTTGAAATGTACTAACTTGATTTTTCCTCGCAGCAGGTCAACTAGTGTGTGGTTGCAACATAACGGTCCTATTCAGTACAGTTTTGGAGAAAGGGACATCTGTTGCACCACAGGGCGGGAGGAGGGTGCTGAGCACGACACATTTCCTCTCTTTGGTAAGCATTTTTGTATGTTTTATACTTTTGGAATTTTGGTTTTTCATGTTGAGTATAAAATGACGTTTTTCATGTTTGAAATGTACTAACTTGATTTTTCCTCGCAGCAGGTCAACTAGTGTGTGGTTGCAACGTTACGGTCCCATTGAGTACAGTTTTGGAGAAAGGGACATCTGTTGCACCACAGGGCGGGAGGAGGGAGCTGAGAACGACACATTTCCTCTCTTTGGTAAGCATTTTTGTATGTTTTATACTTTTGGAATTTTGGTTTTTTATGTTGAGTATAAAATGACGTTTTTCATGTTTGAAATGTACTAACTTGATTTTTCCTCGCAGCAGGTCAACTAGTGTGTGGTTGCAACGTTACGGTCCCATTGAGTACAGTTTTGGAGAAAGGGACATCTGTTGCACCACAGGGCGGGAGGAGGGTGCTGAGCACGACACATTTTCTCTCTTTGGTAAGCATTTTTGTATGTTTTATACTTTTGGAATTTTGGTTTTTCATGTTGAGTATGAAATGACGTTTTTCATGTTTGAAATGTACTAACTTGATTTTTCCTTGCAGCAGGTCAACTAGTGTGTGGTTGCAACATTACGGTCCCATTCAGTACAGTTTTGGAGAAAGGGACATCTGCTGCACCACAGGGCGGGAGGAGGGTGCTGAGCACGACACATTTCCTCTCTTTGGTAAGCATTTTTGTATGTTTTATACTTTTGGAATTTTGGTTTTTCATGTTGAGTATGAAATGACGTTTTTCATGTTTGAAATGTACTAACTTGATTTTTCCTCGCAGCAGGTCAACTAGTGTGTGGTTGCAACATTACGGTCCCATTCAGCACAGTTTTGGAGAAAGGGACATCTGTTACACCACAGGGCGGGAGGAGGGTGCTGAGCACGACACATTTCCTCTCTTTGGTAAGCATTTTTGTATGTTTTATACTTTTGGAATTTTGGTTTTTCATGTTGAGTATAAAATGACGTTTTTCATGTTTGAAATGTACTAACTTGATTTTTCCTCGCAGCAGGTCAACTAGTGTGTGGTTGCAACATTACGGTCCCATTCAGTACAGTTTTGGAGAAAGGGACATCTGTTGCACCGCAGGAAGGGAGGAGGGTGGTGAGCGCGACACTTTTCCTCTCTTTGGTAAGCATTTTTGTATGTTTTATACTTTTGGAATTTTGGTTTCTCATGTTGAGTATAAAATGACGTTTTTCATGTTTGAAATGTACTAACTTGATTTTTCCTCGCAGCAGGTCACTTAGTGTGTGGTTGCAACGTTACGGTCCCATTGAGTACAGTTTTGGAGAAAGGGACATCTGTTGCACCACAGGGCGGGAGGAGGGTGTTGAGCACGACACATTTCGTCTCTTTGGTAAGCATTTTTGTATGTTTTATACTTTTGGAATTTTGGTTTTTCATGTTGAGTATAAAATGACGTTTTTCATGTTTGAAATGTACTAACTTGATTTTTCCTCGCAGCAGGCCAACTACTGTGTGGTTGCAACGTTACGGTCCCATTGAGTACAGTTTTGGAGAAAGGGACATCTGTTGCACCACAGGGCGGGAAGAGGGTGCTGAGCACGACACATTTCCTCTCTTTGGTAAGCATTTTTGTATGATTTATACTTTTGGAATTTTGGTTTTTCATGTTGAGTATAAAATGACGTTTTTCATGTTTGAAATGTACTAACTTGATTTTTCCTCGCAGCAGGTCAATAAGTGTGTGGTTGCAACATTACGGTCCCATTGAGTACAGTTTTAGAGAAAGGGACATCTGTTGCACCACAGGAAGGGAGGAGGGTGCTGAACATGACACATTTCCTCTCTTTGGTAAGCTTTTTTGTATGTTTTATACATTTGGAATTTTGGTTTTTCATGTTGAGTATAAAATGACGTTTTTCATGTTTGAAATGTACTAACTTGATTTTTCCTCGCAGCAGGTCAACTAGTGTGTGGTTGCAACGTTACGGTCCCATTGAGTACAGTTTTGGAGAAAGGGACATCTGTTGCACCACAGGAAGGGAGGAGGGTGCTGAGCACGACACATTTCCTCTCCTTGGTAAGCATTTTTGTATGTTTTATACTTTAGGAATTTTGGTTTTTCATGTTGAGTATAAAATGACGTTTTTCATGTTTGAAATGTACTAACTTGATTTTTCCTCGCAGCAGGTCAACTAGTGTGTGGTTGCAACGTTACGGTCCCATTGAGTACAGTTTTGGAGAAAGGGACATCTGTTGCACCACAGGGCGGGAGGAGGGTGCTGAGCACGACACATTTCCTCTATTTGGTAAAGATTTTTGTATGTTTTATACTTTTGGAATTTTGGTTTTTCATGTTGAGTATAAAATGACGTTTTTCATGTTTGAAATGTACTAACTTGATTTTTCCTCGCAGCAGGTCAACTAGAGTGTGGTTGCAACATTACGGTCCCATTCAGTACAGTTTTGGAGAAAGGGACATCTGTTGCACCACAGGAAGGGAGGAGGGTGCTGAGCACGACACATTTCCTCTCCTTGGTAAGCATTTTTGTATGTTTTATACTTTAGGAATTTTGGTTTTTCATGTTGAGTATAAAATGACGTTTTCATGTTTGAAATGTACTAACTTGATTTTTCCTCGCAGCAGGTCAACTAGTGTGTGGTTGCAACATTACGGTCCCATTGAGTACAGTTTTGGAGAAAGGGACATCTGTTGCACCACAGGAAGGGAGGAGGGTGCTGAGCACGACAGATTTCCCCTCTTTGGTAAGCATTTTTATATGTTTTATACTTTTGGAATTTTGGTTTTTCATGTTGAGTATAAAATGACGTTTTTCATGTTTGAAATGTACTAACTTGAATTTTCCTCGCAGCAGGTCAACTAGTGTGTGGTTGCAACATTACGGTCCCATTCAGTACAGTTTTGGAGAAAGGGACATCTGTTGCACCACAGGGCGGGAGGAGGGTGCTGAGCACGACACATTTCCTCTGTTTGGTAAGCATTTTTGTATGTTTTATACTTTTGGAATTTTGGTTTTTCATGTTGAGTATAAAATGACGTTTTTCATGTTTGAAATGTACTAACTTGATTTTTCCTCGCAGCAGGTCAACTAGTGTGTGGTTGCAACATAACGGTCCCATTCAGTACAGTTTTGGAGAAAGGGACATCTGTTGCACCACAGGCGGGAGGAGGGTGCTGAGCACGACACATTTCCTCTCTTTGGTAAGCATTTTTGTATGTTTTATACTTTTGGAATTTTGGTTTTTTATGTTGAGTATAAAATGATGTTTTTCATGTTTGAAATGTACTAACTTGATTTTTCCTCGCAGCAGGTCACTTAGTGTGTGGTTGCAACGTTACGGTCCCATTGAGTACAGTTTTGGAGAAAGGGACATCTGTTGCACCACAGGGCGGGAGGAGGGTGTTGAGCACGACACATTTCCTCTCTTTGGTAAGCATTTTTGTATGTTTTATACTTTTGGAATTTTGGTTTTTCATGTTGAGTATAAAATGACGTTTTTCATGTTTGAAATGTACTAACTTAATTTTTCCTCGCAGCAGGTCAACTAGTGTGTGGTTGCAACGTTACGGTCCCATTGAGTACAGTTTTGGAGAAAGGGACATCTGTTGCACCACAGGGCGGGAGGAGGGTGCTGAGCACGACACATTTCCTCTCCTTTTTTAAGCATTTTTGTATGTTTTATACTTTAGGAATTTTGGTTTTTCATGTTGAGTATAAAATGACGTTTTTCATGTTTGAAATGTACTAACTTGATTTTTCCTCGCAGCAGGTCAACTAGTGTGTGGTTGCAACGTTACGGTCCCATTGAGTACAGTTTTGGAGAAAGGGACATCTGTTGCACCACAGGGCGGGAGGAGGGTGCTGAGCACGACACATTTCCTCTCTTTGGTAAAGATTTTTGTATGTTTTATACTTTTGGAATTTTGGTTTTTCATGTTGAGTATAAAATGACGTTTTTCATGTTTGAAATGTACTAACTTGATTTTTCCTCGCAGCAGGTCAACTAGAGTGTGGTTGCAACATTACGGTTCCATTCAGTACAGTTTTGGAGAAAGGGACATCTGTTGCACCACAGGAAGGGAGGAGGGTGCTGAGCACGACACATTTCCACTCTTTGGTAAGCATTTTTGTATGTTTTATACTTTTGGAATTTTGGTTTTTCATGTTGAGTATAAAATGACGTTTTCCATGTTTGAAATGTACTAACTTGGTTTTTCCTCGCAGCAGGTCAACTTGTGTGTGGTTGCAACGTTACGGTCCCATTGAGTACATTTTTGGAGAAAGGGACATCTGTTGCACCACAGGGCGGGAGGAGGGTGCTGAGCACGACACATTACCTCTCTTTGGTAAGCATTTTTGTATGTTTTATACTTTTGGAATTTTGGTTTTTCATGTTGAGTATAAAATGACGTTTTCATGTTTGAAATGTACTAAGTTGATTTTTCCTCGCAGCAGGTCAACTAGTGTGTGGTTGCAACATTACGGTCCCATTGAGTACAGTTTTGGACAAAGGGACATCTGTTGCACCACAGGAAGGGAGGAGGGTGCTGAGCACAACACATTTCCCATCTTTGGTAAGCATTTTTATATTTTTTATACTTTTGGAATTTTGGTTTTTCATGTTGAGTATAAAATGACGTTTTTCATGTTTGAAATGTACTAACTTGATTTTTCCTCGCAGCAGGTCAACTAGTGTGTGGTTGCAACATTACGGTCCCATTGAGTACAGTTTTGGAGAAAGGGACATCTGTTGCACCACAGGGCGGGAGGAGGGTGCTGAGCACGACACATTTCCTCTCTTTGGTAAGCATTTTTGTATGTTATATACTTTTGGAATTTTGGTTTTTCATGTTGAGTATAAAATGACGTTTTTCATGTTTGAAATGTACTAACGTGATTTTTCCTCGCAGCAGGTCAACTAGTGTGTGGTTGCAACATAAGGGTCCCATTCAGTACAGTTTTGGAGAAAGGGACATCTGTTGCAACACAGGCGGGAGGAGGGTGCTGAGCACAACACATTTCCTCTCTTTGGTAAGCATTTTTGTATGTTTTATACTTTTGGAATTTTGGTTTTTCATGTTGAGTATAAAATGACGTTTTTCATGTTTGAAATGTACTAACTTGATTTTTCCTCGCAGCAGGTCAACTAGTGTGTGGTTGCAACGTTACGGTCCCATTGAGTACAGTTTTGGAGAAAGGGACATCTGTTGCACCACAGGGCGGGAGGAGGGTGCTGAGCACGACACATTTCCTCTCTTTGGTAAGAATTTTTGTATGTTTTATACTTTTGGAATTTTGGTTTTTCATGTTGAGTATAATATGACGTTTTTCATGTTTGAAATGTACTAACTTGATTTTTCCTCGCAGCAGGTCAACTTGTGTGTGGTTGCAACGTTACGGTCCCATTGAGTACATTTTTGGAGAAAGGGACATCTGTTGCACCACAGGGCGGGAGGAGGGTGCTGAGCACGACACAATTCCTCTCTTTGGTAAGCATTTTTGTATGTTTTATACTTTTGGAATTTAGGTTTTTCATGTTGAGTATAAAATGTCGTTTTTCATGTTTGAAATGTACTAACTTGATTTTTCCTCGCAGCAGGTCAACTAGTGTGTGGTTGCAACATTACGGTCCCATTCAGTACAGTTTTGGAGAAAGGGACATCTGTTGCACCACAGGAAGGGAGGAGGGTGCTGAGCACGACACATTTCCTCTCTTTGGTAAGCATTTTTGTATGTTTTATACTTTTGGAATTTTGGTTTTTCATGTTGAGTATAAAATGACGTTTTTCACGTTTGAAATGTACTAACTTGATGTTTCCTCGCAGCAGGTCAACTAGTGTGTGGTTGCAACGTTACGGTCCCATTGAGTACAGTTTTGGAGAAAGGGCCATCTGTTGCACCACAGGGCGGGAGGAGGGTGCTGAGCACGACACATTTCCTCTCTTTGGTAAGCATTTTTGTATGTTTTATACTTTTGGAATTTTGGTTTTTCATGTTGAGTATAAAATGACGTTTTTCATGTTTGAAATGTACTAACTTGATTTTTCCTCGCAGCAGGTCAACTAGTGTGTGGTTGCAAAGTTACGGTCCCATTGAGTACAGTTTTGGAGAAAGGGACATCTGTTGCACCACAGGTCGGGAGGAGGGTGCTGAGCACGACACAATTCCTCTCTTTGGTAAGCATTTTTGTATGTTTTATACTTTTGGAATTTTGGTTTTTCATGTTGAGTATAAAATGACGTTTTTCATGTTTGAAATGTACTAACTTGATTTTTCCTCGCAGCAGGTCAACTAGTGTGTGGTTGCAACATTAATGTCCCATTCAGTACAGTTTTGGAGAAAGGGACATCTGTTGCACCACAGGAAGGGAGGAGGGTGCTGAGCACGACACATTTCCTCTCTTTGGTAAGCATTTTTGTATGTTTTATACTTTTGGAATTTTGGTTTTTCATGTTGAGTATAAAATGACGTTTTTCATGTTTGAAATGTACTAACTTGATTTTTCCTCGCAGCAGGTCAACTAGTGTGTGGTTGAAACGTTACGGTCCCATTGAGAACAGTTTTGGAGAAGGGGACATCTGTTGCATCACAGGGCGGGAGGAGGGTGCTAAGCACGACACATTTCCTCTCTTTGGTAAGCATTTTTGTATGTTTTATACTTTTGGAATTTTGGTTTATCATGTTGAGTATAAAATGACGTTTTTCATGTTTGAAAAGTACTAGCTTGATTTTTCCTCGCAGCAGGTCAACTAGTGTGTGGTTGCAACGTTACGGTCCCATTGAGTACAGTTTTGGAGAAAGGGACATCTGTTGCACCACAGGGCGGGAGGAGGGTGCTAAGCACGACACATTTCCTCTCTTTGGTAAGCATTTTTGTATGTTTTATACTTTTCGAATTTTGGTTTTTCATGTTGAGTATAAAATGACGTATTTCATGTTTGAAATGTACTAACTTGATTTTTCCTCGCAGCAGGTCAACTAGTGTGTGGTTGCAACGTTACGGTCCCATTGAGTAGAGTTTTGGAGAAAGGAACATCTGTTGCACCACAGGGCGGGAGGAGGGTGCTGAGCACGACACAATTCCTCTGTTTGGTAAGCATTTTTGTATGTTTTATCCTTTTGGAATTTTGGTTTTTCATGTTGAGTATAAATTGACGTTTTTCACGTTTGAAATGTACTAACTTGATGTTTCCTCGCAGCAGGTCAACTAGTGTGTGGTTGCAACGTTACGGTCCCATTGAGTACAGTTTTGGAGAAAGGGACATCTGTTGCACCACAGGGCGGGAGGAGGGTGCTGAGCACGACACATTTCCTCTCTTTGGTAAGCATTTTTTTATGTTTTATACTTTTGGAATTTTGGTTTTTCATGTTGAGTATAAAATGACGTTTTTCATGTTTGAAATGTACTAACTTGATTTTTCCTCGCAGCAGGTCAACTAGTGTGTGGTTGCAACGTTACGGTCCCATTGAGTACAGTTTTGGAGAAAGGGACATCTGTTGCACCACAGGGCGGGAGGAGGGTGCTGAGCACGACACATTTCCTCTCTTTGGTAAGCATTTTTGTATGTTTTATACTTTTGGAATTTTGGTTTCTCATGTTGAGTATAAAATGACGTTTTTCATGTTTGAAATGTACTAACTTGATTTTTCCCGTGCAGGTCAACTAGTGTGTGGTTGCAACATTACGGTCCCATTCAGTACAGTTTTGGAGAAAGGGACATCTGTTGCACCGCAGGAAGGGAGGAGGGTGCTGAGCACGACACTTTTCCTCTCTTTGGTAAGCATTTTTGTATGTTTTATACTTTTGGAATTTTGGTTTCTCATGTTGAGTATAAAATGACGTTTTTCATGTTTGAAATGTACTAACTTGATTTTTCCTCGCAGCAGGTCACTTAGTGTGTGGTTGCAACGTTACGGTCCCATTGAGTACAGTTTTGGAGAAAGGGACATCTGTTGCACCACAGGGCGGGAGGAGGGTGTTGAGCACGACACATTTCCTCTCTTTGGTAAGCATTTTTGTATGTTTTATACTTTTGGAATTTTGGTTTTTCATGTTGAGTATAAAATGACGTTTTTCATGTTTGAAATGTACTAACTTGATTTTTCCTCGCAGCAGGTCAACTAGTGTGTGGTTGCAACGTTACGGTCCCATTGAGTACAGTTTTGGAGAAAGGGACATCTGTTGCACCACAGGGCGGGAGGAGGGTGCTGAGCACGACACATTTCCTCTCCTTTTATAAGCATTTTTGTATGTTTTATACTTTAGGAATTTTGGTTTTTCATGTTGAGTATAAAATGACGTTTTTCATGTTTGAAATGTACTAACTTGATTTTTCCTCGCAGCAGGTCAACTAGTGTGTGGTTGCAACGTTACGGTCCCATTGAGTACAGTTTTGGAGAAAGGGACATCTGTTGCACCACAGGGCGGGAGGAGGGTGCTGAGCACGACACATTTCCTCTCTTTGGTAAAGATTTTTGTATGTTTTATACTTTTGGAATTTTGGTTTTTCATGTTGAGTATAAAATGACGTTTTTCATGTTTGAAATGTACTAACTTGATTTTTCCTCGCAGCAGGTCAACTAGAGTGTGGTTGCAACATTACGGTTCCATTCAGTACAGTTTTGGAGAAAGGGACATCTGTTGCACCACAGGAAGGGAGGAGGGTGCTGAGCACGACACATTTCCTCTCTTTGGTAAGCATTTTTGTATGTTTTATACTTTTGGAATTTTGGTTTTTCATGTTGAGTATAAAATGACGTTTTTCATGTTTGAAATGTACTAACTTGGTTTTTCCTCGCAGCAGGTCAACTTGTGTGTGGTTGCAACGTTACGGTCCCATTGAGTACATTTTTGGAGAAAGGGACATCTGTTGCACCACAGGGCGGGAGGAGGGTGCTGAGCACGACACATTACCTCTCTTTGGTAAGCATTTTTGTATGTTTTATACTTTTGGAATTTTGGTTTTTCATGTTGAGTATAAAATGACGTTTTCATGTTTGAAATGTACTAAGTTGATTTTTCCTCGCAGCAGGTCAACTAGTGTGTGGTTGCAACATTACGGTCCCATTGAGTACAGTTTTGGAGAAAGGGACATCTGTTGCACCACAGGAAGGGAGGAGGGTGCTGAGCACAACACATTTCCCCTCTTTGGTAAGCATTTTTATATTTTTTATACTTTTGTAATTTTGGTTTTTCATGTTGAGTATAAAATGACGTTTTTCATGTTTGAAATGTACTAACTTGATTTTTCCTCGCAGCAGGTCAACTAGTGTGTGGTTGCAACATTACGGTCCCATTGAGTACAGTTTTGGAGAAAGGGACATCTGTTGCACCACAGGGCGGGAGGAGGGTGCTGAGCACGACACATTTCCTCTCTTTGGTAAGCATTTTTGTATGTTATATACTTTTGGAATTTTGGTTTTTCATGTTGAGTATAAAATGACGTTTTTCATGTTTGAAATGTACTAACGTGATTTTTCCTCGCAGCAGGTCAACTAGTGTGTGGTTGCAACATAAGGGTCCCATTCAGTACAGTTTTGGAGAAAGGGACATCTGTTGCAACACAGGCGGGAGGAGGGTGCTGAGCACGACACATTTCCTCTCTTTGGTAAGCATTTTTGTATGTTTTATACTTTTGGAATTTTGGTTTTTCATGTTGAGTATAAAATGACGTTTTTCATGTTTGAAATGTACTAACTTGATTTTTCCTCGCAGCAGGTCAACTAGTGTGTGGTTGCAACGTTACGGTCCCATTGAGTACAGTTTTGGAGAAAGGGACATCTGTTGCACCACAGGGCGGGAGGAGGGTGCTGAGCACGACACATTTCCTCTCTTTGGTAAGAATTTTTGTATGTTTTATACTTTTGGAATTTTGGTTTTTCATGTTGAGTATAATATGACGCTTTTCATGTTTGAAATGTACTAACTTGATTTTTCCTCGCAGCAGGTCAACTTGTGTTTGGTTCCAACGTTACGGTCCCATTGAGTACATTTTTGGAGAAAGGGACATCTGTTGCACCACAGGGCGGGAGGAGGGTGCTGAGCACGACACAATTCCTCTCTTTGGTAAGCATTTTTGTATGTTTTATACTTTTGGAATATAGGTTTTTCATGTTGAGTATAAAATGTCGTTTTTCATGTTTGAAATGTACTAACTTGATTTTTCCTCGCAGCAGGTCAACTAGTGTGTGGTTGCAACATTACGGTCCCATTCAGTACAGTTTTGGAGAAAGGGACATCTGTTGCACCACAGGAAGGGAGGAGGGTGCTGAGCACGACACATTTCCTCTCTTTGGTAAGCATTTTTGTATGTTTTATACTTTTGGAATTTTGGTTTTTCATGTTGAGTATAAAATGACGTTTTTCACGTTTGAAATGTACTAACTTGATGTTTCCTCGCAGCTGGTCAACTAGTGTGTGGTTGCAACGTTACGGTCCCATTGAGTACAGTTTTGGAGAAAGGGCCATCTGTTGCACCACAGGGCGGGAGGAGGGTGCTGAGCACGACACATTTCCTCTCTTTGGTAAGCATTTTTGTATGTTTTATACTTTTGGAATTTTGGTTTTTCATGTTGAGTATAAAATGACGTTTTTCATGTTTGAAATGTACTAACTTGATTTTTCCTCGCAGCAGGTCAACTAGTGTGTGGTTACAAAGTTACGGTCCCATTGAGTACAGTTTTGGAGAAAGGGACATCTGTTGCACCACAGGTCGGGAGGAGGGTGCTGAGCACGACACAATTCCTCTCTTTGGTAAGCATTTTTGTATGTTTTATACTTTTGGAATTTTGGTTTTTCATGTTGAGTATAAAATGACGTTTTTCATGTTTGAAATGTACTAACTTGATTTTTCCTCGCAGCAGGTCAACTAGTGTGTGGTTGCAACATTAATGTCCCATTCAGTACAGTTTTGGAGAAAGGGACATCTGTTGCACCACAGGAAGGGAGGAGGGTGCTGAGCACGACACATTTCCTCTCTTTGGTAAGCATTTTTGTATGTTTTATACTTTTGGAATTTTGGTTTTTCATGTTGAGTATAAAATGACGTTTTTCATGTTTGAAATGTACTAACTTGATTTTTCCTCGCAGCAGGTCAACTAGTGTGTGGTTGCAACGTTACGGTCCCATTGAGAACAGTTTTGGAGAAAGGGACATCTGTTGCATCACAGGGCGGGAGGAGGGTGCTAAGCACGACACATTTCCTCTCTTTGGTAAGCATTTTTGTATGTTTTATACTTTTGGAATTTTGGTTTATCATGTTGAGTATAAAATGACGTTTTTCATGTTTGAAATGTACTAGCTTGATTTTTCCTCGCAGCAGGTCAACTAGTGTGTGGTTGCAACGTTACGGTCCCATTGAGTACAGTTTTGGAGAAAGGGACATCTGTTGCACCACAGGGCGGGAGGAGGGTGCTAAGCACGACACATTTCCTCTCTTTGGTAAGCATTTTTGTATGTTTTATACTTTTCGAATTTTGGTTTTTCATGTTGAGTATAAAATGACGTTTTTCATGTTTGAAATGTACTAACTTGATTTTTCCTCGCAGCAGGTCAACTAGTGTGTGGTTGCAACGTTAAGGTCCCATTGAGTAGAGTTTTGGAGAAAGGAACATCTGTTGCACCACAGGGCGGGAGGAGGGTGCTGAGCACGACACAATTCCTCTGTTTGGTAAGCATTTTTGTATGTTTTATCCTTTTGGAATTTTGGTTTTTCATGTTGAGTATAAATTGACGTTTTTCACGTTTGAAATGTACTAACTTGATGTTTCCTCGCAGCAGGTCAACTAGTGTGTGGTTGCAACGTTACGGTCCCATTGAGTACAGTTTTGGAGAAAGGGACATCTGTTGCACCACAGGGCGGGAGGAGGGTGCTGAGCACGACACATTTCCTCTCTGTGGTAAGCATTTTTTTATGTTTTATACTTTTGGAATTTTGGTTTTTCATGTTGAGTATAAAATGACGTTTTTCATGTTTGAAATGTACTAACTTGATTTTTCCTCGCAGCAGGTCAACTAGTGTGTGGTTGCAACATTAATGTCCCATTCAGTACAGTTTTGGAGAAAGGGACATCTGTTGCACCACAGGAAGGGAGGAGGGTGCTGAGCACGACACATTTCCTCTCTTTGGTAAGCATTTTTGTATGTTTTATACTTTTGGAATTTTGGTTTTTCATGTTGAGTATAGAATGACGTTTCTCATGTTTGAAATGTACTAACTTGATGTTTCCTCGCAGCAGGTCAACTAGTGTGTGGTTGCAACGTTACGGTCCCATTGAGTACAGTTTTGGAGAAAGGAACATCTGTTGCACCACAGGGCGGGAGGAGGGTGCTGAGCACGACACATTTCCTCTCTTTGGTAAGCATTTTTGTATGTTTTATACTTTTGGAATTTTGGTTTTTCATGTTGAGTATAAAATGACGTTTTTCACATTTGAAATATACTAACTTGATGTTTCCTCGCAGCAGGTCAACTAGTGTGTGGTTGCAACGTTACGGTCCCATTGAGTACAGTTTTGGAGAAAGGGAAATCTGTTGCACCACAGGGCGGGAGGAGGGTGCTGAGCACGACACATTTCCTCTCTTTGGTAAGCATTTTTGTATGTTTTATACTTTTGGAATTTTGGTTTTTCATGTTGAGTATAAAATGACGTTTTTCACGTTTGAAATGTACTGACTTGATGTTTCCTCGCAGCAGGTCAACTAGTGTGTGGTTGCAACGTTACGGTCCCATTGAGTACAGTTTTGGAGAAAGGGACATCTGGTGCACCACAGGGCGGGAGGAGGGTGCTGAGCACGACACATTTCCTCTCTTTGGTAAGCATTTTTGTTAGTTTTATACTTTTGGAATTTTGGTTTTTCATGTTGAGTATAAAATGACGTTTTTCACGTTTGAAATGTACTAACTTGATGTTTCCTCGCAGCAGGTCAACTAGTGTGTGGTTGCAACGTTACGGTCCCATTGAGTACAGTTTTGGGAAAAGGGACATCTGTTGCACCACAGGGCGGGAGGAGGGTGCTGAGCACAACACATTTCCTCTCTTTGGTAAGCATTTGTGTATGTTTTATACTTTTGGAATTTTGGTTTTTCATGTTGAGTATAAAATGACGTTTTTCATGTTTGAAATGTACTAACTTGATTTTTCCTCGCAGCAGGTCAACTTGTGTGTGGTTCCAAAGTTACGGTCCCATTGAGTACATTTTTGGAGAAAGGGACATCTGTTGCACCACAGGGCGGGAGGAGGGTGCTGGGCACGACACAATTCCTCTCTTTGGTAAGCATTTTTGTATGTTTTATACTTTTGGAATTTTGGTTTTTCATGTTGAGTATAAAATGACGTTTTTCATGTTTGAAATGTACTAACTTGATTTTTCCTCGCAGCAGGTCAACTAGTGTGTGGTTGCAACATTACGGTCCATTCAGTACAGTTTTGGAGAAAGGGACATCTGTTGCACCACAGGAAGGGAGGAGGGTGCTGAGCACGACACATTTCCTCTCTTTGGTAAGAATTTTTGTATGTTTTATACTTTTGGAATTTTGGTTTTTCAAGTTGAGTATAAAATGACGTTTTTCATGTTTGAAATGTACTAACTTGATTTTTCCTCGCAGCAGGTCAACTAGTGTGTGGTTGCAACGTTACGGCCCCATTGAGTACAGTTTTGGAGAAAGGGACATCTGTTGCACCACAGGGCGGGAGGTGGGGGCTGAGCACGACACAATTCCTCTCTTTGGTAAGCATTTTTGTATGTTTTATACTTTTGGAATTTTGGTTTTTCATGTTGAGTATAAAATGACGTTTTTCATGTTTGAAATGTACTAACATGAGTATTCCTCGCAGCAGGTCAACTAGTGTGTGGTTGCAACGTTACGGTCCCATTGAGTACAGTTTTGGAGAAAGGGACATCTGTTGCACCACAGGGCGGGTGGAGGGTGCTGAGCACGACACATTTCCTCTCTTTGGTAAGCATTTTTGTATGTTTTATACTTTTGGAATTTTGGTTTTTCATGTTGGGTATAAAATGACGTTTTTCATGTTTGAAATGTACTAACTTGATTTTTCCTCGCAGCAGGTCAACTAGTGTGTGGTTGCAACGTTACGGTCCCATTGAGTACAGTTTTGGAGAAAGGGACATCTTCTGCACCACAGGGCGGGAGGAGGGTGCTAAGCACGACATATTTCCTCTCTTTGGTAAGCATTTTTGTATGTTTTACACTTTTGAAATTTTGGTTTTTTATGTAGAGTATAAAATGACGTTTTTCATGTTTGAAATGTACTAACTTGATTTTTCCTCGCAGCAGGTCAACTAGTGTGTGGTTGCAACGTTACGGTCCCATTGAGTACAGTTTTGGAGAAAGGGACATCTGTTGCACCACAGGGCGGGAGGAGGGTGCTAAGCACGACACATTTCCTCTCTTTGGTAAGCATTTTTGTATGTTTTATACTTTTGGAATTTTGGTTTTTCATGTTGAGTATAAAATGACGTTTTTCATGTTTGAAATGTACTAACTTGATTTTTCCTCGCAGCAGGTCAACTAGTGTGTGGTTGCAACGTTACGGTCCCATTGAGTAGAGTTTTGGAGAAAGGAACATCTGTTGCACCACAGGGCGGGAGGAGGGTGCTGAGCACGACACAATTCCTCTCTTTGGTTAGCATTATTGTATGTTTTATACTTTTGGAATTTTGGTTTTTCATGTTGAGTATAAAATGACGTTTTTCACGTTTGAAATGTACTAACTTGATGTTTCCTCGCAGCAGGTCAACTAGTGTGTGGTTGCAACGTTACGGTCCCATTGAGTACAGTTTTGGAGAAAGGGACATCTGTTGCACCACAGGGCGGGAGGAGGGTGCTGAGCACGACACATTTCCTCTCTTTGGGAAGCATTTTTGTATGTTTTATACTTTTGGAATTTTGGTTTTTCATGTTGAGTATAAAATTACGTTTTTCATGTTTGAAATGTACTGACTTGATGTTTCCTTGCAGCAGGTCAACTAGTGTGTGGTTGCAACGTTACGGTCCCATTGAGTACAGTTTTGGAGAAAGGGACATCTGTTGCACCACAGGGCGGGAGGAGGGTGCTGAGCACGACACATTTCCTCTCTTTGGTAAGCATTTTTTTATGTTTTATACTTTTGGAATTTTGGTTTTTCATGTTGAGTATAAAATGACGTTTTTCATGTTTGAAATGTACTATCTTGATTTTTCCTCGCAGCAGGTCAACTAGTGTGTGGTTGCAACGTTACGGTCCCATTGAGTAGAGTTTTGGAGAAAGGGACATCTGTTGCACCACAGGGCGGGAGGAGGGTGCTGAGCACGACACATTTCCTCTCTTTGGTAAGCATTTTTGTATGTTTTATACTTTTGGAATTTTGGTTTTTCATGTTGGGTATAAAATGACGTTTTTCATGTTTGAAATGTACTAACTTGATTTTTCCTCGCAGCTGGTCAACTAGTGTGTGGTTGCAACGTTACGGTCCCATTGAGTAGAGTTTTGGAGAAAGTAACATCTGTTGCACCACAGGGCGGGAGGAGGGTGCTGAGCACAAAACAATTCCTCTCTTTGGTAAGCATTTTTGTATGTTTTATACTTTTGGAATTTTGGTTTTTCATGTTGAGTATAAAATGACGTTTTTCACGTTTGAAATGTACTAACTTGATGTTTCCTCGCAGCAGGTCAACTAGTGTGTGGTTGCAACGTTACGGTCCCATTGAGTACACTTTTGGAGAAAGGGACATCTGTTGCACCACAGGGCGGGAGGAGGGTGCTGAGCACGACACATTTCCTCTCTTTGGTAAGCATTTTTGTATGTTTTATACTTTTGGAATTTTGGTTTTTCATGTTGAGTATAAAATGACGTTTTTCACATTTGAAATGTACTAACTTGATGTTTCCTCGCAGCAGGTCAACTAGTGTGTGGTTGCAACGTTACGGTCCCATTGAGTACAGTTTTGGAGAAAGGGAAATCTGTTGCACCACAGGGCGGGAGGAGGGTGCTGAGCACGACACATTTCCTCTCTTTGGTAAGCATTTTTGTATGTTTTATACTTTTGGAATTTTGGTTTTTCATGTTGAGTATAAAATGACGTTTTTCACGTTTGAAATGTACTGACTTGATGTTTCCTCGCAGCAGGTCAACTAGTGTGTGGTTGCAACGTTACGGTCCCATTGAGTACAGTTTTGGAGAAAGGGACATCTGTTGCACCACAGGAAGGGAGGAGGGTGCTGAGCACGACACATTTCCTCTCTTTGGTAAGCATTTTTGTTAGTTTTATACTTTTGGAATTTTGTTTTTCATGTTGAGTATAAAATGACGTTTTTCACGTTTGAAATGTACTAACTTGATGTTTCCTCGCAGCAGGTCAACTAGTGTGTGGTTGCAACGTTACGGTCCCATTGAGTACAGTTTTGGGAAAAGGGACATCTGTTGCACCACAGGGCGGGAGGAGGGTCCTGAGCACAACACATTTCCTCTCTTTGGTAAGCATTTGTGTATGTTTTATACTTTTGGAATTTTGGTTTTTCATGTTGAGTATAAAATGACGTTTTTCATGTTTGAAATGTACTAACTTGATTTTTCCTCGCAGCAGGTCAACTTGTGTGTGGTTCCAACGTTACGGTCCCATTGAGTACATTTTTGGAGAAAGGGACATCTGTTGCACCACAGGGCGGGAGGAGGGTGCTGAGCACGACACAATTCCTCTCTTTGGTAAGCATTTTTGTATGTTTTATACTTTAGGAATTTTGGTTTTTCATGTTGAGTATAAAATGACGTTTTTCATGTTTGAAATGTACTAACTTGATTTTTCCTCGCAGCAGGTCAACTAGTGTGTGGTTGCAACATTACGGTCCCATTCAGTACAGTTTTGGAGAAAGGGACATCTGTTGCACCACAGGAAGGGAGGAGGGTGCTGAGCACGACACATTTCCTCTCTTTGGTAAGAATTTTTGTATGTTTTATACTTTTGGAATTTTGGTTTTTCAAGTTGAGTATAAAATGACGTTTTTCATGTTTGAAATGTACTAACTTGATTTTTCCTCGCAGCAGGTCAACTAGTGTGTGGTTGCAAAGTTACGGCCCCATTGAGTACAGTTTTGGAGAAAGGGACATCTGTTGCACCACAGGGCGGGAGGTGGGGGCTGAGCACGACACAATTCCTCTCTTTGGTAAGCATTTTTGTATGTTTTATACTTTTGGAATTTTGGTTTTTCATGTTGAGTATAAAATGACGTTTTTCATGTTTGAAATGTACTAACATGAGTATTCCTCGCAGCAGGTCAACTAGTGTGTGGTTGCAACGTTACGGTCCCATTGAGTACAGTTTTGGAGAAAGGGACATCTGTTGCAGCACAGGGCGGGTGGAGGGTGCTGAGCACGACACATTTCCTCTCTTTGGTAAGCATTTTTGTATGTTTTATACGTTTGGAATTTTGGTTTTTCATGTTGAGTATAAAATGACGTTTTTAATGTTTGAAATGTACTAACTTGATTTTTCCTCGCAGCAGGTCAACTAGTGTGTGGTTGCAACGTTACGGTCCCATTGAGTACATTTTTGGAGAAAGGGACATCTGTTGCACCACAGGGCGGGAGGAGGGTGCTGAGCACGACACAATTCCTCTCTTTGGTAAGCATTTTTGTATGTTTTATACTTTTGGAATTTTGGTTTTTCATGTTGAGTATAAAATGACGTTTTTCATGTTTGAAATGTACTAACTTGATTTTTCCTCG
The DNA here is from genome assembly GCF_021461385.2 of Schistocerca piceifrons. Lineage (NCBI taxonomy): Eukaryota > Metazoa > Arthropoda > Insecta > Orthoptera > Acrididae > Schistocerca > Schistocerca piceifrons. The sequence goes on from NC_060143.1 coordinate 10,640,554, forward strand.
CAGCAGGTCAACTAGTGTGTGGTTGCAACATTACGGTCCCATTCAGTACAGTTTTGGAGAAAGGGACATCTGTTGCACCACAGGAAGGGAGGAGGGTGCTGAGCACGACACATTTCCTCTCTTTGGTAAGAATTTTTGTATGTTTTATACTTTTGGAATTTTGGTTTTTCAAGTTGAGTATAAAATGACGTTTTTCATGTTTGAAATGTACTAACTTGATTTTTCCTCGCAGCAGGTCAACTAGTGTGTGGTTGCAAAGTTACGGCCCCATTGAGTACAGTTTTGGAGAAAGGGACATCTGTTGCACCACAGGGCGGGAGGTGGGGGCTGAGCACGACACAATTCCTCTCTTTGGTAAGCATTTTTGTATGTTTTATACTTTTGGAATTTTGGTTTTTCATGTTGAGTATAAAATGACGTTTTTCATGTTTGAAATGTACTAACATGAGTATTCCTCGCAGCAGGTCAACTAGTGTGTGGTTGCAACGTTACGGTCCCATTGAGTACAGTTTTGGAGAAAGGGACATCTGTTGCACCACAGGGCGGGTGGAGGGTGCTGAGCACGACACATTTCCTCTCTTTGGTTAGCATTTTTGTATGTTTTATACGTTTGGAATTTTGGTTTTTCATGTTGAGTATAAAATGACGTTTTTAATGTTTGAAATGTACTAACTTGATTTTTCCTCGCAGCAGGTCAACTAGTGTGTGGTTGCAACGTTACGGTCCCATTGAGTACAGTTTTGGAGAAAGGGACATCTTCTGCACCACAGGGCGGGAGGAGGGTGCTAAGCACGACATATTTCCTCTCTTTGGTAAGCATTTTTGTATGTTTTACACTTTTGGAATTTTGGTTTTTTATGTTGAGTATAAAATGACGTTTTTCATGTTTGAAATGTACTAACTTGATTTTTCCTCGCAGCAGGTCAACTAGTGTGTGGTTGCAACGTTACGGTCCCATTGAGTACAGTTTTGGAGAAAGGGACATCTGTTGCACCACAGGGCGGGAGGAGGGTGCTAAGCACGACACATTTCCTCTCTTTGGTAAGCATTTTTGTATGTTTTATACTTTTGGAATTTTGGTTTTTCATGTTGAGTATAAAATGACGTTTTTCACGTTTGAAATGTACTAACTTGATGTTTCCTCGCAGCAGGTCAACTAATGTGTGAATGCAACGTTACGGTCCCATTGAGTACAGTTTTGGGAAAAGGGACATCTGTTGCACCACAGGGCGGGAGGAGGGTGCTGAGCACAACACATTTCCTCTCTTTGGTAAGCAATTTTGTATGTTTTAGACTTTTGGAATTTTGGTTTTTCATGTTGAGTATAAAATGACGTTTTTCATGTTTGAAATGTACTAACTTGATTTTTCCTCGCAGCAGGACAACTAGTGTGTGGTTGCAACGTTACGGTCCCATTGAGTAGAGTTTGGAGAAAGTAACATCTGTTACACCACAGGGCGGGAGGAGGGTGCTGAGCACAACACAATTCCCCTCTTTGGTAAGCATTTTTGTATGTTTTATACTTTTGGAATTTTGGTTTTTCATGTTGAGTATAAAATGACGTTTTTCACGTTTGAAATGTACTAACTTGATGTTTCCTCGCAGCAGGTCAACAAGTGTGTGGTTGCAATGTTACGGTCCCATTGAGTACAGTTTTGGAGAAAGGGACATCAGTTGCACCACAGGGCGTGAGGAGGGTGCTACGCACGACACATTTCCTCTCTTTGGTAAGCATTTTTGTATGTTTTATACTTTTGGAATTTTGGTTTTTCATGTTGAGTATAAAATGACGTTTTTCACGTTTGAAATGTACTAACTTGATGTTTGCTCGCAGCAGGTCAACTAGTGTGTGGTTGCAACATTACGGTCCCATTGAGTACAGTTTTGGAGAAAGGGACATCTGTTGCACCACAGGGCGGGAGGAGGGTGCTGAGCACGACACATTTCCTCTCTTTGGTAAGCATTTTTGTATGTTTTATACTTTTGGAATTTTGGTTTTTCATGTTGAGTATAAAATGACGGTTTTCACGTTTGAAATGTACTAACTTGATGTTTCCTCGCAGCAGGTCAACTAGTGTGTGGTTGCAACGTTACGGTCCCATTGAGTACAGTTTTGGAGAAAGGGACATCTGTTGCACCACAGGGCGGGAGGAGGGTGCTGAGCACGACACATTTCCTCTCTTTGGTAAGCATTTTTGTATGTTTTATACTTTTGGAATTTTGGTTTTTCATGTTGAGTATAAAATGACGTTTTTCACGTTTGAAATGTACTAACTTGATGTTTCCTCGCAGCAGGTCAACTAGTGTGTGGTTGCAACGTTACGGTCCCATTGAGTACAGTTTTGGGAAAAGGGACATCTGTTGCACCACAGGGCGGGAGGAGGGTGCTGAGCACGACACATTTCCTCTCTTTGGTAAGCATTTTTGTATGTTTTATACTTTTGGAATTTCGGTTTTTCATGTTGAGTACAAAATGACGTTTTTCATGTTTGAAATGTACTAACTTGATTTTTCCTCGCAGCAGGTCAACTAGTGTGTGGTTGCAAGGTTACGGTCCCATTGAGTACTGTTTTGGGAAAAGGGACATCTGTTGCACCACAGGGCGGGAGGAGGGTGCTGAGCACGACACATTTCCTCTCTTTGGTAAGCATTTTTGTATGTTTTATACTTTTGGAATTTTGGTTTTTCATGTTGAGTATAAAATGACGTTTTTCATGTTTGAAATGTACTAACTTGATTTTTCCTCGCAGCAGGTCAACTAGTGTGTGGTTGCAACATTACGGTCCCATTCAGTACAGTTTTGGAGAAAGGGACATCTGTTGCACCACAGGAAGGGAGGAGGGTGCTGAGCACGACACATTTCCTCTCTTTGGTAAGAATTTTTGTATGTTTTATACTTTTGGAATTTTGGTTTTTCAAGTTGAGTATAAAATGACGTTTTTCATGTTTGAAATGTACTAACTTGATTTTTCCTCGCAGCAGGTCAACTAGTGTGTGGTTGCAACGTTACGGTCCCATTGAGTAGAGTTTTGGAGAAAGTAACATCTGTTGCACCACAGGGCGGGAGGAGGGTGCTGAGCACAAAACAATTCCTCTCTTTGGTAAGCATTTTTGTATGTTTTATACTTTTGGAATTTTGGTTTTTCATGTTGAGTATAAAATGACGTTTTTCACGTTTGAAATGTACTAACTTGATGTTTCCTCGCAGCAGGTCAACTAGTGTGTGGTTGCAACGTTACGGTCCCATTGAGTACAGTTTTGGAGAAAGGGACATCTGTTGCACCACAGGGCGGGAGGAGGGTGCTGAGCACGACACATTTCCTCTCTTTGGTAAGCATTTTTGTATGTTTTATACTTTTGGAATTTTGGTTTTTCATGTTGAGTATAAAATGACGTTTTTCACATTTGAAATGTACTAACTTGATGTTTCCTCGCAGCAGGTCAACTAGTGTGTGGTTGCAACGTTACGGTCCCATTGAGTACAGTTTTGGAGAAAGGGAAATCTGTTGCACCACAGGGCGGGAGGAGGGTGCTGAGCACGACACATTTCCTCTCTTTGGTAAGCATTTTTGTATGTTTTATACTTTTGGAATTTTGGTTTTTCATGTTGAGTATAAAATGACGTTTTTCATGTTTGAAATGTACTAACTTGATTTTTCCTCGCAGCAGGTCAACTAGTGTGTGGTTGCAACATTACGGTCCCATTCAGTACAGTTTTGGAGAAAGGGACATCTGTTGCACCACAGGAAGGGAGGAGGGTGCTGAGCACGACACATTTCCTCTCTTTGGTAAGAATTTTTGTATGTTTTATACTTTTGGAATTTTGGTTTTTCAAGTTGAGTATAAAATGACGTTTTTCATGTTTGAAATGTACTAACTTGATTTTTCCTCGCAGCAGGTCAACTAGTGTGTGGTTGCAAAGTTACGGCCCCATTGAGTACAGTTTTGGAGAAAGGGACATCTGTTGCACCACAGGGCGGGAGGTGGGGGCTGAGCACGACACAATTCCTCTCTTTGGTAAGCATTTTTGTATGTTTTATACTTTTGGAATTTTGGTTTTTCATGTTGAGTATAAAATGACGTTTTTCATGTTTGAAATGTACTAACATGAGTATTCCTCGCAGCAGGTCAACTAGTGTGTGGTTGCAACGTTACGGTCCCATTGAGTACAGTTTTGGAGAAAGGGACATCTGTTGCACCACAGGGCGGGTGGAGGGTGCTGAGCACGACACATTTCCTCTCTTTGGTAAGCATTTTTGTATGTTTTATACGTTTGGAATTTTGGTTTTTCATGTTGAGTATAAAATGACGTTTTTAATGTTTGAAATGTACTAACTTGATTTTTCCTCGCAGCAGGTCAACTAGTGTGTGGTTGCAACGTTACGGTCCCATTGAGTACAGTTTTGGAGAAAGGGACATCTTCTGCACCACAGGGCGGGAGGAGGGTGCTAAGCACGACACATTTCCTCTCTTTGGTAAGCATTTTTGTATGTTTTACACTTTTGGAATTTTGGTTTTTTATGTTGAGTATAAAATGACGTTTTTCATGTTTGAAATGTACTAACTTGATTTTTCCTCGCAGCAGGTCAACTAGTGTGTGGTTGCAACGTTACGGTCCCATTGAGTACAGTTTTGGAGAAAGGGACATCTGTTGCACCACAGGGCGGGAGGAGGGTGCTAAGCACGACACATTTCCTCTCTTTGGTAAGCATTTTTGTATGTTTTATACTTTTGGAATTTTGGTTTTTATGTTGAGTATAAAATGACGTTTTTCATGTTTGAAATGTACTAACTTGATTTTTCCTCGCAGCAGGTCAACTAGTGTGTGGTTGCAACGTTACGGTCCCATTGAGTAGAGTTTTGGAGAAAGTAACATCTGTTGCACCACAGGGCGGGAGGAGGGTGCTGAGCACAACACAATTCCTCTCTTTGGTAAGCATTTTTGTATGTTTTATACTTTTGGAATTTTGGTTTTTCATGTTGAGTATAAAATGACGTTTTTCACGTTTGAAATGTACTAATTTGATGTTTCCTCGCAGCAGGTCAACTAGTGTGTGGTTGCAACGTTACGGTCCCATTGAGTACAGTTTTGGAGAAAGGGACATCTGTTGCACCACAGGGCGGGAGGAGGGTGCTGAGCACGACACATTTCCCCTCTTTGGTAAGCATTTTTGTATGTTTTATACTTTTGGAATTTTGGTTTTTCATGTTGAGTATAAAATGACGTTTTTCACGTTTGAAATGTACTAACTTGATGTTTGCTCGCAGCAGGTCAACTAGTGTGTGGTTGCAACATTACGGTCCCATTGAGTACAGTTTTGGAGAAAGGGACATCTGTTGCACCACAGGGCGGGAGGAGGGTGCTGAGCACGACACATTTCCTCTCTTTGGTAAGCATTTTTGTATGTTTTATACTTTTGGAATTTTGGTTTTTCATGTTGAGTATAAAATGACGGTTTTCACGTTTGAAATGTACTAACTTGATGTTTCAACGCAGCAGGTCAACTAGTGTGTGGTTGCAACGTTACGGTCCCATTGAGTACAGTTTTGGAGAAAGGGACATCTGTTGCACCACAGGGCGGGAGGAGGGTGCTGAGCACGACACATTTCCTCTCTTTGGTAAGCATTTTTGTATGTTTTATACTTTTGGAATTTTGGTTTTTCATGTTGAGTATACAATGACGTCTTTCACGTTTGAAATGTACTAACTTGATGTTTCCTCGCAGCAGGTCAACTAATGTGTGAATGCAACGTTACGGTCCCATTGAGTACAGTTTTGGGAAAAGGGACATCTGTTGCACCACAGGGCGGGAGGAGGGTGCTGAGCACGACACATTTCCTCTCTTTGGTAAGCATTTTTGTATGTTTTATACTTTTGGAATTTCGGTTTTTCATGTTGAGTATAAAATGACGTTTTTCATGTTTGAAATGTACTAACTTGATTTTTCCTCGCAGCAGGTCAACTAGTGTGTGGTTGCAAGGTTACGGTCCCATTGAGTACTGTTTTGGGAAAAGGGACATCTGTTGCACCACAGGGCGGGAGGAGGGTGCTGAGCACGACACATTTCCTCTCTTTGGTAAGCATTTTCGTATGTTTTATACTTTTGGAATTTTGGTTTTTCATGTTGAGTATAAAATGACGTTTTTCATGTTTGAAATGTACTAACTTGATTTTTCCTCGCAGCAGGTCAACTAGTGTGTGGTTGCAACGTTACGGTCCCATTGAGTACAGTTTTGGAGAAAGGGACATCTGTTGCACCACAGGGCGGGAGGAGAGTGCTGAGCACGACAATTTTCCTCTCTTTGGTAAGCATTTTTGTATGTTTTATTCTTTTGGAACTTTGGTTTTTCATGTTGAGTATAAAATGACGTTTTTCACGTTTGAAATGTACTAACTTGATGTTTCCTCGCAGCAGGTCAATTAGTGTGTGGTTGCAACGTTACGGTCCCATTGATTACAGTTTTGGGAAAAGGGACATCTGTTGCACCACAGGGCGGGAGGAGGGTGCTGAGCACGACACATTTCCTCTCTTTGGTAAGCATTTTTGTATGTTTTATACTTTTGGAATTTTGGTTTTTCATGTTGAGTATAAAATGACGTTTTTCATGTTTGAAATGTACTAACTTGATTTTTCCTCGCAGCAGGTCAACTAGTGTGTGGTTGCAACATTACGGTCCCATTGAGTGCAGTTTTGGAGAAAGGGACATCTGTTGCACCACAGGGCGGGAGGAGGGTGCTGAGCACGACACATTTCCTCTCTTCGGTAAGCATTTTTGTATGTTTTATACTTTTGGAATTTTGGTTTTTCATGTTGAGTATAAAATGACGTTTCTCATGTTTGAAATGTACTAACTTGATTTTTCCTCGCAGCAGGTCAACTAGTGTGTTGTTGCAACATTACGGTCCCATTCAGTACAGTTTTGGAGAAAGGGACATCTGTTGCACCACAGGGCGGGAGGAGGGTGCTGAGCACGAGACATTTCCTCTCTTTGGTAAGCATTTTTGTATGTTTTATACTTTTGGAATTTTGGTTTTTCATGTTGACTATAAAATGACGTTTTTCATGTTTGAAATGTACTAACTTGATTTTTCCTCGCAGCAGGTCAACTAGTGTGTGGTTGCAACATTACGGTCCCATTCAGTACAGTTTTGGAGAAAGGGACATCTGTTGCACCACAGGGCGGGAGGAGGGTGCTGAGCACGACACATTTCCTCTCTTTGGTAAGCATTTTTGTATGTTTTATACTTTTGGAATTTTGGTTTTTCATGTTGAGTGTAAAATGACGGTTTTCATGTTTGAAATGTACTAACTTGATTTTTCCTCGCAGCAGGTCAACTAGTGTGTGGTTGCAACATTACGGCCCCATTGAGTACAGTTTTTGAGAAAGGGACATCTGTTGCACCACAGGGCAGGAGGAGGGTGCTGAGCACGACACATTTCCTCTCTTTGGTAAGCATTTTTGTATGTTTTATACTTTTGGAATTTTGGTTTTTCATGTTGAGTATAAAATGACGTTTTTCATGTTTGAAATGTACTAACTTGATTTTTCCTCGCAGCAGGTCAACTAGTGTGTGGTTGCAACATTACGGTCCCATTCAGTACAGTTATGGAGAAAAGGACATCTGTTGCACCACAGGGCGGGAGGAGGGTGCTGAGCACGACACATTTACTCTCTTTGGTAAGCATTTTTGTATGTTTTATACTTTTGGAATTTTGGTTTTTCATGTTGAGTATAAAATGACGTATTTCATGTTTGAAATGTACTAACTTGATTTTTGCTCACAGCAGGTCAACTAGTGTGTGGTTGCAACGTTACCGTCCCATTGAGTTCATTTTTGGAGAAAGGGACATCTGTTGCACCACAGGGCGGGAGGAGGGTGCTGAGCACGACACATTTCCTCTCTTTGGTAAGCATTTTTGTATGTTTTATACTTTTGGAATTTTGGTTTTTCATGTTGAGTATAAAATGGCATTTTCATGTTTGAAATGTACTAACTTGATTTTTCCTCGCAGCAGGTCAACTAGTGTGTGGTTGCAACGTTACGGTCCCATTGAGTACAGTTTTGGAGAAAGGGACATCTGTTGCACCACAGGGCGGGTGGAGGGTGCTGAGCACGACACATTTCCTCTCTTTGGTAAGCATTTTTGTATGTTTTATACTTTTGGAATTTTCGTTTTTCATGTTGTGGTTAGAATGACGTTTTTCATGTTTGAAATGTACTAACTTGATTTTTCCTCGCAGCAGGTCAACTAGTGTGTGGTTGCAACGTTACGTTCCCATTGAGTACATTTTTGGAGAAAGGGACATCTGTTGCACCATAGGGCGGGAGGAGGGTGCTGAGCACGACACATTTCCTCTCTTTGGTAAGCATTTTTGTATGTTTTATACTTTTGGAATTTTGGTTTTTCATGTTGAGTATAAAATGACGTTTTTCATGTTTGAAATGTACTAACTTGATTTTTCCTCGCAGCAGGTCAACTAGTGTGTGGTTGCAACGTTACGGTCCCATTGAGTACAGTTTTGGAGAAAGGGACATCTGTTGCACCACAGGGCGGGAGGAGAGTGCTGAGCACGACAATTTTCCTCTCTTTGGTAAGCATTTTTGTATGTTTTATTCTTTTGGAACTTTGGTTTTTCTTGTTGAGTATAAAATGACGTTTTTCACGTTTGAAATGTACTAACTTGATGTTTCCTCGCAGCAGGTCAATTAGTGTGTGGTTGCAACGTTACGGTCCCATTGAGTACAGTTTTGGGAAAAGGGACATCTGTTGCACCACAGGGCGGGAGGAGGGTGCTGAGCACGACACATTTCCTCTCTTTGGTAAGCATTTTTGTATGTTTTATACTTTTGGAATTTTGGTTTTTTATGTTGAGTATAAAATGACGTTTTTCATGTTTGAAATGTACTAACTTGATTTTTCCTCGCAGCAGGTCAACTAGTGTGTGGTTGCAACATTACGGTCCCATTGAGTACAGTTTTGGAGAAAGGGACATCTGTTGCACCACAGGGCGGGAGGAGGGTGCTGAGCACGACACATTTCCTCTCTTTGGTAAGCATTTTTGTATGTTTTATACTTTTGGAATTTTGGTTTTTCATGTTGAGTATAAAATGACGTTTCTCATGTTTGAAATGTACTAACTTGATTTTTACTCGCAGCTGGTCAACTAGTGTGTTGTTGCAGCATTACGGTCCCATTCAGTACAGTTTTGGAGAAAGGGACATCTGTTGCACCACAGGGCGGGAGGAGGGTGCTGAGCACGAGACATTTCCTCTCTTTGGTAAGCATTTTTGTATGTTTTATACTTTTGGAATTTTGGTTTTTCATGTTGACTATAAAATGACGTTTTTCATGTTTGAAATGTACTAACTTGATTTTTCCTCGCAGCAGGTCAACTAGTGTGTGGTTGCAACATTACGGTCCCATTCAGTACAGTTTTGGAGAAAGGGACATCTGTTGCACCACAGGGCGGGAGGAGGGTGCTGAGCACGACACATTTCCTCTCTTTGGTAAGCATTTTTGTATGTTTTATACTTTTGGAATTTTGGTTTTTCATGTTGAGTGTAAAATGACGGTTTTCATGTTTGAAATGTACTAACTTGATTTTTCCTCGCAGCAGGTCAACTAGTGTGTGGTAGCAACATTACGGTCCCATTGAGTACAGTTTTTGAGAAAGGGACATAAGTTGCACCACAGGGCAGGAGGAGGGTGCTGAGCACGACACATTTCCTCTCTTTGGTAAGCATTTTTGTATGTTTTATACTTTTGGAATTTTGGTTTTTCATGTTGAGTATAAAATGACGTTTTTCATGTTTGAAATGTACTAACTTGATTTTTCCTCGCAGCAGGTCAACTAGTGTGTGGTTGCAACATTACGGTCCCATTCAGTACAGTTTTGGAGAAAGGGACATCTGTTGCACCACAGGGCGGGAGGAGGGTGCTGAGCACGACACATTTACTCTCTTTGGTAAGCATTTTTGTATGTTTTATACTTTTGGAATTTTGGTTTTTCATGTTGAGTATAAAATGACGTATTTCATGTTTGAAATGTACTAACTTGATTTTTGCTCACAGCAGGTCAACTAGTGTGTGGTTGCAACGTTACCGTCCCATTGAGTTCATTTTTGGAGAAAGGGACATCTGTTGCACCACAGGGCGGGAGGAGGGTGCTGAGCACGACACATTTCCTCTCTTTGGTAAGCATTTTTGTATGTTTTATACTTTTGGAATTTTGGTTTTTCATGTTGAGTATAAAATGGCGTTTTTCATGTTTGAAATGTACTAACTTGATTTTTCCTCGCAGCAGGTCAACTAGTGTGTGGTTGCAACATTATGGTCCCATTCAGTACAGTTTTGGAGAAAGGGACATCTGTTGCACCACAGGGCAGGAAGAGGGTGCTGAGCACGACACATTTCCTCTCTTTGGTAAGCATTTTTGTATGTTTTATACTTTTGGAATTTTGGTTTTTCATGTTGAGTATAAAATGACGTTTTTCATGTTTGAAATGTACTAACTTGATTTTTCCTCGCAGCAGGTCAACTAGTGTGTGGTTGCAACATTACGGTCCCATCCAGTACAGTTTTGGAGAAAGGGACATCTGTTGCACCACAGGGCGGGGAGGAGGGTGCTGAGCACGACACATTTCGTCTCTTTGGTAAGCATTTTTGTATGTTTTATACCTTTGGAATTTTGGTTTTTCATGTTGAGTATAAAATGACGTTTTTCACGTTTGAAATGTACTAACTTGATGTTTGCTCGCAGCAGGTCAACTAGTGTGTGGTTGCAACATTACGGTCCCATTGAGTACAGTTTTGGAGAAAGGGACATCTGTTGCACCACAGGGCGGGAGGAGGGTGCTGAGCACGACACATTTCCTCTCTTTGGTAAGCATTTTTGTATGTTTTATACTTTTGGAATTTTGGTTTTTCATGTTGAGTATAAAATGACGGTTTTCACGTTTGAAATGTACTAACTTGATGTTTCCTCGCAGCATGTCAACTAGTGTGTGGTTGCAACGTTACGGTCCCATTGAGTACAGTTTTGGAGAAAGGGACATCTGTTGCACCACAGGGCGGGAGGAGGGTGCTGAGCACGACACATTTCCTCTCTTTGGTGAGCATTTTTGTATGTTTTATACTTTTGGAATTTTGGTTTTTCATGTTGAGTATACAATGACGTCTTTCACGTTTGAAATGTACTAACTTGATGTTTCCTCGCAGCAGGTCAACTAATGTGTGAATGCAACCTTACGGTCCCATTGAGTACAGTTTTGGGAAAAGGGACATCTGTTGCACCACAGGGCGGGAGGAGGGTGCTGACCACGACACATTTCCTCTCTTTGGTAAGCATTTTTGTATGTTTTATACTTTTGGAATTTCGGTTTTTCATGTTGAGTATAAAATGACGTTTTTCATGTTTGAAATGTACTAACTTGATTTTTCCTCGCACCAGGTCAACTAGTGTGTGGTTGCAAGGTTACGGTCCCATTGAGTACTGTTTTGGGAAAAGGGACATCTGTTGCACCACAGGGCGGGAGGAGGGTGCTGAGCACGACACATTTCCTCTCTTTGGTAAGCATTTTTGTATGTTTTATACTTTTGGAACTTTGGTTTTTCATGTTGAGTATAAAATGACGTTTTTCATGTTTGAAATGTACTAACTTGATTTTTCCTCGCAGCAGGTCAACTAGTGTGTGGTTGCAACGTTACGGTCCCATTGAGTACAGTTTTGGAGAAAGGGACATCTGTTGCACCACAGGGCGGGAGGAGAGTGCTGAGCACGACAATTTTCCTCTCTTTGGTAAGCATTTTTGTATGTTTTATTCTTCTGGAACTTTGGTTTTTCATGTTGAGTATAAAATGACGTTTTTCACGTTTGAAATGTACTAACTTGATGTTTCCTCGCAGCAGGTCAATTAGTGTGTGGTTGCAACGTTACGGTCCGATTGAGTACAGTTTTGGGAAAAGGGACATCTGTTGCACCACAGGGCGGGAGGAGGGTGCTGAGCACGACACATTTCCTCTCTTTGGTAAGCATTTTTGTATGTTTTATACTTTTGGAATTTTGGTTTTTTATGTTGAGTATAAAATGACGTTTTTCATGTTTGAAATGTACTAACTTGATTTTTCCTCGCAGCAGGTCAACTAGTGTGTGGTTGCAACATTACGGTCCCATTGAGTACAGTTTTGGAGAAAGGGACATCTGTTGCACCACAGGGCGGGAGGAGGGTGCTGAGCACGACACATTTCCTCTCTTTGGTAAGCATTTTTGTATGTTTTATACTTTTGGAATTTTGGTTTTTCATGTTGACTATAAAATGACGTTTTTCATGTTTGAAATGTACTAACTTGATTTTTCCTCGCAGCAGGTCAACTAGTGTGTGGTTGCAACTTTACGGTCCCATTCAGTACAGTTTTGGAGAAAGGGACATCTGTTGCACCACAGGGCGGGAGGAGGGTGCTGAGCACGACACATTTCCTCTCTTTGGTAAGCATTTTTGTATGTTTTATACTTTTGGAATTTTGGTTTTTCATGTTGAGTGTAAAATGACGGTTTTCATGTTTGAAATGTACTAACTTGATTTTTCCTCGCAGCAGGTCAACTAGTGTGTGGTTGCAACATTACGGTCCCATTGAGTACAGTTTTCGAGAAAGGGACATCTGTTGCACCACAGGGCAGGAGGAGGGTGCTGAGCACGACACATTTCCTCTCTTTGGTAAGCATTTTTGTATGTTTTATACTTTTGGAATTTTGGTTTTTCATGTTGAGTATAAAATGACGTTTGTCATGTTTGAAATGTACTAACTTGATTTTTCCTCGCAGCAAGTCAACTAGTGTGTGGTTGCAACATTACGGTCCCATTCAGTACAGTTTTGGAGAAAGGGACATCTGTTGCACCACAGGGCGGGAGGAGGGTGCTGAGCACGACACATTTACTCTCTTTGGTAAGCATTTTTGTATGTTTTATACTTTTGGAATTTTGGTTTTTCATGTTGAGTATAAAATGACGTATTTCATGTTTGAAATGTACTAACTTGATTTTTGCTCACAGCAGGTCAACTAGTGTGTGGTTGCAACGTTACCGTCCCATTGAGTTCATTTTTGGAGAAAGGGACATCTGTTGCACCACAGGGCGGGAGGAGGGTGCTGAGCACGACACATTTCCTCTCTTTGGTAAGCATTTTTGTATGTTTTATACTTTTGGAATTTTGGTTTTTCATGTTGAGTATAAAATGGCGTTTTTCATGTTTGAAATGTACTAACTTGATTTTTCCTCGCAGCAGGTCAACTAGTGTGTGGTTGCAACGTTACGGTCCCATTGAGTACAGTTTTGGAGAAAGGGACATCTGTTGCACCACAGGGCGGGTGGAGGGTGCTGAGCACGACACATTTCCTCTCTTTGGTAAGCATTTTTGTATGTTTTATACTTTTGGAATTTTGGTTTTTCATGTTGTGGTTAGAATGACGTTTTTCATGTTTGAAATGTACTAACTTGATTTTTCCTCGCAGCAGGTCAACTAGTGTGTGGTTGCAACATTACGGACCCATTCAGTACAGTTTTGGAGAAAGGGACATCTGTTGCACCACAGGGCCTGAGGAGGGTGCTGAGCACGACACATTTACTCTCTTTGGTAAGCATTTTTGTATGTTTTATACTTTTGGAATTTTGGTTTTTCATGTTGAGTATAAAATGACGTATTTCATGTTTGAAATGTACTAACTTGATTTTTGCTCACAGCAGGTCAACTAGTGTGTGGTTGCAACGTTACCGTCCCATTGAGTTCATTTTTGGAGAAAGGGACATCTGTTGCACCACAGGGCGGGAGGAGGGTGCTGAGCACGACACATTTCCTCTCTTTGGTAAGCATTTTTGTATGTTTTATACTTTTGGAATTTTGGTTTTTCATGTTGAGTATAAAATGGCGTTTTTCATGTTTGAAATGTACTAACTTGATTTTTCCTCGCAGCAGGTCAACTAGTGTGTGGTTGCAACGTTACGGTCCCATTGAGTACAGTTTTGGAGAAAGGGACATCTGTTGCACCACAGGGCGGGTGGAGGGTGCTGAGCACGACACATTTCCTCTCTTTGGTAAGCATTTTTGTATGTTTTATACTTTTGGAATTTTGGTTTTTCATGTTGTGGTTAGAATGACGTTTTTCATGTTTGAAATGTACTAACTTGATTTTTCCTCGCAGCAGGTCAACTAGTGTGTGGTTGCAACGTTACGTTCCCATTGAGTACATTTTTGGAGAAAGGGACATCTGTTGCACCATAGGGCGGGAGGAGGGTGCTGAGCACGACACATTTCCTCTCTTTGGTAAGCATTTTTGTATGTTTTATACTTTTGGAATTTTGGTTTTTCATGTTGAGTATAAAATGACGTTTTTCATGTTTGAAATGTACTAACTTGATTTTTCCTCGCAGCAGGTCAACTAGTGTGTGGTTGCAACATTATGGTCCCATTCAGTACAGTTTTGGAGAAAGGGACATCTGTTGCACCACAGGGCAGGAAGAGGGTGCTGAGCACGACACATTTCCTCTCTTTGGTAAGCATTTTTGTATGTTTTATACTTTTGGAATTTTGGTTTTTCATGTTGAGTATAAAATGACGTTTTTCATGTTTGAAATGTACTAACTTGATTTTTCCTCGCAGCAGGTCAACTAGTGTGTGGTTGCAACATTACGGTCCCATCCAGTACAGTTTTGGAGAAAGGGACATCTGTTGCACCACAGGGCGGGAGGAGGGTGCTGAGCACGACACATTTACTCTCTTTGGTAAGCATTTTTGTATGTTTTATACTTTTGGAATTTTGGTTTTTCATGTTGAGTATAAAATGACGTTTTTCATGTTTGAAATGTACTAACTTGATTCTTGCTCACAGCAGGTCTACTAGTGTGTGGTTGCAACGTTACGGTCCCATTGAGTACATTTTTGGAGAAAGGGACATCTGTTGCACCACAGGGCGGGAGGAGGGTGCTGAGCACGACACATTTCCTCTCTTTGGTAAGCATTTTTGTATGTTTTATACTTTTGGAATTTTGGTTTTTCATGTTGAGTATAAAATGACGTTTTTCATGTATGAAATGTACTAACTTGATTTTTCCTCGCAGCAGGTCAACTAGTGTGTGGTTGCAACATTACGGTCCCATTGAGTACAGTTTTGGAAAAAGGGACATCTGTTGCACAACAGGGCGGGAGGAGGGTGCTGAGCACGACACATTTCCTCTCTTTGGTAAGCATTTTTGTATGTTTTATACTTTTGGAATTTTGGTTTTTCATGTCGAGTATAAAATGACGTTTTTCATGTTTGAAATGTACTAACTTGATTTTTCCTCGCAGCAGGTCAACTAGTGTGTGGTTGCAACATTACGGTCCCATTCAGTACAGTTTTGGAGAAAGGGACATCTGTTGCACCACAGGGCGGGAGGAGGGTGCTGAGCACGACACTTTTCCTCTGTTTGGTAAGCATTTTTGTATGTTTTATACTTTTGGAATTTTGGTTTTTCATGTTGAGTATAAAATGACGTTTTTCATGTTTGAAATGTACTAACTTGATTTTTCCTCGCAGCAGGTCAACTAGTGTGTGGTTGCAACATTACGTCCCATTCAGTTCAGTTTTGGAGAAAGGGACATCTGTTGCACCACAGGGCAGGAGGAGGGTGCTGAGCACGACACATTTCCTCTCTTTGGTAAGCATTTTTGTATGTTTTATACTTTTGGAATTTTGTTTTTTCATGTTGAGTATAAAATGACGTTTTTCATGTTTGAAATGTACTAACTTGATTCTTGCTCACAGCAGGTCAACTAGTGTGTGGTTGCAACGTTACGGTCCCATTGAGTACATTTTTGGAGAAAGGGACATCTGTTGCACCATAGGGCGGGAGGAGGGTGCTGAGCACGACACATTTCCTCTCTTTGGTAAGCATTTTGGTATGTTTTATACTTTTGGAATTTTGGTTTTTCATGTTGAGTATAAAATGACGTTTTTCATGTTTGAAATGTACTAACTTGATTTTTCCTCGCAGCAGGTCAACTAGTGTGTGGTTGCAACGTTACGGTCCCATTCAGTACAGTTTTGGAGAAAGGGACATCTGTTGCACCACAGGGCGGGAGGAGGGTGCTGAGCACGACACATTTCCTCTCTTTGGTAAGCATTTTTGTATGTTTTATACTTTTGGAATTTTGGTTTTTCATGTTGAGTATAAAATGACGTTTTTCATGTTTGAAATGTACTAACTTGATTCTTGCTCACAGCAGGTCAACTAGTGTGTGGTTGCAACGTTACGGTCCCATTGAGTACATTTTTGGAGAAAGGGACATCTGTTGCACCATAGGGCGGGAGGAGGGTGCTGAGCACGACACATTTCCCCTCTTTGGTAAGCATTTTTGTATGTTTCATACTTTTGGAATTTTGGTTTTTCATGTTGAGTATAAAATGACGTTTTTCATGTTTGAAATGTACTAACTTGATTTTTCCTCGCAGCAGGTCAACTAGGCCCGCACCTCGTGGTCGTGCGGTAGCGTTCTCGCTTCCCACGCCCGGGTTCCCGGGTTCGATTCCCGGCGGTGTCAGGGACTTTCTCTGCCTCGTGATGGCTGGGTGTTGTGTTCTGTCCTTAGGTTAGTTAGGTTTAATTAGTTCTAAGTTCTAGGCGACTGATGACCTCAGCAGTTGAGTCGCATAGTGCTCAGAGCCATTTTGAGGTCAACTAGTGTGTGGTTGCAACATTACGGTCCCATTCAGTACAGTTTTGGAGAAAGGGACATCTGTTGCACCACAGGGCGGGAGGAGGGTGCTGAGCACGACACATTTCCTCTCTTTGGTAAGCATTTTTGTATGTTTTATACTTTTGGAATTTTGGTTTTTCATGTTGAGTATAAAACGACGTTTTTCATGTTTGAAATGTACTAACTTGATTCTTGCTCACAGCAGGTCTACTAGTGTGTGGTTGCAACGTTACGGTCCCATTGAGTACATTTTTGGAGAAAGGGACACCTGTTGCACCACAGGGCGGGAGGAGGGTGCTGAGCACGACACATTTCCTCTCTTTGGTAAGCATTTTTGTATGTTTTATACTTTTGGAATTTTGGTTTTTCATGTTGAGTATAAAATGACGTTTTTCATGTTTGAAATGTACTAACTTGATTTTTCCTCGCAGCAGGTCAACTAGTGTGTGGTTGCAACATTACGGTCCCATTCAGTACAGTTTTGGAGAAAGGGACATCTGTTGCACCACAGGGCGGGAGGAGGGTGCTGAGCACGACACATTTCCTCTCTTTGGTAAGCATTTTTGTATGTTTTATACTTTTGGAATTTTGGTTTTACATGTTGAGTATAAAATGACGTTTTTCATGTTTGAAATGTACTAACTTGATTTTTCCTCGCAGCAGGTCAACTAGTGTGTGGTTGCAACATTACGGTCCCATTGAGTACAGTTTTGGAGAAAGGGACATCTGTTGCACCACAGGGCGGGAGGAGGGTGCTGAGCACGACACATTTCCTCTCTTTGGTAAGCATTTTTGTATGTTTTATACTTTTGGAATTTTGTTTTTTCATGTTGAGTATAAAATGACGTTTTTCATGTTTGAAATGTACTAACTTGATTCTTGCTCACAGCAGGTCAACTAGTGTGTGGTTGCAACGTTACGGTCCCATTGAGTACATTTTTGGAGAAAGGGACATCTGTTGCACCATAGGGCGGGAGGAGGGTGCTGAGCACGACACATTTCCTCTCTTTGGTAAGCATTTTTGTATGTTTTATACTTTTGGAATTTTGGTTTTTCATGTTGAGTATAAAATGACGTTTTTCATGTTTGAAATGTACTAACTTGATTTTTCCTCGCAGCAGGTCAACTAGTGTGTGGTTGCAACATTACGGTCCCATTCAGTACAGATTTGGAGAAAGGGACATCTGTTGCACCAGAGGGCGGGAGGAGGGTGCTGAGCACGACACATATCCTCTCTTTGGTAAGCATTTTTGTATGTTTTATACTTTTGAATTTTGGTTTTTCATGTTGAGTATAAAATGACGTTTTTCATGTTTGAAATGTACTAACTTGATTTTTGCTCACAGCAGGTCAACTAGTGTGTGGTTGCAACGTTACGGTCCCATTGAGTACAGTTTTGGAGAAATGGACATCTGTTGCACCACAGGGCGGGAGGAGGGTGCTGAGCACGACACATTTCCTCTCTTTGGTAAGCATTTTTGTATGTTTTATACTTTTAAAATTTAGGTTTTTCATGTTGAGTATAAAATGACGTTTTTCACGTTTGAAATGTACTAACTTGATTTTTCCTCGCAGCAGGTCAACTAGTGTGTGGTTGTAACATTACGGTCCCATTCAGTACAGTTTTGGAGAAAGGGACATCTGTTGCACCACAGTGCGGGAGGAGGGTGCTGAGCACGACACATTTCCTCTCTTTGGTAAGCATTTTTGTATGTTTTATACTTTTGGGATTTTAGTTTTTCATGTTGAGTATAAAATGACGTTTTTCATGTTTGAAATGTACTAACTTGATTTTTCCTCGCAGCAGGTCAACTAGTGTGTGGTTGCAACATTACGGTCCCATTCAGTTCAGTTTTGGAGAAAGGGACATCTGTTGCACCACAGGGCAGGAGGAGGGTGCTGAGCACGACACATTTCCTCTCTTTGGTAAGCATTTTTGTATGTTTTATACTTTTGGAATTTTGTTTTTTCATGTTGAGTATAAAATGACGTTTTTCATGTTTGAAATGTACTAACTTGATTCTTGCTCACAGCAGGTCAACTAGTGTGTGGTTGCAACGTTACGGTCCCATTGAGTACATTTTTGGAGAAAGGGACGTCTGTTGCACCATAGGGCGGGAGGAGGGTGCTGAGCACGACACATTTCCTCTCTTTGGTAAGCATTTTTGTATGTTTTATACATTTGGAATTTTGGTTTTTCATGTTGAGTATAAAATGACGTTTTTCATGTTTGAAATGTACTAACTTGATTTTTCCTCGCAGCAGGTCAACTAGTGTGTGGTTGCAACGTTACGGTCCCATTGAGTACATTTTTGGAGAAAGGGACATCTGTTGCACCATAGGGCGGGAGGAGGGTGCTGAGCACGACACATTTCCTCTCTTTGGTAAGCATTTTTGTATGTTTTATACTTTTGGAATTTTGGATTTTCATGTTGAGTATAAAATGACGTTTTTCATGTTTGAAATGTACTAACTTGATTTTTCCTCGCAGCAGGTCAACTAGTGTGTGGTTGCAACATTATGGTCCCATTCAGTACAGTTTTGGAGAAAGGGACATCTGTTGCACCACAGGGCAGGAAGAGGGTGCTGAGCACGACACATTTCCTCTCTTTGGTAAGCATTTTTGTATGTTTTATACTTTTGGAATTTTGGTTTTTCATGTTGAGTATAAAATGACGTTTTTCATGTTTGAAATGTACTAACTTGATTTTTCCTCGCAGCAGGTCAACTAGTGTGTGGTTGCAACATTACGGTCCCATTCAGTACAGTTTTGGAGAAAGGGACATCTGTTGCACCACAGGGCGGGAGGAAGGTGCTGAGCACGACACATTTCGTCTCTTTGGTAAGCATTTTTGTATGTTTTATACTTTTGGAATTTTGGTTTTTCATGTTGAGTATAAAATGACGTTTTTCATGTTTGAAATGTACTAACTTGATTCTTGCTCACAGCAGGTCTACTAGTGTGTGGTTGCAACGTTACGGTCCCATTGAGTACATTTTTGGAGAAAGGGACATCTGTTGCACCACAGGGCGGGAGGAGGGTGCTGAGCACGACACATTTCCTCTCTTTGGTAAGCATTTTTGTATGTTTTATACTTTTGGAATTTTGGTTTTTCATGTTGAGTATAAAATGACGTTTTTCATGTATGAAATGTACTAACTTGATTTTTCCTCGCAGCAGGTCAACTAGTGTGTGGTTGCAACATTACGGTCCCATTGAGTACAGTTTTGGAAAAAGGGACATCTGTTGCACCACAGGGCGGGAGGAGGGTGCTGAGCACGACACATTTCCTCTCTTTGGTAAGCATTTTTGTATGTTTTATACTTTTGGAATTTTGGTTTTTCATGTTTAGTATAAAATGACGTTTTTCATGTTTGAAATGTACTAACTTGATTTTTCCTCGCAGCAGGTCAACTAGTGTGTGGTTGCAACATTACGGTCCCATTCAGTACAGTTTTGGAGAAAGGGACATCTGTTGCACCACAGGGCGGGAGGAGGGTGCTGAGCACGACACATTTCCTCTCTTTGGTAAGCATTTTTGTATGTTTTATACTTTTGGAATTTTGGTTTTTCATGTTGAGTATAAAATGACGTTTTTCATGTTTGAAATGTACTAACTTGATTTTTCCTCGCAGCAGGTCAACTAGTGTGTGGTTGCAACATTACGGTCCCATTCAGTTCAGTTTTGGAGAAAGGGACATCTGTTGCACCACAGGGCAGGAGGAGGGTGCTGAGCACGACACATTTCCTCTCTTTGGTAAGCATTTTTGTATGTTTTATACTTTTGGAATTTTGGTTTTTCATGTTAAGTATAAAATGACGTTTTTCATGTTTGAAATGTACTAACTTGATTCTTGCTCACAGCAGGTCAACTAGTGTGTGGTTGCAACGTTACGGTCCCATTGAGTACATTTTTGGAGAAAGGGACGTCTGTTGCACCATAGGGCGGGAGGAGGGTGCTGAGCACGACACATTTCCTCTCTTTGGTAAGCATTTTTGTATGTTTTATACTTTTGGAATTTTGGTTTTTCATGTTGAGTATAAAATGACGTTTTTCATGTTTGAAATGTACTAACTTGATTTTTCCTCGCAGCAGGTCAACTAGTGTGTGGTTGCAACATTACGGTCCCATTCAGTACAGTTTTGGAGAAAGGGACATCTGTTGCACCACAGGGCGGGAGGAGGGTGCTGAGCACGACACATTTCCTCTCTTTGGTAAGCATTTTTGTATGTTTTATACTTTTGGAATTTTGGTTTTTCATGTTGAGTATAAAATGACGTTTTTCATGTTTGAAATGTACTAACTTGATTCTTGCTCACAGCAGGTCAACTAGTGTGTGGTTGCAACGTTACGGTCCCATTGAGTACATTTTTGGAGAAAGGGACATCTGTTGCACCATAGGGCGGGAGGAGGGTGCTGAGCACGACACATTTCCTCTCTTTGGTAAGCATTTTTGTATGTTTTATACTTTTAAAATTTAGGTTTTTCATGTTGAGAATAAAATGACGTTTTTCATGTTTGAAATGTACTAACTTGATTTTTCCTCGCAGCAGGTCAACTAGTGTGTGGTTGCAACATTACGGTCCCATTGAGTACAGTTTTGGAGAAAGGGACATCTGTTGCACCACAGGGCGGGAGGAGGGTGCTGAGCACGACACATTTCCTCTCTTTGGTAAGCATTTTTGTATGTTTTATACTTTTGGAATTTTGGTTTTTCATGTTGAGTATAAAACGACGTTTTTCATGTTTGAAATGTACTAACTTGATTCTTGCTCACAGCAGGTCTACTAGTGTGTGGTTGCAACGTTACGGTCCCATTGAGTACATTTTTGGAGAAAGGGACATCTGTTGCACCGCAGGGCGGGAGGAGGGTGCTGAGCACGACACATTTCCTCTCTTTGGTAAGCATTTTTGTATGTTTTATACTTTTGGAATTTTGGTTTTTCATGTTGAGTATAAAATGACGTTTTTCATGTTTGAAATGTACTAACTTGATTTTTCCTCGCAGCAGGTCAACTAGTGTGTGGTTGCAACATTACGGTCCCATTCAGTACAGTTTTGGAGGAAGGGACATCTGTTGCACCACAGGGCGGGAGGAGGGTGCTGAGCACGACACATTTCCTCTCTTTGGTAAGCATTTTTGTATGTTTTATACTTTTGGAATTTTGGTTTTACATGTTGAGTATAAAATGACGTTTTTCATGTTTGAAATGTACTAACTTGATTTTTCCTCGCAGCAGGTCAACTAGTGTGTGGTTGCAACATTACGATCCCATTGAGTACAGTTTTGGAGAAAGGGACATCTGTTGCACCACAGGGCGGGAGGAGGGTGCTGAGCACGACACATTTCCTCTCTTTGGTAAGCATTTTTGTATGTTTTATACTTTTGGAATTTTGTTTTTTCATGTTGAGTATAAAATGACGTTTTTCATGTTTGAAATGTACTAAGTTGATTCTTGCTCACAGCAGGTCAACTAGTGTGTGGTTGCAACGTTACGGTCCCATTGAGTACATTTTTGGAGAAAGGGACATCTGTTGCACCATAGGGCGGGAGGAGGGTGCTGAGCACGACACATTTCCTCTCTTTGGTAAGCATTTTTGTATGTTTTATACTTTTGGAATTTTGGTTTTTCATGTTGAGTATAAAATGACGTTTTTCATGTTTGAAATGTACTAACTTGATTTTTCCTCGCAGCAGGTCAACTAGTGTGTGGTTGCAACATTACGGTCCCATTCAGTACAGATTTGGAGAAAGGGACATCTGTTGCACCAGAGGGCGGGAGGAGGGTGCTGAGCACGACACATATCCTCTCTTTGGTAAGCATTTTTGTATGTTTTATACTTTTGAATTTTGGTTTTTCATGTTGAGTATAAAATGACGTTTTTCATGTTTGAAATGTACTAACTTGATTTTTGCTCACAGCAGGTCAACTGGTGTGTGGTTGCAACGTTACGGTCCCATTGAGTACAGTTTTGGAGAAAGGGACATCTGTTGCACCACAGGGCGGGAGGAGGGTGCTGAGCACGACACATTTCCTCTCTTTGGTAAGCATTTTTGTATGTTTTATACTTTTAAAATTTAGGTTTTTCATGTTGAGTATAAAATGACGTTTTTCACGTTTGAAATGTACTAACTTGATTTTTCCTCGCAGCAGGTCAACTAGTGTGTGGTTGTAACATTACGGTCCCATTCAGTACAGTTTTGGAGAAAGGGACATCTGTTGCACCACAGTGCGGGAGGAGGGTGCTGAGCACGACACATTTCCTCTCTTTGGTAAGCATTTTTGTATGTTTTATACTTTTGGAATTTTGGTTTTTCACGTTGAGTATAAAATGACGTTTTTCATGTTAGAAATGTACTAACTTGATTTTTGCTCACAGCAGGTCAACTAGTGTGTGGTTGCAACGTTACGGTCCCATTGAGTACAGTTTTGGAGAAAGGGACATCTGTTGCACCACAGGGCGGGAAGAGGGTGCTGAGCACGACACATTTCCTCTCTTTGGTAAGCATTTTTGTATGTTTTATACTTTTGGAATTTTGGTTTTTCATGTTGAGTATAAAATGACGTTTTTCATGTTTGAAATGTACTAACTTGATTTTTCCTCGCAGCAGGTCAACTAGTGTGTGGTTGCAACATTACGGTCCCATTCAGTACAGTTTTGGAGAAAGGGACATCTGTTGCACCACAGGGCGGGAGGAGGGTGCTGAGCACGACACATTTCCTCTCTTTGGTAAGCATTTTTGTATGGTTTATACTTTTGGAATTTTGGTTTTTCATGTTGAGTATAAAATGACGTTTTTCATGTTTGAAATGTACTAACTTGATTCTTGCTCACAGCAGGTCAACTAGTGTGTGGTTGCAACGTTACGGTCCCATTGAGTACATTTTTGGAGAAAGGGACATCTGTTGCACCATAGGGCGGGAGGAGGGTGCTGAGCACGACACATTTCCTCTCTTTGGTAAGCATTTTTGTATGTTTTATACTTTTGGAATTTTGGTTTTTCATGTTGAGTATAAAGTGACGTTTTTCATGTTTGAAATGTACTAACTTGATTTTTCCTCGCAGCAGGTCAACTAGTGTGTGGTTGCAACATTACGGTCCCATTCAGTTCAGTTTTGGAGAAAGGGACATCTGTTGCACCACAGGGCAGGAGGAGGGTGCTGAGCACGACACATTTCCTCTCTTTGGTAAGCATTTTTGTATGTTTTATACTTTTGGAATTTTGTTTTTTCATGTTGAGTATAAAATGACGTTTTTCATGTTTGAAATGTACTAACTTGATTCTTGCTCACAGCAGGTCAACTAGTGTGTGGTTGCAACGTTACGGTCCCATTGAGTACATTTTTGGAGAAAGGGACATCTGTTGCACCATAGGGCGGGAGGAGGGTGCTGAGCACGACACATTTCCTCTCTTTGGTAAGCATTTTTGTATGTTTTATACTTTTGGAATTTTGGTTTTTCATGTTGAGTATAAAATGACGTTTTTCATGTTTGAAATGTACTAACTTGATTTTTCCTCGTAGCAGGTCAACTAGTGTGTGGTTGCAACATTACGGTCCCATTCAGTACAGTTTTGGAGAAAGGGACATCTGTTGCACCACAGGGCGGGAGGAGGGTGCTGAGCACGA
Organism: Schistocerca piceifrons; assembly: GCF_021461385.2. Lineage (NCBI taxonomy): Eukaryota > Metazoa > Arthropoda > Insecta > Orthoptera > Acrididae > Schistocerca > Schistocerca piceifrons. The sequence goes on from NC_060143.1 coordinate 10,664,920, forward strand.
CACATTTCCTCTCTTTGGTAAGCATTTTTGTATGTTTTATACTTTTGGAATTTTGGTTTTTCATGTTGAGTATAAAATGACGTTTTTCATGTTTGAAATGTACTAACTTGATTCTTGCTCACAGCAGGTCAACTAGTGTGTGGTTGCAACGTTACGGTCCCATTGAGTACATTTTTGGAGAAAGGGACATCTGTTGCACCATAGGGCGGGAGGAGGGTGCTGAGCACGACACATTTCCTCTCTTTGGTAAGCATTTTTGTATGTTTTATACTTTTGGAATTTTGGTTTTTCATGTTGAGTATAAAATGACGTTTTTCATGTTTGAAATGTACTAACTTGATTTTTCCTCGCAGCAGGTCAACTAGTGTGTGGTTGCAACATTACGGTCCCATTCAGTACAGTTTTGGAGAAAGGGACATCTGTTGCACCACAGGGCGGGAGGAGGGTGCTGAGCACGACACATTTCCTCTCTTTGGTAAGCATTTTTGTATGTTTTATACTTTTGGAATTTTGGTTTTTCATGTTGAGTATAAAACGACGTTTTTCTGTTTGAAATGTACTAACTTGATTCTTGCTCACAGCAGGTCTACTAGTGTGTGGTTGCAACGTTACGGTCCCATTGAGTACATTTTTGGAGAAAGGGACATCTGTTGCACCACAGGGCGGGAGGAGGGTGCTGAGCACGACACATTTCCTCTCTTTGGTAAGCATTTTTGTATGTTTTATACTTTTGGAATTTTGGTTTTTCATGTTGAGTATAAAATGACGTTTTTCATGTTTGAAATGTACTAACTTGATTTTTCCTCGCAGCAGGTCAACTAGTGTGTGGTTGCAACATTACGGTCCCATTCAGTACAGTTTTGGAGAAAGGGACATCTGTTGCACCACAGGGCGGGAGGAGGGTGCTGAGCACGACACATTTCCTCTCTTTGGTAAGCATTTTTGTATGTTTTATACTTTTGGAATTTTGGTTTTACATGTTGAGTATAAAATGACGTTTTTCATGTTTGAAATGTACTAACTTGATTTTTCCTCGCAGCAGGTCAACTAGTGTGTGGTTGCAACATTACGGTCCCATTGAGTACAGTTTTGGAGAAAGGGACATCTGTTGCACCACAGGGCGGGAGGAGGGTGCTGAGCACGACACATTTCCTCTCTTTGGTAAGCATTTTTGTATGTTTTATACTTTTGGAATTTTGTTTTTTCATGTTGAGTATAAAATGACGTTTTTCATGTTTGAAATGTACTAACTTGATTTTTGCTCACAGCAGGTCAACTAGCGTGTGGTTGCAACGTTACGGTCCCATTGAGTACATTTTTGGAGAAAGGGACATCTGTTGCACCATAGGGCGGGAGGAGGGTGCTGAGCACGAAACATTTCCTCTCTTTGGTAAGCATTTTTGTATGTTTTATACTTTTGGAATTTTGGTTTTTCATGTTGAGTATAAAATGACGTTTTTCATGTTTGAAATGTACTAACTTGATTTTTCCTCGCAGCAGGTCAACTAGTGTGTGGTTGCAACATTACGGTCCCATTCAGTATAGATTTGGAGAAAGGGACATCTGTTGCACCAGAGGGCGGGAGGAGGGTGCTGAGCACGACACATATCCTCTCTTTGGTAAGCATTTTTGTATGTTTTATACTTTTGAATTTTGGTTTTTCATGTTGAGTATAAAATGACGTTTTTCATGTTTGAAATGTACTAACTTGATTTTTGCTCACAGCAGGTCAACTAGTGTGTGGTTGCAACGTTACGGTCCCATTGAGTACAGTTTTGGAGAAAGGGACATCTGTTGCACCACAGGGCGGGAGGAGGGTGCTGAGCACGACACATTTCCTCTCTTTGGTAAGCATTTTTGTATGTTTTATACTTTTAAAATTATGTTTTTCATGTTGAGTATAAAATGACGTTTTTCACGTTTGAAATGTACTAACTTGATTTTTCCTCGCAGCAGGTCAACTAGTGTGTGGTTGTAACATTACGGTCCCATTCAGTACAATTCTGGAGAAAGGGACATCTGTTGCACCACAGGGCGGGAAGAGGGTGCTGAGCACGACACATTTCCTCTCTTTGGTAAGCATTTTTGTATGTTTTATACTTTTGGAATTTTGGTTTTTCATGTTGAGTATAAAATGACGTTTTTCATGTTTGAAATGTACTAACTTGATTTTTCCTCGCAGCAGGTCAACTAGTGTGTGGTTGCAACAATACGGTCCCATTCAGTACAGTTTTGGAGAAAGGGACATCTGTTGCACCACAGGGCGGGAGGAGGGTGCTGAGCACGACACATTTCCTCTCTTTGGTAAGCATTTTTGTATGGTTTATACTTTTGGAATTTTGGTTTTTCATGTTGAGTATAAAATGACGTTTTTCATGTTTGAAATGTACTAACTTGATTCTTGCTCACAGCAGGTCAACTAGTGTGTGGTTGCAACGTTACGGTCCCATTGAGTACATTTTTGGAGAAAGGGACATCTGTTGCACCATAGGGCGGGAGGAGGGTGCTGAGCACGACACATTTCCTCTCTTTGGTAAGCATTTTTGTATGTTTTATACTTTTGGAATTTTGGTTTTTCATGTTGAGTATAAAGTGACGTTTTTCATGTTTGAAATGTACTAACTTGATTTTTCCTCGCAGCAGGTCAACTAGTGTGTGGTTGCAACATTACGGTCCCATTCAGTTCAGTTTTGGAGAAAGGGACATCTGTTGCACCACAGGGCAGGAGGAGGGTGCTGAGCACGACACATTTCCTCTCTTTGGTAAGCATTTTTGTATGTTTTATACTTTTGGAATTTTGTTTTTTCATGTTGAGTATAAAATGACGTTTTTCATGTTTGAAATGTACTAACTTGATTCTTGCTCACAGCAGGTCAACTAGTGTGTGGTTGCAACACTACGGTCCCATTCAGTACAGTTTTGGAGAAAGGGACATCTGTTGCACCACAGGGCGGGAGGAGGGTGCTGAGCACGACACATTTCCTCTCTTTGGTAAGCATTTTTGTATGTTTTATACTTTTGGAATTTTGGTTTTTCATGTTGAGTATAAAATGACGTTTTTCATGTTTGAAATGTACTAACTTGATTCTTGCTCACAGCAGGTCAACTAGTGTGTGGTTGCAACGTTACGGTCCCATTGAGTACATTTTTGGAGAAAGGGACATCTGTTGCACCATAGGGCGGGAGGAGGGTGCTGAGCACGACACATTTCCTCTCTTTGGTAAGCATTTTTGTATGTTTTATACTTTTGGAATTTTGGTTTTTCATGTTGAGTATAAAATGACGTTTTTCATGTTTGAAATGTACTAACTTGATTTTTCCTCGCAGCAGGTCAACTAGTGTGTGGTTGCAACATTACGGTCCCATTCAGTACAGTTTTGGAGAAAGGGACATCTGTTGCACCACAGGGCGGGAGGAGGGTGCTGAGCACGACACATTTCCTCTCTTTGGTAAGCATTTTTGTATGTTTTATACTTTTGGAATTTTGGTTTTTCATGTTGAGTATAAAACGACGTTTTTCTGTTTGAAATGTACTAACTTGATTCTTGCTCACAGCAGGTCTACTAGTGTGTGGTTGCAACGTTACGGTCCCATTGAGTACATTTTTGGAGAAAGGGACATCTGTTGCACCACAGGGCGGGAGGAGGGTGCTGAGCACGACACATTTCCTCTCTTTGGTAAGCATTTTTGTATGTTTTATACTTTTGGAATTTTGGTTTTTCATGTTGAGTATAAAATGACGTTTTTCATGTTTGAAATGTACTAACTTGATTTTTCCTCGCAGCAGGTCAACTAGTGTGTGGTTGCAACATTACGGTCCCATTCAGTACAGTTTTGGAGAAAGGGACATCTGTTGCACCACAGGGCGGGAGGAGGGTGCTGAGCACGACACATTTCCTCTCTTTGGTAAGCATTTTTGTATGTTTTATACTTTTGGAATTTTGGTTTTACATGTTGAGTATAAAATGACGTTTTTCATGTTTGAAATGTACTAACTTGATTTTTCCTCGCAGCAGGTCAACTAGTGTGTGGTTGCAACATTACGGTCCCATTGAGTACAGTTTTGGAGAAAGGGACATCTGTTGCACCACAGGGCGGGAGGAGGGTGCTGAGCACGACACATTTCCTCTCTTTGGTAAGCATTTTTGTATGTTTTATACTTTTGGAATTTTGTTTTTTCATGTTGGGTATAAAATGACGTTTTTCATGTTTGAAATGTACTAACTTGATTCTTGCTCACAGCAGGTCAACTAGCGTGTGGTTGCAACGTTACGGTCCCATTGAGTACATTTTTGGAGAAAGGGACATCTGTTGCACCATAGGGCGGGAGAAGGGTGCTGAGCACGACACATTTCCTCTCTTTGGTAAGCATTTTTGTATGTTTTATACTTTTGGAATTTTGGTTTTTCATGTTGAGTATAAAATGACGTTTTTCATGTTTGAAATGTACTAACTTGATTTTTCCTCACAGCAGGTCAACTAGTGTGTGGTTGCAACATTACGGTCCCATTCAGTACAGATTTGGAGAAAGGGACATCTGTTGCACCAGAGGGCGGGAGGAGGGTGCTGAGCACGACACATATCCTCTCTTTGGTAAGCATTTTTGTATGTTTTATACTTTTGAATTTTGGTTTTTCATGTTGAGTATAAAATGACGTTTTTCATGTTTGAAATGTACTAACTTGATTTTTGCTCACAGCAGGTCAACTAGTGTGTGGTTGCAACGTTACGGTCCCATTGAGTACAGTTTTGGAGAAAGGGACATCTGTTGCACCACAGGGCGGGAGGAGGGTGCTGAGCACGACACATTTCCTCTCTTTGGTAAGCATTTTTGTATGTTTTATACTTTTAAAATTTAGGTTTTTCATGTTGAGTATAAAATGACGTTTTTCACGTTTGAAATGTACTAACTTGATTTTTCCTCGCAGCAGGTCAACTAGTGTGTGGTTGTAACATTACGGTCCGATTCAGTACAATTCTGGAGAAAGGGACATCTGTTGCACCACAGTGCGGGAGGAGGGTGCTGAGCACGACACATTTCCTCTCTTTGGTAAGCATTTTTGTATGTTTTATACTTTTGGAATTTTGGTTTTTCACGTTGAGTATAAAATGACGTTTTTCATGTTTGAAATGTACTAACTTGATTTTTGCTCACAGCAGGTCAACTAGTGTGTGGTTGCAACGTTACGGTCCCATTGAGTACAGTTTTGGAGAAAGGGACATCTGTTGCACAACAGGGCGGGAAGAAGGTGCTGAGCACGACACATTTCCTCTCTTTGGTAAGCATTTTTGTATGTTTTATACTTTTGGAATTTTGGTTTTTCATGTTGAGTATAAAATGACGTTTTTCATGTTTGAAATGTACTAACTTGATTTTTCCTCGCAGCAGGTCAACTAGTGTGTGGTTGCAACATTACGGTCATATTCAGTACAGTTTTGGAGAAAGGGACATCTGTTGCACCACAGGGCGGGAGGAGGGTGCTGAGCACGACACATTTCCTCTCTTTGGTAAGCATTTTTGTATGGTTTATACTTTTGGAATTTTGGTTTTTCATGTTGAGTATAAAATGACGTTTTTCATGTTTGAAATGTACTAACTTGATTCTTGCTCACAGCAGGTCAACTAGTGTGTGGTTGCAACGTTACGGTCCCATTGAGTACATTTTTGGAGAAAGGGTCATCTGTTGCACCATAGGGCGGGAGAAGGGTGCTGAGCACGACACATTTCCTCTCTTTGGTAAGCATTTTTGTATGTTTTATACTTTTGGAATTTTGGTTTTTCATGTTGAGTATAAAGTGACGTTTTTCATGTTTGAAATGTACTAACTTGATTTTTCCTCGCAGCAGGTCAACTAGTGTGTGGTTGCAACATTACGGTCCCATTCAGTTCAGTTTTGGAGAAAGGGACATCTGTTGCACCACAGGGCAGGAGGAGGGTGCTGAGCACGACACATTTCCTCTCTTTGGTAAGCATTTTTGTATGTTTTATACTTTTGGAATTTTGTTTTTTCATGTTGAGTATAAAATGACGTTTTTCATGTTTGAAATGTACTAACTTGATTCTTGCTCACAGCAGGTCAACTAGTGTGTGGTTGCAACGTTACGGTCCCATTGAGTACATTTTTGGAGAAAGGGACATCTGTTGCACCATAGGGCGGGAGGAGGGTGCTGAGCACGACACATTTCCTCTCTTTGGTAAGCATTTTTGTATGTTTTATACTTTTGGAATTTTGGTTTTTCATGTTGAGTATAAAATGACGTTTTTCATGTTTGAAATGTACTAACTTGATTTTTCCTCGTAGCAGGTCAACTAGTGTGTGGTTGCAACATTACGGTCCCATTCAGTACAGTTTTGGAGAAAGGGACATCTGTTGCACCACAGGGCGGGAGGAGGGTGCTGAGCACGACACATTTCCTCTCTTTGGTAAGCATTTTTGTATGTTTTATACTTTTGGAATTTTGGTTTTTCATGTTGAGTATAAAATGACGTTTTTCATGTTTGAAATGTACTAACTTGATTCTTGCTCACAGCAGGTCAACTAGTGTGTGGTTGCAACGTTACGGTCCCATTGAGTACATTTTTGGAGAAAGGGACATCTGTTGCACCATAGGGCGGGAGGAGGGTGCTGAGCACGACACATTTCCTCTCTTTGGTAAGCATTTTTGTATGTTTTATACTTTTGGAATTTTGGTTTTTCATGTTGAGTATAAAATGACGTTTTTCATGTTTGAAATGTACTAACTTGATTTTTCCTCGCAGCAGGTCAACTAGTGTGTGGTTGCAACATTACGGTCCCATTCAGTACAGTTTTGGAGAAAGGGACATCTGTTGCACCACAGGGCGGGAGGAGGGTGCTGAGCACGACACATTTCCTCTCTTTGGTAAGCATTTTTGTATGTTTTATACTTTTGGAATTTTGGTTTTTCATGTTGAGTATAAAACGACGTTTTTCATGTTTGAAATGTACTAACTTGATTCTTGCTCACAGCAGGTCTACTAGTGTGTGGTCGCAACGTTACGGTCCCATTGAGTACATTTTTGGAGAAAGGGACATCTGTTGCACCACAGGGCGGGAGGAGGGTGCTGAGCACGACACATTTCCTCTCTTTGGTAAGCATTTTTGTATGTTTTATACTTTTGGAATTTTGGTTTTTCATGTTGAGTATAAAATGACGTTTTTCATGTTTGAAATGTACTAACTTGATTTTTCCTCGCAGCAGGTCAACTAGTGTGTGGTTGCAACATTACGGTCCCATTCAGTACAGTTTTGGAGAAAGGGACATCTGTTGCACCACAGGGCGGGAGGAGGGTGCTGAGCACGACACATTTCCTCTCTTTGGTAAGCATTTTTGTATGTTTTATACTTTTGGAATTTTGGTTTTACATGTTGAGTATAAAATGACGTTTTTCATGTTTGAAATGTACTAACTTGATTTTTCCTCGCAGCAGGTCAACTAGTGTGTGGTTGCAACATTACGGTCCCATTGAGTACAGTTTTGGAGAAAGGGACATCTGTTGCACCACAGGGCGGGAGGAGGGTGCTGAGCACGACACATTTCCTCTCTTTGGTAAGCATTTTTGTATGTTTTATACTTTTGGAATTTTGTTTTTTCATGTTGAGTATAAAATGACGTTTTTCATGTTTGAAATGTACTAACTTGATTCTTGCTCACAGCAGGTCAACTAGTGTGTGGTTGCAACGTTACGGTCCCATTGAGTACATTTTTGGAGAAAGGGACATCTGTTGCACCATAGGGCGGGAGGAGGGTGCTGAGCACGACACATTTCCTCTCTTTGGTAAGCATTTTTGTATGTTTTATACTTTTGGAATTTTGGTTTTTCATGTTGAGTATAAAATGACGTTTTTCATGTTTGAAATGTACTAACTTGATTTTTCCTCGCAGCAGGTCAACTAGAGTGTGGTTGCAACATTACGGTCCCATTCAGTACAGATTTGGAGAAAGGGACATCTGTTGCACCAGAGGGCGGGAGGAGGGTGCTGAGCACGACACATATCCTCTCTTTGGTAAGCATTTTTGTATGTTTTATACTTTTGAATTTTGGTTTTTCATGTTGAGTATAAAATGACGTTTTTCATGTTTGAAATGTACTAACTTGATTTTTGCTCACAGCAGGTCAACTAGTGTGTGGTTGCAACGTTACGGTCCCATTGAGTACAGTTTTGGAGAAAGGGACATCTGTTGCACCACAGTGCGGGAGGAGGGTGCTGAGCACGACACATTTCCTCTCTTTGGTAAGCATTTTTGTATGTTTTATACTTTTGGAATTTTGGTTTTTCACGTTGAGTATAAAATGACGTTTTTCATGTTAGAAATGTACTAACTTGATTTTTGCTCACAGCAGGTCAACTAGTGTGTGGTTGCAACATTACGGTCCCATTGAGTACATTTTTGGAGAAAGGGACATCTGTTGCACCACAGGGCGGGAAGAGGGTGCTGAGCACGACACATTTCCTCTCTTTGGTAAGCATTTTTGTATGTTTTATACTTTTGGAATTTTGGTTTTTCATGTTGAGTATAAAATGACGTTTTTCATGTTTGAAATGTACTAACTTGATTTTTCCTCGCAGCAGGTCAACTAGTGTGTGGTTGCAACATTACGGTCCCATTGAGTAGAGTTGTGGAGAAAGGGACATCTGTTGCACCACAGGGCGGGAGGAGGGTGCTGAGCACGACACATTTCCTCTCTTTCGTAAGCATTTTTGTATGGTTTATACTTTTGGAATTTTGGTTTTTCATGTTGAGTATAAAATGACGTTTTTCATGTTTGAAATGTACTAACTTGATTCTTGCTCACAGCAGGTCAACTAGTGTGTGGTTGCAACGTTACGGTCCCATTGAGTACATTTTTGGAGAAAGGGACATCTGTTGCACCATAGGGCGGGAGGAGGGTGCTGAGCACGACACATTTCCTCTCTTTGGTAAGCATTTTTGTATGTTTTATACTTTTGGAATTTTGGTTTTTCATGTTGAGTATAAAGTGACGTTTTTCATGTTTGAAATGTACTAACTTGATTTTTCCTCGCAGCAGGTCAACTAGTGTGTGGTTGCAACATTACGGTCCCATTCAGTTCAGTTTTGGAGAAAGGGACATCTGTTGCACCACAGGGCAGGAGGAGGGTGCTGAGCACGACACATTTCCTCTCTTTGGTAAGCATTTTTGTATGTTTTATACTTTTGGAATTTTGTTTTTTCATGTTGAGTATAAAATGACGTTTTTCATGTTTGAAATGTACTAACTTGATTCTTGCTCACAGCAGGTCAACTAGTGTGTGGTTGCAACGTTACGGTCCCATTGAGTACATTTTTGGAGAAAGGGACATCTGTTGCACCATAGGGCGGGAGGAGGGTGCTGAGCACGACACATTTCCTCTCTTTGCTAAGCATTTTTGTATGTTTTATACTTTTGGAATTTTGGTTTTTCATGTTGAGTATAAAATGACGTTTTTCATGTTTGAAATGTACTAACTTGATTTTTCCTCGTAGCAGGTCAACTAGTGTGTGGTTGCAACATTACGGTCCCATTCAGTACAGTTTTGGAGAAAGGGACATCTGTTGCACCACAAGGCGGGAGGAGGGTGCTGAGCACGACACATTTCCTCTCTTTGGTAAGCATTTTTGTATGTTTTATACTTTTGGAATTTTGGTTTTTCATGTTGAGTATAAAATGACGTTTTTCATGTTTGAAATGTACTAACTTGATTCTTGCTCACAGCAGGTCAACTAGTGTGTGGTTGCAACGTTACGGTCCCATTGAGTACATTTTTGGAGAAAGGGACATCTGTTGCACCATAGGGCGGGAGGAGGGTGCTGAGCACGACACATTTCCTCTCTTTGGTAAGCATTTTTGTATGTTTTATACTTTTGGAATTTTGGTTTTTCATGTTGAGTATAAAATGACGTTTTTCATGTTTGAAATGTACTAACTTGATTTTTCCTCGCAGCAGGTCAACTAGTGTGTGGTTGCAACATTACGGTCCCATTCAGTACAGTTTTGGAGAAAGGGACATCTGTTGCACCACAGGGCGGGAGGAGGGTGCTGAGCACGACACATTTCCTCTCTTTGGTAAGCATTTTTGTATGTTTTATACTTTTGGAATTTTGGTTTTTCATGTTGAGTATAAAACGACGTTTTTCTGTTTGAAATGTACTAACTTGATTCTTGCTCACAGCAGGTCTACTAGTGTGTGGTTGCAACGTTACGGTCCCATTGAGTACATTTTTGGAGAAAGGGACATCTGTTGCACCACAGGGCGGGAGGAGGGTGCTGAGCACGACACATTTCCTCTCTTTGGTAAACATTTTTGTATGTTTTATACTTTTGGAATTTTGGTTTTTCATGTTGAGTATAAAATGACGTTTTTCATGTTTGAAATGTACTAACTTGATTTTTCCTCGCAGCAGGTCAACTAGTGTGTGGTTGCAACATTACGGTCCCATTCAGTACAGTTTTGGAGAAAGGGACATCTGTTGCACCACAGGGCGGGAGGAGGGTGCTGAGCACGACACATTTCCTCTCTTTGGTAAGCATTTTTGTATGTTTTATACTTTTGGAATTTTGGTTTTACATGTTGAGTATAAAATGACGTTTTTCATGTTTGAAATGTACTAACTTGATTTTTCCTCGCAGCAGGTCAACTAGTGTGTGGTTGCAACATTACGGTCCCATTGAGTACAGTTTTGGAGAAAGGGACATCTGTTGCACCACAGGGCGGGAGGAGGGTGCTGAGCACGACACATTTCCTCTCTTTGGTAAGCATTTTTGTATGTTTTATACTTTTGGAATTTTGTTTTTTCATGTTGAGTATAAAATGACGTTTTTCATGTTTGAAATGTACTAACTTGATTCTTGCTCACAGCAGGTCAACTAGCGTGTGGTTGCAACGTTACGGTCCCATTGAGTACATTTTTGGAGAAAGGGACATCTGTTGCACCATAGGGCGGGAGGAGGGTGCTGAGCACGACACATTTCCTCTCTTTGGTAAGCATTTTTGTATGTTTTATACTTTTGGAATTTTGGTTTTTCATGTTGAGTATAAAATGACGTTTTTCATGTTTGAAATGTACTAACTTGATTTTTCCTCGCAGCAGGTCAACTAGTGTGTGGTTGCAACATTACGGTCCCATTCAGTACAGATTTGGAGAAAGGGACATCTGTTGCACCAGAGGGCGGGAGGAGGGTGCTGAGCACGACACATATCCTCTCTTTGGTAAGCATTTTTGTATGTTTTATACTTTTGAATTTTGGTTTTTCATGTTGAGTATAAAATGACGTTTTTCATGTTTGAAATGTACTAACTTGATTTTTGCTCACAGCAGGTCAACTAGTGTGTGGTTGCAACGTTACGGTCCCATTGAGTACAGTTTTGGAGAAAGGGACATCTGTTGCACCACAGGGCGGGAGGAGGGTGCTGAGCACGACACATTTCCTCTCTTTGGTAAGCATTTTTGTATGTTTTATACTTTTAAAATTTAGGTTTTTCATGTTGAGTATAAAATGACGTTTTTCACGTTTGAAATGTACTAACTTGATTTTTCCTCGCAGCAGGTCAACTAGTGTGTGGTTGTAACATTACGGTCCCATTCAGTACAATTCTGGAGAAAGGGACATCTGTTGCACCACAGTGCGGGAGGAGGGTGCTGAGCACGACACATTTCCTCTCTTTGGTAAGCATTTTTGTATGTTTTATACTTTTGGAATTTTGGTTTTTCACGTTGAGTATAAAATGACGTTTTTCATGTTTGAAATGTACTAACTTGATTTTTGCTCACAGCAGGTCAACTAGTGTGTGGTTGCAACGTTACGGTCCCATTGAGTACAGTTTTGGAGAAAGGGACATCTGTTGCACAACAGGGCGGGAAGAGGGTGCTGAGCACGACACATTTCCTCTCTTTGGTAAGCATTTTTGTATGTTTTATACTTTTGGAATTTTGGTTTTTTATGTTGAGTATAAAATGACGTTTTTCATGTTTGAAATGTACTAACTTGATTTTTCCTCGCAGCAGGTCAACTAGTGTGTGGTTGCAACATTACGGTCCCATTCAGTACAGTTTTGGAGAAAGGGACATCTGTTGCACCACAGGGCGGGAGGAGGGTGCTGAGCACGACACATTTCCTCTCTTTGGTAAGCATTTTTGTATGGTTTATACTTTTGGAATTTTGGTTTTTCATGTTGAGTATAAAATGACGTTTTTCATGTTTGAAATGTACTAACTTGATTCTTGCTCACAGCAGGTCAACTAGTGTGTGGTTGCAACGTTACGGTCCCATTGAGTACATTTTTGGAGAAAGGGACATCTGTTGCACCATAGGGCGGGAGGAGGGTGCTGAGCACGACACATTTCCTCTCTTTGGTAAGCATTTTTGTATGTTTTATACTTTTGGAATTTTGGTTTTTCATGTTGAGTATAAAGTGACGTTTTTCATGTTTGAAATGTACTAACTTGATTTTTCCTCGCAGCAGGTCAACTAGTGTGTGGTTGCAACATTACGGTCCCATTCAGTTCAGTTTTGGAGAAAGGGACATCTGTTGCACCACAGGGCAGGAGGAGGGTGCTGAGCACGACACATTTCCTCTCTTTGGTAAGCATTTTTGTATGTTTTATACTTTTGGAATTTTGTTTTTTCATGTTGAGTATAAAATGACGTTTTTCATGTTTGAAATGTACTAACTTTATTCTTGCTCACAGCAGGTCAACTAGTGTGTGGTTGCAACGTTACGGTCCCATTGAGTACAGTTTTGGAGAAAGGGACATCTGTTGCACAACAGGGCGGGAAGAGGGTGCTGAGCACGACACATTTCCTCTCTTTGGTAAGCATTTTTGTATGTTTTATACTTTTGGAATTTTGGTTTTTTATGTTGAGTATAAAATGACGTTTTTCATGTTTGAAATGTACTAACTTGATTTTTCCTCGCAGCAGGTCAACTAGTGTGTGGTTGCAACATTACGGTCCCATTCAGTACAGTTTTGGAGAAAGGGACATCTGTTGCACCACAGGGCGGGAGGAGGGTGCTGAGCACGACACATTTCCTCTCTTTGGTAAGCATTTTTGTATGGTTTATACTTTTGGAATTTTGGTTTTTCATGTTGAGTATAAAATGACGTTTTTCATGTTTGAAATGTACCAACTTGATTCTTGCTCACAGCAGGTCAACTAGTGTGTGGTTGCAACGTTACGGTCCCATTGAGTACATTTTTGGAGAAAGGGACATCTGTTGCACCATAGGGCGGGAGGAGGGTGCTGAGCACGACACATTTCCTCTCTTTGGTAAGCATTTTTGTATGTTTTATACTTTTGGAATTTTGGTTTTTCATGTTGAGTATAAAGTGACGTTTTTCATGTTTGAAATGTACTAACTTGATTTTTCCTCGCAGCAGGTCAACTAGTGTGTGGTTGCAACATTACGGTCCCATTCAGTTCAGTTTTGGAGAAAGGGACATCTGTTGCACCACAGGGCAGGAGGAGGGTGCTGAGCACGACACATTTCCTCTCTTTGGTAAGCATTTTTGTATGTTTTATACTTTTGGAATTTTGTTTTTTCATGTTGAGTATAAAATGACGTTTTTCATGTTTGAAATGTACTAACTTTATTCTTGCTCACAGCAGGTCAACTAGTGTGTGGTTGCAACGTTACGGTCCCATTGAGTACATTTTTGGAGAAAGGGACATCTGTTGCACCATAGGGCGGGAGGAGGGTGCTGAGCACGACACATTTCCTCTCTTTGGTAAGCATTTTTGTATGATTTATACTTTTGGAATTTTGGTTTTTCATGTTGAGTATAAAATGACGTTTTTCATGTTTGAAATGTACTAACTTGATTTTTCCTCGTAGCAGGTCAACTAGTGTGTGGTTGCAACATTACGGTCCCATTCAGTACAGTTTTGGAGAAAGGGACATCTGTTGCACCACAGGGCGGGAGGAGGGTGCTGAGCACGACACATTTCCTCTCTTTGGTAAGCATTTTTGTATGTTTTATACTTTTGGAATTTTGGTTTTTCATGTTGAGTATAAAATGACGTTTTTCATGTTTGAAATGTACTAACTTGATTCTTGCTCACAGCAGGTCAACTAGTGTGTGGTTGCAACGTTACGGTCCCATTGAGTACATTTTTGGAGAAAGGGACATCTGTTGCACCATAGGGCGGGAGGAGGGTGCTGAGCACGACACATTTCCTCTCTTTGGTAAGCATTTTTTTATGTTTTATACTTTTGGAATTTTGGTTTTTCATGTTGAGTATAAAATGACGTTTTTCATGTTTGAAATGTACTAACTTGATTTTTCCTCGCAGCAGGTCAACTAGTGTGTGGTTGCAACATTACGGTCCCATTCTGTACAGTTTTGGAGAAAGGGACATCTGTTGCACCACAGGGCGGGAGGAGGGTGCTGAGCACGACACATTTCCTCTCTTTGGTAAGCATTTTTGTATGTTTTATACTTTTGGAATTTTGGTTTTTCATGTTGAGTATAAAACGACGTTTTTCATGTTTGAAATGTACTAACTTGATTCTTGCTCACAGCAGGTCTACTAGTGTGTGGTTGCAACGTTACGGTCCCATTGAGTACATTTTTGGAGAAAGGGACATCTGTTGCACCACAGGGCGGGAGGAGGGTGCTGAGCACGACACATTTCCTCTCTTTGGTAAGCATTTTTGTATGTTTTATACTTTTGGAATTTTGGTTTTTCATGTTGAGTATAAAATGACGTTTTTCATGTTTGAAATGTACTAACTTGATTTTTCCTCGCAGCAGGTCAACTAGTGTGTGGTTGCAACATTACGGTCCCATTCAGTACAGTTTTGGAGAAAGGGACATCTGTTGCACCACAGGGCGGGAGGAGGGTGCTGAGCACGACACATTTCCTCTCTTTGGTAAGCATTTTTGTATGTTTTATACTTTTGGAATTTTGGTTTTACATGTTGAGTATAAAATGACGTTTTTCATGTTTGAAATGTACTAACTTGATTTTTCCTCGCAGCAGGTCAACTAGTGTGTGGTTGCAACATTACGGTCCCATTGAGTACAGTTTTGGAGAAAGGGACATCTGTTGCACCACAGGGCGGGAGGAGGGTGCTGAGCACGACACATTTCCTCTCTTTGGTAAGCATTTTTGTATGTTTTATACTTTTGGAATTTTGTTTTTTCATGTTGAGTATAAAATGACGTTTTTCATGTTTGAAATGTACTAACTTGATTCTTGCTCACAGCAGGTCAACTAGTGTGTGGTTGCAACGTTACGGTCCCATTGAGTACATTTTTGGAGAAAGGGACATCTGTTGCACCATAGGGCGGGAGGAGGGTGCTGAGCACGACACATTTCCTCTCTTTGGTAAGCATTTTTGTATGTTTTATACTTTTGGAATTTTGGTTTTTCATGTTGAGTATAAAATGACGTTTTTCATGTTTGAAATGTACTAACTTGATTTTTCCTCGCAGCAGGTCAACTAGTGTGTGGTTGCAACATTACGGTCCCATTCAGTACAGATTTGGAGAAAGGGACATCTGTTGCACCAGAGGGCGGGAGGAGGGTGCTGAGCACGACACATATCCTCTCTTTGGTAAGCATTTTTGTATGTTTTATACTTTTGAATTTTGGTTTTTCATGTTGAGTATAAAATGACGTTTTTCATGTTTGAAAAGTACTAACTTGATTTTTGCTCACAGCAGGTCAACTAGTGTCTGGTTGCAACGTTACGGTCCCATTGAGTACAGTTTTGGAGAAAGGGACATCTGTTGCACCACAGGGCAGGAGGAGGGTGCTGAGCACGACACATTTCCTCTCTTTGGTAAGCATTTTTGTATGTTTTATACTTTTAAAATTTAGGTTTTTCATGTTGAGTATAAAATGACGTTTTTCACGTTTGAAATGTACTAACTTGATTTTTCCTCGCAGCAGGTCAACTAGTGTGTGGTTGTAACATTACGATCCCATTCAGTACAGTTTTGGAGAAAGGGACATCTGTTGCACCACAGTGCGGGAGGAGGGTGCTGAGCACGACTATTTCCTCTCTTTGGTAAGCATTTTTGTATGGTTTATACTTTTGGAATTTTGGTTTTTCATGTTGAGTATAAAATGACGTTTTTCATGTTTGAAATGTACTAACTTGATTCTTGCTCACAGCAGGTCAACTAGTGTGTGGTTGCAACGTTACGGTCCCATTGAGTACATTTTTGGAGAAAGGGACATCTGTTGCACCATAGGGCGGGAGGAGGGTGCTGAGCACGACACATTTCCTCTCTTTGGTAAGCATTTTTGTATGTTTTATACTTTTGGAATTTTGGTTTTTCATGTTGAGTATAAAGTGACGTTTTTCATGTTTGAAATGTACTAACTTGATGTTTCCTCGCAGCAGGTCAACTAGTGTGTGGTTGCAACATTACGGTCCCATTCAGTACAGTTTTGGAGATAGGGACATCTGTTGCACCACAGGGCGGGAGGAGGGTGCTGAGCACGACACATTTCCTCTCTTTGGTAAGCATTTTTGTATGTTTTATACTTTTGGAATTTTGGTTTTTCATGTTGAGTATAAAATGACGTTTTTCATGTTTGAAATGTACTAACTTGATTTTTGCTCACAGCAGGTCAACTAGTGTGTGGTTGCAACGTTACGGTCCCATTGAGTACCGTTTTGGAGAAAGGGACATCTGTTCACCACAGGGCGGGAGGAGGGTGCTGAGCACGACACATTTCCTCTCTTTGGTAAGCATTTTTGTATGTTTTATAGTTTTGGAATTTTGGTTTTTCATGTTGAGTATAAAATGACGTTATTCATGTTTGAAATGTACTAACTTGATTTTTGCTCACAGCAGGTCAACTAGTGTGTGGTTGCAACATTACAGTCCCATTGAGTACAGTTTTGGAGAAAGGGACATCTGTTGCACCACAGGTCGGGAGGAGGGTGCTGAGCACGACACATTTCCTCTCTTTGGTAAGCATTTTTGTATGTTTTATACTTTTGGAATTTTGGTTTTTCATGTTGAGTATAAAATGACGTTTTTCATGTTGAAATGTACTAACTTGAATTTTCCTCGCAGCAGGTCAACTAGTGTGTGGTTGCAACATTACGGTCCCATTCAGTACAGTTTTGGAGAAAGGGACATCTGTTGCACCATAGGACGGGAGGAGGGTGCTGAGCACGACACATTTCCTCTCTTTGGTAAGCATTTTTGTATGTTTTATACTTTTGGAATTTTGGTTTTTCATGTTGAGTATAAAATGACGTTATTCATGTTTGAAATGTACAAACTTGATTTTTGCTCACAGCAGGTGAACTAGTGTGTGGTTTCAACGTTACGGTCCCATTGAGTACAGTTTTGGAGAAAGGGACATCTGTTGCACCACAGGGCGGGAGGAGGGTGCTGAGCACGACACATTTCCTCTCTTTGGTAAGCATTTTTGTATGTTTTATACTTTTGGAATTTTGGTTTCTCATGTTGAGTATAAAATGACGTTTTTCATGTTTGAAATGTACTAACTTGATTTTTGCTCACAGCAGGTCAACTAGTGTGTGGTAGCAACATTACGGTCCCATCGAGTACAGTTTTGGAGAAAGGGACATCTGTTGCACCACAGGGCGGGAGGAGGGTGCTGAGCACGACACATTTCCTCTCTTTGGTAAGCATTTTTGTATGTTTTATACTTTTGGAATTTTGGTTTTTCATGTTGAGTATAAAATGACGTTTTTCATGTTTGAAATGTACTAACTTGATTTTTGCTGACAGCAGGTCAACTAGTGTGTGGTTGCAACATTACGGTCCCATTGAGTACAGTTTTGGAGAAAGGGACATCTGTTGCACCACAGGGCGGGAGGAGGGTGCTGAGCACGACACATTTCCTCTCTTTGGTAAGCATTTTTGTATGTTTTATACTTTTGGAATTTTGGTTTTTCATGTTGAGTATAAAATGACGTTTTTCATGTTTGAAATGTACTAACTTGATTTTTGCTCACAGCAGGTCAACTAGTGTGTGGTTGCAACATTACGGTCCCATTGAGTACAGTTTTGGAGAAAGGGACATCTGTTGCACCACAGGGCGGGAGGAGGGTGCTGAGCACGACACATTTCCTCTCTTTGGTAAGCATTTTTGTATGTTTTATACTTTTGGAATTTTGGTTTTTCATGTTGAGTATAAAATGACGTTTTTCATGTTTGAAATGTACTAACTTGATTTTTGCTCACAGCAGGTCAACTAGTGTGTGGTTGCAACATTACGGTCCCATTGAGTAGAGTTTTGGAGAAAGGGACATCTGTTGCAGCACAGGGCGGGAGGAGGGTGCTGAGCACGACACATTTCCTCTCTTTGGTAAGCATTTTTGTATGTTTTATACTTTTGGAATTTTGGTTTTTCATGTTGAGTATAAAATGACCTTTTTCATGTTTGAAATGTACTAACTTGATTTTTGCTGACAGCAGGTCAACTAGTGTGTGGTTGCAACATTACGGTCCCATTGAGTACAGTTTTGGAGAAAGGGACATCTGTTGCAAAACAGGGCGGGAGGAGGGTGCTGAGCACGACACATTTCCTCTCTTTGGTAAGCATTTTTGTATGTTTTATACTTTTGGAATTTTGGTTTTTCATGTTGAGTATAAAATGACGTTTTTCATGTTTGAAATGTACTAACTTGATTTTTGCTCACAGCAGGTCAACTAGTGTGTGGTTGCAACATTACGGTCCCATTGAGTACAGTTTTGGAGAAAGGGACATCTGTTGCACCACAGGGCGGGAGGAGGGTGCTAAGCACGACACATTTCCTCTCTTTGGTAAGCATTTTTGTATGTTTTATACTTTTGGAATTTTGGTTTTTCATGTTGAGTATAAAATGACGTTTTTCATTTTTGAAATGTACTAACTTGATTTTTGCTCGCAGCAGGTCAACTAGTGTGTGGTAGCAACATTACGGTCCCATCGAGTACAGTTTTGGAGAAAGGGACATCTGTTGCACCACAGGGCGGGAGGAGGGTGCTGAGCACGACACATTTCCTCTCTTTGGTAAGCATTTTTGTATGTTTTATACTTTTGGAATTTTGGTTTTTCATGTTGAGTATAAAATGACGTTTTTCATGTTTGAAATGTACTAACTTGATTTTTGCTCACAGCAGGTCAACTAGTGTGTGGTTGCAACATTACGGTCCCATTGAGTACAGTTTTGGAGAAAGGGACATCTGTTGCACCACAGGGCGGGAGGAGGGTGCTGAGCACGACACATTTCCTCTCTTTGGCAAGCATTTTTGTATGTTTTATACTTTTGGAATTTTGGTTTTTCATGTTGAGTATAAAATGACGTTTTTCATGTTTGAAATGTACTAACTTGATTTTTGCTGACAGCAGGTCAACTAGTGTGTGGTTGCAACATTACGGTCCCATTGAGTACAGTTTTGGAGAAAGGGACATCTGTTGCACCACAGGGCGGGAGGAGGGTGCTGAGCACGACACATTTCCTCTCTTTGGTAAGCATTTTTGTATGTTTTATACTTTTGGAATTTTGGTTTTTCATGTTGAGTATAAAATGACGTTTTTCATGTTTGAAATGTACTAACTTGATTTTTGCTCACAGCAGGTCAACTAGTGTGTGGTTGCAACATTACGGTCCCATTGAGTACAGTTTTGGAGAAAGGGACATCTGTTGCACCACAGGGCGGGAGGAGGGTGCTGAGCACGACACATTTCCTCTCTTTGGTAAGCATTTTTGTATGTTTTATACTTTTGGAATTTTGGTTTTTCATGTTGAGTATAAAATGACGTTTTTCATGTTTGAAATGTACTAACTTGATTTTTGCTCACAGCAGGTCAACTAGTGTGTGGTTGCAACATTACGGTCCCATTCAGTACAGATTTGGAGAAAGGGACATCTGTTGCACCAGAGGGCGGGAGGAGGGTGCTGAGCACGACACATATCCTCTCTTTGGTAAGCATTTTTGTATGTTTTATACTTTTGAATTTTGGTTTTTCATGTTGAGTATAAAATGACGTTTTTCATGTTTGAAAAGTACTAACTTGATTTTTGCTCACAGCAGGTCAACTAGTGTGTGGTTGCAACGTTACGGTCCCATTGAGTACAGTTTTGGAGAAAGGGACATCTGTTGCACCACAGGGCAGGAGGAGGGTGCTGAGCACGACACATTTCCTCTCTTTGGTAAGCATTTTTGTATGTTTTATACTTTTAAAATTTAGGTTTTTCATGTTGAGTATAAAATGACGTTTTTCACGTTTGAAATGTACTAACTTGATTTTTCCTCGCAGCAGGTCAACTAGTGTGTGGTTGTAACATTACGGTCCCATTCAGTACAGTTTTGGAGAAAGGGACATCTGTTGCACCACAGTGCGGGAGGAGGGTGCTGAGCACGACTATTTCCTCTCTTTGGTAAGCATTTTTGTATGGTTTATACTTTTGGAATTTTGGTTTTTCATGTTGAGTATAAAATGACGTTTTTCATGTTTGAAATGTACTAACTTGATTCTTGCTCACAGCAGGTCAACTAGTGTGTGGTTGCAACGTTACGGTCCCATTGAGTACATTTTTGGAGAAAGGGACATCTGTTGCACCATAGGGCGGGAGGAGGGTGCTGAGCACGACACATTTCCTCTCTTTGGTAAGCATTTTTGTATGTTTTATACTTTTGGAATTTTGGTTTTTCATGTTGAGTATAAAGTGACGTTTTTCATGTTTGAAATGTACTAACTTGATGTTTCCTCGCAGCAGGTCAACTAGTGTGTGGTTGCAACATTACGGTCCCATTCAGTACAGTTTTGGAGATAGGGACATCTGTTGCACCACAGGGCGGGAGGAGGGTGCTGAGCACGACACATTTCCTCTCTTTGGTAAGCATTTTTGTATGTTTTATACTTTTGGAATTTTGGTTTTTCATGTTGAGTATAAAATGACGTTTTTCATGTTTGAAATGTACTAACTTGATTTTTGCTCACAGCAGGTCAACTAGTGTGTGGTTGCAACGTTACGGTCCCATTGAGTACCGTTTTGGAGAAAGGGACATCTGTTCACCACAGGGCGGGAGGAGGGTGCTGAGCACGACACATTTCCTCTCTTTGGTAAGCATTTTTGTATGTTTTATAGTTTTGGAATTTTGGTTTTTCATGTTGAGTATAAAATGACGTTATTCATGTTTGAAATGTACTAACTTGATTTTTGCTCACAGCAGGTCAACTAGTGTGTGGTTGCAACATTACAGTCCCATTGAGTACAGTTTTGGAGAAAGGGACATCTGTTGCACCACAGGTCGGGAGGAGGGTGCTGAGCACGACACATTTCCTCTCTTTGGTAAGCATTTTTGTATGTTTTATACTTTTGGAATTTTGGTTTTTCATGTTGAGTATAAAATGACGTTTTTCATGTTGAAATGTACTAACTTGATTTTTCCTCGCAGCAGGTCAACTAGTGTGTGGTTGCAACATTACGGTCCCATTCAGTACAGTTTTGGAGAAAGGGACATCTGTTGCACCATAGGACGGGAGGAGGGTGCTGAGCACGACACATTTCCTCTCTTTGGTAAGCATTTTTGTATGTTTTATACTTTTGGAATTTTGGTTTTTCATGTTGAGTATAAAATGACGTTATTCATGTTTGAAATGTACTAACTTGATTTTTGCTCACAGCAGGTGAACTAGTGTGTGGTTTCAACGTTACGGTCCCATTGAGTACAGTTTTGGAGAAAGGGACATCTGTTGCACCACAGGGCGGGAGGAGGGTGCTGAGCACGACACATTTCCTCTCTTTGGTAAGCATTTTTGTATGTTTTATACTTTTGGAATTTTGGTTTCTCATGTTGAGTATAAAATGACGTTTTTCATGTTTGAAATGTACTAACTTGATTTTTGCTCACAGCAGGTCAACTAGTGTGTGGTAGCAACATTACGGTCCCATCGAGTACAGTTTTGGAGAAAGGGACATCTGTTGCACCACAGGGCGGGAGGAGGGTGCTGAGCACGACACATTTCCTCTCTTTGGTAAGCATTTTTGTATGTTTTATACTTTTGGAATTTTGGTTTTTCATGTTGAGTATAAAATGACGTTTTTCATGTTTGAAATGTACTAACTTGATTTTTGCTGACAGCAGGTCAACTAGTGTGTGGTTGCAACATTACGGTCCCATTGAGTACAGTTTTGGAGAAAGGGACATCTGTTGCACCACAGGGCGGGAGGAGGGTGCTGAGCACGACACATTTCCTCTCTTTGGTAAGCATTTTTGTATGTTTTATACTTTTGGAATTTTGGTTTTTCATGTTGAGTATAAAATGACGTTTTTCATGTTTGAAATGTACTAACTTGATTTTTGCTCACAGCAGGTCAACTAGTGTGTGGTTGCAACATTACGGTCCCATTGAGTACAGTTTTGGAGAAAGGGACATCTGTTGCACCACAGGGCGGGAGGAGGGTGCTGAGCACGACACATTTCCTCTCTTTGGTAAGCATTTTTGTATGTTTTATACTTTTGGAATTTTGGTTTTTCATGTTGAGTATAAAATGACGTTTTTCATGTTTGAAATGTACTAACTTGATTTTTGCTCACAGCAGGTCAACTAGTGTGTGGTTGCAACATTACGGTCCCATTGAGTAGAGTTTTGGAGAAAGGGACATCTGTTGCAGCTCAGGGCGGGAGGAGGGTACTGAGCACGACACATTTCCTCTCTTTGGTAAGCATTTTTGTATGTTTTATACTTTTGGAATTTTGGTTTTTCATGTTGAGTATAAAATGACCTTTTTCATGTTTGAAATGTACTAACTTGATTTTTGCTGACAGCAGGTCAACTAGTGTGTGGTTGCAACATTACGGTCCCATTGAGTACAGTTTTGGAGAAAGGGACATCTGTTGCAAAACAGGGCGGGAGGAGGGTGCTGAGCACGACACATTTCCTCTCTTTGGTAAGCATTTTTGTATGTTTTATACTTTTGGAATTTTGGTTTTTCATGTTGAGTATAAAATGACGTTTTTCATGTTTGAAATGTACTAACTTGATTTTTGCTCACAGCAGGTCAACTAGTGTGTGGTTGCAACATTACGGTCCCATTGAGTACAGTTTTGGAGAAAGGGACTTCTGTTGCACCACAGGGCGGGAGGAGGGTGCTGAGCACGACACATTTCCTCTCTTTGGTAAGCATTTTTGTATGTTTTATACTTTTGGAATTTTGGTTTTTCATGTTGAGTATAAAATGACGTTTTTCATGTTTGAAATGTACTAACTTGATTTTTGCTCACAGCAGGTCAACTAGTGTGTGGTTGCAACATTACGGTCCCATTGAGTAGAGTTGTGGAGAACGGGACATCTGTTGCACCACAGGGCGGGAGGAGGGTGCTAAGCACGACACATTTCCTCTCTTTGGTAAGCATTTTTGTATGTTTTATACTTTTGGAATTTTGGTTTTTCATGTTGAGTATAAAATGACGTTTTTCATTTTTGAAATGTACTAACTTGATTTTTGCTCGCAGCAGGTCAACTAGTGTGTGGTAGCAACATTACGGTCCCATCGAGTACAGTTTTGGAGAAAGGGACATCTGTTGCACCACAGGGCGGGAGGAGGGTGCTGAGCACGACACATTTCCTCTCTTTGGTAAGCATTTTTGTATGTTTTATACTTTTGGAATTTTGGTTTTTCATGTTGAGTATAAAATGACGTTTTTCATGTTTGAAATGTACTAACTTGATTTTTGCTCACAGCAGGTCAACTAGTGTGTGGTTGCAACATTACGGTCCCATTGAGTACAGTTTTGGAGAAAGGGACATCTGTTGCACCACAGGGCGGGAGGAGGGTGCTGAGCACGACACATTTCCTCTCTTTGGCAAGCATTTTTGTATGTTTTATACTTTTGGAATTTTGGTTTTTCATGTTGAGTATAAAATGACGTTTTTCATGTTTGAAATGTACTAACTTGATTTTTGCTGACAGCAGGTCAACTAGTGTGTGGTTGCAACATTACGGTCCCATTGAGTACAGTTTTGGAGAAAGGGACATCTGTTGCACCACAGGGCGGGAGGAGGGTGCTGAGCACGACACATTTCCTCTCTTTGGTAAGCATTTTTGTATGTTTTATACTTTTGGAATTTTGGTTTTTCATGTTGAGTATAAAATGACGTTTTTCATGTTTGAAATGTACTAACTTGATTTTTGCTCACAGCAGGTCAACTAGTGTGTGGTTGCAACATTACGGTCCCATTGAGTACAGTTTTGGAGAAAGGGACATCTGTTGCACCACAGGGCGGGAGGAGGGTGCTGAGCACGACACATTTCCTCTCTTTGGTAAGCATTTTTGTATGTTTTATACTTTTGGAATTTTGGTTTTTCATGTTGAGTATAAAATGACGTTTTTCATGTTTGAAATGTACTAACTTGATTTTTGCTCACAGCAGGTCAACTAGTGTGTGGTTGCAACATTACGGTCCCATTGAGTAGAGTTTTGGAGAAAGGGACATCTGTTGCAGCACAGGGCGGGAGGAGGGTGCTGAGCACGACACATTTCCTCTCTTTGGTAAGCATTTTTGTATGTTTTATACTTTTGGAATTTTGGTTTTTCATGTTGAGTATAAAATGACCTTTTTCATGTTTGAAATGTACTAACTTGATTTTTGCTGACAGCAGGTCAACTAGTGTGTGGTTGCAACATTACGGTCCCATTGAGTACAGTTTTGGAGAAAGGGACATCTGTTGCAAAACAGGGCGGGAGGAGGGTGCTGAGCACGACACATTTCCTCTCTTTGGTAAGCATTTTTGTATGTTTTATACTTTTGGAATTTTGGTTTTTCATGTTGAGTATAAAATGACCTTTTTCATGTTTGAAATGTACTAACTTGATTTTTGCTCACAGCAGGTCAACTAGTGTGTGGTTGCAACATTACGGTCCCATTGAGTACAGTTTTGGAGAAAGGGACATCTGTTGCACCACAGGGCGGGAGGAGGGTGCTGAGCACGACACATTTCCTCTCTTTGGTAAGCATTTTTGTATGTTTTATACTTTTGGAATTTTGGTTTTTCATGTTGAGTATAAAATGACGTTTTTCATGTTTGAAATGTACTAACTTGATTTTTGCTCACAGCAGGTCAACTAGTGTGTGGTTGCAACATTACGGTCCCATTGAGTAGAGTTGTGGAGAACGGGACATCTGTTGCACCACAGGGCGGGAGGAGGGTGCTAAGCACGACACATTTCCTCTCTTTGGTAAGCATTTTTGTATGTTTTATACTTTTGGAATTTTGGTTTTTCATGTTGAGTATAAAATGACGTTTTTCATTTTTGAAATGTACTAACTTGATTTTTGCTCGCAGCAGGTCAACTAGTGTGTGGTTGCAACGTTACGGTCCCATTGAGTACAGTTTTGGAGAAAGGGACATCTGTTGCACCACAGGGCGGGAGGAGGGTGCTGAGCACGACACATTTCCTCTCTTTGGTAAGCATTTTTGTATGTTTTATACTTTTGGAATTTTGGTTTTTCATGTTGAGTATAAAATGACGTTTTTCATGTTTGAAATGTACTAACTTGATATTTGCTCACAACAGGTCAACTAGTGTGTGGTTGCAATATTACGGTCCCATTGAGTACAGTTTTGGAGAAAGGGACATCTGTTGCACCACAGGGCGGGAGGAGGGTGCTGAGCACGACACATTTCCTCTCTTTGGCAAGCATTTTTGTATGTTTTATACTTTTGGAATTTTGGTGTTTTCATGTTGAGTATAAAATGACGTTTTTCATGTTTGAAATGTACTAACTTGATTTTTGCTCACAGCAGGTCAACTAGTGTGTGGTTGCAACGTTACGTTCCCATTGAGTACCGTTTTGGTGAAAGGGACATCTGTTCACCACAGGGCGGGAGGAGGGTGCTGAGCACGACACATTTCCTCTCTTTGGTAAGCATTTTTGTATGTTTTATACTTTTGGAATTTTGGTTCTTCATGTTGAGTATAAAATGACGTTTTTCATGTTTGAAATGTACTAACTTGATTTTTGCTCACAGCAGGTCAACTAGTGTGTGTTTGCAAAATTACAGTCCCATTGAGTACAGTTTTGGAGAAAGGGACATCTGTTGCACCACAGGGCGGGAGGAGGGTGCTGAGCACGACACATTTCCTCTCTTTGGTAAGCATTTTTGTATGTTTTATACTTTTGGAATTTTGGTTTTTCATGTTGAGTATAAAATGACGTTTTTCATGTTTGAAATGTACTAACTTGATGTTTCCTCGCAGCAGGTCAACTAGTGTGTGGTTGCAACATTACGGTCCCATTGAGTACAGTTTTGGAGAAAGGGACATCTGTTGCACCATAGGACGGGAGGAGGGTGCTGAGCACGACACATTTCCTCTCTTTGGTAAGCATTTTTGTATGTTTTATACTTTTGGAATTTTGGTTTTTCATGTTGAGTATAAAATGACGTTTTTCATGTTTGAAATGTACTAACTTGATTTTTGCTCACAGCAGGTCAACTAGTGTGTGGTTTCAACGTTACGGTCCCATTGAGTACAGTTTTGGAGAAAGGGACATCTGTTGCACCACAGGGCGGGAGGAGGGTGCTGAGCACGACACATTTCCTCTCTTTGGTAAGCATTTTTGTATGTTTTATACTTTTGGAATTTTGGTTTTTCATGTTGAGTATAAAATGACGTTTTTCATGTTTGAAATGTACTAACTTGATTTTTGCTCACAGCAGGTCAACTAGTGTGTGGTTGCAATATTACGGTCCCATTGAGTACAGTTTTGGAGAAAGGGACATCTGTTGCACCACAGGGCGGGAGGAGGGTGCTGAGCACGACACATTTCCTCTCTTTGGTAAGCATTTTTGTATGTTTTATACTTTTGGAATTTTGGTTTTTCATGTTGAGTATAAAATGACGTTTTTCATGTTTGAAATGTACTAACTTGATTTTTGCTCACAGCAGGTCAACTAGTGTGTGGTTGCAACATTATGGTCCCATTGAGTACAGTTTTGGAGAAAGGGACATCTGTTGCACCACAGGGTGGGAGGAGGGTGCTGAGCACGACACATTTCCTCTCTTTGGTAAGCATTTTTGTATGTTTTATACTTTTGGAATTTTGGTTTTTCATGTTGAGTATAAAATGACGTTTTTCATGTTTGAAATGTACTAACTTGATTTTTGCTCACAGCAGGTCAACTAGTGTGTGGTAGCAACATTACGGTCCCATTGAGTACAGTTTTGGAGAAAGGGACATCTGTTGCACCACAGGGCGGGAGGAGGGTGCTGAGCACGACACATTTCCTCTCTTTGTTAAGCATTTTTGTATGTTTTATACTTTTGGAATTTTGGTTTTTCATGTTGAGTATAAAATGACGTTTTTCATGTTTGAAATGTACTAACTTGATTTTTGCTCACAGCAGGTCAACTAGTGTGTGGTTGCAACATTACGGTCCCATTGAGTAGAGTTGTGGAGAACGGGACATCTGTTGCACCACAGGGCGGGAGGAGGGTGCTAAGCACGACACATTTCCTCTCTTTGGTAAGCATTTTTGTATGTTTTATACTTTTGGAATTTTGGTTTTTCATGTTGAGTATAAAATGACGTTTTTCATTTTTGAAATGTACTAACTTGATTTTTCCTCGCAGCAGGTCAACTAGTGTGTGGTTGCAACGTTACGGTCCCATTGAGTACAGTTTTGGAGAAAGGGACATCTGTTGCACCACAGGGCGGGAGGAGGGTGCTGAGCACGACACATTTCCTCTCTTTGGTAAGCATTTTTGTATGTTTTATACTTTTGGAATTTTGGTTTTTCATGTTGAGTATGAAATGACGTTTTTCATGTTTGAAATGTACTAACTTGATATTTGCTCACAGCAGGTCAACTAGTGTGTGGTTGCAATATTACGGTCCCATTGAGTACAGTTTTGGAGAAAGGGACATCTGTTGCACCACAGGGCGGGAGGAGGGTGCTGAGCACGACACATTTCGTCTCTTTGGCAAGCATTTTTGTATGTTTTATACTTTTGGAATTTTGGTGTTTTCATGTTGAGTATAAAATGACGTTTTTCATGTTTGAAATGTACTAACTTGATTTTTGCTCACAGCAGGTCAACTAGTGTGTGGTTGCAACGTTACGTTCCCATTGAGTACCGTTTTGGTGAAAGGGACATCTGTTCACCACAGGGCGGGAGGAGGGTGCTGAGCACGACACATTTCCTCTCTTTGGTAAGCATTTTTGTATGTTTTATACTTTTGGAATTTTGGTTTTTCATGTTGAGTATAAAATGACGTTTTTCATGTTTGAAATGTACTAACTTGATTTTTGCTCACAGCAGGTCAACTAGTGTGTGGTTGCAAAATTACAGTCCCATTGAGTACAGTTTTGGAGAAAGGGACATCTGTTGCACCACAGGGCGGGAGGAGGGTGCTGAGCACGACACATTTCCTCTCTTTGGTAAGCATTTTTGTATGTTTTATACTTTTGGAATTTTGGTTTTTCATGTTGAGTATAAAATGACGTTTTTCATGTTTGAAATGTACTAACTTGATGTTTCCTCGCAGCAGGTCAACTAGTGCGTGGTTGCAACATTACGGTCCCATTGAGTACAGTTTTGGAGAAAGGGACATCTGTTGCACCACAGGGCGGGAGGAGGGTGCTGAGCACGACACATTTCCTCTCTTTGGTAAGCATTTTTGTATGTTTTATACTTTTGGAATTTTGGTTTTTCATGTTGAGTATAAAATGACGTTTTTCATGTTTGAAATGTACTAACTTGATTTTTGCTCACAGCAGGTCAACTAGTGTGTGGTTTCAACGTTACGGTCCCATTGAGTACAGTTTTGGAGAAAGGGACATCTGTTGCACCACAGGGCGGGAGGAGGGTGCTGAGCACGACACATTTCCTCTCTTTGGTAAGCATTTTTGTATGTTTTATACTTTTGGAATTTTGGTTTTTCATGTTGAGTATAAAATGACGTTTTTCATGTTTGAAATGTACTAACTTGATTTTTGCTCACAGCAGGTCAACTAGTGTGTGGTTTCAACGTTACGGTCCCATTGAGTACAGTTTTGGAGAAAGGGACATCTGTTGCACCACAGGGCGGGAGGAGGGTGCTGAGCACGACACATTTCCTCTCTTTGGTAAGCATTTTTGTATGTTTTATACTTTTGGAATTTTGGTTTTTCATGTTGAGTATAAAATGACGTTTTTCATGTTTGAAATGTACTAACTTGATTTTTGCTCACAGCAGGTCAACTAGTGTGTGGTTTCAACGTTACGGTCCCATTGAGTACAGTTTTGGAGAAAGGGACATCTGTTGCACCACAGGGCGGGAGGAGGGTGCTGAGCACGACACATTTCCTCTCTTTGGTAAGCATTTTTGTATGTTTTATACTTTTGGAATTTTGGTTTTTCATGTTGAGTATAAAATGACGTTTTTCATGTTTGAAATGTACTAACTTGATTTTTGCTCACAGCAGGTCAACAAGTGTGTGGTTGCAATATTACGGTCCCATTGAGTACATTTTTGGAGAAAGGGACATCTGTTGCACCACAGGGCGGGAGGAGGGTGCTGAGCACGACACATTTCCTCTCTTTGGTAAGCATTTTTGTATGTTTTATACTTTTGGAATTTTGGTTTTTCATGTTGAGTATAAAATGACGTTTTTCATGTTTGAAATGTACTAACTTGATTTTTGCTCACAGCAGGTCAACTAGTGTGTGGTTGCAACATTATGGTCCCATTGAGTACAGTTTTGGAGAAAGGGACACCTGTTGCACCACAGGGTGGGAGGAGGGTGCTGAGCACGACACATTTCCTCTCTTTGGTAAGCATTTTTGTATGTTTTATACTTTTGGAATTTTGGTTTTTCATGTTGAGTATAAAATGACCTTTTTCATGTTTGAAATGTACTAACTTGATTTTTGCTCACAGCAGGTCAACTAGTGTGTGGTTGCAACATTACGGTCCCATTGAGTACAGTTTTGGAGAAAGGGACATCTGTTGCACCACAGGGCGGGAGGAGGGTGCTGAGCACGACACATTTCCTCTCTTTGGTAAGCATTTTTGTATGTTTTATACTTTTGGAATTTTGGTTTTTCATGTTGAGTATATAATGACGTTTTTCATGTTTGAAATGTACTAACTTGATTTTTGCTCACAGCAGGTCAACTAGTGTGTGGTAGCAACATTACGGTCCCATTGAGTACAGTTTTGGAGAAAGGGACATCTGTTGCACCACAGGGCGGGAGGAGGGTGCTGAGCACGACACATTTCCTCTCTTTGGTAAGCATTTTTGTATGTTTTATACTTTTGGAATTTTGGTTCTTCATGTTGAGTATAAAATGACGTTTTTCATGTTTGAAATGTACTAACTTGATTTTTGCTCACAGCAGGTCAACTAGTGTGTGGTAGCAACATTACGGTCCCATTGAGTACAGTTTTGGAGAAAGGGACATCTGTTGCACCACAGGGCGGGAGGAGGGTGCTGAGCACGACACATTTCCTCTCTTTGGTAAGCATTTTTGTATGTTTTATACTTTTGGAATTTTGGTTTTTCATGTTGAGTATAAAATGACGTTTTTCATGTTTGAAATGTACTAACTTGATTTTTGCTCACAGCAGGTCAACTAGTGTGTGGTTGCAACATTACGGTCCCATTGAGTATAGTTTTGGAGAAAGGGACATCTGTTGCACCACAGGGCGGGAGGAGGGTGCTGAGCACGACACATTTCCTCTCTTTGGTAAGCATTTTTGTATGTTTTATACTTTTGGAATTTTGGTTTTTCATGTTGAGTATAAAATGACGTTTTTCATGTTTGAAATGTACTAACTTGATTTTTGCTCACAGCAGGTCAACTAGTGTGTGGTTGCAACATTACGGTCCCATTGAGTACAGTTTTGGAGAAAGGGACATCTGTTGCACCACAGGGTGGGAGGAGGGTGCTGAGCACGACACATTTCCTCTCTTTGGTAAGCATTTTTGTATGTTTTATACTTTTGGAATTTTGGTTTTTCATGTTGAGTATAAAATGACGTTTTTCATGTTTGAAATGTACTAACTTGATTTTTGCTCACAGCAGGTCAACAAGTGTGTGGTTGCAACATTACGGTCCCATTGAGTAGAGTTGTGGAGAAAGGGACATCTGTTGCACCACAGGGCGGGAGGAGGGTTCTAAGCACGACACATTTCCTCTCTTTGGTAAGCATTTTTGTATGTTTTATACTTTTGGAATTTTGGTTTTTCATGTTGAGTATAAAATGACGTTTTTCATGTTTGAAATGTACTAACTTGATTTTTGCTCACAGCAGGTCAACTAGTGTGTGGTAGCAACATTACGGTCCCATTGAGTACAGTTTTGGAGAAAGGGACATCTGTTGCACCACAGGGCGGGAGGAGGGTGCTGAGCACGACACATTTCCTCTCTTTGGTAAGCATTTTTGTATGTTTTATACTTTTGGAATTTTGGTTTTTCATGTTGAGTATAAAATGACGTTTTTCATGTTTGAAATGTACTAACTTGATTTTTGCTCACAGCAGGTCAACTACTGTGTGGTTGCAACATTAGGGTCCCATTGAGTAGAGTTGTGGAGAAAGGGACATCTGTTGCAACACAGGGCGGGAGGAGGGTGCTAAGCACGACACATTTCCTCTCTTTGGTAAGCATTTTTGTATGTTTTATACTTTTGGAATTTTGGTTTTTCATGTTGAGTATAAAATGACGTTTTTCATTTTTGAAATGTACTAACTTGATTTTTGCTCGCAGCAGGTCAACTAGTGTGTGGTTGCAACGTTACGGTCCCATTGAGTACAGTTTTGGAGAAAGGGACATCTGTTGCACCACAGGGCGCAAGGAGGGTGCTGAGCACGACACATTTCCTCTCTTTGGTAAGCATTTTTGTATGTTTTATAATTTTGGAATTTTGGTTTTTCATGTTGAGTATAAAATGACGTTTTTCATGTTTGAAATGTACTAACTTGATATTTGCTCACAGCAGGTCAACTAGTGTGTGGTTGCAATATTACGGTCCCATTGAGTACAGTTTTGGAGAAAGGGACATCTGTTGCACCACAGGGCGGGAGGAGGGTGCTGAGCACGACACATTTCCTCTCTTTGGTAAGCATTTTTGTATGTTTTATACTTTTGGAATTTTGGTTTTTCATGTTGAGTATAAAATGACGTTTTTCATGTTTGAAATGTACTAACTTGATTTTTGCTCACAGCAGGTCAACTAGTGTGTGGTAGCAACATTACGGTCCCATTGAGTACAGTTTTGGAGAAAGGGACATCTGTTGCACCACAGGGCGGGAGGAGGGTGCTGAGCACGACACATTTCCTCTCTTTGGTAAGCATTTTTGTATGTTTTATACTTTTGGAATTTTGGTTTTTCATGTTGAGTATAAAATGACGTTTTTCATGTTTGAAATGTACTAACTTGATTTTTGCTCACAGCAGGTCAACTAGTGTGTGGTTGCAACAATACGGTCCCATTGAGTATAGTTTTGGAGAAAGGGACATCTGTTGCACCACAGGGCGGGAGGAGGGTGCTGAGCACGACACATTTCCTCTCTTTGGTAAGCATTTTTGTATGTTTTATACTTTTGGAATTTTGGTTTTTCATGTTGAGTATAAAATGACGTTTTTCATGTTTGAAATGTACTAACTTGATTTTTGCTGACAGCAGGTCAACTAGTGTGTGGTTGCAACGTTACGGTCCCATTGAGTACAGTTTTGGAGAAAGGGACATCTGTTGCACCACAGGGTGGGAGGAGGGTGCTGAGCACGACACATTTCCTATCTTTGGTAAGCATTTTTGTATGTTTTATACTTTTGGAATTTTGGTTTTTCATGTTGAGTATAAAATGACGTTTGTCATGTTTGAAATGTACTAACTTGATTTTTGCTGACAGCAGGTCAACTAGTGTGTGGTTGCAACATTACGGTCCCATTGAGTACAGTTTTGGAGAAAGGGACATCTGTTGCACCACAGGGCGGGAGGAGGGTGCTGAGCACGACAGATTTCCTCTCTTTGGTAAGCATTTTTGTATGTTTTATACTTTTGGAATTTTGGTTTTTCATGTTGAGTATAAAATGACGTTTTTCATGTTTGAAATGTACTAACTTGATATTTGCTCACAGCAGGTCAACTAGTGTGTGGTTGCAATATTACGGTCCCATTGAGTACAGTTTTGGAGAAAGGGACATCTGTTGCACCACAGGGCGGGAGGAGGGTGCTGAGCACGACACATTTCCTCTCTTTGGCAAGCATTTTTGTATGTTTTATACTTTTGGAATTTTGGTGTTTTCATGTTGAGTATAAAATGACGTTTTTCATGTTTGAAATGTACTAACTTGATTTTTGCTCACAGCAGGTCAACTAGTGTGTGGTTGCAACGTTACGGTCCCATTGAGTACCGCTTTGGAGAAAGGGACATCTGTTCACCACAGGGCGGGAGGAGGGTGCTGAGCACGACACAGTTCCTCTCTTTGGTAAGCATTTTTGTATGTTTTATACTTTTGGAATTTTGGTTTTTCATGTTGAGTATAAAATGACGTTTTTCATGTTTGAAATGTACTAACTTGATTTTTGCTCACAGCAGGTCAACTAGTGTGTGGTTGCAACATTACAGTCCCATTGAGTACAGTTTTGGAGAAAGGGACATCTGTTGCACCACAGGGCGGGAGGAGGGTGCTGAGCACGACACATTTCCACTCTTTGGTAAGCATTTTTGTATGTTTTATACTTTTGGAATTTTGGTTTTTCATGTTGAGTATAAAATGACGTTTTTCATGTTTGAAATGTACTAACTTGATGTTTCCTCGCAGCAGGTCAACTAGTGTGTGGTTGCAACATTACGGTCCCATTCAGTACAGTTTTGGAGAAAGGGACATCTGTTGCACCATAGGACGGGAGGAGGGTGCTGAGCACGACACATTTCCTCTCTTTGGTAAGCGTTTTTGTATGTTTTATACTTTTGGAATTTTGGTTTTTCATGTTGAGTATAAAATGACGTTTTTCATGTTTGAAATGTACTAACTTGATTTTTGCTCACAGCAGGTCAACTAGTGTGTGGTTTCAACGTTACGGTCCCATTGAGTACAGTTTTGGAGAAAGGGACATCTGTTGCACCACAGGGCGGGAGGAGGGTGCTGAGCACGACACATTTCCTCTCTTTGGTAAGCGTTTTTGTATGTTTTATACTTTTGGAATTTTGGTTTTTCATGTTGAGTATAAAATGACGTTTTTCATGTTTGAAATGTACTAACTTGATTTTTGCTCACAGCAGGTCAACTAGTGTGTGGTTTCAACGTTACGGTCCCATTGAGTACAGTTTTGGAGAAAGGGACGTCTGTTGCACCACAGGGCGGGAGGAGGGTGCTGAGCACGACACATTTCCTCTCTTTGGTAAGCATTTTTGTATGTTTTATACTTCTGGAATTTTGGTTTTTCTCGTTGAGTATAAAATGACGTTTTTCATGTTTGAAATGTACTAACTTGATTTTTGCTCACAGCAGGTCAACTAGTGTGTGGTTTCAACGTTACGGTCCCATTGAGTACAGTTTTGGAGAAAGGGACGTCTGTTGCACCACAGGGCGGGAGGAGGGTGCTGAGCACGACACATTTCCTCTCTTTGGTAAGCATTTTTGTATGTTTTATAGTTTTGGAATTTTGGTTTTTCATGTTGAGTATAAAATGACGTTTTTCATGTTTGAAATGTACTAACTTGATTTTTGCTCACAGCAGGTCAACTAGTGTGTGGTTGCAACATTACGGTCCCATTGAGTACAGTTTTGGAGAAAGGGACATCTGTTGCACCACAGGGCGGGAGGAGGGTGCTGAGCATGACACATTTCCTCTCTTTGGTAAGCATTTTTGTATGTTTTATACTTTTGGAATTTTATTTTTTCATGTTGAGTATAAAATGACGTTTTTCATGTTTGAAATGTACTAACTTGATTTTTGCTCACAGCAGGTCAACTAGTGTGTGGTAGCAACATTACGGTCCCATTGAGTACAGTTTTGGAGAAAGGGACATCTGTTGCACCACAGGGCGGGAGGAGGGTGCTGAGCACGACACATTTCCTCTCTTTGGTAAGCATTTTTGTATGTTTTATACTTTTGGAATTTTGGTTTTTCATGTTGAGTAAAAAATGACGTTTTTCATGTTTGAAATGTTCTAACTTGATTTTTGCTCACGGCAGGTCAACTAGTGTGTGGTTGCAACATTACGGTCCCATTGAGTACAGTTTTGGAGAAAGGGACATCTGTTGCACCACAGGGCGGGAGGAGGGTGCTAAGCACGACACATTTCCTCTCTTTGGTAAGCATTTTTGTATGTTTTATACTTTTGGAATTTTGGTTCTTCATGTTGAGTAAAAAAAGACGTTTTTCATGTTTGAAATGTTCTAACTTGATTTTTGCTCACAGCAGGTCAACTAGTGTGTGGTTGCAACATTACGGTCCCATTGAGTACAGTTTTGGAGAAAGGGACATCTGTTGCACCACAGGGCGGGAGGAGGGTGCTGAGCACGACACATTTCCTCTCTTTGGTAAGCATTTTTGTATGTTTTATACTTTTGGAATTTTGGTTTTTCATGTTGAGTATAAAATGACGTTTTTCATGTTTGAAATGTACTAACTTGATTTTTGCTCACAGCAGGTCAACTAGTGTGTGGTTGCAACATTACGGTCCCATTGAGTACAGTTTTGGAGAAAGGGACATCTGTTGCACCACAGGGTGGGAGGAGGGTGCTGAGCACGACACATTTCCTCTCTTTGGTAAGCATTTTTGTATGTTTTATACTTTTGGAATTTTGGTTTTTCATGTTGAGTATAAAATGACGTTTTTCATGTTTGAAATGTACTAACTTGATTTTTGCTCACAGCAGGTCAACTAGTGTGTGGTTGCAACATTACGGTCCCATTGAGTACAGTTTTGGAGAAAGGGACATCTGTTGCACCACAGGGTGGGAGGAGGGTGCTGAGCACGACACATTTCCTCTCTTTGGTAAGCATTTTTGTATGTTTTATACTTTTGGAATTTTGGTTTTTCATGTTGAGTATAAAATAACGTTTTTCATGTTTGAAATGTACTAACTTGATTTTTGCTCACAGCAGGTCAACTAGTGTGTGGTTGCAACATTACGGTCCCATTGAGTACAGTTTTGGAGAAAGGGACATCTGTTGCACCACAGGGTGGGAGGAGGGTGCTGAGCACGACACATTTCCTCTCTTTGGTAAGCATTTTTGTATGTTTTATACTTTTGGAATTTTGGTTTTTCATGTTGAGTATAAAATGACGTTTTTCATGTTTGAAATGTACTAACTTGATTTTTGCTCACAGCAGGTCAACTAGTGTGTGGTTGCAACATTACGGTCCCATTGAGTACAGTTTTGGAGAAAGGGACATCTGTTGCACCACAGGGTGGGAGGAGGGTGCTGAGCACGACACATTTCCTCTCTTTGGTAAGCATTTTTGTATGTTTTATACTTTTGGAATTTTGGTTTTTCATGTTGAGTATAAAATGACGTTTTTCATGTTTGAAATGAACTAACTTGATTTTTGCTCACAGCAGGTCAACTAGTGTGTGGTTGCAACATTACGGTCCCATTGAGTACAGTTTTGGAGAAAGGGACATCTGTTGCACCACAGGGTGGCGGGAGGGTGCTGAGCACGACACATTTCCTCTCTTTGGTAAGCATTTTTGTATGTTTTATACTTTTGGAATTTTGGTTTTTCATGTTGAGTATAAAATGACGTTTTTCATGTTTGAAATGTACTAATTTGATTATTGCTCACAGCAGGTCAACTAGTGTGTGGTTGCAACATTACGGTCCCATTGAGTACAGTTTTGGAGAAAGGGACATCTGTTGCACCACAGGGTGGGAGGAGGGTGCTGAGCACGACACATTTCCTCTCTTTGGTAAGCATTTTTGTATGTTTTATACTTTTGGAATTTTGGTTTTTCATGTTGAGTATAAAATGACGTTTTTCATGTTTGAAATGTACTAACTTGATTTTTGCTCACAGCAGGTCAACTAGTGTGTGGTTGCAACGTTACGGTCCCATTGAGTAGAGTTGTGGAGAAAGGGACATCTGTTGCACCACAGGGCGGGAGGAGGGTGCTAAGCACGACACATTTCCTCTCTTTGGTAAGCATTTTTGTATGTTTTATACTTTTGGAATTTTGGTTTTTCATGTTGAGTATAAAATGACGTTTTTCATGTTTGAAATGTACTAACTTGATTTTTGCTCACAGCAGGTCAACTAGTGTGGGGTTGCAACATTACGGTCCCATTGAGTACAGTTTTGGAGAAAGGGACATCTGTTGCACCAGAGGGCGGGAGGAGGGTGCTGAGCACGACACATTTCCTCTCTTTGGTAAGCATTTTTGTATGTTTTATACTTTTGGAATTTTGGTTTTTCATGTTAAGTATAAAATGACGTTTTTCATGTTTGAAATGTACTAACTTGATTTTTGCTCACAGCAGGTCAACTAGTGCGTGGTTGCAACATTACGGTCCCATTGAGTACAGTTTTGGAGAAAGGGACATCTGTTGCACCACAGGGCGGGAGGAGGGTGCTAAGCACGACACATTTCCTCTCTTTGGTAAGCATTTTTGTATGTTTTATACTTTTGGAATTTAGGTTTTTCATGTTGAGTATAAAATGACGTTTTTCATGTTTGAAATGTACTAACTTGATTTTTGCTCACAGCAGGTCAACTAGTGTGTGGTTGCAACATTACGGTCCCATTGAGTACAGTTTTGGAGAAAGGGACATCTGTTGCACCACAGGGCGGGAGGAGGGTGCTAAGCACGACACATTTCCTCTCTTTGGTAAGCATTTTTGTATGTTTTATACTTTTGGAATTTTGGTTTTTCATGTTGTGTATAAAATGACGTTTTTCATGTTTGAAATGTACTAACTTGATTTTTGCTCACAGCAGGTCAACTAGTGTGTGGTTGCAACATTACGGTCCCATTGAGTACAGTTTTGGAGAAAGGGACATCTGTTGCACCACAGGGCGGGAGGAGGGTGCTGAGCACGACACATTTCCTCTCTTTGGTAAGCATTTTTGTATGTTTTATACTTTTGGAATTTTGGTTTTTCATGTTGAGTATAAAATGACGTTTTTCATGTTTGAAATGAACTAACTTGATTTTTGCTCACAGCAGGTCAACTAGTGTGTGGTTGCAACATTACGGTCCCATTGAGTACAGTTTTGGAGAAAGGGACATCTGTTGCACCACAGGGCGGGAGGAGGGTGCTAAGCACGACACATTTCCTCTCTTTGGTAAGCATTTTTGTATGTTTTATACTTTTGGAATTTTGGTTTTTCATGTTGAGTATAAAATGACGTTTTTCATGTTTGAAATGTACTAACTTGATTTTTGCTCACAGCAGGTCAACTAGTGTGTGGTTGCAACATTACGGTCCCATTGAGTACAGTTTTGGAGAAAGGGACATCTGTAGCACCATAGGGTGGGAGGAGGGTGCTGAGCACGACACATTTCCTCTCTTTGGTAAGCATTTTTGTATGTTTTATACTTTTGGAATTTTGGTTTTTAATGTTGAGTATAAAATGACGTTTTTCATGTTTGAAATGTACTAACTTGATTTTTGCTCACAGCAGGTCAACTAGTGTGTGGTTGCAACATTACGGTCCCATTGAGTAGAGTTGTGGAGAAAGGGACATCTGTTGCACCACAGGGCGGGAGGAGGGTGCTAAGCACGACACATTTCCTCTCTTTGGTAAGCATTTTTGTATGTTTTATACTTTTGGAATTTTGGTTTTTCATGTTGAGTACAAAATAACGTTTTTCATTTTTGAAATGTACTAACTTGATTTTTGCTCGCAGCAGGTCAACTAGTGTGTGGTTGCAACGTTACGGTCCCATTGAGTACAGTTTTGGAGAAAGGGACATCTGTTGCACCACAGGGCGCAAGGAGGGTGCTGAGCACGACACATTTCCTCTCTTTGGTAAGCATTTTTGTATGTTTTATACTTTTGGAATTTTGGTTTTTCATGTTGAGTATAAAATGACGTTTTTCATGTTTGAAATGCACTAACTTGATATTTGCTCACAGCAGGTCAACTAGGGTGTGGTTGCAATATTACGGTCCCATTGAGTACAGTTTTGGAGAAAGGGACATCTGTTGCACCACAGGGCGGGAGGAGGGTGCTGAGCACGACACATTTCCTCTCTTTGGCAAGCGTTTTTGTATGTTTTATACTTTTGGAATTTTGGTGTTTTCATGTTGAGTATAAAATGACGTTTTTCATGTTTGAAATGTGCTAACTCGATTTTTGCTCACAGCAGGTCAACTAGTGTGTGGTTGCAACATTACGGTCCCATTGAGTACAGTTTTGGAGAAAGGGACATCTGTTGCACCACAGGGCGGGAGGAGGGTGCTAAGCACGACACATTTCCTCTCTTTGGTAAGCATTTTTGTATGTTTTATACTTTTGGAATTTTGGTTTTTCATGTTGAGTATAAAATGACGTTTTTCATGTTTGAAATGTACTAACTTGATTTTTGCTCACAGCAGGTCAACTAGTGTGTGGTTGCAACATTACGGTCCCATTGAGTACAGTTTTGGAGAAAGGGACATCTGTTGCACCACAGGGCGGGAGGAGGGTGCTAAGCACGACACATTTCCTCTCTTTGGTAAGCATTTTTGTATGTTTTATACTTTTGGAATTTTGGTTTTTCATGTTGAGTATAAAATGACGTTTTTCAT
The DNA here is from genome assembly GCF_021461385.2 of Schistocerca piceifrons. Taxonomy (NCBI): domain Eukaryota; kingdom Metazoa; phylum Arthropoda; class Insecta; order Orthoptera; family Acrididae; genus Schistocerca; species Schistocerca piceifrons. The sequence goes on from NC_060143.1 coordinate 10,704,612, forward strand.
GTTTGAAATGTACTAACTTGATTTTTGCTCACAGCAGGTCAACTAGTGTGTGGTTGCAACATTACGGTCCCATTGAGTACAGTTTTGGAGAAAGGGACATCTGTTGCACCATAGGGCGGGAGGAGGGTGCTGAGCACGACACATTTCCTCTCTTTGGTAAGCATTTTTGTATGTTTTATACTTTTGGAATTTTGGTTTTTCATGTTGAGTATAAAATGACGTTTTTCATGTTTGAAATGTACTAACTTGATTTTTGCTCACAGCAGGTCAACTAGAGTGTGGTTGCAACATTACGGTCCCATTGAGTACAGTTTTGGAGAAAGGGACATCTGTAGCACCACAGGGCGGGAGGAGGGTGCTGAGCACGACACATTTCCTTTCTTTGGTAAGGATTTTTGTATGTTTTATACTTTTGGAATTTTGGTTTTTCATGTTGAGTATAAAATGACGTTTTTCATGTTTGAAATGTACTAACTTGATTTTTGCTCACAGCAGGTCAACTAGTGTGTGGTTGCAACATTACGGTCCCATTGAGTACAGTTTTGGAGAAAGGGACATCTGTAGCACCACAGGGCGGGAGGAGGGTGCTGAGCACGACACATTTCCTCTCTTTGGTAAGCATTTTTGTATGTTTTATACTTTTGGAATTTTGGTTTTTCATGTTGAGTATAAAATGACGTTTTTCATGTTTGAAATGTAGTAACTTGATTTTTGCTCACAGCAGGTCAACTAGTGTGTGGTTGCAACATTACGGTCCCATTGAGTACAGTTTTGGAGAAAGGGACATCTGTTGCACCACAGGGCAGGAGGAGGGTGCTAAGCACGACACATTTCCTCTCTTTGGTAAGCATTTTTGTATGTTTTATACTTTTGGAATTTTGGTTTTTCATGTTGAGTATAAAATGACGTTTTTCATGTTTGAAATGTACTAACTTGATTTTTGCTCACAGCAGGTCAACTAGTGTGTGGTTGCAACATTACGGTCCCATTGAGTACAGTTTTGGAGAAAGGGACATCTGTTGCACCACAGGGCGGGAGGAGGGTGCTAAGCACGACACATTTCCTCTCTTTGGTAAGCATTTTTGTATGTTTTATACTTTTGGAATTTTGGTTTTTCATGTTGAGTATAAAATGACGTTTTTCATGTTTGAAATGTACTAACTTGATTTTTGCTCACAGCAGGTCAACTAGTGTGTGGTTGCAACATTACGGTCCCATTGAGTACAGTTTTGGAGAAAGGGACATCTGTTGCACCATAGGGCGGGAGGAGGGTGCTGAGCACGACACATTTCCTCTCTTTGGTAAGCATTTTTGTATGTTTTATAGTTTTGGAATTTTGGTTTTTCATGTTGAGTATAAAATGACGTTTTTCATGTTTGAAATGTACTAACTTGATTTTTGCTCACAGCAGGTCAACTAGAGTGTGGTTGCAACATTACGGTCCCATTGAGTACAGTTTTGGAGAAAGGGACATCTGTAGCACCACAGGGCGGGAGGAGGGTGCTGAGCACGACACATTTCCTTTCTTTGGTAAGGATTTTTGTATGTTTTATACTTTTGGAATTTTGGTTTTTCATGTTGAGTATAAAATGACGTTTTTCATGTTTGAAATGTACTAACTTGATTTTTGCTCACAGCAGGTCAACTAGTGTGTGGTTGCAACATTACGGTCCCATTGAGTACAGTTTTGGAGAAAGGGACATCTGTTGCACCACAGGGCGGGAGGAGGGTGCTGAGCACGACACATTTCCTCTCTTTGGTAAGCATTTTTGTATGTTTTATACTTTTGGAATTTTGGTTTTTCACGTTGAGTATAAAATGACGTTTTTCATGTTAGAAATGTACTAACTTGATTTTTACTCACAGCAGGTCAACTAGTGTGTGGTTGCAACATTACGGTCCCATTGAGTACAGTTTTGGAGAAAGGGACATCTGTTGCACCACAGGGCGGGAGGAGGGTGCTAAGCACGACACATTTCCTCTCTTTGGTAAGCATTTTTGTATGTTTTATACTTTTGGAATTTTGGTTTTTCATGTTGAGTATAAAATGACGTTTTTCATGTTTGAAATGTACTAACTTGATTTTTGCTCACAGCAGGTCAACTAGTGTGTGGTTGCAACGTTACGGTCCCATTGAGTAGAGTTGTGGAGAAAGGGACATCTGTTGCACCACAGGGCGGGAGGAGGGTGCTAAGCACGACACATTTCCTCTCTTTGGTAAGCATTTTTGTATGTTTTATACTTTTGGAATTTTGGTTTTTCATGTTGAGTATAAAATGACGTTTTTCATTTTTGAAATGTACCAACTTGATTTTTGCTCGCAGCAGGTCAACTAGTGTGTGGTTGCAACGTTACGGTCCCATTGAGTACAGTTTTGGAGAAAGGGACATCTGTTGCACCACAGGGCGCAAGGAGGGTGCTGAGCACGACACATTTCCTCTCTTTGGTAAGCATTTTTGTATGTTTTATACTTTTGGAATTTTGGTTTTTTATGTTGAGTATAATATGACGTTTTTGATGTTTGAAATGTACTAACTTGATATTTGCTCACAGCAGGTCAACTAGGGTGTGTTTGCAATATTACGGTCCCATTGAGTACAGTTTTGGAGAAAGGGACATCTGTTGCACCACAGGGCGGGAGGAGGGTGCTGAGCACGACACATTTCCTCTCTTTGGCAAGCATTTTTGTATGTTTTATACTTTTGGAATTTTGGTGTTTTCATGTTGAGTATAAAATGACGTTTTTCATGTTTGAAATGTACTAACTCAACTTTTGCTCACAGCAGGTCAACTAGTGTGTGGTTGCAACATTACGGTCCCATTGAGTACAGTTTTGGAGAAAGGGACATCTGTTGCACCACAGGGTGGGAGGAGGGTGCTGAGCACGACACATTTCCTCTCTTTGGTAAGCATTTTTGTATGTTTTATACTTTTGGAATTTTGGTTTTTCATGTTGAGTATAAAATGACGTTTTTCATGTTTGAAATGTACTTACTTGATTTTTGCTCACAGCAGGTCAGCTAGTGTGTGGTTGCAACATTACGGTCCCATTGAGTACAGTTTTGGAGAAAGGGACATCTGTTGCACCACAGGGCGGGAGGAGGGTGCTGAGCACGACACATTTCCTCTCTTTGGTAAGCATTTTTGTATGTTTTATACTTTTGGAATTTTGGTTTTTCATGTTGAGTATAAAATGACGTTTTTCATGTTTGAAATGTACTAACTTGATTTTTGCTCACAGCAGGTCAACTAGTGTGTGGTTGCAACATTATGGTCCCATTGAGTACAGTTTTGGAGAAAGGGACAGCTGTTGCACTACAGGGCGGGAGGAGGGTGCTGAGCACGACACATTTCCTCTCTTTGGTAAGCATTTTTGTATGTTTTATACTTTTGGAATTTTGGTTTTTCATGTTGAGTATAAAATGACGTTTTTCATGTTTGAAATGTACTAACTTGATTTTTGCTCACAGCAGGTCAACTAGTGTGTGGTTGCAACATTACGGTCCCATTGAGTACAGTTTTGGAGAAAGGGACATCTGTTGCACCACAGGGCGGGAGGAGGGTGCTGAGCACGACACATTTCCTCTCTTTGGTAAGCATTTTTGTATGTTTTATACTTTTGGAATTTTGGTTTTTCATGTTGAGTATAAAATGACGATTTTCATGTTTGAAATTTACTAACTTGATTTTTGCTCACAGCAGGTCAGCTAGTGTGTGGTTGCAACATTACGGTCCCATTGAGTACAGTTTTGGAGAAAGGGACATCTGTTGCACCACAGGGCGGGAGGAGGGTGCTGAGCACGACACATTTCCTCTCTTTGGTAAGCATTTTTGTATGTTTTATACTTTTGGAATTTTGGTTTTTCATGTTGAGTATAAAATGACGATTTTCATGTTTAAAATGTACTAACTTGATTTTTGCTCACAGCAGGTCAACTAGTGTGTGGTTGCAACATTACGGTCCCATTGAGTACAGTTTTGGAGAAAGGGACATCTGTTGCACCACAGGGCGGGAGGAGGGTGCTAAGCACGACACATTTCCTCTCTTTGGTAAGCATTTTTGTATGTTTTATACTTTTGGAATTTTGGTTTTTCATGTTGAGTATAAAATGACGTTTTTCATGTTTGAAATTTACTAACTTGATTTTTGCTCACAGCAGGTCAACTAGTGTGTGGTTGCAACGTTACGGTCCCGTTGAGTACAGTTTTGGAGAAAGGGACATCTGTTGCACCACAGGGCGGGAGGAGGGTGCTAAGCACGACACATTACCTCTCTTTGGTAAGCATTTTTGTATGTTTTATACTTTTGGAATTTTGGTTTTTCATGTTGAGTATAAAATGACGTTTTTCATGTTTGAAATGTACTAACTTGATTTTTGCTCGCAGCAGGTCAACTAGTGTGTGGTTGCAACGTTACGGTCCCATTGAGTACAGTTCTGGAGAAAGGGACATCTGTTGCACCACAGGGTGGGAAGAGGGTGCTGAGCACGACACATTTCCTCTCTTTGGTAAGCATTTTAGTATGTTTTATACTTCCGGAATTTTGGTTTTTCATGTTGAGTATCAAATGATGTTTTTCATGTTTGAAATGTACTAACTTGATATTTGGTTACAGCAGGTCAACTAGTGTGTGGTTGTAACATTACGGTCCCATTGAGTACAGTTTTGGAGAAAGGGACATCTGTTGCACCACAGGGCGGGAGGAGCTTGCTAAGCAAGACACATTTCCTCTCTTTGGTAAGCATTTTTGTATGTTTTATACTTTTGGAATTTTGGTTTTTCATGTTGAGTATAAAATGACGTTTTTCATGTTTGAAATGTACTAACTTGATTTTTGCTCACAGCAGGTCAACTAGTGTGTGGTTGCAACGTTACGGTCCCATTCAGTACGGTTTTGGAGAAAGGGACATCTGTTGCACCACAGGGCGGGCGGAGGGTGCTAAGCACGACACATTTCCTCTCTTTGGTAAGCATTTTTGTATGTTTTATACTTCCGGAATTTTGGTTTTTCATGTTGAGTATAAAATGACGTTTTTCATGTTTGAAATGTACTAACTTGATTTTTGCTCACAGCAGGTCAACTAGTGTGTGGTTGCAACATTACGGTCCCATTGAGTACAGTTTTGGAGAAAGGGACATCTGTTGCACCACAGGGCAGGAGGAGGGTGCTAAGCACGACACATTTCCTCTCTTTGGTAAGCATTTTTGTATGTTTTATACTTTTGGAATTTTGGTTTTTCATGTTGAGTATAAAATGACGTTTTTCATGTTTGAAATGTACTAACTTGATTTTTGCTCACAGCAGGTCAACTAGTGTGTGGTTGCAACATTACGGTCCCATTGAGTACAGTTTTGGAGAAAGGGACATCTGTTGCACCACAGGGCGGGAGGAGGGTGCTAAGCACGACACATTTCCTCTCTTTGGTAAGCATTTTTGTATGTTTTATACTTTTGGAATTTTGGTTTTTCATGTTGAGTATAAAATGACGTTTTTCATGTTTGAAATGTACTAACTTGATTTTTGCTCACAGCAGGTCAACTAGTGTGTGGTTGCAACATTACGGTCCCATTGAGTACAGTTTTGGAGAAAGGGACATCTGTTGCACCACAGGGCGGGAGGAGGGTGCTGAGCACGACACATTTCCTCTCTTTGGTAAGCATTTTTGTATGTTTTATACTTTTGGAATTTTGGTTTTTCATGTTGAGTATAAAATGACGTTTTTCATGTTTGAAATGTACTAACTTGATTTTTGCTCACAGCAGGTCAACTAGTGTGTGGTTGCAACATTACGGTCCCATTGAGTACAGTTTTGGAGAAAGGGACATCTGTAGCACCACAGGGCGGGAGGAGGGTGCTGAGCACGACACATTTCCTTTCTTTGGTAAGGATTTTTGTATGTTTTATACTTTTGGAATTTTGGTTTTTCATGTTGAGTATAAAATGACGTTTTTCATGTTTGAAATGTACTAACTTGATTTTTGCTCACAGCAGGTCAACTAGTGTGTGGTTGCAACATTACGGTCCCATTGAGTACAGTTTTGGAGAAAGGGACATCTGTTGCACCACAGGGCGGGAGGAGGGTGCTGAGCACGACACATTTCCTCTCTTTGGTAAGCATTTTTGTATGTTTTATACTTTTGGAATTTTGGTTTTTCATGTTGAGTATAAAATGACGTTTTTCATGTTTGAAATGTACTAACTTGATTTTTGCTCACAGCAGGTCAACTAGTGTGTGGTTGCAACATTACGGTCCCATTGAGTACAGTTTTGGAGAAAGGGACATCTGTTGCACCACAGGGCGGGAGGAGGGTGCTAAGCACGACACATTTCCTCTCTTTGGTAAGCATTTTTGTATGTTTTATACTTTTGGAATTTTGGTTTTTCATGTTGAGTATAAAATGACGTTTTTCATGTTTGAAATGTACTAACTTGATTTTTGCTCACAGCAGGTCAACTAGTGTGTGGTTGCAACGTTACGGTCCCATTGAGTAGAGTTGTGGAGAAAGGGACATCTGTTGCACTACAGGGCGGGAGGAGGGTGCTGAGCACGACACATTTCCTCTCTTTGGTAAGCATTTTTGTATGTTTTATACTTTTGGAATTTTGGTTTTTCATGTTGAGTATAAAATGACGTTTTTCATGTTTGAAATGTACTAACTTGATTTTTGCTCACAGCAGGTCAACTAGTGTGTGGTTGCAACATTACGGTCCCATTGAGTACAGTTTTGGAGAAAGGGACATCTGTTGCACCACAGGGCGGGAGGAGGGTGCTGAGCACGACACATTTCCTCTCTTTGGTAAGCATTTTTGTATGTTTTATACTTTTGGAATTTTGGTTTTTCATGTTGAGTATAAAATGACGATTTTCATGTTTGAAATTTACTAACTTGATTTTTGCTCACAGCAGGTCAGCTAGTGTGTGGTTGCAACATTACGGTCCCATTGAGTACAGTTTTGGAGAAAGGGACATCTGTTGCACCACAGGGCGGGAGGAGGGTGCTGAGCACGACACATTTCCTCTCTTTGGTAAGCATTTTTGTATGTTTTATACTTTTGGAATTTTGGTTTTTCATGTTGAGTATAAAATGACGTTTTTCATGTTTGAAATTTACTAACTTGATTTTTGCTCACAGCAGGTCAACTAGTGTGTGGTTGCAACGTTACGGTCCCGTTGAGTACAGTTTTGGAGAAAGGGACATCTGTTGCACCACAGGGCGGGAGGAGGGTGCTAAGCACGACACATTACCTCTCTTTGGTAAGCATTTTTGTATGTTTTATACTTTTGGAATTTTGGTTTTTCATGTTGAGTATAAAATGACGTTTTTCATGTTTGAAATGTACTAACTTGATTTTTGCTCGCAGCAGGTCAACTAGTGTGTGGTTGCAACGTTACGGTCCCATTGCCATTGAGTACAGTTCTGTTGAAAGGGACATCTGTTGCACCACAGGGTGGGAAGAGGGTGCTGAGCACGACACATTTCCTCTCTTTGGTAAGCATTTTTGTATGTTTTATACTTTTGGAATTTTGGTTTTTCATGTTGAGTATAAAATGACGTTTTTCATGTTTGAAATGTACTGACTTGATTTTTGCTCACAGCAGGTCAACTAGTGTGTGGTTGCAACGTTACGGTCCCACTCAGTACAGTTTTGGAGAAAGGGACATCTGTTGCACCACAGGGCGGGAGGAGGGTGCTAAGCACGACACATTTCCTCTCTTTGGTAAGCATTTTTGTATGTTTTATACTTTTGGAATTTTGGTTTTTCATGTTGAGTATAAAATGACGTTTTTCATGTTTGAAATGTACTAACTTGATTTTTCCTCGCAGCAGGTCAACTAGTGTGTGGTTGCAACATTACGGTCCCATTCAGTACAGTTTTGGAGAAAGGGACATCTGTTGCACCACAGGGCGGGAGGAGGGTGCTGAGCACGACACATTTCCTCTCTTTGGTAAGCATTTTTGTATGTTTTATACTTTTGGAATTTTGGTTTTTCATGTTGAGTATAAAATGACGTTTTTCATGTTTGAAATGTACTGACTTGATTTTTGCTCACAGCAGGTCAACTAGTGTGTGGTTGCAACATTACGGTCCCATTGAGTACAGTTTTGGAGAAAGGGACATCTGTTGCACCACAGGGCGGGAGGAGGGTGCTAAGCACAACACATTTCCTATCTTTGGTAAGCATTTTTGTATGTTTTATACTTTTGGAATTTTGGTTTTTCATGTAGAGTATAAAATGACGTTTTTCATGTTTGAAATGTACTAACTTGATTTTTCCTCGCAGCAGGTCAACTAGTGCGTGGTTGCAACATTACGGTCCCATTCAGTACAGTTTTGGAGAAAGGGACATCTGTTGCACCACAGGGCGGGAGGAGGGTGCTGAGCACGACACATTTCCTCTCTTTGGTAAGCATTTTTGTCTGTTTTATACTTTTGGAATTTTGGTTTTTCATATTGAGTATAAAATGACGTTTTTCATGTTTGAAATGTACTAACTTGTTTTTTGCTCACAGCAGGTCAACTAGTGTGTGGTTGCAACATTACGGTCCCATTGAGTACAGTTTTGGAGAAAGGGACATCTGTTGCACCACAGGGCGGGAGGAGGGTGCTGAGCACGACACATTTCCTCTCTTTGGCAAGCATTTTTGTATGTTTTATACTTTTGGAATTTTGGTTTTTCATGTTGAGTATAAAATGACGTTTTTCATGTTTGAAATGTACTAACTTGATTTTTGCTCACATCAGGTCAACTAGTGTGTGGTTGCAACATTACGGTCCCATTGAGTACAGTTTTGGAGAAAGGGACATCTGTTGCACCACAGGGCGGGAGGAGGGTGCTGAGCACGACACATTTCCTCTCTTTGGTAAGCATTTTTGTATGTTTTATACTTTTGGAATTTTGGTTTTTCATGTTGAGTATAAAATGACGTTTTTCATATTTGAAATGTACTAACTGGATTTTTCCTCGCAGCAGGTCAACTAGTGTGTGGTTGCAACATTACGGTCCCTTTCAGTACAGTTTTGGAGAAAGGGACATCTGTTGCACCACAGGGCGGGAAGAGGGTGCTGAGCACGACACATTTCCTCTCTTTGGTAAGCATTTTTGTATGTTTTATACTTTTGGAATTTTGGTTTTTCATGTTGAGTATAAAATGACGTTTTTCATGTTTGAAATGTACTGACTTGATTTTAGCTCACAGCAGGTCAACTAGTGTGTGGTTGCAACGTTACGGTCCAATTCAGTACAGTTTTGGAGAAAGGGACATCTGTTGCACCACAGGGCGGGAGGAGGGTGCTAAGCACGACACAATTCCTCTCTTTGGTAAGCATTTTTGTATGTTTTATACTTTTGGAATTTTGGTTTTTCATGTTGAGTATAAAATGACGTTTTTCATGTTTGAAATGTACTAACTTGATTTTTCCTCGCAGTAGGTCAACTAGTGTGTGGTTGCAACATTACGGTCCCATTCAGTACAGTTTTGGAGAAAGGGACATCTGTTGCACCACAGGGCGGGAGGAGGGTGCTGAGCACGACACATTTCCTCTCTTTGGTAAGCATTTTTGTATGTTTCATACTTTTGGAATTTTGGTTTTTCATGTTGAGTATAAAATGACGTTTTTCATGTTTGAAATGTACTAACTTGATTTTTGCTCACAGCAGGTCAACTAGTGTGTGGTTGCAACGTTACGGTCCCATTGAGTACAGTTTTGGAGAAAGGGACATCTGTTGCACCACAGGGCGGGAGGAGGGTGCTGAGAACGACACATTTCCTCTCTTTGGTAAGCATTTTTGTATGTTTTATACTTTTGGAATTTTGGTTTTTCATGTTGAGTATAAAATGACGTTTTTCATGTTTGAAATGTACTAACTTGATTTTTGCTCACAGCAGGTCAACTAGTGTGTGGTTGCAACGTTATGGTCCCATTGAATACAGTTTTGGAGAAAGGGACATCTGTTGCACCATAGGGCGGGAGGAGGGTGCTGAGCACGACACATTTCCTCTCATTGGTAAGCATTTTTGTATGTTTTATACTTTTGGAATTTTGGTTTTTCATGTTGAGTATAAAATGACTTTTTTCATGTTTGAAATGTACTAACTTGATTTTTCCTCGCAGCAGGTCAACTAGTGTGTGGTTGCAACGTTACGGTCCCATTGAGTACAGTTTTGGAGAAAGGGACATCTGTTGCACCACAGGGCGGGAGGAGGGTGCTGAGCACGACACATATCCTCTCTTTGGTAAGCATTTTTGTATGTTTTATACTTTTGGAATTTTGGTTTTTCATGTTGAGTATAAAATGACGTTTTTCATGTTTGAAATGTACTAACTTGATTTTTCCTCGCAGCAGGTCAACTAGTGTGTGGTTGCAACGTTACGGTCCCATTGAGTACAGTTTTGGAGAAAGGGACATCTGTTGCACCACAGGGCGGGAGGAGGGTGCTGAGCACGACACATTTCCTCTCTTTGGTAAGCATTTTTGTATGTTTTATACTTTTGGAATTTTGGTTTTTCATGTTGAGTATAAAATGACGTTTTTCACGTTTGAAATGTACTAACTTGATGTTTCCTCGCAGCAGGTCAACTAGTGTGTGGTTGCAACGTTACGGTCCCATTCAGTACAGTTTTGGAGAGAGGGACATCTGTTGCACCACAGGGCGGGAGGAGGGTGCTGAGCACGACACATTTACTCTCTTTGGTAAGCATTTTTGTATTAGATTAGATTAGATTAGATTAGATTTACTTTCATTCTAATTGATCCGTAGTGAGGAGGTCCTCCAGGATGTGGAACATGTCAGAAAAACAACAATACATGACAAATATTTAAACTAAAACAAATAAGCTAATGTACCATTCCACAGGTCCCAAGTGGAATGATCGTCATTTTTTAATGAACACTAAGAGTCATTTTACAAATACTATTGCACTGAATTTAAAATAAAAAAGTTTTATATTTATTTATAAGGTAAGAAACATGTAATACAACTACTGTAATACTTATTTACAATGAACACATTACTGCACTGAAATGGTGCAGAAGTTAGATTATACTTACACACACACACACACACACACACACACACACACACACACACAAATTTTCAGTGAACACATTACTGCACTGAAATTGTGCAGAAGTTATGTTGTACTTATATACAAATCAGTTGGTTTTCCTCAGAAATTCATCAATGGAGTAGAAGGAGTTGGCCACCAATAAATCCTTTAGGCTTCTCTTAAACTGAATTTCATTGGTTGTTAAGCTTTTTATGGCTGCTGGCAAGTTATTGAAAATGTGTGTTCCTGAATAATGCACACCTTTTTGTACAAGACTAAGTGACTTTAAATCCTTGTGAAGATTATTCTTATTTCTAGTATTGATTCCATGAATTGAGCTGTTGGTTTGAAAAAGTGATATATTTTTAATGACAAATTTCATTAAGGAATAAATATATTGGGAAGCTGTAGTTAGTATCCCTAGTTCCCTAAACAGGCTTCTGCAGGATGTTCTTGAGTTCACACCACATATAATTCTTACTGCACGTTTTTGTGCCCGGAAAACTTTAGCTTGGCTTGATGAATTACCCCAGAAAATAATCCCATATGACATTATGGAATGAAAGTAAGCATAGTATGCCAGCTTTTTCATTTTTATATCCCCTATGTCTGACAAAATTCGCATTGCAAACAGAGATTTGTTAAGACGCTTCAGCAGTTCTGTGGTGTGCTCCTCCCAGTTGAATTTATTATCAAGCTGTAATCCCAAGAATTTAACACCGTCCACTTCGTCTATCTTCTTGTCATCATATGTTAGACATATACTCTTGGGACACCCCTTACAAGTTCTGAACTGCATGTAGTGTGTTTTTTCAAAGTTTAGTGACAAAGAATTGGCTAGGAACCAGTGATTAATGTCTACATATATTTTATTGGCTGATCTTTCTAAGACTACACTTGATTTGCTATTTATTGCAATGTTTGTATCATCAGCAAACAAAACAAACTTGGCATCTGGTAATGTTACTGATGAAAGGTCATTGATATACACAAGAAAATTTTGGTTTTTCATGTTGAGTATAAAATGACGTTTATCATGTTTGAAATGTACTAACTTGATTTTTCCTCGCAGCAGGTCAACTAGTGTGTGGTTGCAACGTTACGGTCCCATTGAGTACAGTTTTGGAGAAAGGGACATCTGTTGCACCACAGGGCGGGAGGAGGGTGCTGAGCACGACACATGTCCTCTCTTTGGTAAGCATTTTTGTATGTTTTATACTTTTGGAATTTTGGTTTTTCATGTTGAGTATAAAATGACGTTTTTCACGTTTGAAATGTACTAACTTGATTTTTCCTCGCAGCAGGTCAACTAGTGTGTGGTTGCAACTTTACGGTCCAATTGAGTACAGTTTTGGAGAAAGGGACATCTGTTGCACCACAGGGCGGGAGGAGGGTGCTGAGCACGACACATTTCCTCTCTTTGGTAAGCATTTTTGTATGTTTTATACTTTTGGAATTTTGGTTTTTCATGTTGAGTATAAAATGACGTTTTTCATGTTTGAAATGTACTGACTTGATTTTAGCTCACAGCAGGTCAACTAGTGTGTGGTTGCAACGTTACGGTCCAATTCAGTACAGTTTTGGAGAAAGGGACATCTGTTGCACCACAGGGCGGGAGGAGGGTGCTAAGCACGACACATTTCCTCTCTTTGGTAAGCATTTTTGTATGTTTTATACTTTTGGAATTTTGGTTTATCATGTTGAGTATAAAATGACGTTTTTCATGTTTGAAATGTACTAACTTGATTTTTCCTCGCAGCAGGTCAACTAGTGTGTGGTTGCAACATTACGGTCCCATTCAGTACAGTTTTGGAGAAAGGGACATCTGTTGCACCATAGGGCGGGAGGAGGGTGCTGAGCACGACACATTTCCTCTCATTGGTAAGCATTTTTGTATGTTTTATACTTTTGGAATTTTGGTTTTTCATGTTGAGTATAAAATGACTTTTTTCATGTTTGAAATGTACTAACTTGATTTTTCCTCGCAGCAGGTCAACTAGTGTGTGGTTGCAACGTTACGGTCCCATTGAGTACAGTTTTGGAGAAAGGGACATCCGTTGCACCACAGGGCGGGAGGAGGGTGCTGAGCACGACACATATCCTCTCTTTGGTAAGCATTTTTGTATGTTTTATACTTTTGGAATTTTGGTTTTTCATGTTGAGTATAAAATGACGTTTTTCATGTTTGAAATGTACTAACTTGATTTTTCCTCGCAGCAGGTCAACTAGTGTGTGGTTGCAACGTTACGGTCCCATTGAGTACAGTTTTGGAGAAAGGGACATCTGTTGCACCACAGGGCGGGAGGAGGGTGCTGAGCACGACACATTTCCTCTCTTTGGTAAGCATTTTTGTATGTTTTATACTTTTGGAATTTTGGTTTTTCATGTTGAGTATAAAATGACGTTTTTCACGTTTGAAATGTACTAACTTGATGTTTCCTCGCAGCAGGTCAACTAGTGTGTGGTTGCAACGTTACGGTCCCATTCAGTACAGTTTTGGAGAGAGGGACATCTGTTGCACCACAGGGCAGGAGGAGGGTGCTGAGCACGACACATTTACTCTCTTTGGTAAGCATTTTTGTATTAGATTAGATTAGATTAGATTAGATTTACTTTCATTCTAATTGATCCGTAGTGAGGAGGTCCTCCAGGATGTGGAACATGTCAGAAAAACAACAATACATGACAAATATTTAAACTAAAACAAATAAGCTAATGTACTATTCCACAGGTCCCAAGTGGAATGATCGTCATTTTTTAATGAACACTAAGAGTCATTTTACAAATACTATTGCACTGAATTTAAAATAAAAAAGTTTTATATTTATTTATAAGGTAAGAAACATGTAATACAACTACTGTAATACTTATTTACAATGAACACATTACTGCACTGAAATGGTGCAGAAGTTAGATTATACTTACACACACACACACACACACACACACACACACACACACACACACAAATTTTCAGTGAACACATTATTGCACTGAAATTGTGCAGAAGTTATGTTGTACTTATATACAAATCAGTTGGTTTTCCTCAGAAATTCATCAATGGAGTAGAAGGAGTTGGCCACCAATAAATCCTTTAGGCTTCTCTTAAACTGAATTTCATTGGTTGTTAAGCTTTTTATGGCTGCTGGCAAGTTATTGAAAATGTGTGTTCCTGAATAATGCACACCTTTTTGTACAAGACTAAGTGACTTTAAATCCTTGTGAAGATTATTCTTATTTCTAGTATTGATTCCATGAATTGAGCTGTTGGTTTGAAAAAGTGATATATTTTTAATGACAAATTTCATTAAGGAATAAATATATTGGGAAGCTGTAGTTAGTATCCCTAGTTCCCTAAACAGGCTTCTGCAGGATGTTCTTGAGTTCACACCACATATAATTCTTACTGCACGTTTTTGTGCCCGGAAAACTTTAGCTTGGCTTGATGAATTACCCCAGAAAATAATCCCATATGACATTATGGAATGAAAGTAAGCATAGTATGCCAGCTTTTTCATTTTTATATCCCCTATGTCTGACAAAATTCGCATTGCAAACAGAGATTTGTTAAGACGCTTCAGCAGTTCTGTGGTGTGCTCCTCCCAGTTGAATTTATTATCAAGCTGTAATCCCAAGAATTTAACACCGTCCACTTCGTCTATCTTCTTGTCATCATATGTTAGACATATACTCTTGGGACACCCCTTACAAGTTCTGAACTGCATGTAGTGTGTTTTTTCAAAGTTTAGTGACAAAGAATTGGCTAGGAACCAGTGATTAATGTCTACATATATTTTATTGGCTGATCTTTCTAAGACTACACTTGATTTGCTATTTATTGCAATGTTTGTATCATCAGCAAACAAAACAAACTTGGCATCTGGTAATGTTACTGATGAAAGGTCATTGATATACACAAGAAAATTTTGGTTTTTCATGTTGAGTATAAAATGACGTTTTTCATGTTTGAAATGTACTAACTTGATTTTTCCTCGCAGCAGGTCAACTAGTGTGTGGTTGCAACGTTACGGTCCCATTGAGTACAGTTTTGGAGAAAGGGACATCTGTTGCACCACAGGGCGGGAGGAGGGTGCTGAGCACGACACATGTCCTCTCTTTGGTAAGTATTTTTGTATGTTTTATACTTTTGGAATTTTGGTTTTTCATGTTGAGTATAAAATGACGTTTTTCACGTTTGAAATGTACTAACTTGATTTTTCCTCGCAGCAGGTCAACTAGTGTGTGGTTGCAACTTTACGGTCCCATTGAGTACAGTTTTGGAGAAAGGGACATCTGTTGCACCACAGGGCGGGAGGAGGGTGCTGAGCACGACACATTTCCTCTCTTTGGTAAGCATTTTTGTATGTTTTATACTTTTGGAATTTTGGTTTCTCATGTTGAGTATAAAATGACGTTTTTCATGTTTGAAATGTACTAACTTGATTTTTCCTCGCAGCAGGTCAACTAGTGTGTGGTTGCAACGTTACGGTCCCATTGAGTACAGTTTTGGAGAAAGGGACATCTGTTGCACCACAGGGCGGAAGGAGGGTGCTGAGCACGACACATTTCCTCTCTTTGGTAAGCATCTTTGTATGTTTTATACTTTTGGAATTTTGGTTTTTCATGTTGAGTATAAAATGACGTTTTTCATGTTTGAAATGTACTAACTTGATTTTTCCTCGCAGCAGGTCAACTAGTGTGTGGTAGCAACGTTACGGTCCCATTGAGTACAGTTTTGGAGAAAGGGACATCTCTTGCACCACAGGGCGGGAGGAGGGTGCTAAGCACGACACATTTCCTCTCTTTGGTAAGCATTTTTGTATGTTTTATACTTTTGGAATTTTGGTTTTTCATGTTGAGTATAAAATGACGTTTTTCATGTTTGAAATGTACTAACTTGATTTTTGCTCACAGCAGGTCAACTAGTGTGTGGTTGCAACATTACGGTCCCATTGAGTACAGTTTTGGAGAAAGGGACATCTGTTGCACCACAGGGCGGGAGGAGGGTGCTGAGCACGACACATTTCCTCTCTTTGGTAAGCATTTTTGTATGTTTTATACTTTTGGAATTTTGGTTTTTCATGTTGAGTATAAAATGACGTTTTTCATGTTTGAAATGTACTAACTTGATTTTTGCTCACAGCAGGTCAACTAGTGTGTGGTTGCAACATTACGGTCCCATTGAGTACAGTTTTGGGGAAAGGGACATCTGTTGCACCACAGGGCGGGAGGAGGGTGCTGAGCACGACACATTTCCTCTCTTTGGTAAGCATTTTTGTATGTTTTATACTTTTGGAATTTTGGTTTTTCATGTTGAGTATAAAATGACGTTTTTCATGTTTGAAATGTACTAACTTGATTTTTGCTCACAGCAGGTCAACTAGTGTGTGGTTGCAACATTACGGTCCCTTTCAGTACAGTTTTGGAGAAAGGGACATCTGTTGCACCACAGGGCGGGAGGAGGGTGCTTAGCACGACACATTTCCTCTCTTTGGTAAGCATTTTTGTATGTTTTATACTTTTGGAATTTTGGTTTTTCATGTTGAGTATAAAATGACGTTTTTCATGTTTGAAATGTACTAACTTGATTTTTGCTCACAGCAGGTCAACAAGTGTGTGGTTGCAACATTACGGTCCCATTGAGTAGAGTTGTGGAGAAAGGGACATCTGTTGCACCACAGGGCGGGAGGAGGGTGCTAAGCACGACACATTTCCTCTCTTTGGTAAGCATTTTTGTATGTTTTATACTTTTGGAATTTTGGTTTTTCATGTTGAGTATAAAATGACGTTTTTCATTTTTGAAATGTACTAACTTGATTTTTGCTCGCAGCAGGTCAACTAGTGTGTGGTTGCAACGTTACGGTCCCATTGAGTACAGTTTTGGAGAAAGGGACATCTGTTGCACCACAGGGCGCAAGGAGGGTGCTGAGCACGACACATTTCCTCTCTTTGGTAAGCATTTTTGTATGTTTTATACTTTTGGAATTTTGGTTTTTCATGTTGAGTATAAAATGACGTTTTTCATGTTTGAAATGTACTAACTTGATATTTGCTCACAGCAGGTCAACTAGTGTGTGGTTGCAATATTACGGTCCCATTGAGTACAGTTTTGGAGAAAGGGACATCTGTTGCACCACAGGGCGGGAGGAGGGTGCTGAGCACGACACATTTCCTCTCTTTGGTAAGCATTTTTGTATGTTTTATACTTTTGGAATTTTGGTTTCTCATGTTGAGTATAAAATGACGTTTTTCATGTTCGAAATGTACTAACTTGATTTTTCCTCGCAGCAGGTCAACTAGTGTGTGGTTGCAACGTTACGGTCCCATTGAGTACAGTTTTGGAGAAAGGGACATCAGCTGCACCACAGGGCGGAAGGAGGGTGCTGAGCACGACACATTTCCTCTCTTTGGTAAGCATCTTTGTATGTTTTATACTTTTGGAATTTTGGTTTTTCATGTTGAGTATAAAATGACGTTTTTCATGTTTAAAATGTACTAACTTGATTTTTCCTCGCAGCAGGTCAACTAGTGTGTGGTAGCAACGTTACGGTCCCATTGAGTACAGTTTTGGAGAGAGGGACATCTCTTGCACCACAGGGCGGGAGGAGGGTGCTAAGCACGACACATTTCCTCTCTTTGGTAAGCATTTTTGTATGTTTTATACTTTTGGAATTTTGGTTTTTCATGTTGAGTATAAAATGACGTTTTTCATGTTTGAAATGTACTAACTTGATTTTTGCTCACAGCAGGTCAACTAGTGTGTGGTTGCAACATTACGGTCCCATTGAGTACAGTTTTGGAGAAAGGGACATCTGTTGCACCACAGGGCGGGAGGAGGGTGCTGAGCACGACACATTTCCTCTCTTTGGTAAGCATTTATGTATGTTTTATACTTTTGGAATTTTGGTTTTTCATGTTGAGTATAAAATGACGTTTTTCATGTTTGAAATGTACTAACTTGATTTTTGCTCACAGCAGGTCAACTAGTGTGTGGTTGCAACATTACGGTCCCATTGAGTACAGTTTTGGAGAAAGGGGCATCTGTTGCACCACTGGGCGGGAGGAAGGTGCTAAGCACGACACATTTCCTCTCTTTGGTAAGCATTTTTGTATGTTTTATAGTTTTGGAATTTTGGTTTTTCATGTTGAGTATAAAATGACGTTTTTCATGTTTGAAATGTACTAACTTGATTTTTGCTCACAGCAGGTCAACTAGTGTGTGGTTGCAACATTACGGTCCCATTGAGTACAGTTTTGGAGAAAGGGACATCTGTTGCACCACAGGGCGGGAGGAGGGTGCTGAGCACGACACATTTCCTCTCTTTGGTAAGCATTTTTGTATGTTTTATACTTTTGGAATTTTGGTTTTTCATGTTGAGTATAAAATGACGTTTTTCATGTTTGAAATGTACTAACTTGATTTTTGCTCACAGCAGGTCAACAAGTGTGTGGTTGCAACATTACGGTCCCATTGAGTAGAGTTGTGGAGAAAGGGACATCTGTTGCACCACAGGGCGGGAGGAGGGTGCTAAGCACGACACATTTCCTCTCTTTGGTAAGCATTTTTGTATGTTTTATACTTTTGGAATTTTGGTTTTTCATGTTGAGTATAAAATGACGTTTTTCATTTTTGAAATGTACTAACTTGATTTTTGCTCGCAGCAGGTCAACTAGTGTGTGGTTGCAACGTTACGGTCCCATTGAGTACAGTTTTGGAGAAAGGGACATCTGTTGCACCACAGGGCGCAAGGAGGGTGCTGAGCACGACACATTTCCTCTCTTTGGTAAGCATTTTTGTATGTTTTATACTTTTGGAATTTTGGTTTTTCATGTTGAGTATAAAATGACGTTTTTCATGTTTGAAATGTACTAACTTGATATTTGCTCACAGCAGGTCAACTAGTGTGTGGTTGCAATATTACGGTCCCATTGAGTACAGTTTTGGAGAAAGGGACATCTGTTGCACCACAGGGCGGGAGGAGGGTGCTGAGCACGACACATTTCCTCTCTTTGGTAAGCATTTCTGTATGTTTTATACTTTTGGAATTTTGGTTTCTCATGTTGAGTATAAAATGACGTTTTTCATGTTTGAAATGTACTAACTTGATTTTTCCTCGCAGCAGGTCAACTAGTGTGTGGTTGCAACGTTACGGTCCCATTGAGTACAGTTTTGGAGAAAGGGACATCTGTTGCACCACAGGGCGGAAGGAGGGTGCTGAGCACGACACATTTCCTCTCTTTGGTAAGCATCTTTGTATGTTTTATACTTTTGGAATTTTGGTTTTTCATGTTGAGTATAAAATGACGTTTTTCATGTTTGAAATGTACTAACTTGATTTTTCCTCGCAGCAGGTCAACTAGTGTGTGGTAGCAACGTTACGGTCCCATTGAGTACAGTTTTGGAGAAAGGGACATCTCTTGCACCACAGGGCGGGAGGAGGGTGCTAAGCACGACACATTTCCTCTCTTTGGTAAGCATTTTTGTATGTTTTATACTTTTGGAATTTTGGTTTTTCATGTTGAGTATAAAATGACGTTTTTCATGTTTGAAATGTACTAACTTGATTTTTGCTCACAGCAGGTCAACTAGTGTGTGGTTGCAACATTACGGTCCCATTGAGTACAGTTTTGGAGAAAGGGACATCTGTTGCACCACAGGGCGGGAGGAGGGTGCTGAGCACGACACATTTCCTCTCTTTGGTAAGCATTTTTGTATGTTTTATACTTTTGGAATTTTGGTTTTTCATGTTGAGTATAAAATGACGTTTTTCATGTTTGAAATGTACCAACTTGATTTTCGCTCACAGCAGGTCAACTAGTGTGTGGTTGCAACATTACGGTCCCATTGAGTACAGTTTTGGAGAAAGGGGCATGTGTTGCACCACTGGGCGGGAGGAAGGTGCTAAGCACGACACATTTCCTCTCTTTGGTAAGCATTTTTGTATGTTTTATAGTTTTGGAATTTTGGTTTTTCATGTTGAGTATAAAATGACGTTTTTCATGTTTGAAATGTACTAACTTGATTTTTGCTCACAGCAGGTCAACTAGTGTGTGGTTGCAACATTACGGTCCCATTGAGTACAGTTTTGGAGAAAGGGACATCTGTTGCACCACAGGGCGGGAGGAGGGTGCTAAGCACGACACATTTCCTCTCTTTGGTAAGCATTTTTGTATGTTTTATACTTTTGGAATTTTGGTTTTTCATGTTGAGTATAAAATGACGTTTTTCACGTTTGAAATGTACTAACTTGATTTTTCCTCGCAGCAGGTCAACTAGTGTGTGGTTGCAACTTTACGGTCCCATTGAGTACAGTTTTGGAGAAAGGGACATCTGTTGCACCACAGGGCGGGAGGAGGGTGCTGAGCACGACACATTTCCTCTCTTTGGTAAGCATTTTTGTATGTTTTATACTTTTGGAATTTTGGTTTCTCATGTTGAGTATAAAATGACGTTTTTCATGTTTGAAATGTACTAACTTGATTTTTCCTCGCAGCAGGTCAACTAGTGTGTGGTTGCAACGTTACGGTCCCATTGAGTACAGTTTTGGAGAAAGGGACATCTGTTGCACCACAGGGCGGAAGGAGGGTGCTGAGCACGACACATTTCCTCTCTTTGGTAAGCATCTTTGTATGTTTTATACTTTTGGAATTTTGGTTTTTCATGTTGAGTATAAAATGACGTTTTTCATGTTTGAAATGTACTAACTTGATTTTTCCTCGCAGCAGGTCAACTAGTGTGTGGTAGCAACGTTACGGTCCCATTGAGTACAGTTTTGGAGAAAGGGACATCTCTTGCACCACAGGGCGGGAGGAGGGTGCTAAGCACGACACATTTCCTCTCTTTGGTAAGCATTTTTGTATGTTTTATACTTTTGGAATTTTGGTTTTTCATGTTGAGTATAAAATGACGTTTTTCATGTTTGAAATGTACTAACTTGATTTTTGCTCACAGCAGGTCAACTAGTGTGTGGTTGCAACATTACGGTCCCATTGAGTACAGTTTTGGAGAAAGGGACATCTGTTGCACCACAGGGCTGGAGGAGGGTGCTGAGCACGACACATTTCCTCTCTTTGGTAAGCATTTTTGTATGTTTTATACTTTTGGAATTTTGGTTTTTCATGTTGAGTATAAAATGACGTTTTTCATGTTTGAAATGTACTAACTTGATTTTTGCTCACAGCAGGTCAACTAGTGTGTGGTTGCAACATTACGGTCCCATTGAGTACAGTTTTGGAGAAAGGGACATCTGTTGCACCACAGGGCGGGAGGAGGGTGCTGAGCACGACACATTTCCTCTCTTTGGTAAGCATTTTTGTATGTTTTATACTTTTGGAATTTTGGTTTTTCATGTTGAGTATAAAATGACGTTTTTCATGTTTGAAATGTACTAACTTGATTTTTGCTCACAGCAGGTCAACTAGTGTGTGGTTGCAACATTACGGTCCCATTGAGTACAGTTTTGGAGAAAGGGACATCTGTTGCACCACAGGGCGGGAGGAGGGTGCTGAGCACGACACATTTCCTCTCTTTGGTAAGCATTTTTGTATGTTTTATACTTTTGGAATTTTGGTTTTTCATGTTGAGTATAAAATGACGTTTTTCATGTTTGAAATGTACTAACTTGATTTTTGCTCACAGCAGGTCAACTAGTGTGTGGTTGCAACATTACGGTCCCATTGAGTACAGTTTTGGAGAAAGGGACATCTGTTGCACCACAGGGCGGGAGGAGGGTGCTGAGCACGACACATTTCCTCTCTTTGGTAAGCATTTTTGTATGTTTTATACTTTTGGAATTTTGGTTTTTCATGTTGAGTATAAAATGACGTTTTTCATGTTTGAAATGTACTAACTTGATTTTTGCTCACAGCAGGTCAACTAGTGTGTGGTTGCAACATTACGGTCCCATTGAGTACAGTTTTGGAGAAAGGGACATCTGTTGCACCACAGGGCGGGAGGAGGGTGCTAAGCACGACACATTTCCTCTCTTTGGTAAGCATTTTTGTATGTTTTATAGTTTTGGAATTTTGGTTTTTCATGTTGAGTATAAAATGACGTTTTTCATGTTTGAAATGTACTAACTTGATTTTTGCTCACAGCAGGTCAACTAGTGTGTGGTTGCAACATTACGGTCCCATTGAGTACAGTTTTGGAGAAAGGGACATCTGTTGCACCACAGGGCGGGAGGAGGGTGCTAAGCACGACACATTTCCTCTCTTTGGTAAGCATTTTTGTATGTTTTATACTTTTGGAATTTTGGTTTTTCATGTTGAGTATAAAATGACGTTTTTCATGTTTGAAATGTACTAACTTGATTTTTGCTCACAGCAGGTCAACTAGTGTGTGGTTGCAACATTACGGTCCCATTGAGTACAGTTTTGGAGAAAGGGACATCTGTTGCACCACAGGGCGGGAGGAGGGTGCTGAGCACGACACATTTCCTCTCTTTGGTAAGCATTTTTGTATGTTTTATACTTTTGGAATTTTGGTTTTTCATGTTGAGTATAAAATGACGTTTTTCATGTTTGAAATGTACTAACTTGATTTTTGCTCACAGCAGGTCAACTAGTGTGTGGTTGCAACATTATGGTCCCATTGAGTACAGTTTTGGAGAAAGGGACATCTGTTGCACCACAGGGCTGGAGGAGGGTGCTGAGCACGACACATTTCCTCTCTTTGGTAAGCATTTTTGTATGTTTTATACTTTTGGAATTTTGGTTTTTCATGTTGAGTATAAAATGACGTTTTTCATGTTTGAAATGTACTAACTTGATTTTTGCTCACAGCAGGTCAACTAGTGTGTGGTTGCAACGTTACGGTCCCATTGAGTAGAGTTGTGGAGAAAGGGACATCTGTCGCACCACAGGGCGGGAGGAGGGTGCTAAGCACGACACATTTCCTCTCTTTGGTAAGCATTTTTGTATGTTTCATACTTTTGGAATTTTGGTTTTTCATGTTGAGTATAAAATGACGTTTTTCATTTTTGAAATGTACTAACTTGATTTTTGCTCGCAGCAGGTCAACTAGTGTGTGGTTGCAACGTTACGGTCCCATTGAGTACAGTTTTGGAGAAAGGGTCATCTGTTGCACCACAGGGCGCAAGGAGGGTGCTGAGCACGACACATTTCCTCTCTTTGGTAAGCATTTTTGTATGTTTTATACTTTTGGAATTTTGGTTTTTCATGATGAGTATAAAATGACGTTTTTCATGTTTGAAATGTACTAACTTGATATTTGCTCACAGCAGGTCAACTAGGGTGTGTTTGCAATATCACGGTCCCATTGAGTACAGTTTTGGAAAAAGGGACATCTGTTGCACCACAGGGCGGGAGGAGGGTGCTGAGCACGACACATTTCCTCTCTTTGGCAAGCATTTTTGTCTGTTTTATACTTTTGGAATTTTGGTGTTTTCATGTTGAGTATAAAATGACGTTTTTCATGTTTGAAATGTACTAACTCAATTTTTGCTCACAGCAGGTCAACTAGTGTGTAGTTGCAACATTACGGTCCCATTGAGTACAGTTTTGGAGAAAGGGACATCTGTTGCACCACAGGGTGGGAGGAGGGTGCTGAGCACGACACATTTCCTCTCTTTGGTAAGCATTTTTGTATGTTTTATACTTTTGGAATTTTGGTTTTTCATGTTGAGTATAAAATGACGTTTTTCATGTTTGAAATGTACTAACTTGATTTTTGCTCACAGCAGGTCAGCTAGTGTGTGGTTGCAACATTACGGTCCCATTGAGTACAGTTTTGGAGAAAGGGACATCTGTTGCACTACAGGGCGGGAGGAGGGTGGTGAACACGACACATTTCCTCTCTTTGGTAAGCATTTTTGTATGTTTTATACTTTTGGAATTTTGGTTTTTCATGTTGAGTATAAAATGACGTTTTTCATGTTTGAAATGTACTAACTTGATTTTTGCTCACAGCAGGTCAACTAGTGTGTGGTTGCAACATTACGGTCCCATTGAGTACAGTTTTGGAGAAAGGGACATGTGTTGCACCACAGGGCGGGAGGAGGGTGCTGAGCACGACACATTTCCTCTCTTTGGTAAGCATTTTTGTATGTTTTATACTTTTGGAATTTTGGTTTTTCATGTTGAGTATAAAATGACGTTTTTCATGTTTCAAATGTACTAACTTGATTTTTGCTCACAGCAGGTCAGCTAGTGTGTGGTTGCAACATTATGGTCCCATTGAGTACAGTTTTGGAGAAAGGGACATCTGTTGCACCACAGGGCGGGAGGAGGGTGCTGAGCACGACACATTTCCTCTCTTTGATAAGCATTTTTGTATGTTTTATACTTTTGGAATTTTGGTTTTTCATGTTGAGTATAAAATGACGTTTTTCATGTTTAAAATGTACTAACTTGATTTTTGCTCACAGCAGGTCAACTAGTGTGTGGTTGCAACATTACGGTCCCATTGAGTACAGTTTTGGAGAAAGGGACATCTGTTGCACCACAGGGCGGGAGGAGGGTGCTAAGCACGACACATTTCCTCTCTTTGGTAAGCATTTTTGTATGTTTTATACTTTTGGAATTTTGGTTTTTCATGTTGAGTATAAAATGACGTTTTTCATGTTTGAAATGTACTAACTTGATTTTTCCTCACAGCAGGTCAACTAGTGTGTGGTTGCAACGTTACGGTCCCATTGAGTAGAGTTGTGGAGAAAGGGACATCTGTTGCACCACAGGGCGGGAGGAGGGTGCTAAGCACGACACATTTCCTCTCTTTGGTAAGCATTTTTGTATGTTTCATACTTTTGGAATTTTGGTTTTTCATGTTGAGTATAAAATGACGTTTTTCATTTTTGAAATGTACTAACTTGATTTTTGCTCGCAGCAGGTCAACTAGTGTGTGGTTGCAACGTTACGGTCCCATTGAGTACAGTTTTGGAGAAAGGGTCATCTGTTGCACCACAGGGCGCAAGGAGGGTGCTGAGCACGACACATTTCCTCTCTTTGGTAAGCATTTTTGTATGTTTTATACTTTTGGAATTTTGGTTTTTCATGTTGAGTATAAAATGACGTTTTTCATGTTTGAAATGTACTAACTTGATATTTGCTCACAGCAGGTCAACTAGGGTGTGTTTGCAATATCACGGTCCCATTGAGTACAGTTTTGGAGAAAGGGACATCTGTTGCACCACAGGGCGGGAGGAGGGTGCTGAGCACGACACATTTCCTCTCTTTGGCAAGCATTTTTGTCTGTTTTATACTTTTGGAATTTTGGTGTTTTCATGTTGAGTATAAAATGACGTTTTTCATGTTTGAAATGTACTAACTCAATTTTTGCTCACAGCAGGTCAACTAGTGTGTGGTTGCAACATTACGGTCCCATTGAGTACAGTTTTGGAGAAAGGGACATCTGTTGCACCACAGGGTGGGAGGAGGGTGCTGAGCACGACACATTTCCTCTCTTTGGTAAGCATTTTTGTATGTTTTATACTTTTGGAATTTTGGTTTTTCATGTTGAGTATAAAATGACGTTTTTCATGTTTGAAATGTACTAACTTGATTTTTGCTCACAGCAGGTCAGCTAGTGTGTGGTTGCAATATTACGGTCCCATTGAGTACAGTTTTGGAGAAAGGGACATCTGTTGCACTACAGGGCGGGAGGAGGGTGGTGAACACGACACATTTCCTCTCTTTGGTAAGCATTTTTGTATGTTTTATACTTTTGGAATTTTGGTTTTTCATGTTGAGTATAAAATGACGTTTTTCATGTTTGAAATGTACTAACTTGATTTTTGCTCACAGCAGGTCAACTAGTGTGTGGTTGCAACATTACGGTCCCATTGAGTACAGTTTTGGAGAAAGGGACATGTGTTGCACCACAGGGCGGGAGGAGGGTGCTGAGCACGACACATTTCCTCTCTTTGGTAAGCATTTTTGTATGTTTTATACTTTTGGAATTTTGGTTTTTCATGTTGAGTATAAAATGACGTTTTTCATGTTTAAAATGTACTAACTTGATTTTTGCTCACAGCAGGTCAACTAGTGTGTGGTTGCAACATTACGGTCCCATTGAGTACAGTTTTGGAGAAAGGGACATCTGTTGCACCACAGGGCGGGAGGAGGGTGCTAAGCACGACACATTTCCTCTCTTTGGTAAGCATTTTTGTATGTTTTATACTTTTGGAATTTTGGTTTTTCATGTTGAGTATAAAATGACGTTTTTCATGTTTGAAATGTACTAACTTGATTTTTCCTCACAGCAGGTCAACTAGTGTGTGGTAGCAACGTTACGGTCAAATTGAGTACAGTTTTGGAGAAAGGGACATCTCTTGCACCACAGGGCGGGAGGAGGGTGCTAAGCACGACACATTTCCTCTCTTTGGTAAGCATTTTTGTATGTTTTATACTTTTGGAATTTTGGTTTTTCATGTTGAGTATAAAATGACGTTTTTCATGTTTGAAATGTACTAACTTGATTTTTGCTCACAGCAGGTCAACTAGTGTGTGGTTGCAACATTACGGTCCCATTGAGTACAGTTTTGGAGAAAGGGACATCTGTTGCACCACAGGGCGGGAGGAGGGTGCTGAGCACGACACATTTCCTCTCTTTGGTAAGCATTTTTGTATGTTTTATACTTTTGGAATTTTGGTTTTTCATGTTGAGTATAAAATGACGTTTTTCATGTTTGAAATGTACTAACTTGATTTTTGCTCACAGCAGGTCAACTAGTGTGTGGTTGCAACATTACGGTCCCATTGAGTACAGTTTTGGAGAAAGGGGCATCTGTTGCACCACTGGGCGGGAGGAAGGTGCTAAGCACGACACATTTCCTCTCTTTGGTAAGCATTTTTGTATGTTTTATAGTTTTGGAATTTTGGTTTTTCATGTTGAGTATAAAATGACGTTTTTCATGTTTGAAATGTACTAACTTGATTTTTGCTCACAGCAGGTCAACTAGTGTGTGGTTGCAACATTACGGTCCCATTGAGTACAGTTTTGGAGAAAGGGACATCTGTTGCACCACAGGGCGGGAGGAGGGTGCTAAGCACGACACACTTCCTCTCTTTGGTAAGCATTTTTGTATGTTTTATACTTTTGGAATTTTGGTTTTTCATGTTGAGTATAAAATGACGTTTTTCACGTTTGAAATGTACTAACTTGATTTTTCCTCGCAGCAGGTCAACTAGTGTGTGGTTGCAACTTTACGGTCCCATTCAGTACAGTTTTGGAGAAAGGGACATCTGTTGCACCACAGGGCGGGAGGAGGGTGCTGAGCACGACACATTTCCTCTCTTTGGTAAGCATTTTTGTATGTTTTATACTTTTGGAATTTTGGTTTCTCATGTTGAGTATAAAATGACGTTTTTCATGTTTGAAATGTACTAACTTGATTTTTCCTCGCAGCAGGTCAACTAGTGTGTGGTTGCAACGTTACGGTCCCATTGAGTACAGTTTTGGAGAAAGGGACATCTGTTGCACCACAGGGCGGAAGGAGGGTGCTGAGCACGACACATTTCCTCTCTTTGGTAAGCATCTTTGTATGTTTTATACTTTTGGAATTTTGGTTTTTCATGTTGAGTATAAAATGACGTTTTTCATGTTTGAAATGTACTAACTTGATTTTTCCTCGCAGCAGGTCAACTAGTGTGTGGTAGCAACGTTACGGTCCCATTGAGTACAGTTTTGGAGAAAGGGACATCTCTTGCACCACAGGGCGGGAGGAGGGTGCTAAGCACGACACATTTCCTCTCTTTGGTAAGCATTTTTGTATGTTTT
The DNA here is from genome assembly GCF_021461385.2 of Schistocerca piceifrons. NCBI lineage: Eukaryota > Metazoa > Arthropoda > Insecta > Orthoptera > Acrididae > Schistocerca > Schistocerca piceifrons. Next base: position 10,732,403 of record NC_060143.1, read on the forward strand.
ATACTTTTGGAATTTTGGTTCTTCATGTTGAGTATAAAATGACGTTTTTCATGTTTGAAATGTACTAACTTGATTTTTGCTCACAGCAGGTCAACTAGTGTGTGGTTGCAACATTACGGTCCCATTGAGTACAGTTTTGGAGAAAGGGACATGTGTTGCACCACAGGGCGGGAGGAGGGTGCTGAGCACGACACATTTCCTCTCTTTGGTAAGCATTTTTGTATGTTTTATACTTTTGGAATTTTGGTTTTTCATGTTGAGTATAAAATGACGTTTTTCATGTTTCAAATGTACTAACTTGATTTTTGCTCACAGCAGGTCAGCTAGTGTGTGGTTGCAACATTACGGTCCCATTGAGTACAGTTTTGGAGAAAGGGACATCTGTTGCACCACAGGGCGGGAGGAGGGTGCTGAGCACGACACATTTCCTCTCTTTGATAAGCATTTTTGTATGTTTTATACTTTTGGAATTTTGGTTTTTCATGTTGAGTATAAAATGACGTTTTTCATGTTTAAAATGTACTAACTTGATTTTTGCTCACAGCAGGTCAACTAGTGTGTGGTTGCAACATTACGGTCCCATTGAGTACAGTTTTGGAGAAAGGGACATCTGTTGCACCACAGGGCGGGAGGAGGGTGCTAAGCACGACACATTTCCTCTCTTTGGTAAGCATTTTTGTATGTTTTATACTTTTGGAATTTTGGTTTTTCATGTTGAGTATAAAATGACGTTTTTCATGTTTGAAATGTACTAACTTGATTTTTCCTCACAGCAGGTCAACTAGTGTGTGGTAGCAACGTTACGGTCCCATTGAGTACAGTTTTGGAGAAAGGGACATCTCTTGCACCACAGGGCGGGAGGAGGGTGCTAAGCACGACACATTTCCTCTCTTTGGTAAGCATTTTTGTATGTTTTATACTTTTGGAATTTTGGTTTCTCATGTTGAGTATAAAATGACGTTTTTCATGTTTGAAATGTACTAACTTGATTTTTCCTCGCAGCAGGTCAACTAGTGTGTGGTTGCAACGTTACGGTCCCATTGAGTACAGTTTTGGAGAAAGGGACATCTGTTGCACCACAGGGCGGAAGGAGGGTGCTGAGCACGACACATTTCCTCTCTTTGGTAAGCATCTTTGTATGTTTTATACTTTTGGAATTTTGGTTTTTCATGTTGAGTATAAAATGACGTTTTTCATGTTTGAAATGTACTAACTTGATTTTTCCTCGCAGCAGGTCAACTAGTGTGTGGTAGCAACGTTACGGTCCCATTGAGTACAGTTTTGGAGAAAGGGACATCTCTTGCACCACAGGGCGGGAGGAGGGTGCTAAGCACGACACATTTCCTCTCTTTGGTAAGCATTTTTGTATGTTTTATACTTTTGGAATTTTGGTTCTTCATGTTGAGTATAAAATGACGTTTTTCATGTTTGAAATGTACTAACTTGATTTTTGCTCACAGCAGGTCAACTAGTGTGTGGTTGCAACATTACGGTCCCATTGAGTACAGTTTTGGAGAAAGGGACATGTGTTGCACCACAGGGCGGGAGGAGGGTGCTGAGCACGACACATTTCCTCTCTTTGGTAAGCATTTTTGTATGTTTTATACTTTTGGAATTTTGGTTTTTCATGTTGAGTATAAAATGACGTTTTTCATGTTTCAAATGTACTAACTTGATTTTTGCTCACAGCAGGTCAGCTAGTGTGTGGTTGCAACATTACGGTCCCATTGAGTACAGTTTTGGAGAAAGGGACATCTGTTGCACCACAGGGCGGGAGGAGGGTGCTGAGCACGACACATTTCCTCTCTTTGATAAGCATTTTTGTATGTTTTATACTTTTGGAATTTTGGTTTTTCATGTTGAGTATAAAATGACGTTTTTCATGTTTAAAATGTACTAACTTGATTTTTGCTCACAGCAGGTCAACTAGTGTGTGGTTGCAACATTACGGTCCCATTGAGTACAGTTTTGGAGAAAGGGACATCTGTTGCACCACAGGGCGGGAGGAGGGTGCTAAGCACGACACATTTCCTCTCTTTGGTAAGCATTTTTGTATGTTTTATACTTTTGGAATTTTGGTTTTTCATGTTGAGTATAAAATGACGTTTTTCATGTTTGAAATGTACTAACTTGATTTTTCCTCACAGCAGGTCAACTAGTGTGTGGTAGCAACGTTACGGTCCCATTGAGTACAGTTTTGGAGAAAGGGACATCTCTTGCACCACAGGGCGGGAGGAGGGTGCTAAGCACGACACATTTCCTCTCTTTGGTAAGCATTTTTGTATGTTTTATACTTTTGGAATTTTGGTTTTTCATGTTGAGTATAAAATGACGTTTTTCATGTTTGAAATGTACTAACTTGATTTTTGCTCACAGCAGGTCAACTAGTGTGTGGTTGCAACATTACGGTCCCATTGAGTACAGTTTTGGAGAAAGGGACATCTGTTGCACCACAGGGCGGGAGGAGGGTGCTGAGCACGACACATTTCCTCTCTTTGGTAAGCATTTTTGTATGTTTTATACTTTTGGAATTTTGGTTTTTCATGTTGAGTATAAAATGACGTTTTTCATGTTTGAAATGTACTAACTTGATTTTTGCTCACAGCAGGTCAACTAGTGTGTGGTTGCAACATTACGGTCCCATTGAGTACAGTTTTGGAGAAAGGGGCATCTGTTGCACCACTGGGCGGGAGGAAGGTGCTAAGCACGACACATTTCCTCTCTTTGGTAAGCATTTTTGTATGTTTTATAGTTTTGGAATTTTGGTTTTTCATGTTGAGTATAAAATGACGTTTTTCATGTTTGAAATGTACTAACTTGATTTTTGCTCACAGCAGGTCAACTAGTGTGTGGTTGCAACATTACGGTCCCATTGAGTACAGTTTTGGAGAAAGGGACATCTGTTGCACCACAGGGCGGGAGGAGGGTGCTAAGCACGACACATTTCCTCTCTTTGGTAAGCATTTTTGTATGTTTTATACTTTTGGAATTTTGGTTTTTCATGTTGAGTATAAAATGACGTTTTTCACGTTTGAAATGTACTAACTTGATTTTTCCTCGCAGCAGGTCAACTAGTGTGTGGTTGCAACTTTACGGTCCCATTCAGTACAGTTTTGGAGAAAGGGACATCTGTTGCACCACAGGGCGGGAGGAGGGTGCTGAGCACGACACATTTCCTCTCTTTGGTAAGCATTTTTGTATGTTTTATACTTTTGGAATTTTGGTTTCTCATGTTGAGTATAAAATGACGTTTTTCATGTTTGAAATGTACTAACTTGATTTTTCCTCGCAGCAGGTCAACTAGTGTGTGGTTGCAACGTTACGGTCCCATTGAGTACAGTTTTGGAAAAAGGGACATCTGTTGCACCACAGGGCGGAAGGAGGGTGCTGAGCACGACACATTTCCTCTCTTTGGTAAGCATCTTTGTATGTTTTATACTTTTGGAATTTTGGTTTTTCATGTTGAGTATAAAATGACGTTTTTCATGTTTGAAATGTACTAACTTGATTTTTCCTCGCAGCAGGTCAACTAGTGTGTGGTAGCAACGTTACGGTCCCATTGAGTACAGTTTTGGAGAAAGGGACATCTCTTGCACCACAGGGCGGGAGGAGGGTGCTAAGCACGACACATTTCCTCTCTTTGGTAAGCATTTTTGTATGTTTTATACTTTTGGAATTTTGGTTCTTCATGTTGAGTATAAAATGACGTTTTTCATGTTTGAAATGTACTAACTTGATTTTTGCTCACAGCAGGTCAACTAGTGTGTGGTTGCAACATTACGGTCCCATTGAGTACAGTTTTGGAGAAAGGGACATCTGTTGCACCACAGGGCGGGAGGACGGTGCTGAGCACGACACATTTCCTCTCTTTGGTAAGCATTTTTGTATGTTTTATACTTTTGGAATTTTGGTTTTTCATGTTGAGTATAAAATGACGTTTTTCATGTTTGAAATGTACTAACTTGATTTTTGCTCACAGCAGGTCAACTAGTGTGTGGTTGCAACATTACGGTCCCATTGAGTACAGTTTTGGAGAAAGGGACATCTGTTGCACCACAGGGCGGGAGGAGGGTGCTGAGAACGACACATTTCCTCTCTTTGGTAAGCATTTTTGTATGTTTCATACTTTTGGAATTTTGGTTTTTCATGTTGAGTATAAAATGACGTTTTTCATGTTTGAAATGTACTAACTTGATTTTTGCTCACAGCAGGTCAACTAGTGTGTGGTTGCAACATTACGGTCCCATTGAGTACAGTTTTGGAGAAAGGGACATCTGTTGCACCACAGGGCGGGAGGAGGGTGCTGAGCACGACACATTTCCTCTCTTTGGTAAGCATTTTTGTATGTTTTATACTTTTGGAATTTTGGTTTTTCATGTTGAGTATAAAATGACGTTTTTCATGTTTGAAATGTACTAACTTGATTTTTGCTCACAGCAGGTCAACTAGTGTGTGGTTGCAACATTACGGTCCCATTGAGTACAGTTTTGGAGAAAGGGACATCTGTTGCACCACAGGGCGGGAGGAGGGTGCTGAGCACGACACATTTCCTCTCTTTGGTAAGCATTTTTGTATGTTTTATACTTTTGGAATTTTGGTTTTTCATGTTGAGTATAAAATGACGTTTTTCATGTTTGAAATGTACTAACTTGATTTTTGCTCACAGCAGGTCAACTAGTGTGTGGTTGCAACATTACGGTCCCATTGAGTACAGTTTTGGAGAAAGGGACATCTGTTGCACCACTGGGCGGGAGGAGGGTGCTAAGCACGACACATTTCTTCTCTTTGGTAAGCATTTTTGTATGTTTTATAGTTTTGGAATTTTGGTTTTTCATGTTGAGTATAAAATGACGTTTTTCATGTTTGAAATGTACTAACTTGATTTTTGCTCACAGCAGATCAACTAGTGTGTGGTTGCAACATTACGGTCCCATTGAGTACAGTTTTGGAGAAAGGGACATCTGTTGCACCACAGGGCGGGAGGAGGGTGCTAAGCACGACACATTTCCTCTCTTTGGTAAGCATTTTTGTATGTTTTATACTTTTGGAATTTTGGTTCTTCATGTTGAGTATAAAATGACGTTTTTCATGTTTGAAATGTACTAACTTGATTTTTGCTCACAGCAGGTCAACTAGTGTGTGGTTGCAACATTACGGTCCCATTGAGTACAGTTTTGGAGAAAGGGACATGTGTTGCACCACAGGGCGGGAGGAGGGTGCTGAGCACGACACATTTCCTCTCTTTGGTAAGCATTTTTGTATGTTTTATACTTTTGGAATTTTGGTTTTTCATGTTGAGTATAAAATGACGTTTTTCATGTTTGAAATGTACTAACTTGATTTTTCCTCACAGCAGGTCAACTAGTGTGTGGTTGCAACATTACGGTCCCATTGAGTACAGTTTTGGAGAAAGGGACATCTGTTGCACCACAGGGTGGGAGGAGGGTGCTGAGCACGACACATTTCCTCTCTTTGGTAAGCATTTTTGTATGTTTTATACTTTTGGAATTTTGGTTTTTCATGTTGAGTATAAAATGACGTTTTTCATGTTTGAAATGTACTAACTTGATTTTTGCTCACAGCAGGTCAACTAGTGTGTGGTTGCAACGTTACGGTCCCATTGAGTAGAGTTGTGGAGAAAGGGACATCTGTTGCACCACAGGGCGGGAGGAGGGTGCTAAGCACGACACATTTCCTCTCTTTGGTAAGCATTTTTGTATGTTTCATACTTTTGGAATTTTGGTTTTTCATGTTGAGTATAAAATGACGTTTATCATTTTTGAAATGTACAAACTTGATTTTTGCTCGCAGCAGGTCAACTAGTGTGTGGTTGCAACGTTACGGTCCCATTGAGTACAGTTTTGGAGAAAGGGTCATCTGTTGCACCACAGGGCGCAAGGAGGGTGCTGAGCACGACACATTTCCTCTCTTTGGTAAGCATTTTTGTATGTTTTATACTTTTGGAATTTTGGTTTTTCATGTTGAGTATAAAATGACGTTTTTCATGTTTGAAATGTACTAACTTGATATTTGCTCACAGCAGGTCAACTAGGGTGTGTTTGCAATATTACGGTCCCATTGAGTACAGTTTTGGAGAAAGGGACATCTGTTGCACCACAGGGCGGGAGGAGGGTGCTGAGCACGACACATTTCCTCTCTTTGGCAAGCATTTTTGTCTGTTTTATACTTTTGGAATTTTGGTGTTTTCATGTTGAGTATAAAATGACGTTTTTCATGTTTGAAATGTACTAACTCAATTTTTGCTCACAGCAGGTCAACTAGTGTGTGGTTGCAACATTACGGTCCCATTGAGTACAGTTTTGGAGAAAGGGACATCTGTTGCACCACAGGGTGGGAGGAGGGTGCTGAGCACGACACATTTCCTCTCTTTGGTAAGCATTTTTGTATGTTTTATACTTTTGGAATTTTGGTTTTTCATGTTGAGTATAAAATGACGTTTTTCATGTTTGAAATGTACTAACTTGATTTTTGCTCACAGCAGGTCAGCTAGTGTGTGGTTGCAACATTACGGTCACATTGAGTACAGTTTTGGAGAAAGGGACATCTGTTGCACTACAGGGCGGGAGGAGGGTGGTGAACACGACACATTTCCTCTCTTTGGTAAGCATTTTTGTATGTTTTATACTTTTGGAATTTTGGTTTTTTATGTTGAGTATAAAATGACGTTTTTCATGTTTGAAATGTACTAACTTGATTTTTGCTCACAGCAGGTCAACTAGTGTGTGGTTGCAACATTACGGTCCCATTGAGTACAGTTTTGGAGAAAGGGACATGTGTTGCACCACAGGGCGGGAGGAGGGTGCTGAGCACGACACATTTCCTCTCTTTGGTAAGCATTTTTGTATGTTTTATACTTTTGGAATTTTGGTTTTTCATGTTGAGTATAAAATGACGTTTTTCATGTTTCAAATGTACTAACTTGATTTTTGCTCACAGCAGGTCAGCTAGTGTGTGGTTGCAACATTACGGTCCCATTGAGTACAGTTTTGGAGAAAGGGACATCTGTTGCACCACAGGGCGGGAGGAGGGTGCTGAGCACGACACATTTCCTCTCTTTGATAAGCATTTTTGTATGTTTTATACTTTTGGAATTTTGGTTTTTCATGTTGAGTATAAAATGACGTTTTTCATGTTTAAAATGTACTAACTTGATTTTTGCTCACAGCAGGTCAACTAGTGTGTGGTTGCAACATTACGGTCCCATTGAGTACAGTTTTGGAGAAAGGGACATCTGTTGCACCACAGGGCGGGAGGAGGGTGCTAAGCACGACACATTTCCTCTCTTTGGTAAGCATTTTTGTATGTTTTATACTTTTGGAATTTTGGTTTTTCATGTTGAGTATAAAATGACGTTTTTCATGTTTGAAATTTACTAACTTGATTTTTGCTCACAGCAGGTCAACTAGTGTGTGGTTGCAATGTTACGGTCCCATTGAGTACAGTTTTGGAGAAAGGGACATCTGTTGCACCACAGGGCGGGAGGAGGGTGCTAAGCACGACACATTTCCTCTCTTAGGTAAGCATTTTTGTATGTTTTATACTTTTGGAATTTTGGTTTTTCATGTTGAGTATAAAATGACGTTTTTCATGTTTGAAATGTACTAACTTGATTTTTGCTCGCAGCAGGTCAACTAGTGTGTGGTTGCAACGTTACGGTCCCATTGAGTACAGTTCTGGAGAAAGGGACATCTGTTGCACCACAGGGTGGGAAGAGGGTGCTGAGCACGACACATTTCCTCTCTTTGGTAAGCATTTTAGTATGTTTTATACTTCCGGAATTTTGGTTTTTCATGTTGAGTATCAAATGACGTTTTTCATGTTTGAAATGTACTAACTTGATTTTTGCTTACAGCAGGTCAACTAGTGTGTGGTTGCAACACTACGGTCCCATTGAGTACAGTTTTGGAGAAAGGGACATCTGTTGCACCACAGGGCGGGAGGAGCTTGCTAAGCAAGACACATTTCCTCTCTTTGGTAAGCATTTTTGTATGTTTTATGCTTTTGGAATTTTGGTTTTTCATGTTCAGTATAAAATGACGTTTTTCATGTTTGAAATGTACTAACTTGATTTTTGCTCACAGCAGGTCAACTAGTGTGTGGTTGCAACGTTACGGTCCCATTGAGTACAGTTTTGGAGAAAGGGACATCTGCTGCACCACAGGGCGGGAGGAGGGTGCTAAGCACGACACATTTCCTCTCTTTGGTAAGCAATTTTGTATGTTTTATACTTTTGGAATTTTGGTTTTTCATGTTGAGTATAAAATGACGTTTTTCATGTTTGAAATGTACTAACTTGATTTTTGCTCACAGCAGGTCAACTAGTGTGTGGTTGCAACGTTACGGTCCCATTGAGTACAGTTCTGGAGAAAGGGACATCTGTTGCACCACAGGGCGGGAGGAGGGTGCTGAGCACGACACATTTCCTCTCTTTGGTAAGCATTTTAGTATGTTTTATACTTCCGGAATTTTGGTTTTTCATGTTGAGTATAAAATGACGTTTTTCATGTTTGAAATGTACTAACTTGATTTTTGCTCACAGCAGGTCAACTAGTGTGTGGTTGCAACATTACGGTCCCATTGAGTACAGTTTTGGAGAAACTGATATCTGTTACACCACAGGGCGGGAGGAGGGTGCTGAGCACGACACATTTCCTCTCTTTGGCAAGCATTTTTGTATGTTTTATACTTTTGGAATTTTGGTTTTTCATGTTGAGTATAAAATGACGTTTTTCATTTTTGAAATGTACTGACTTGATTTTTGCTCACAGCAGGTCAACTAGTGTGTGGTTGCAACATTATGGTCCTATTCAGTACAGTTTTGGAGAAAGGGACATCTGTTGCACCGCGGGGCGGGAGGAGGGTGCTGAGCACGACACATTTCCTCTCTTTGGTAAGCATTTTTGTATGTTTTATACTTTTGGAATTTTGGTTTTTCATGTTGAGTATAAAATGACGTTTTTCATGTTTGAAATGTATTGACTTGATTTTTGCTCACAGCAGGTCAACTAGTGTGTGGTTGCAACGTTACGGTCCCACTCAGTACAGTTTTGGAGAAAGGGACATCTGTTGCACCACAGGGCGGGAGGAGGGTGCTAAGCACGACACATTTCCTCTCTTTGGTAAGCATTTTTGTAAGTTTTATACTTATGGAATTTTGGTTTTTCATGTTGAGTATAAAATGACGTTTTTCATGTTTGAAATGTACTAACTTGATTTTTCCTCGCAGCAGGTAAACTAGTGTGTGGTTGCAACATTACGGTCCCATTCAGTACAGTTTTGGAGAAAGGGACATCGGTTGCACCACAGGGCGGGAGGAGGGTGCTGAGCACGACACATTTCCTCTCTTTGGTAAGCATTTTTGTATGTTTTATACTTTTGGAATTTTGGTTTTTGATGTTGAGTATAAAATGACGTTTTTCATGTTTGAAATGTACTGACTTGATTTTTGCTCATAGCAGGTCAACTAGTGTGTGGTTGCAACATTACGGTCCCATTGAGTACAGTTTTGGAGAAAGGGACATCTGTTGCACCACAGGGCGGGAGGAGGGTGCTAAGCACGACACATTTCCTATCTTTGGTAAGCATTTTTGTATGTTTTATACTTTTGGAATTTTGGTTTTTCATGTTGAGTATAAAATGACGTTTTTCATGTTTGAAATGTACTAACTTGATTTTTCCTCGCAGCAGGTCAACTAGTGTGTGGTTGAACATTACGGTCCCATTCAGTACAGTTTTGGAGAAAGGGACATCTGTTGCACCACAGGGCGGGAGGAGGGTGCTGAGCACGACACATTTCCTCTCTTTGGTAAGCATTTTTGTATGTTTTATACTTTTGGAATTTTGGTTTTTCATGTTGAGTATAAAATGACGTTTTTCATGTTTGAAATGTACTGACTTGATTTTTGCTCACAGCAGGTCAACTAGTGTGTGGTTGCAACGTTACGGTCCCACTCAGTACAGTTTTGGAGAAAGGGACATCTGTTGCACCACAGGGCGGGAGGAGGGTGCTAAGCACGACACATTTCCTCTCTTTGGTAAGCATTTTTGTATGTTTTATACTTTTGGAATTTTGGTTTTTCATGTTGAGTATAAAATGACGTTTTTCATGTTTAAAATGTACTAACTTGATTTTTGCTCACAGCAGGTCAACTAGTGTGTGGTTGCAACATTACGGTCCCATTGAGTACAGTTTTGGAGAAAGGGACATCTGTTGCACCACAGGGCGGGAGGAGGGTGCTAAGCACGACACATTTCCTCTCTTTGGTAAGCATTTTTGTATGTTTTATACTTTTGGAATTTTGGTTTTTCATGTTGAGTATAAAATGACGTTTTTCATGTTTGAAATTTACTAACTTGATTTTTGCTCACAGCAGGTCAACTAGTGTGTGGTTGCAATATTACGGTCCCATTGAGTACAGTTTTGGAGAAAGGGACATCTGTTGCACCACAAGGCGGGAGGAGGGTGCTAAGCACGACACATTTCCTCTCTTAGGTAAGCATTTTTGTATGTTTTATACTTTTGGAATTTTGGTTTTTCATGTTGAGTATAAAATGACGTTTTTCATGTTTGAAATGTACTAACTTGATTTTTGCTCGCAGCAGGTCAACTAGTGTGTGGTTGCAACGTTACGGTCCCATTGAGTACAGTTCTGGAGAAAGGGACATCTGTTGCACCACAGGGTGGGAAGAGGGTGCTGAGCACGACACATTTCCTCTCTTTGGTAAGCATTTTAGTATGTTTTATACTTCCGGAATTTTGGTTTTTCATGTTGAGTATCAAATGACGTTTTTCATGTTTGAAATGTACTAACTTGATTTTTGCTTACAGCAGGTCAACTAGTGTGTGGTTGCAACACTACGGTCCCATTGAGTACAGTTTTGGAGAAAGGGACATCTGTTGCACCACAGGGCGGGAGGAGCTTGCTAAGCAAGACACATTTCCTCTCTTTGGTAAGCATTTTTGTATGTTTTATGCTTTTGGAATTTTGGTTTTTCATGTTCAGTATAAAATGACGTTTTTCATGTTTGAAATGTACTAACTTGATTTTTGCTCACAGCAGGTCAACTAGTGTGTGGTTGCAACGTTACGGTCCCATTGAGTACAGTTTTGGAGAAAGGGACATCTGCTGCACCACAGGGCGGGAGGAGGGTGCTAAGCACGACACATTTCCTCTCTTTGGTAAGCAATTTTGTATGTTTTATACTTTTGGAATTTTGGTTTTTCATGTTGAGTATAAAATGACGTTTTTCATGTTTGAAATGTACTAACTTGATTTTTGCTCACAGCAGGTCAACTAGTGTGTGGTTGCAACGTTACGGTCCCATTGAGTACAGTTCTGGAGAAAGGGACATCTGTTGCACCACAGGGCGGGAGGAGGGTGCTGAGCACGACACATTTCCTCTCTTTGGTAAGCATTTTAGTATGTTTTATACTTCCGGAATTTTGGTTTTTCATGTTGAGTATAAAATGACGTTTTTCATGTTTGAAATGTACTAACTTGATTTTTGCTCACAGCAGGTCAACTAGTGTGTGGTTGCAACATTACGGTCCCATTGAGTACAGTTTTGGAGAAACTGATATCTGTTACACCACAGGGCGGGAGGAGGGTGCTGAGCACGACACATTTCCTCTCTTTGGCAAGCATTTTTGTATGTTTTATACTTTTGGAATTTTGGTTTTTCATGTTGAGTATAAAATGACGTTTTTCATTTTTGAAATGTACTGACTTGATTTTTGCTCACAGCAGGTCAACTAGTGTGTGGTTGCAACATTATGGTCCCATTCAGTACAGTTTTGGAGAAAGGGACATCTGTTGCACCACGGGGCGGGAGGAGGGTGCTGAGCACGACACATTTCCTCTCTTTGGTAAGCATTTTTGTATGTTTTATACTTTTGGAATTTTGGTTTTTCATGTTGAGTATAAAATGACGTTTTTCATGTTTGAAATGTATTGACTTGATTTTTGCTCACAGCAGGTCAACTAGTGTGTGGTTGCAACGTTACGGTCCCACTCAGTACAGTTTTGGAGAAAGGGACATCTGTTGCACCACAGGGCGGGAGGAGGGTGCTAAGCACGACACATTTCCTCTCTTTGGTAAGCATTTTTGTAAGTTTTATACTTATGGAATTTTGGTTTTTCATGTTGAGTATAAAATGACGTTTTTCATGTTTGAAATGTACTAACTTGATTTTTCCTCGCAGCAGGTAAACTAGTGTGTGGTTGCAACATTACGGTCCCATTCAGTACAGTTTTGGAGAAAGGGACATCGGTTGCACCACAGGGCGGGAGGAGGGTGCTGAGCACGACACATTTCCTCTCTTTGGTAAGCATTTTTGTATGTTTTATACTTTTGGAATTTTGGTTTTTGATGTTGAGTATAAAATGACGTTTTTCATGTTTGAAATGTACTGACTTGATTTTTGCTCATAGCAGGTCAACTAGTGTGTGGTTGCAACATTACGGTCCCATTGAGTACAGTTTTGGAGAAAGGGACATCTGTTGCACCACAGGGCGGGAGGAGGGTGCTAAGCACGACACATTTCCTATCTTTGGTAAGCATTTTTGTATGTTTTATACTTTTGGAATTTTGGTTTTTCATGTTGAGTATAAAATGACGTTTTTCATGATTGAAATGTACTAACTTGATTTTTCCTCGCAGCAGGTCAACTAGTGTGTGGTTGCAACATTACGGTCCCATTCAGTACAGTTTTGGAGAAAGGGACATCTGTTGCACCACAGGGCGGGAGGAGGGTGCTGAGCACGACACATTTCCTCTCTTTGGTAAGCATTTTTGTATGTTTTATACTTTTGGAATTTTGGTTTTTCATGTTGAGTATAAAATGACGTTTTTCATGTTTGAAATGTACTGACTTGATTTTTGCTCACAGCAGGTCAACTAGTGTGTGGTTGCAACGTTACGGTCCCACTCAGTACAGTTTTGGAGAAAGGGACATCTGTTGCACCACAGGGCGGGAGGAGGGTGCTAAGCACGACACATTTCCTCTCTTTGGTAAGCATTTTTGTATGTTTTATACTTTTGGAATTTTGGTTTTTCATGTTGAGTATAAAATGACGTTTTTCATGTTTGAAATGTACTAACTTGATTTTTCCTCGCAGCAGGTCAACTAGTGTGTGGTTGCAACATTACGGTCCCATTCAGTACAGTTTTGGAGAAAGGGACATCTGTTGCACCACAGGGCGGGAGGAGGGTGCTGAGCACGACACATTTCCTCTCTTTGGTAAGCATTTTTGTATGTTTTATACTTTTGGAATTTTGGTTTTTCATGTTGAGTATAAAATGACGTTTTTCATGTTTGAAATGTACTGACTTGATTTTTGCTCACAGCAGGTCAACTAGTGTGTGGTTGCAACATTACGGTCCCATTGAGTACAGTTTTGGAGAAAGGGACATCTGTTGCACCACAGGGCGGGAGGAGGGTGCTAAGCACGACACATTTCCTATCTTTGGTAAGCATTTTTGTATGTTTTATACTTTTGGAATTTTGGTTTTTCATGTTGAGTATAAAATGACGTTTTTCATGTTTGAAATGTACTAACTTGATTTTTCCTCGCAGCAGGTCAACTAGTGTGTGGTTGCAACATTACGGTCCCATTCAGTACAGTTTTGGAGAAAGGGACATCTGTTGCACCACAGGGCGGGAGGAGGGTGCTGAGCACGACACATTTCCTCTCTTTGGTAAGCATTTTTGTCTGTTTTATAGTTTTGGAATTTTGGTTTTTCATATTGAGTATAAAATGACGTTTTTCATGTTTGAAATGTACTAACTTGATTTTTGCTCACAGCAGGTCAACTAGTGTGTGGTTGCAACATTACGGTCCCATTGAGTACAGTTTTGGAGAAAGGGACATCTGTTGCACCACAGGGCGGGAGGAGGGTGCTGAGCACGACACATTTCCTCTCTTTAGCAAGCATTTTTTTATGTTTTATACTTTTGGAATTTTGGTTTTTCATGTTGAGTATAAAATGACGTTTTTCATGTTTGAAATGTACTAACTTGATTTTTGCTCACATCAGGTCAACTAGTGTGTGGTTGCAACATTACGGTCCCATTGAGTACAGTTTTGGAGAAAGGGACATCTGTTGCACCACAGGGCGGGAGGAGGGTGCTGAGCACGACACATTTCCTCTCTTTGGTAAGCATTTTTGTATGTTTTATACTTTTGGAATTTTGGTTTTTCATGTTGAGTATAAAATGACATTTTCCATGTTTGAAATGTACTAACTTGATTTTTGCTCACAGCAGGTCAACTAGTGTGTGGTTGCAACATTACGGTCCCATTGAGTACAGTTTTGAAGAAAGGGACATCTGTTGCACCACAGGGCGGGAGGAGGGTGCTGAGCACGACACATTTCCTCTCTTTGGTAAGCATTTTTGTATGTCTTATACTTTTTGAATTTTGGTTTTTCATGTTGAGTATAAAATGACGTTTTTCATGTTTGAAATGTACTAACTTGATTTTTGCTCACAGCAGGTCAACTAGTGTGTGGTTCCAACGTTACGGTCCCATTGAGTACAGTTTTGGAGAAAGGGACATCTGTTGCACCACAGGGCGGGAGGAGGGTGCTAAGCACGACACATTTCCTCTCTTTGGTAAGCATTTTTGTATGTTTTATACTTTTGGAATTTTGGTTTTTCATGTTGAGTATAAAATGACGTTTTTCATGTTTGAAATGTACTAACTTGATTTTTCCTCGCAGCAGGTCAACTAGTGTGTGGTTGCAACATTACGGTCCCATTCAGTACAGTTTTGGAGAAAGGGACATCTGTTGCACCACAGGGCGGGAGGAGGGTGCTGAGCACGACACATTTCCTCTCTTTGGTAAGCATTTTTGTATGTTTTATACTTTTGGAATTTCGGTTTTTCATGTTGAGTATAAAATGACGTTTTTCATGTTTGAAATGTACTGACTTGATTTTTGCTCACAGCAGGTCAACTAGTGTGTGGTTGTAACGTTACGGTCCCATTGAGTACAGTTTTGGAGAAAGGGACATCTGTTGCGCCACAGGGCGGGAGGAGGGTGCTAAGCACGACACATTTCCTCTCTTTGGTAAGCATTTTTGTATGTTTTATACTTTTGGAATTTTGGTTTTTCATGTTGAGTATAAAATGACGTTTTTCATATTTGAAATGTACTAACTTGATTTTTCCTCGCAGCAGGTCAACTAGTGTGTGGTTGCAACATTACGGTCCCATTCAGTACAGTTATGGAGAAAGGGACATCTGTTGCACCACAGGGCGGGAGGAGGGTGCTGAGCACGACACATTTCCTCTCTTTGGTAAGCATTTTTGTATGTTTTATACTTTTGGAATTTTGGTTTTTCATGTTGAGTATAAAATGACGTTTTTCATGTTTGAAATGTACTAACTTGATTTTTGCTCACAGCAGGTCAACTAGTGTGTGGTTGCAACGTTACGGTCCCATTGAGTACAGTTCTGGAGAAAGGGACATCTGTTGCACCACAGGGCGGGAGGAGGGTGCTGAGCACGACACATTTCCTCTCTTTGGTAAGCATTTTAGTATGTTTTATACTTCCGGAATTTTGGTTTTTCATGTTGAGTATAAAATGACGTTTTTCATGTTTGAAATGTACTAACTTGATTTTTGCTCACAGCAGGTCAACTAGTGTGTGGTTGCAACATTACGGTCCCATTGAGTACAGTTTTGGAGAAACTGATATCTGTTACACCACAGGGCGGGAGGAGGGTGCTGAGCACGACACATTTCCTCTCTTTGGCAAGCATTTTTGTATGTTTTATACTTTTGGAATTTTGGTTTTTCATGTTGAGTATAAAATGACGTTTTTCATTTTTGAAATGTACTGACTTGATTTTTGCTCACAGCAGGTCAACTAGTGTGTGGTTGCAACATTATGGTCCCATTCAGTACAGTTTTGGAGAAAGGGACATCTGTTGCACCACGGGGCGGGAGGAGGGTGCTGAGCACGACACATTTCCTCTCTTTGGTAAGCATTTTTGTATGTTTTATACTTTTGGAATTTTGGTTTTTCATGTTGAGTATAAAATGACGTTTTTCATGTTTGAAATGTATTGACTTGATTTTTGCTCACAGCAGGTCAACTAGTGTGTGGTTGCAACGTTACGGTCCCACTCAGTACAGTTTTGGAGAAAGGGACATCTGTTGCACCACAGGGCGGGAGGAGGGTGCTAAGCACGACACATTTCCTCTCTTTGGTAAGCATTTTTGTAAGTTTTATACTTATGGAATTTTGGTTTTTCATGTTGAGTATAAAATGACGTTTTTCATGTTTGAAATGTACTAACTTGATTTTTCCTCGCAGCAGGTAAACTAGTGTGTGGTTGCAACATTACGGTCCCATTCAGTACAGTTTTGGAGAAAGGGACATCGGTTGCACCACAGGGCGGGAGGAGGGTGCTGAGCACGACACATTTCCTCTCTTTGGTAAGCATTTTTGTATGTTTTATACTTTTGGAATTTTGGTTTTTGATGTTGAGTATAAAATGACGTTTTTCATGTTTGAAATGTACTGACTTGATTTTTGCTCATAGCAGGTCAACTAGTGTGTGGTTGCAACATTACGGTCCCATTGAGTACAGTTTTGGAGAAAGGGACATCTGTTGCACCACAGGGCGGGAGGAGGGTGCTAAGCACGACACATTTCCTATCTTTGGTAAGCATTTTTGTATGTTTTATACTTTTGGAATTTTGGTTTTTCATGTTGAGTATAAAATGACGTTTTTCATGTTTGAAATGTACTAACTTGATTTTTCCTCGCAGCAGGTCAACTAGTGTGTGGTTGCAACATTACGGTCCCATTCAGTACAGTTTTGGAGAAAGGGACATCTGTTGCACCACAGGGCGGGAGGAGGGTGCTGAGCACGACACATTTCCTCTCTTTGGTAAGCATTTTTGTATGTTTTATACTTTTGGAATTTTGATTTTTCATGTTGAGTATAAAATGACGTTTTTCATGTTTGAAATGTACTGACTTGATTTTTGCTCACAGCAGGTCAACTAGTGTGTGGTTGCAACGTTACGGTCCCACTCAGTACAGTTTTGGAGAAAGGGACATCTGTTGCACCACAGGGCGGGAGGAGGGTGCTAAGCACGACACATTTCCTCTCTTTGGTAAGCATTTTTGTATGTTTTATACTTTTGGAATTTTGGTTTTTCATGTTGAGTATAAAATGACGTTTTTCATGTTTGAAATGTACTAACTTGATTTTTCCTCGCAGCAGGTCAACTAGTGTGTGGTTGCAACATTACGGTCCCATTCAGTACAGTTTTGGAGAAAGGGACATCTGTTGCACCACAGGGCGGGAGGAGGGTGCTGAGTACGACACATTTCCTCTCTTTGGTAAGCATTTTTGTATGTTTTATACTTTTGGAATTTTGGTTTTTCATGTTGAGTATAAAATGACGTTTTTCATGTTTGAAATGTACTGACTTGATTTTTGCTCACAGCAGGTCAACTAGTGTGTGGTTGCAACATTACGGTCCCATTGAGTACAGTTTTGGAGAAAGGGACATCTGTTGCACCACAGGGCGGGAGGAGGGTGCTAAGCACGACACATTTCCTATCTTTGGTAAGCATTTTTGTATGTTTTATACTTTTGGAATTTTGGTTTTTCATGTTGAGTATAAAATGACGTTTTTCATGTTTGAAATGTACTAACTTGATTTTTCCTCGCAGCAGGTCAACTAGTGTGTGGTTGCAACATTACGGTCCCATTCAGTACAGTTTTGGAGAAAGGGACATCTGTTGCACCACAGGGCGGGAGGAGGGTGCTGAGCACGACACATTTCCTCTCTTTGGTAAGCATTTTTGTCTGTTTTATAGTTTTGGAATTTTGGTTTTTCATATTGAGTATAAAATGACGTTTTTCATGTTTGAAATGTACTAACTTGATTTTTGCTCACAGCAGGTCAACTAGTGTGTGGTTGCAACATTACGGTCCCATTGAGTACAGTTTTGGAGAAAGGGACATCTGTTGCACCACAGGGCGGGAGGAGGGTGCTGAGCACGACACATTTCCTCTCTTTAGCAAGCATTTTTTTATGTTTTATACTTTTGGAATTTTGGTTTTTCATGTTGAGTATAAAATGACGTTTTTCATGTTTGAAATGTACTAACTTGATTTTTGCTCACATCAGGTCAACTAGTGTGTGGTTGCAACATTACGGTCCCATTGAGTACAGTTTTGGAGAAAGGTACATCTGTTGCACCACAGGGCGGCAGGAGGGTGCTGAGCACGACACATTTCCTCTCTTTGGTAAGCATTTTTGTATGTTTTATACTTTTGGAATTTTGGTTTTTCATGTTGAGTATAAAATGACATTTTCCATGTTTGAAATGTACTAACTTGATTTTTGCTCACAGCAGGTCAACTAGTGTGTGGTTGCAACATTACGGTCCCATTGAGTACAGTTTTGAAGAAAGGGACATCTGTTGCACCACAGGGCGGGAGGAGGGTGCTGAGCACGACACATTTCCTCTCTTTGGTAAGCATTTTTGTATGTCTTATACTTTTGGAATTTTGGTTTTTCATGTTGAGTATAAAATGACGTTTTTCATGTTTGAAATGTACTAACTTGATTTTTGCTCACAGCAGGTCAACTAGTGTGTGGTTCCAACGTTACGGTCCCATTGAGTACAGTTTTGGAGAAAGGGACATCTGTTGCACCACAGGGCGGGAGGAGGGTGCTAAGCACGACACATTTCCTCTCTTTGGTAAGCATTTTTGTATGTTTTATACTTTTGGAATTTTGGTTTTTCATGTTGAGTATAAAATGACGTTTTTCATGTTTGAAATGTACTAACTTGATTTTTCCTCGCAGCAGGTCAACTAGTGTGTGGTTGCAACATTACGGTCCCATTCAGTACAGTTTTGGAGAAAGGGACATCTGTTGCACCACAGGGCGGGAGGAGGGTGCTGAGCACGACACATTTCCTCTCTTTGGTAAGCATTTTTGTATGTTTTATACTTTTGGAATTTCGGTTTTTCATGTTGAGTATAAAATGACGTTTTTCATGTTTGAAATGTACTGACTTGATTTTTGCTCACAGCAGGTCAACTAGTGTGTGGTTGTAACGTTACGGTCCCATTGAGTACAGTTTTGGAGAAAGGGACATCTGTTGCGCCACAGGGCGGGAGGAGGGTGCTAAGCACGACACATTTCCTCTCTTTGGTAAGCATTTTTGTATGTTTTATACTTTTGGAATTTTGGTTTTTCATGTTGAGTATAAAATGACGTTTTTCATATTTGAAATGTACTAACTTGATTTTTCCTCGCAGCAGGTCAACTAGTGTGTGGTTGCAACATTACGGTCCCATTCAGTACAGTTATGGAGAAAGGGACATCTGTTGCACCACAGGGCGGGAGGAGGGTGCTGAGCACGACACATTTCCTCTCTTTGGTAAGCATTTTTGTATGTTTTATACTTTTGGAATTTTGGTTTTTCATGTTGAGTATAAAATGACGTTTTTCATGTTTGAAATGTACTAACTTGATTTTTCCTCGCAGCAGGTCAACTAGTGTGTGGTTGCAACATTACGGTCCCATTGAGTACAGTTTTGGAGAAAGGGACATCTGTTGCACCACAGGGCGGGAGGAGGGTGCTGAGCACGACACATTTCCTCTCTTTGGTAAGCATTTTTGTATGTTTTATACTTTTGGAATTTTGGTTTTTCATGTTGAGTATAAAATGACGTTTTTCATGTTTGAAATGTACTGACTTGATTTTAGCTCACAGCAGGTCAACTAGTGTGTGGTTGCAATGTTACGGTCCAATTCAGTACAGTTTTGGAGAAAGGGACATCTGTTGCACCACAGGGCGGGAGGAGGGTGCTAAGCACGACACATTTCCTCTCTTTGGTAAGCATTTTTGTATGTTTTATACTTTTGAAATTTTGGTTTTTCATGTTGAGTATAAAATGACGTTTTTCATGTTTGAAATGTACTAACTTGATTTTTCCTCGCAGCAGGTCAACTAGTGTGTGGTTGCAACATTACGGTCCCATTGAGTACAGTTTTGGAGAAAGGGACATCTGTTGCACCACAGGGCGGGAGGAGGGTGCTGAGCACGAGACATTTCCTCTCTTTGGTAAGCATTTTTGTATGTTTTATACTTTTGGAATTTTGGTTTTTCATGTTGAGTATAAAATGACATTTTCCATGTTTGAAATGTACTAACTTGATTTTTGCTCACAGCAGGTCAACTAGTGTGTGGTTGCGACATTACGGTCCCATTGAGTACAGTTTTGAAGAAAGGGACATCTGTTGCACCACAGGGCGGGAGGAGGGTGCTGAGCACGACACATTTCCTCTCTTTGGTAAGCATTTTTGTATGTCTTATACTTTTGGAATTTTGGTTTTTCATGTTGAGTATAAAATGACGTTTTTCATGTTTGAAATGTACTAACTTGATTTTTGCTCACAGCAGGTCAACTAGTGTGTGGTTCCAACGTTACGGTCCCATTGAGTACAGTTTTGGAGAAAGGGACATCTGTTGCGCCACAGGGCGGGAGGAGGGTGCTAAGCACGACACATTTCCTCTCTTTGGTAAGCATTTTTGTATGTTTTATACTTTTGGAATTTTGGTTTTTCATGTTGAGTATAAAATGACGTTTTTCATATTTGAAATGTACTAACTTGATTTTTCCTCGCAGCAGGTCAACTAGTGTGTGGTTGCAACATTACGGTCCCATTCAGTACAGTTATGGAGAAAGGGACATCTGTTGCACCACAGGGCGGGAGGAGGGTGCTGAGCACGACACATATCCTCTCTTTGGTAAGCATTTTTGTATGTTTTATACTTTTGGAATTTTGGTTTTTCATGTTGAGTATAAAATGACGTTTTTCATGTTTGAAATGTACTAACTTGATTTTTCCTCGCAGCAGGTCAACTAGTGTGTGGTTGCAACATTACGGTCCCATTCAGTACAGTTTTGGAGAAAGGGACATCTGTTGCACCACAGGGCGGGAGGAGGGTGCTGAGCACGACACATTTCCTCTCTTTGGTAAGCATTTTTGTATGTTTTATACTTTTGGAATTTTGGTTTTTCATGTTGAGTATAAAATGACGTTTTTCATGTTTGAAATGTACTGACTTGATTTTAGCTCACAGCAGGTCAACTAGTGTGTGGTTGCAACGTTACGGTCCAATTCAGTACAGTTTTGGAGAAAGGGACATCTGTTGCACCACAGGGCGGGAGGAGGGTGCTAAGCACGACACATTTCCTCTCTTTGGTAAGCATTTTTGTATGTTTTATACTTTTGAAATTTTGGTTTTTCATGTTGAGTATAAAATGACGTTTTTCATGTTTGAAATGTACTAACTTGATTTTTCCTCGCAGCAGGTCAACTAGTGTGTGGTTGCAACATTACGGTCCCATTCAGTACAGTTTTGGAGAAAGGGACATCTGATGCACCACAGGGCGGGAGGAGGGTGCTGAGCACGACACATTTCCTCTCTTTGGTAAGCATTTTTGTATGTTTCATAGTTTTGGAATTTTGGTTTTTCATGTTGAGTATAAAATGTCGTTTTTCATGTTTGAAATGTACTAACTTGATTTTTGCTCACAGCAGGTCAACTAGTGTGTGGTTGCAACATTACGGTCCCATTGAGTACAGTTTTGGAGAAAGGGACATCTGTTGCACCACAGGGCGGGAGGAGGGTGCTGAGAACGACACATTTCCTCTCTTTGGTAAGCATTTTTGTATGTTTCATACTTTTGGAATTTTGGTTTTTCATGTTGAGTATAAAATGACGTTTTTCATGTTTGAAATGTACTAACTTGATTTTTGCTCACAGCAGGTCAACTAGTGTGTGGTTGCAACATTACGGTCCCATTGAGTACAGTTTTGAAGAAAGGGACATCTGTTGCACCACAGGGCGGGAGGAGGGTGCTGAGCACGACACATTTCCTCTCTTTGGTAAGCATTTTTGTATGTCTTATACTTTTGGAATTTTGGTTTTTCATGTTGAGTATAAAATGACGTTTTTCATGTTTGAAATGTACTAACTTGATTTTTGCTCACAGCAGGTCAACTAGTGTGTGGTTCCAACGTTACGGTCCCATTGAGTACAGTTTTGGAGAAAGGGACATCTGTTGCACCACAGGGCGGGAGGAGGGTGCTAAGCACGACACATTTCCTCTCTTTGGTAAGCATTTTTGTATGTTTTATACTTTTGGAATTTTGGTTTTTCATGTTGAGTATAAAATGACGTTTTTCATGTTTGAAATGTACTAACTTGATTTTTCCTCGCAGCAGGTCAACTAGTGTGTGGTTGCAACATTACGGTCCCATTCAGTACAGTTTTGGAGAAAGGGACATCTGTTGCACCACAGGGCGGGAGGAGGGTGCTGAGCACGACACATTTCCTCTCTTTGGTAAGCATTTTTGTATGTTTTATACTTTTGGAATTTCGGTTTTTCATGTTGAGTATAAAATGACGTTTTTCATGTTTGAAATGTACTGACTTGATTTTTGCTCACAGCAGGTAAACTAGTGTGTGGTTGTAACGTTACGGTCCCATTGAGTACAGTTTTGGAGAAAGGGACATCTGTTGCGCCACAGGGCGGGAGGAGGGTGCTAAGCACGACACATTTCCTCTCTTTGGTAAGCATTTTTGTATGTTTTATACTTTTGGAATTTTGGTTTTTCATGTTGAGTATAAAATGACGTTTTTCATATTTGAAATGTACTAACTTGATTTTTCCTCGCAGCAGGTCAACTAGTGTGTGGTTGCAACATTACGGTCCCATTCAGTACAGTTATGGAGAAAGGGACATCTGTTGCACCACAGGGCGGGAGGAGGGTGCTGAGCACGACACATTTCCTCTCTTTGGTAAGCATTTTTGTATGTTTTATACTTTTGGAATTTTGGTTTTTCATGTTGAGTATAAAATGACGTTTTTCATGTTTGAAATGTACTAACTTGATTTTTCCTCGCAGCAGGTCAACTAGTGTGTGGTTGCAACATTACGGTCCCATTGAGTACAGTTTTGGAGAAAGGGACATCTGTTGCACCACAGGGCGGGAGGAGGGTGCTGAGCACGACACATTTCCTCTCTTTGGTAAGCATTTTTGTATGTTTTATACTTTTGGAATTTTGGTTTTTCATGTTGAGTATAAAATGACGTTTTTCATGTTTGAAATGTACTGACTTGATTTTAGCTCACAGCAGGTCAACTACTGTGTGGTTGCAATGTTACGGTCCAATTCAGTACAGTTTTGGAGAAAGGGACATCTGTTGCACCACAGGGCGGGAGGAGGGTGCTAAGCACGACACATTTCCTCTCTTTGGTAAGCATTTTTGTATGTTTTATACTTTTGAAATTTTGGTTTTTCATGTTGAGTATAAAATGACGTTTTTCATGTTTGAAATGTACTAACTTGTTTTTCCTCGCAGCAGGTCAACTAGTGTGTGGTTGCAACATTACGGTCCCATTGAGTACAGTTTTGGAGAAAGGGACATCTGTTGCACCACAGGGCGGGAGGAGGGTGCTGAGCACGAGACATTTCCTCTCTTTGGTAAGCATTTTTGTATGTTTTATACTTTTGGAATTTTGGTTTTTCATGTTGAGTATAAAATGACATTTTCCATGTTTGAAATGTACTAACTTGATTTTTGCTCACAGCAGGTCAACTAGTGTGTGGTTGCAACATTACGGTCCCATTGAGTACAGTTTTGAAGAAAGGGACATCTGTTGCACCACAGGGCGGGAGGAGGGTGCTGAGCACGACACATTTCCTCTCTTTGGTAAGCATTTTTGTATGTCTTATACTTTTGGAATTTTGGTTTTTCATGTTGAGTATAAAATGACGTTTTTCATGTTTGAAATGTACTAACTTGATTTTTGCTCACAGCAGGTCAACTAGTGTGTGGTTCCAACGTTACGGTCCCATTGAGTACAGTTTTGGAGAAAGGGACATCTGTTGCACCACAGGGCGGGAGGAGGGTGCTAAGCACGACACATTTCCTCTCTTTGGTAAGCATTTTTGTATGTTTTATACTTTTGGAATTTTGGTTTTTCATGTTGAGTATAAAATGACGTTTTTCATATTTGAAATGTACTAACTTGATTTTTCCTCGCAGCAGGTCAACTAGTGTGTGGTTGCAACATTACGGTCCCATTCAGTACAGTTATGGAGAAAGGGACATCTGTTGCACCACAGGGCGGGAGGAGGGTGCTGAGCACGACACATATCCTCTCTTTGGTAAGCATTTTTGTATGTTTTATACTTTTGGAATTTTGGTTTTTCATGTTGAGTATAAAATGACGTTTTTCATGTTTGAAATGTACTAACTTGATTTTTCCTCGCAGCAGGTCAACTAGTGTGTGGTTGCAACATTACGGTCCCATTCAGTACAGTTTTGGAGAAAGGGACATCTGTTGCACCACAGGGCGGGAGGAGGGTGCTGAGCACGACACATTTCCTCTCTTTGGTAAGCATTTTTGTATGTTTTATACTTTTGGAATTTTGGTTTTTCATGTTGAGTATAAAATGACGTTTTTCATGTTTGAAATGTACTGACTTGATTTTAGCTCACAGCAGGTCAACTAGTGTGTGGTTGCAACGTTACGGTCCAATTCAGTACAGTTTTGGAGAAAGGGACATCTGTTGCACCACAGGGCGGGAGGAGGGTGCTAAGCACGACACATTTCCTCTCTTTGGTAAGCATTTTTGTATGTTTTATACTTTTGAAATTTTGGTTTTTCATGTTGAGTATAAAATGACGTTTTTCATGTTTGAAATGTACTAACTTGATTTTTCCTCGCAGCAGGTCAACTAGTGTGTGGTTGCAACATTACGGTCCCATTCAGTACAGTTTTGGAGAAAGGGACATCTGTTGCACCACAGGGCGGGAGGAGGGTGCTGAGCACGACACATTTCCTCTCTTTGGTAAGCATTTTTGTATGTTTCATACTTTTGGAATTTTGGTTTTTCATGTTGAGTATAAAATGACGTTTTTCATGTTTGAAATGTACTAACTTGATTTTTGCTCACAGCAGGTCAACTAGTGTGTGGTTGCAACATTACGGTCCCATTGAGTACAGTTTTGGAGAAAGGGACATCTGTTGCACCACAGGGCGGGAGGAGGGTGCTGAGAACGACACATTTCCTCTCTTTGGTAAGCATTTTTGTATGTTTTATACTTTTGGAATTTTGGTTTTTCATGTTGAGTATAAAATGACGTTTTTCATGTTTGAAATGTACTAACTTGATTTTTTCTCACAGCAGGTCAACTAGTGTGTGGTTGCAACGTTATGGTCCCATTGAGTACAGTTTTGGAGAAAGGGACATCTGTTGCACCATAGGGCGGGAGGAGGGTGCTGAGCACGACACATTTCCTCTCATTGGTAAGCATTTTTGTATGTTTTATACTTTTGGAATTTTGGTTTTTCATGTTGAGTATAAAATGACTTTTTTCATGTTTGAAATGTACTAACTTGATTTTTCCTCGCAGCAGGTCAACTAGTGTGTGGTTGCAACGTTACGGTCCCATTGAGTACAGTTTTGGAGAAAGGGACATCTGTTGCACCACAGGGCGGGAGGAGGGTGCTGAGCACGACACATATCCTCTCTTTGGTAAGCATTTTTGTATGTTTTATACTTTTGGAATTTTGGTTTTTCATGTTGAGTATAAAATGACGTTTTTCATGTTTGAAATGTACTAACTTGATTTTTCCTCGCAGCAGGTCAACTAGTGTGTGGTTGCAACGTTACGGTCCCATTGAGTACAGTTTTGGAGAAAGGGACATCTGTTGCACCACAGGGCGGGAGGAGGGTGCTGAGCACGACACATTTACTGTCTTTGGTAAGCATTTTTGTATTAGATTAGATTAGATTTACTTTCATTCTAATTGATCCGTAGTGAGGAGGTCCTCCAGGATGTGGAACATGTCAGAAAAACAACAATACATGACAAATATTTAAACTAAAACAAATAAGCTAATGTACCATTCCACAGGTCCCAAGTGGAATGATCGTCATTTTTTAATGAACACTAAGAGTCATTTTACAAATACTATTGCACTGAATTTAAAATAAAAAAGTTTTATATTTATTTATAAGGTAAGAAACATGTAATACAACTACTGTAATACTTATTTACAATGAACACATTACTGCACTGAAATGGTGCAGAAGTTAGATTATACTTACACACACACACACACACACACACACACACACACACACACACACACACACACACACACACACACACACAAATTTTCAGTGAACACATTACTGCACTGAAATTGTGCAGAAGTTATGTTGTACTTATATACAAATCAGTTGGTTTTCCTCAGAAATTCATCAATGGAGTAGAAGGAGTTGGCCACCAATAAATCCTTTAGGCTTCTCTTAAACTGAATTTCATTGGTTGTTAAGCTTTTTATGGCTGCTGGCAAGTTATCGAAAATGTGTGTTCCTGAATAATGCACACCTTTTTGTACAAGACTAAGTGACTTTAAATCCTTGTGAAGATTATTCTTATTTCTAGTATTGATTCCATGAATTGAGCTGTTGGTTTGAAAAAGTGATATATTTTTAATGACAAATTTCATTAAGGAATAAATATATTGGGAAGCTGTAGTTAGTATCCCTAGTTCCCTAAACAGGCTTCTGCAGGATGTTCTTGAGTTCACACCACATATAATTCTTACTGCACGTTTTTGTGCCCGGAAAACTTTAGCTTGGCTTGATGAATTACCACAGAAAATAATCCCATATGACATTATGGAATGAAAGTAAGCATAGTATGCCAGCTTTTTCATTTTTATATCCCCTATGTCTGACAAAATTCGCATTGCAAACAGAGATTTGTTAAGACGCTTCAGCAGTTCTGTGGTGTGCTCCTCCCAGTTGAATTTATTATCAAGCTGTAATCCCAAGAATTTAACACCGTCCACTTCGTCTATCTTCTTGTCATCATATGTTAGACATATACTCTTGGGACACCCCTTACAAGTTCTGAACTGCATGTAGTGTGTTTTTTCAAAGTTTAGTGACAAAGAATTGGCTAGGAACCAGTGATTAATGTCTACATATATTTTATTGGCTGATCTTTCTAAGACTACACTTGATTTGCTATTTATTGCAATGTTTGTATCATCAGCAAACAAAACAAACTTGGCATCTGGTAATGTTACTGATGAAAGGTCATTGATATACACAAGAAAATTTTGGTTTTTCATGTTGAGTATAAAATGACGTTTATCATGTTTGAAATGTACTAACTTGATTTTTCCTCGCAGCAGGTCAACTAGTGTGTGGTTGCAACGTTACGGTCCCATTGAGTACAGTTTTGGAGAAAGGGACATCTGTTGCACCACAGGGCGGGAGGAGGGTGCTGAGCACGACACATGTCCTCTCTTTGGTAAGCATTTTTGTATGTTTTATACTTTGGGAATTTTGGTTTTTCATGTTGAGTATAAAATGACGTTTTTCACGTTTGAAATGTACTAACTTGATTTTTCCTCGCAGCAGGTCAACTAGTGTGTGGTTGCAACTTTACGGTCCAATTGAGTACAGTTTTGGAGAAAGGGACATCTGTTGCACCACAGGGCGGGAGGAGGGTGCTGAGCACGACACATTTCCTCTCTTTGGTAAGCATTTTTGTATGTTTTATACTTTTGGAATTTTGGTTTCTCATGTTGAGTATAAAATGACGTTTTTCATGTTTGAAATGTACTAACTTGATTTTTCCTCGCAGCAGGTCAACTAGTGTGTGGTTGCAACGTTACGGTCCCATTGAGTACAGTTTTGGAGAAAGGGACATCTGTTGCACCACAGGGCGGGAGGAGGGTGCTGAGCACGACACATATCCTCTCTTTGGTAAGCATTTTTGTATGTTTTATACTTTTGGAATTTTGGTTTTTCATGTTGAGTATAAAATGACGTTTTTCATGTTTGAAATGTACTAACTTGATTTTTCCTCGCAGCAGGTCAACTAGTGTGTGGTTGCAACGTTACGGTCCCATTGAGTACAGTTTTGGAGAAAGGGACATCTGTTGCACCACAGGGCGGGAGGAGGGTGCTGAGCACGACACATTTCCTCTTTTTGGTAAGCATTTTTGTATGTTTTATACTTTTGGAATTTTGGTTTTTCATGTTGAGTATAAAATGACGTTTTTCACGTTTGAAATGTACTAACTTGATGTTTCCTCGCAGCAGGTCAACTAGTGTGTGGTTGCAACGTTACGGTCCCATTCAGTACAGTTTTGGAGAGAGGGACATCTGTTGCACCACAGGGCGGGAGGAGGGTGCTGAGCACGACACATTTACTCTCTTTGGTAAGCATTTTTGTATTAGATTAGATTAGATTTACTTTCATTCTAATTGATCCGTAGTGAGGAGGTCCTCCAGGATGTGGAACATGTCAGAAAAACAACAATACATGACAAATATTTAAACTAAAACAAATAAGCTAATGTACCATTCCACAGGTCCCAAGTGGAATGATCGTCATTTTTTAATGAACACTAAGAGTCATTTTACAAATACTATTGCACTGAATTTAAAATAAAAAAGTTTTATATTTATTTATAAGGTAAGAAACATGTAATACAACTACTGTAATACTTATTTACAATGAACACATTACTGCACTGAAATGGTGCAGAAGTTAGATTATACTTACACACACACACACACACACACACACACACACACACACACACACACACAAATTTTCAGTGAACACATTACTGCACTGAAATTGTGCAGAAGTTATGTTGTACTTATATACAAATCAGTTGGTTTTCCTCAGAAATTCATCAATGGAGTAGAAGGAGTTGGCCACCAATAAATCCTTTAGGCTTCTCTTAAACTGAATTTCATTGGTTGTTAAGCTTTTTATGGCTGCTGGCAAGTTATTGAAAATGTGTGTTCCTGAATAATGCACACCTTTTTGTACAAGACTAAGTGACTTTAAATCCTTGTGAAGATTATTCTTATTTCTAGTATTGATTCCATGAATTGAGCTGTTGGTTTGAAAAAGTGATATATTTTTAATGACAAATTTCATTAAGGAATAAATATATTGGGAAGCTGTAGTTAGTATCCCTAGTTCCCTAAACAGGCTTCTGCAGGATGTTCTTGAGTTCACACCACATATAATTCTTACTGCACGTTTTTGTGCCCGGAAAACTTTAGCTTGGCTTGATGAATTACCCCAGAAAATAATCCCATATGACATTATGGAATGAAAGTAAGCATAGTATGCCAGCTTTTTCATTTCTATATCCCCTATGTCTGACAAAATTCGCATTGCAAACAGAGATTTGTTAAGACGCTTCAGCAGTTCTGTGGTGTGCTCCTCCCAGTTGAATTTATTATCAAGCTGTAATCCCAAGAATTTAACACCGTCCACTTCTTCTATCTTCTTGTCATCATATGTTAGACATATACTCTTGGGACACCCCTTACAAGTTCTGAACTGCATGTAGTGTGTTTTTTCAAAGTTTAGTGACAAAGAATTGGCTAGGAACCAGTGATTAATGTCTACAAATATTTTATTGGCTGATCTTTCTAAGACTACACTTGATTTGCTATTTATTGCAATGTTTGTATCATCAGCAAACAAAACAAACTTGGCATCTGGTAATGTTACTGATGAAAGGTCATTGATATACACAAGAAAATTTTGGTTTTTCATGTTGAGTATAAAATGACGTTTATCATGTTTGAAATGTACTAACTTGATTTTTCCTCGCAGCAGGTCAACTAGTGTGTGGTTGCAACGTTACGGTCCCATTGAGTACAGTTTTGGAGAAAGGGACATCTGTTGCACCACAGGGCGGGAGGAGGGTGCTGAGCAAGACACATGTCCTCTCTTTGGTAAGCATTTTTGTATGTTTTATACTTTTGGAATTTTGGTTTTTCATGTTGAGTATAAAATGACGTTTTTCACGTTTGAAATGTACTAACTTGATTTTTCCTCGCAGCAGGTCAACTAGTGTGTGGTTGCAACTTTACGGTCCAATTGAGTACAGTTTTGGAGAAAGGGACATCTGTTGCACCACAGGGCGGGAGGAGGGTGCTGAGCACGACACATTTCCTCTCTTTGGTAAGCATTTTTGTATGTTTTATACTTTTGGAATTTTGGTTTCTCATGTTGAGTATAAAATGACGTTTTTCATGTTTGAAATGTACTAACTTGATTTTTCCTCGCAGCAGGTCAACTAGTGTGTGGTTGCAACGTTACGGTCCCATTGAGTACAGTTTTGGAGAAAGGGACATCTGTTGCACCACAGGGCGGAAGGAGGGTGCTGAGCACGACACATTTCCTCTCTTTGGTAAGCATCTTTGTATGTTTTATACTTTTGGAATTTTGGTTTTTCATGTTGAGTATAAAATGACGTTTTTCATGTTTGAAATGTACTAACTTGATTTTTCCTCGCAGCAGGTCAACTAGTGTGTGGTAGCAACTTTACGGTCCCATTGAGTACAGTTTTGGAGAAAGGGACATCTGTTGCACCACAGGGCGGGAGGAGGGTGCTGAGCACGACACATTTCCTCTCTTTGGTAAGCATCTTTGTATGTTTTATACTTTTGGAATTTTGGTTTTTCATGTTGAGTATAAAATGACGTTTTTCATGTTTGAAATGTACTAACTTGATTTTTCCTCGCAGCAGGTCAACTAGTGTGTGGTTGCAACGTTACGGTCCCATTGAGTACAGTTTTGGAGAAAGGGACATCTGTTGCACCACAGGGCGGGAGGAGGGTGCTGAGCACGACACATTTCCTCTCTTTGGTAAGCATCTTTGTATGTTTCATACTTTTGGAATTTTGGTTTTTCATGTTGAGTATAAAATGACGTTTTTCATGTTTGAAATGTACTAACTTGATTTTTCCTCGCAGCAGGTCAACTAGTGTGTGGTAGCAACGTTACGGTCCCATTGAGTACAGTTTTGGAGAAAGGGACATCTGTTGCACCACAGGGCGGGAGGAGGGTGCTGAGCACGACACATTTCCTCTCTTTGGTAAGCATCTTTGTATGTTTTATACTTTTGGAATTTTGGTTTTTCATTTTGAGTATAAAATGACGTTTTTCATGTTTGAATTGTACTAACTTGATTTTTCCTCGCAGCAGGTCAACTAGTGTGTGGTAGCAACGTTACAGTCCCATTGAGTACAGTTTTGGAGAAAGGGACATCTGTTGCACCACAGGGCGGGAGGAGGGTGCTGAGCACGACACATTTCCTCTCTTTGGTAAGCATCTTTGTATGTTTTATACTTTTGGAATTTTGGTTTTTCATGTTGAGTATAAAATGACGTTTTTCATGTTTGAAATGTACTAACTTGATTTTTCCTCGCAGCAGGTCAACTATTGTGTGGTTGCAACGTTACGGTCCCATTGAGTACAGTTTTGGAGAAAGGGACATCTGTTGCACCACAGGGCGGAAGGAGGGTGCTGAGCACGACACATTTCCTCTCTTTGGTAAGCATCTTTGTATGTTTTATACTTTTGGAATTTTGGTTTTTCATGTTGAGTATAAAATGACGTTTTTCATGTTTGAAATGTACTAACTTGATTTTTCCTCGCAGCAGGTCAACTAGTGTGTGGTAGCAACTTTACGGTCCCATTGAGTACAGTTTTGGAGAAAGGGACATCTGTTGCACCACAGGGCGGGAGGAGGGTGCTGAGCACGACACATTTCCTCTCTTTGGTAAGCATCTTTGTATGTTATATACTTTTGGAATTTTGGTTTTTCATGTTGAGTATAAAATGACGTTTTTCATGTTTGAAATGTACTAACTTGATTTTTCCTCGCAGCAGGTCAACTAGTGTGTGGTTGCAACGTTACGGTCCCATTGAGTACAGTTTTGGAGAAAGGGACATCTGTTGCACCACAGGGCGGGAGGAGGGTGCTGAGCACGACACATTTCCTCTCTTTGGTAAGCATCTTTGTATGTTTCATACTTTTGGAATTTTGGTTTTTCATGTTGAGTATAAAATGACGTTTTTCATGTTTGAAATGTACTAACTTGATTTTTCCTCGCAGCAGGTCAACTAGTGTGTGGTAGCAACGTTACGGTCCCATTGAGTACAGTTTTGGAGAAAGGGACATCTGTTGCACCACAGGGCGGGAGGAGGGTGCTGAGCACGACACATTTCCTCTCTTTGGTAAGCATCTTTGTATGTTTTATACTTTTGGAATTTTGGTTTTTCATGTTGACTATAAAATGACGTTTTTCATGTTTGAATTGTACTAACTTGATTTTTCCTCGCAGCAGGTCAACTAGTGTGTGGTAGCAACGTTACGGTCCCATTGAGTACAGTTTTGGAGAAAGGGACATCTGTTGCACCACAGGGCGGGAGGAGGGTGCTGAGCACGACACATTTCCTCTCTTTGGTAAGCATCTTTGTATGTTTTATACTTTTGGAATTTTGGTTTTTCATGTTGAGTATAAAATGACGTTTTTCATGGTTGAAATGTACTAACTTGATTTTTCCTCGCAGCAGGTCAACTAGTGTGTGGTTGCAACGTTACGGTCCCATTGAGTACAGTTTTGGAGAAAGGGACATCTGTTGCACCACAGGGGCGGGAGGAGGGTGCTGAGCACGACACATTTCCTCTCTTTGGTAAGCATCTTTGTATGTTTTATACTTTTGGAATTTTGGTTTTTCATGTTGAGTATAAAATGACGTTTTTCATGTTTGAAATGTACTAACTTGATTTTTCCTCGCAGCAGGTCAACTAGTGTGTGGTAGCAACGTTACCGTC
Source organism: Schistocerca piceifrons (assembly GCF_021461385.2). Classification (NCBI taxonomy): domain Eukaryota; kingdom Metazoa; phylum Arthropoda; class Insecta; order Orthoptera; family Acrididae; genus Schistocerca; species Schistocerca piceifrons. The sequence continues at coordinate 10,765,177 of NC_060143.1, forward strand.
CCATTGAGTACAGTTTTGGAGAAAGGGACATCTGTTGCACCACAGGGCGGGAGGAGGGTGCTGAGCACGACACATTTCCTCTCTTTGGTAAGCATTTTTGTATGTTTTATACTTTTGGAATTTTGGTTTTTCATGTTGAGTACAAAATGACGTTTTTCATGTTTGAAATGTACTAACTTTGATTTTTCCTCGCAGCAGGTCAACTAGTGTGTGGTTACAACGTTACGGTCCCATTGAGTACAGTTTTGGAGAAAGGGACATCTGTTGCACCACAGGGCGGGAGGAGGGTGCTGAGCACGACACATTTCCTCTCTTTGGTAAGCATTTTTGTATGTTTTATACTTTTGGAATTTTGGTTTTTCATGTTGAGTATAAAATGACGTTTTTCACGTTAGAAATGTACTAACTTGATGTTTCCTCGCAGCAGGTCAACTTGTGTGTGGTTGCAACGTTACGGTCTAATTGAGTACAGTTTTGGAGAAAGGGACATCTGTTGCACCACAGGGCGGAGGAGGGTGCTGAGCACGACACATTTCCTCTCTTTGGTAAGCATTCTTTGTATGTTTTATACTTTTGGAATTTTGGTTTTTCATGTTGAGTATAAAATGACGTTTTTCATGTTTGAAATGTACTAACTTGATTTTTCCTCGCAGCAGGTCAACTAGTGTGTGGTTGCAACATTACGGTCCCATTCAGTACAGTTTTGGAGAGAGGGACATCTGTTGCACCACAGGGCGGGAGGAGGGTGCTGAGCACGACACATTTCCTCTCTTTGGTAAGCATTTTTGTATGTTTTATACTTTTGGAATTTTGGTTTTTCATGTTGAGTATAAAATGACGTTTTATCATGTTCGTAATGTACTAACTTGATTTTTCCTCGCAGCAGGTCAACTAGTGTGTGGTTGCAACGTTACGGTCCCATTGAGTACAGTTTTGGAGAAAAAGACATCTGTTGCACCACAGGGCCGGAGGAGGGTGCTGAGCACGACACATTTCCTCTCTTTGGTAAGCATTTTTGTATGTTTTATGCTTTTGGAATTTTGGTTTTTTCATGTTGAGTATAAAATGACGTTTTTCACGTTTGAAATGTACTAACTTGATGTTTCCTCGCAGCAGGTCAACTAGTGTGTGGTTGCAACGTTACGGTCCCATTGAGTACAGTTTTGGAGAACGGGACATCAGTTGCACCTCAGGGCGGGAGGAGGGTGCTGAGCACGACACATTTCCTCTCTTTGGTAAGCATTTTTGTATGTTTTATACTTTTGGAATTTTGGTTTTTCATGTTGAGTATAAAATGACGTTTTTCATGTTTGAAATGTACTAACTTGATTTTTCCTCGCAGCAGGTCAACTAGTGTGTGGTTGCAACGTTACGGTCCCATTGAGTACAGTTTTGGAGAAAGGGACATCTGTTGCACCACAGGGCGGGAGGAGGGTGCTGAGCACGACACATTTCCTCTCTTTGGTAAGAATTTTAGTATGTTTTATACTTTAGGAATTTTGGTTTTTCATGTTGAGTATAAAATGACGTTTTTCATGTTTGAAGTGTACTAACTTGATTTTTCCTCGCAGCAGGTTAACTTGTGTGTGGTTGCAACGTTACGGTCCCATTGAGTACAGTTTTGGAGAAAGGGACATCTGTTGCACCACAGGGCGGGAGGAGGGTGCTGAGCACGACACATATCCTCTCTTTGGTAAGCATTTTTGTATGTTTTATACTTTTGGAATTTTGGTTTTTCATGTTGAGTATAAAATGACGTTTTTCATGTTTGAAATGTACTAACTTGATTTTTCCTCGCAGCAGGTCAACTAGTGTGTGGTTGCAACGTTACGGTCCCATTGAGTACAGTTTTGGAGAAAGGGACATCTGTTGCACCACAGGGCGGGAGGAGGGTGCTGAGCACGACACATTTCCTCTCTTTGGTAAGCATTTTTGTATGTTTTATACTTTTGGAATTTTGGTTTTTCATGTTGAGTATAAAATGACGTTTTTCACGTTTGAAATGTACTAACTTGATGTTTCCTCGCAGCAGGTCAACTAGTGTGTGGTTGCAACGTTACGGTCCCATTCAGTACAGTTTTGGAGAGAGGGACATCTGTTGCACCACAGGGCGGGAGGAGGGTGCTGAGCACGACACATTTACTCTCTTTGGTAAGCATTTTTGTATTAGATTAGATTAGATTTACTTTCATTCTAATTGATCCGTAGTGAGGAGGTCCTCCAGGATGTGGAACATGTCAGAAAAACAACAATACATGACAAATATTTAAACTAAAACAAATAAGCTAATGTACCATTCCACAGGTCCCAAGTGGAATGATCGTCATTTTTTAATGAACACTAAGTGTCATTTTACAAATACTATTGCACTGAATTTAAAATAAAAAAGTTTTATATTTATTTATAAGGTAAGAAACATGTAATACAACTACTGTAATACTTATTTACAATGAACACATTACTGCACTGAAATGGTGCAGAAGTTAGATTATACTTACACACACACACACACACACACACACACACACACACACACACACACACAAATTTTCAGTGAACACATTACTGCACTGAAATTGTGCAGAAGTTATGTTGTACTTACATACAAATCAGTTGGTTTTCCTCAGAAATTCATCAATGGAGTAGAAGGAGTTGGCCACCAATAAATCCCTTAGGCTTCTCTTAAACTGAATTTCATTGGTTGTTAAGCTTTTTATGGCTGCTGGCAAGTTATTGAAAATGTGTGTTCCTGAATAATGCACACCTTTTTGTACAAGACTAAGTGACTTTAAATCCTTGTGAAGATTATTCTTATTTCTAGTATTGATTCCATGAATTGAGCTGTTGGTTTGAAAAAGTGATATATTTTTAATGACAAATTTCATTAAGGAATAAATATATTGGGAAGCTGTAGTTAGTATCCCTAGTTCCCTAAACAGGCTTCTGCAGGATGTTCTTGAGTTCACACCACATATAATTCTTACTGCACGTTTTTCTGCCCGGAAAACTTTAGCTTGGCTTGATGAATTACCACAGAAAATACTCCCATATGACATTATGGAATGAAAGTAAGCATAGTATGCCAGCTTTTTCATTTCTATATCCCCTATGTCTGACAAAATTCGCATTGCAAACAGAGATTTGTTAAGACGCTTCAGCAGTTCTGTGGTGTGCTCCTCCCAGTTGAATTTATTATCAAGCTGTAATCCCAAGAATTTAACACCGTCCACTTCTTCTATCTTCTTGTCATCATATGTTAGACATATACTCTTGGGACACCCCTTACAAGTTCTGAACTGCATGTAGTGTGTTTTTTCAAAGTTTAGTGACAAAGAATTGGCTAGGAACCAGTGATTAATGTCTACAAATATTTTATTGGCTGATCTTTCTAAGACTACACTTGATTTGCTATTTATTGCAATGTTTGTATCATCAGCAAACAAAACAAACTTGGCATCTGGTAATGTTACTGATGAAAGGTCATTGATATACACAAGAAAATTTTGGTTTTTCATGTTGAGTATAAAATGACGTTTATCATGTTTGAAATGTACTAACTTGATTTTTCCTCGCAGCAGGTCAACTAGTGTGTGGTTGCAACGTTACGGTCCCATTGAGTACAGTTTTGGAGAAAGGGACATCTGTTGCACCACAGGGCGGGAGGAGGGTGCTGAGCAAGACACATGTCCTCTCTTTGGTAAACATTTTTGTATGTTTTATACTTTTGGAATTTTGGTTTTTCATGTTGAGTATAAAATGACGTTTTTCACGTTTGAAATGTACTAACTTGATTTTTCCTCGCAGCAGGTCAACTAGTGTGTGGTTGCAACTTTACGGTCCAATTGAGTACAGTTTTGGAGAAAGGGACATCTGTTGCACCACAGGGCGGGAGGAGGGTGCTGAGCACGACACATTTCCTCTCTTTGGTAAGCATTTTTGTATGTTTTATACTTTTGGAATTTTGGTTTCTCATGTTGAGTATAAAATGACGTTTTTCATGTTTGAAATGTACTAACTTGATTTTTCCTCGCAGCAGGTCAACTAGTGTGTGGTTGTAACGTTACGGTCCCATTGAGTACAGTTTTGGAGAAAGGGACATCTGTTGCACCACAGGGCGGAAGGAGGGTGCTGAGCACGACACATTTCCTCTCTTTGGTAAGCATCTTTGTATGTTTTATACTTTTGGAATTTTGGTTTTTCATGTTGAGTATAAAATGACGTTTTTCATGTTTGAAATGTACTAACTTGATTTTTCCTCGCAGCAGGTCAACTAGTGTGTGGTAGCAACTTTACGGTCCCATTGAGTACAGTTTTGGAGAAAGGGACATCTGTTGCACCACAGGGCGGGAGGAGGGTGCTGAGCACGACACATTTCCTCTCTTTGGTAAGCATCTTTGTATGTTTTATACTTTTGGAATTTTGGTTTTTCATGTTGAGTATAAAATGACGTTTTTCATGTTTGAAATGTACTAACTTGATTTTTCCTCGCAGCAGGTCAACTAGTGTGTGGTTGCAACGTTACGGTCCCATTGAGTACAGTTTTGGAGAAAGGGACATCTGTTGCACCACAGGGCGGGAGGAGGGTGCTGAGCACGACACATTTCCTCTCTTTGGTAAGCATCTTTGTATGTTTCATACTTTTGGAATTTTGGTTTTTCATGTTGAGTATAAAATGACGTTTTTCATGTTTGAAATGTACTAACTTGATTTTTCCTCGCAGCAGGTCAACTAGTGTGTGGTAGCAACGTTACGGTCCCATTGAGTACAGTTTTGGAGAAAGGGACATCTGTTGCACCACAGGGCGGGAGGAGGGTGCTGAGCACGACACATTTCCTCTCTTTGGTAAGCATCTTTGTATGTTTTATACTTTTGGAATTTTGGTTTTTCATGTTGAGTATAAAATGACGTTTTTCATGTTTGAATTGTACTAACTTGATTTTTCCTCGCAGCAGGTCAACTAGTGTGTGGTAGCAACGTTACGGTCCCATTGAGTACAGTTTTGGAGAAAGGGACATCTGTTGCACCACAGGGCGGGAGGAGGGTGCTGAGCACGACACGTTTCCTCTCTTTGGTAAGCATCTTTGTATGTTTTATACTTTTGGAATTTTGGTTTTTCATGTTGAGTATAAAATGACGTTTTTCATGGTTGAAATGTACTAACTTGATTTTTCCTCGCAGCAGGTCAACTAGTGTGTGGTTGCAACGTTACGGTTCCATTGAGTACAGTTTTGGAGAAAGGGACATCTGTTGCACCACAGGGCGGGAGGAGGGTGCTGAGCACGACACATTTCCTCTCTTTGGTAAGCATCTTTGTATGTTTTATACTTTTGGAATTTTGGTTTTTCATGTTGAGTATAAAATGACGTTTTTCATGTTTGAATTGTACTAACTTGATTTTTCCTCGCAGCAGGTCAACTAGTGTGTGGTAGCAACGTTACGGTCCCATTGAGTACAGTTTTGGAGAAAGGGACATCTGTTGCACCACAGGGCGGGAGGAGGGTGCTGAGCACGACACGTTTCCTCTCTTTGGTAAGCATCTTTGTATGTTTTATACTTTTGGAATTTTGGTTTTTCATGTTGAGTATAAAATGACGTTTTTCATGGTTGAAATGTACTAACTTGATTTTTCCTCGCAGCAGGTCAACTAGTGTGTGGTTGCAACGTTACGGTTCCATTGAGTACAGTTTTGGAGAAAGGGACATCTGTTGCAGCACAGGGCGGAAGGAGGGTGCTGAGCACGACACATTTCCTCTCTTTGGTAAGCATCTTTGTATGTTTTATACTTTTGGAATTTTGGTTTTTCATGTTGAGTATAAAATGACGTTTTTCATGTTTGAAATGTACTAACTTGATTTTTCCTCGCAGCAGGTCAACTAGTGTGTGGTAGCAACGTTACGGTCCCATTGAGTACAGTTTTGGAGAAAGGGACATCTGTTGCACCACAGGGCGGGAGGAGGGTGCTGAGCACGACACATTTCCTCTCTTTGGTAAGCATCTTTGTATGTTTTATACTTTTGGAATTTTGGTTTTTCATGTTGAGTATAAAATGACGTTTTTCATGTTTGAAATGTACTAACTTGATTTTTCCTCGCAGCAGGTCAACTAGTGTGTGGTAGCAACGTTACGGTCCCATTGAGTACAGTTTTGGAGAAAGGGACATCTGTTGCACCACAGGGCGGGAGGAGGGTGCTGAGCACGACACATTTCCTCTCTTTGGTAAGCATTTTTGTATGTTTTATACTCTTGGAATTTTGGTTTTTCATGTTGAGTACAAAATGACGTTTTTCATGTTTGAAATGTACTAACTTGATTTTTCCTCGCAGCAGGTCAACTAGTGTGTGGTTACAACGTTACGGTCCCATTGAGTACAGTTTTGGAGAAAGGGACATCTGTTGCACCACAAGGCGGGAGGAGGGTGCTGAGCACGACACATTTCCTCTCTTTGGTAAGCATTTTTGTATGTTTTATACTTTTGGAATTTTGGTTTTTCATGTTGAGTATAAAATGACGTTTTTCACGTTAGAAATGTACTAACTTGATGTTTCCTCGCAGCAGGTCAACTTGTGTGTGGTTGCAACGTTACGGTCTAATTGAGTACAGTTTTGGAGAAAGGGACATCTGTTGCACCACAGGGCGGGAGGCGGGTGCTGAGCACGATACATTACCTCTCTTTGGTAAGCATTTTTGTATGTTTTATACTTTTGGAATTTTGGTTTTTCATGTTGAGTATAAAATGACGTTTTTCATGTTTGAAATGTACTAACTTGATTTTTCCTCGCAGCGGGTCAACTAGTGTGTGGTTGCAACATTACGGTCCCATTCAGTACAGTTTTGGAGAGAGGGACATCTGTTGCACCACAGGGCGGGAGGAGGGTGCTGAGCACGACACATTTCCTCTCTTTGGTAAGCATTTTTGTATGTTTTATACTTTTGGAATTTTGGTTTTTCATGTTGAGTATAAAATGACGTTTTATCATGTTCGTAATGTACTAACTTGATTTTTCCTCGCAGCAGGTCAACTAGTGTGTGGTTGCAACGTTACGGTCCCATTGAGTACAGTTTTGGAGAAAAAGACATCTGTTGCACCACAGGGCCGGAGGAGGGTGCTGAGCACGACACATTTCCTCTCTTTGGTAAGCATTTTTGTATGTTTTATGCTTTTGGAATTTTGGTTTTTCATGTTGAGTATAAAATGACGTTTTTCACGTTTGAAATGTACTAACTTGATGTTTCCTCGCAGCAGGTCAACTAGTGTGTGGTTGCAACGTTACGGTCCCATTGAGTACAGTTTTGGAGAACGGGACATCTGTTGCACCTCAGGGCGGGAGGAGGGTGCTGAGCACGACACATTTCCTCTCTTTGGTAAGCATTTTTGTATGTTTTATACTTTTGGAATTTTGGTTTTTCATGTTGAGTATAAAATGACGTTTTTCATGTTTGAAATGTACTAACTTGATTTTTCCTCGCAGCAGGTCAACTAATGTGTGGTTGCAACGTTACGGTCCCATTGAGTACAGTTTTTGAGAAAGGGACATCTGTTGCATCACAGGGCGGAAGGAGGGTGCTGAGCACGACACATTTACTCTCTTTGGTAAGCATCTTTGTATGTTTTATGCTTTTGGAATTTTGGTTTTTCATGTTGAGTATAAAATGACGTTTTTCATGTTTGAAATGTACTAACTTGATTTCTCCTCGCAGCAGGTGAACTAGTGTGTGGTTGCAACTTTACGGTCCCATTGAGTACAGTTTTGGAGAAAGGGACATCTGTTGCACCACAGGGCGGGAGGAGGGTGCTGAGCACGACACATTTCCTCTCTTTGGTAAGCATTTTTGTATGTTTTATACTTTTGGAATTTTGGTTTTTCATGTTGAGTATAAAATGTCGTTTTTCATGTTTGAAATGTACTAACTTGATTTTTCCTCGCAGCAGGTCAACTAGTGTGTGGTTGCAACATTACGGTCCCATTCAGTACAGTTTTGGAGAAAGGGACATCTGTTGCACCACAGGGCGGAAGGAGGGTGCTGAGCACGACACATTTACTCTCTTTGGTAAGCATTTTTGTATGTTTTATACTTTTGGAATTTTGGTTTTTCATGTTGAGTATAAAATGACGTTTTTCATGTTTGAAATGTACTAACTTGATTTTTCCTCGCAGCAGGTCAACTAGTGTGTGGTTGCAACGTTACGGTCCCATTGAGTACAGTTTTGGAGAAAGGGACATCTGTTGCACCACAGGGCGGAAGGAGGGTGCTGAGCACGACACATTTACTCTCTTTGGTAAGCATTTTGTATGTTTTATACTTTTGGAATTTTGTTTTTCATGTTGAGTATAAAATGATGTTTTTCATGTTTGAAATGTACTAACTTGATTTTTCCTCGCAGCTGGTCAACTAGTGTGTGGTTGCAACGTTACGGTCCCATTGAGTACAGTTTTGGAGAAAGGGACATCTGTTGCACCACAGGGCGGAAGGAGGGTGCTGAGCACGACACATTTCCTCTCTTTGGTAAGCATCTTTGTATGTTTTATACTTTTGGAATTTTGGTTTTTCATGTTGGGTATAAAATGACGTTTTTCATGTTTGAATTGTACTAACTTGATTTTTCCTCACAGCAGGTCAACTAGTGTGTGGTTGCAACGTTACGGTCCCATTGAGTACAGTTTTGGAGAAAGGGACATCTGTTGCACCACAGGGCGTGAGGAGGGTGCTGAGCACGACACATTTCCTCTCTTTGGTAAGAATTTTAGTATGTTTTATACTTTAGGAATTTTGGTTTTTCATGTTGAGTATAAAATGACGTTTTTCATGTTTGAAGTGTACTAACTTGATTTTTCCTCGCAGCAGGTTAACTTGTGTGTGGTTGCAACGTTACGGTCCCATTGAGTACAGTTTTGGAGAAAGGGACATCTGTTGCACCACAGGGCGGGAGGAGGGTGCTGAGCACGACACATTTCCTCTCTTTGGTAAGCATCTTTGTATGTTTCATACTTTTGGAATTTTGGTTTTTCATGTTGAGTATAAAATGACGTTTTTCATGTTTGAAATGTACTAACTTGATTTTTCCTCGCAGCAGGTCAACTAGTGTGTGGTAGCAACGTTACGGTCCCATTGAGTACAGTTTTGGAGAAAGGGACATCTGTTGCACCACAGGGCGGGAGGAGGGTGCTGAGCACGACACATTTCCTCTCTTTGGTAAGCATCTTTGTATGTTTTATACTTTTGGAATTTTGGTTTTTCATGTTGAGTATAAAATGACGTTTTATCATGTTCGTAATGTACTAACTTGATTTTTCCTCGCAGCAGGTCAACTAGTGTGTGGTAGCAACGTTACGGTCCCATTGAGTACAGTTTTGGAGAAAGGGACATCTGTTGCACCACAGGGCGGGAGGAGGGTGCTGAGCACGACACATTTCCTCTCTTTGGTAAGCATCTTTGTATGTTTTATACTTTTGGAATTTTGGTTTTTCATGTTGAGTATAAAATGACGTTTTTCATGTTTGAAATGTACTAACTTGATTTTTCCTCGCAGCAGGTCAACAAGTGTGTGGTTGCAACGTTACGGTCCCATTGAGTACAGTTTTGGAGAAAGGGACATCTGTTGCACCACAGGGCGGAAGGAGGGTGCTGAGCACGACACATTTCCTCTCTTTGGTAAGCATCTTTGTATGTTTCATACTTTTGGAATTTTGGTTTTTCATGTTGAGTATAAAATGACGTTTTTCATGTTTGAAATGTACTAACTTGATTTTTCCTCGCAGCAGGTCAACTAGTGTGTGGTAGCAACGTTACGGTCCCATTGATTACAGTTTTGGAGAAAGGGACATCTGTTGCACCACAGGGCGGGAGGAGGGTGCTGAGCACGACACATTTCCTCTCTTTGGTAAGCATCTTTGTATGTTTTATACTTTTGGAATTTTGGTTTTTCATGTTGAGTATAAAATGACGTTTTTCATGTTTGAAATGTACTAACTTGATTTTTCCTCACAGCAGGTCAACTAGTGTGTGGTAGCAACGTTACGGTCCCATTGAGTACAGTTTTGGAGAAAGGGACATCTGTTGCACCACAGGGCGGGAGGAGGGTGCTGAGCACGACACATTTCCTCTCTGTGGTAAGCATTTTTGTATGTTTTATACTTTTGGAATTTTGGTTTTTCATGTTGAGTACAAAATGACGTTTTTCATGTTTGAAATGTACTAACTTGATTTTTCCTCGCAGCAGGTCAACTAGTGTGTGGTTACAACGTTACGGTCCCATTGAGTACAGTTTTGGAGAAAGGGACATCTGTTGCACCACAGGGCGGGAGGAGGGTGCTGAGCACGACACATTTCCTCTCTTTGGTAAGCATTTTTGTATGTTTTATACTTTTGGAATTTTGGTTTTTCATGTTGAGTATAAAATGACGTTTTTCACGTTAGAAATGTACTAACTTGATGTTTCCTCGCAGCAGGTCAACTTGTGTGTGGTTGCAACGTTACGGTCCCATTGAGTACAGTTTTGGAGAAAGGGACATCTGTTGCACCACAGGGCGGGAGGCGGGTGCTGAGCACGATACATTACCTAGCTTTGGTAAGCATTTTTGTATGTTTTATACTTTTGGAATTTTGGTTTTTCATGTTGAGTATAAAATGACGTTTTTCATGTTTGAAATGTACTAACTTGATTTTTCCTCGCAGCGGGTCAACTAGTGTGTGGTTGCAACATTACGGTCCCATTCAGTACAGTTTTGGAGAGAGGGACATCTGTTGCACCACAGGGCGGGAGGAGGGTGCTGAGCACGACACATTTCCTCTCTTTGGTAAGCATTTTTGTATGTTTTATACTTTTGGAATTTTGGTTTTTCATGTTGAGTATAAAATGACGTTTTTCATGTTTGAAATGTACTAACTTGATTTTTCCTCGCAGCAGGTCAACTAGTGTGTGGTTGCAACGTTACGGTCCCATTGAGTACAGTTTTGGAGAAAAAGACATCTGTTGCACCACAGGGCCGGAGGAGGGTGCTGAGCACGACACATATCCTCTCTTTGGTAAGCATTTTTGTATGTTTTATGCTTTTGGAATTTTGGTTTTTCATGTTGAGTATAAAATGACGTTTTTCACGTTTGAAATGTACTAACTTGATGTTTCCTCGCAGCAGGTCAACTAGTGTGTGGTTGCAACGTTACGGTCCCATTGAGTACAGTTTTGGAGAAAGGGACATCTGTTGCACCTCAGGGCGGGAGGAGGGTACTGAGCACGACACATTTCCTCTCTTTGGTAAGCAATTTTGTATGTTTTATACTTTTGGAATTTTGGTTTTTCATGTTGAGTATAAAATGACGTTTTTCATGTTTGAAATGTACTAACTTGATTTTTCCTCGCAGCAGGTCAACTAATGTGTGGTTGCAACGTTACGGTCCCATTGAGTACAGTTTTTGAGAAAGGGACATCTGTTGCATCACAGGGCGGAAAGAGGGTGCTGAGCACGACACATTTACTCTCTTTGGTAAGCATCTTTGTATGTTTTATGCTTTTGGAATTTTGGTTTTTCATGTTGAGTATAAAATGACGTTTTTCATGTTTGAATTGTACTAACTTGATTTTTCCTCACAGCAGGTCAACTAGTGTGTGGTTGCAACGTTACGGTCCCATTGAGTACAGTTTTGGAGAAAGGGACTTCTGTTGCACCACAGGGCGTGAGGAGGGTGCTGAGCACGACACATTTCCTCTCTTTGGTAAGAATTTTAGTATGTTTTATACTTTAGGAATTTTGGTTTTTCATGTTGAGTATAAAATGACGTTTTTCATGTTTGAAGTGTACTAACTTGATTTTTCCTCGCAGCAGGTTAACTTGTGTGTGGTTGCAACGTTACGGTCCCATTGAGTACAGTTTTGGAGAAAGGGACATCTGTTGCACCACAGGGCGGGAGGAGGGTGCTGAGCACGACACATTTCCTCTCTTTGGTAAGCATCTTTGTATGTTTCATACTTTTGGAATTTTGGTTTTTCATGTTGAGTATAAAATGACGTTTTCATGTTTGAAATGTACTAACTTGATTTTTCCTCGCAGCAGGTCAACTAGTGTGTGGTAGCAACGTTACGGTCCCATTGAGTACAGTTTTCGAGAAAGGGACATCTGTTGCACCACAGGGCGGGAGGAGGGTGCTGAGCACGACACATTTCCTCTCTTTGGTAAGCATCTTTGTATGTTTTATACTTTAGGAATTTTGGTTTTTCATGTTGAGTATAAAATGACGTTTTTCATGTTTGAAATGTACTAACTTGATTTTTCCTCGCAGCAGGTCAACAAGTGTGTGGTTGCAACGTTACGGTCCCATTGAGTACAGTTTTGGAGAAAGGGACATCTGTTGCACCACAGGGCGGAAGGAGGGTGCTGAGCACGACACATTTCCTCTCTTTGGTAAGCATCTTTGTATGTTTTATACTTTTGGAATTTTGGTTTTTCATGTTGAGTATAAAATGACGTTTTTCATGTTTGAAATGTACTAACTTGATTTTTCCTCGCAGCAGGTCAACTAGTGTGTGGTAGCAACGTTACGGTCCCATTGATTACAGTTTTGGAGAAAGGGACATCTGTTGCACCACAGGGCGGGAGGAGGGTGCTGAGCACGACACATTTCCTCTCTTTGGTAAGCATCTTTGTATGTTTTATACTTTTGGAATTTTGGTTTTTCATGTTGAGTATAAAATGACGTTTTTCACGTTAGAAATGTACTAACTTGATGTTTCCTCGCAGCAGGTCAACTTGTGTGTGGTTGCAACGTTACGGTCCCATTGAGTACAGTTTTGGAGAAAGGGACATCTGTTGCACCACAGGGCGGGAGGCGGGTGCTGAGCACGATACATTACCTAGCTTTGGTAAGCATTTTTGTATGTTTTATACTTTTGGAATTTTGGTTTTTCATGTTGAGTATAAAATGACGTTTTTCATGTTTGAAATGTACTAACTTGATTTTTCCTCGCAGCGGGTCAACTAGTGTGTGGTTGCAACATTACGGTCCCATTCAGTACAGTTTTGGAGAGAGGGACATCTGTTGCACCACAGGGCGGGAGGAGGGTGCTGAGCACGACACATTTCCTCTCTTTGGTAAGCATTTTTGTATGTTTTATACTTTTGGAATTTTGGTTTTTCATGTTGAGTATAAAATGACGTTTTTCATGTTCGTAATGTACTAACTTGATTTTTCCTCGCAGCAGGTCAACTAGTGTGTGGTTGCAACGTTACGGTCCCATTGAGTACAGTTTTGGAGAAAAAGACATCTGTAGCACCTCAGGGCCGGAGGAGGGTGCTGAGCACGACACATATCCTCTCTTTGGTAAGCATTTTTGTATGTTTTATGCTTTTGGAATTTTGGTTTTTCATGTTGAGTATAAAATGACGTTTTTCACGTTTGAAATGTACTAACTTGATGTTTCCTCGCAGCAGGTCAACTAGTGTGTGGTTGCAACGTTACGGTCCCATTGAGTACAGTTTTGGAGAAAGGGACATCTGTTGCACCTCAGGGCGGGAGGAGGGTACTGAGCACGACACATTTCCTCTCTTTGGTAAGCAATTTTGTATGTTTTATACTTTTGGAATTTTGGTTTTTCATGTTGAGTATAAAATGACGTTTTTCATGTTTGAAATGTACTAACTTGATTTTTCCTCGCAGCAGGTCAACTAATGTGTGGTTGCAACGTTACGGTCCCATTGAGTACAGTTTTTGAGAAAGGGACATCTGTTGCATCACAGGGCGGAAGGAGGGTGCTGAGCACGACACATTTACTCTCTTTGGTAAGCATCTTTGTATGTTTTATGCTTTTGGAATTTTGGTTTTTCATGTTGAGTATAAAATGACGTTTTTCATGTTTGAAATGTACTAACTTGATTTCTCCTCGCAGCAGGTGAACTAGTGTGTGGTTGCAACTTTACGGTCCCATTGAGTACAGTTTTGGAGAAAGGGACATCTGTTGCACCACAGGGCGGGAGGAGGGTGCTGAGCACGACACATTTCCTCTCTTTGGTAAGCATTTTTGTATGTTTTATACTTTTGGAACTTTGGTTTTTCATGTTGAGTATAAAATGACGTTTTTCATGTTTGAAATGTACTAACTTGATTTTTCCTCGCAGCAGGTCAACTAGTGTGTGGTTGCAACATTACGGTCCCATTGAGTACAGTTTTGGAGAAAGGGACATCTGTTGCACCACAGGGCGGAAGGAGGGTGCTGAGCACGACACATTTACTCTCTTTGGTAAGCATTTTTGTATGTTTTATACTTTTGGAATTTTGGTTTTTCATGTTGAGTATAAAATGACGTTTTTCATGTTTGAAATGTACTAACTTGATTTTTCCTCGCAGCAGGTCAACTAGTGTGTGGTTGCAACGTTACGGTCCCATTGAGTACAGTTTTGGAGAAAGGGACATCTGTTGCACCACAGGGCGGAAGGAGGGTGCTGAGCACGACACATTTACTCTCTTTGGTAAGCATTTTGTATGTTTTATACTTTTGGAATTTTGTTTTTCATGTTGAGTATAAAATGATGTTTTTCATGTTTGAAATGTACTAACTTGATTTTTCCTCGCAGCTGGTCAACTAGTGTGTGGTTGCAACGTTACGGTCCCATTGAGTACAGTTTTGGAGAAAGGGACATCTGTTGCACCACAGGGCGGGAGGAGGGTGCTGAGCACGACACATTTCCTCTCTTTGGTAAGCATCATTGTATGTTTTATACTTTTGGAATTTTGGTTTTTCATGTTGAGTATAAAATGTCGTTTTTCATGTTTGAATTGTACTAACTTGATTTTTCCTCGCAGCAGGTCAACTAGTGTGTGGTAGCAACGTTACGGTCCCATTGAGTACAGTTTTGGAGAAAGTTACATCTGTTGCACCACAGGGCGGGAGGAGGGTGCTGAGCACGACACATTTCCTCTCTTTGGTAAGCATCTTTGTATGTTTTATACTTTTGGAATTTTGGTTTTTCATGTTGAGTATAAAATGACGTTTTTCATGGTTGAAATGTACTAACTTGATTTTTCCTCACTGCAGGTCAACTAGTGTGTTGTTGCAACGTTACGGTCCCATTGAGTACAGTTTTGGAGAAAGGGACATCTGTTGCACCACAGGGCGGAAGGAGGGTGCTGAGCACGACACATTTCCTCTCTTTGGTAAGCATCTTTGTATGTTTTATACTTTTGGAATTTTGGTTTTTCATGTTGAGTATAAAATGACGTTTTTCATGTTTGAAATGTACTAACTTGATTTTTCCTCGCAGCAGGTCAACTAGTGTGTGGTAGCAACGTTACGGTCCCATTGAGTACAGTTTTGGAGAAAGGGACATCTGTTGCACCACAGGGCGGGAGGAGGGTGCTGAGCACGACACATTTCCTCTCTTTGGTAAGCATCTTTGTATGTTTTATACTTTTGGAATTTTGGTTTTTCATGTTGAGTATAAAATGACGTTTTTCATGTTTGAAATGTACTAACTTGATTTTTCCTCGCAGCAGGTCAACTAGTGTGTGGTAGCAACGTTACGGTCCCATTGAGTACAGTTTTGGAGAAAGGGACATCTGTTGCACCACAGGGCGGGAGGAGGGTGCTGAGCACGACACATTTCCTCTCTTTGGTAAGCATTTTTGTATGTTTTATACTTTTGGAATTTTGGTTTTTCATGTTGAGTACAAAATGACGTTTTTCATGTTTGAAATGTACTAACTTGATTTTTCCTCGCAGCAGGTCAACTAGTGTGTGGTTACAACGTTACGGTCCCATTGAGTACAGTTTTGGAGAAAGAGACATCTGTTGCACCACAGGGCGGGAGGAGGGTGCTGAGCACGACACATTTCCTCTCTTTGGTAAGCATTTTTGTATGTTTTATACTTTTGGAATTTTGGTTTTTCATGTTGAGTATAAAATGACGTTTTTCACGTTAGAAATGTACTAACTTGATGTTTCCTCGCAGCAGGTCAACTTGTGTGTGGTTGCAACGTTACGGTCTAATTGAGTACAGTTTTGGAGAAAGGGACATCTGTTGCACCACAGGGCTGGAGGCGGGTGCTGAGCACGATACATTACCTCTCTTTGGTAAGCATTTTTGTATGTTTTATACTTTTGGAATTTTGGTTTTTCATGTTGAGTATAAAATGACGTTTTTCATGTTTGAAATGTACTAACTTGATTTTTCCTCGCAGCGGGTCAACTAGTGTGTGGTTGCAACATTACGGTCCCATTCAGTACAGTTTTGGAGAGAGGGACATCTGTTGCACCACAGGGCGGGAGGAGGGTGCTGAGCACGACACATTTCCTCTCTTTGGTAAGCATTTTTGTATGTTTTATACTTTTGGAATTTTGGTTTTTCATGTTGAGTATAAAATGACGTTTTATCATGTTCGTAATGTACTAACTTGATTTTTCCTCGCAGCAGGTCAACTAGTGTGTGGTTGCAACGTTACGGTCCCATTGAGTACAGTTTTGGAGAAAAAGACATCTGTTGCACCACAGGGCCGGAGGAGGGTGCTGAGCACGACACATTTCCTCTCTTTGGTAAGCATTTTTGTACGTTTTATGCTTTTGGAATTTCGGTTTTTCATGTTGAGTATAAAATGACGTTTTTCACGTTTGAAATGTACTAACTTGATGTTTCCTCGCAGCAGGTCAACTAGTGTGTGGTTGCAACGTTACGGTCCCATTGAGTACAGTTTTGGAGAACGGGACATCTGTTGCACCTCAGGGCGGGAGGAGGGTGCTGAGCACGACACATTTCCTCTCTTTGGTAAGCATTTTTGTATGTTTTATACTTTTGGAATTTTGGTTTTTCATGTTGAGTATAAAATGACGTTTTTCATGTTTGAAATGTACTAACTTGATTTTTCCTCGCAGCAGGTCAACTAGTGTGTGGTTGCAACATTACGGTCCCATTGAGTACAGTTTTGGAGAAAGGGACATCTGTTGCACCACAGGGCGGAAGGAGGGTGCTGAGCACGACACATTTACTCTCTTTGGTAAGCATTTTTGTATGTTTTATACTTTTGGAATTTTGGTTTTTCATGTTGAGTATAAAATGACGTTTTTCATGTTTGAAATGTACTAACTTGATTTTTCCTCGCAGCAGGTCAACTAGTGTGTGGTTGCAACGTTACGGTCCCATTGAGTACAGTTTTGGAGAAAGGGACATCTGTTGCACCACAGGGCGGAAGGAGGGTGCTGAGCACGACACATTTACTCTCTTTGGTAAGCATTTTGTATGTTTTATACTTTTGGAATTTTGTTTTTCATGTTGAGTATAAAAAGATGTTTTTCATGTTTGAAATGTACTAACTTGATTTTTCCTCGCAGCTGGTCAACTAGTGTGTGGTTGCAACGTTACGGTCCCATTGAGTACAGTTTTGGAGAAAGGGACATCTGTTGCACCACAGGGCGGAAGGAGGGTGCTGAGCACGACACATTTCCTCTCTTTGGTAAGCATCTTTGTATGTTTTATACTTTTGGAATTTTGGTTTTTCATGTTGGGTATAAAATGACGTTTTTCATGTTTGAATTGTACTAACTTGATTTTTCCTCACAGCAGGTCAACTAGTGTGTGGTTGCAACGTTACGGTCCCATTGAGTACAGTTTTGGAGAAAGGGACATCTGTTGCACCACAGGGCGGGAGGAGGGTGCTGAGCACGACACATTTCCTCTCTTTGGTAAGAATTTTAGTATGTTTTATACTTTAGGAATTTTGGTTTTTCATGTTGAGTATAAAATGACGTTTTTCATGTTTGAAGTGTACTAACTTGATTTTTCCTCGCAGCAGGTTAACTTGTGTGTGGTTGCAACGTTACGGTCCCATTGAGTACAGTTTTGGAGAAAGGGACATCTGTTGCACCACAGGGCGGGAGGAGGGTGCTGAGCACGACACATTTCCTCTCTTTGGTAAGCATCTTTGTATGTTTTATACTTTTGGAATTTTGGTTTTTCATGTTGAGTATAAAATGACGTTTTTCATGTTTGAAATGTACTAACTTGATTTTTCCTCGCAGCAGGTCAACTAGTGTGTGGTAGCAACGTTACGGTCCCATTGAGTACAGTTTTGGAGAAAGGGACATCTGTTGCACCACAGGGCGGGAGGAGGGTGCTGAGCACGACACATTTCCTCTCTTTGGTAAGCATCTTTGTATGTTTTATACTTTTGGAATTTTGGTTTTTCATGTTGAGTATAAAATGACGTTTTTCATGTTTGAAATGTACTAACTTGATTTTTCCTCGCAGCAGGTCAACTAGTGTGTGGTAGCAACGTTACGGTCCCATTGAGTACAGTTTTGGAGAAAGGGACATCTGTTGCACCACAGGGCGGGAGGAGGGTGCTGAGCACGACACATTTCCTCTCTTTGGTAAGCATCTTTGTATGTTTTATACTTTTGGAATTTTGGTTTTTCATGTTGAGTATAAAATGACGTTTTTCATGTTTGAAATGTACTAACTTGATTTTTCCTCGCAGCAGGTCAACAAGTGTGTGGTTGCAACGTTACGGTCCCATTGAGTACAGTTTTGGAGAAAGGGACATCTGTTGCACCACAGGGCGGAAGGAGGGTGCTGAGCACGACACATTTCCTCTCTTTGGTAAGCATCTTTGTATGTTTTATACTTTTGGAATTTTGGTTTTTCATGTTGAGTATAAAATGACGTTTTTCATGTTTGAAATGTACTAACTTGATTTTTCCTCGCCGCAGGTCAACTAGTGTGTGGTAGCAACGTTACGGTCCCATTGATTACAGTTTTGGAGAAAGGGACATCTGTTGCACCACAGGGCGGGAGGAGGGTGCTGAGCACGACACATTTCCTCTCATTGGTAAGCATCTTTGTATGTTTTATACTTTTGGAATTTTGGTTTTTCATGTTGAGTATAAAATGACGTTTTTCATGTTTGAAATGTACTAACTTGATTTTTCCTCGCAGCAGGTCAACTAGTGTGTGGTAGCAACGTTACGGTCCCATTGAGTACAGTTTTGGAGAAAGGGACATCTGTTGCACCACAGGGCGGGAGGAGGGTGCTGAGCACGACACATTTCCTCTCTTTGGTAAGCATTTTTGTATGTTTTATACTTTTGGAATTTTGGTTTTTCATGTTGAGTACAAAATGACGTTTTTCATGTTTGAAATGTACTAACTTGATTTTTCCTCGTAGCAGGTCAACTAGTGTGTGGTTACAACGTTACGGTCCCATTGAGTACAGTTTTGGAGAAAGGGACATCTGTTGCACCACAGGGCGGGAGGAGGGTGCTGAGCACGACACATTTCCTCTCTTTGGTAAGCATTTTTGTATGTTTTATACTTTTGGAATTTTGGTTTTTCATGTTGAGTATAAAATGACGTTTTTCACGTTAGAAATGTACTAACTTGATGTTTCCTCGCAGCAGGTCAACTTGTGTGTGGTTGCAACGTTACGGTCCCATTGAGTACAGTTTTGGAGAAAGGGACATCTGTTGCACCACAGGGCGGGAGGCGGGTGCTGAGCACGATACATTACCTAGCTTTGGTAAGCATTTTTGTATGTTTTATACTTTTGGAATTTTGGTTTTTCATGTTGAGTATAAAATGACGTTTTTCATGTTTGAAATGTACTAACTTGATTTTTCCTCGCAGCGGGTCAACTAGTGTGTGGTTGCAACATTACGGTCCCATTCATTACAGTTTTGGAGAGAGGGACATCTGTTGCACCACAGGGCGGGAGGAGGGTGCTGAGCACGACACATTTCCTCTCTTTGGTAAGCATTTTTGTATGTTTTATACTTTTGGAATTTTGGTTTTTCATGTTGAGTATAAAATGACGTTTTTCATGTTCGTAATGTACTAACTTGATTTTTCCTCGCAGCAGGTCAACTAGTGTGTGGTTGCAACGTTACGGTCCCATTGAGTACAGTTTTGGAGAAAAAGACATCTGTTGCACCACAGGGCCGGAGGAGGGTGCTGAGCACGACACATATCCTCTCTTTGGTAAGCATTTTTGTATGTTTTATGCTTTTGGAATTTTGGTTTTTCATGTTGAGTATAAAATGACGTTTTTCACGTTTGAAATGTACTAACTTGATGTTTCCTCGCAGCAGGTCAACAAGTGTGTGGTTGCAACGTTACGGTCCCATTGAGTACAGTTTTGGAGAAAGGGACATCTGTTGCACCTCAGGGCGGGAGGAGGGTACTGAGCACGACACATTTCCTCTCTTTGGTAAGCAATTTTGTATGTTTTATACTTTTGGAATTTTGGTTTTTCATGTTGAGTATAAAATGACGTTTTTCATGTTTGAAATGTACTAACTTGATTTTTCCTCGCAGCAGGTCAACTAATGTGTGGTTGCAACGTTACGGTCCCATTGAGTACAGTTTTTGAGAAAGGGACATCTGTTGCATCACAGGGCGGAAGGAGGGTGCTGAGCACGACACATTTACTCTCTTTGGTAAGCATCTTTGTATGTTTTATGCTTTTGGAATTTTGGTTTTTCATGTTGAGTATAGAATGACGTTTTTCATGTTTGAAATGTACTAACTTGATTTCTCCTCGCAGCAGGTGAACTAGTGTGTGGTTGCAACTTTACGGTCCCATTGAGTACAGTTTTGGAGAAAGGGACATCTGTTGCACCACAGGGCGGGAGGAGGGTGCTGAGCACGACACATTTCCTCTCTTTGGTAAGCATTTTTGTATGTTTTATACTTTTGGAATTTTGGTTTTTCATGTTGAGTATAAAATGACGTTTTTCATGTTTGAAATGTACTAACTTGATTTTTCCTCGCAGCAGGTCAACTAGTGTGTGGTTGCAACATTACGGTCCCATTGAGTACAGTTTTGGAGAAAGGGACATCTGTTGCACCACAGGGCGGAAGGAGGGTGCTGAGCACGACACATTTACTCTCTTTGGTAAGCATTTTTGTATGTTTTATACTTTTGGAATTTTGGTTTTTCATGTTGAGTATAAAATGACGTTTTTCATGTTTGAAATGTACTAACTTGATTTTTCCTCGCAGCAGGTCAACTAGTGTGTGGTTGCAACGTTACGGTCCCATTGAGTACAGTTTTGGAGAAAGGGACATCTGTTGCACCACAGGGCGGAAGGAGGGTGCTGAGCACGATACATTTCCTCTCTTTGGTAAGCATCTTTGTATGTTTTATACTTTTGGAATTTTGGTTTTTCGTGTTGGGTATAAAATGACGTTTTTCATGTTTGAAATGTACTAACTTGATTTTTCCTCACAGCAGGTCAACTAGTGTGTGGTTGCAACGTTACGGTCCCATTGAGTACAATTTTGGAGAAAGGGATATCTGTTGCACCACAGGGCGGGAGGAGGGTGCTGAGCACGACACATTTCCTCTCTTTGGTAAGAATTTTAGTATATTTTATACTTTAGGAATTTTGGTTTTTCATGTTGAGTATAAAATGACGTTTTTCATGTTTGAAGTGTACTAACTTGATTTTTCCTCGCAGCAGGTTAACTTGTGTGTGGTTGCAACGTTACGGTCCCATTGAGTACAGTTTTGGAGAAAGGGACATCTGTTGCACCTCAGGGCGGGAGGAGGGTGCTGAGCACGACACATTTCCTCTCTTTGGTAAGCATTTTTGTATGTTTTATACTTTAGGAATTATGGATTTTCATGTTGAGTATAAAATCACGTTTTTCATGTTTGTAATGTACTAACTTGATTTTTCCTCGCAGCAGGTCAACTGGTGTCTGGTTGCAACATTACGGTCCCATTCAGTGCAGTTTTGGAGAAAGGGACATCTGTTGCACCACAGGGCGGGAGGAGGGTGCTGAGCACGACACATTTCCTCTCTTTGGTAAGCATCTTTGTATGTTTCATACTTTTGGAATTTTGGTTTTTCATGTTGAGTATAAAATGACGTTTTTCATGTTTGAAATGTACTAACTTGATTTTTCCTCGCAGCAGGTCAACTAGTGTGTGGTAGCAACGTTACGGTCCCATTGAGTACAGTTTTGGAGAAAGGGACATCTGTTGCACCACAGGGCGGGAGGAGGGTGCTGAGCACGACACATTTCCTCTCTTTGGTAAGCATCTTTGTATGTTTTATACTTTTGGAATTTTGGTTTTTCATGTTGAGTATAAAATGACGTTTTTCATGTTTGAAATGTACTAACTTGATTTTTCCTCGCAGCAGGTCAATTAGTGTGTGGTAGCAACGTTACGGTCCCATTGAGTACAGTTTTGGAGAAAGGGACATCTGTTGCACCACAGGGCGGGAGGAGGGTGCTGAGCACGACACATTTCCTCTCTTTGGTAAGCATCTTTGTATGTTTTATACTTTTGGAATTTTGGTTTTTCATGTTGAGTATAAAATGACGTTTTTCATGTTTGAAATGTACTAACTTGATTTTTCCTCGCAGCGGGTCAACTAGTGTGTGGTTGCAACATTACGGTCCCATTCAGTACAGTTTTGGAGAGAGGGACATCTGTTGCACCACAGGGCGGGAGGAGGGTGCTGAGCACGACACATTTCCTCTCTTTGGTAAGCATTTTTGTATGTTTTATACTTTTGGAATTTTGGTTTTTCATGTTGAGTATAAAATGACGTTTTTCATGTTCGTAATGTACTAACTTGATTTTTCCTCGCAGCAGGTCAACTAGTGTGTGGTTGCAACGTTACGGTCCCATTGAGTACAGTTTTGGAGAAAAAGACATCTGTTGCACCACAGGGCCGGAGGAGGGTGCTGAGCACGACACATATCCTCTCTTTGGTAAGCATTTTTGTATGTTTTATGCTTTTGGAATTTTGGTTTTTCATGTTGAGTATAAAATGACGTTTTCCACGTTTGAAATGTACTAACTTGATGTTTCCTCGCAGCAGGTCAACTAGTGTGTGGTTGCAACGTTACGGTCCCATTGAGTACAGTTTTGGAGAAAGGGACATCTGTTGCACCTCAGGGCGGGAGGAGGGTACTGAGCACGACACATTTCCTCTCTTTGGTAAGCAATTTTGTATGTTTTATACTTTTGGAATTTTGGTTTTTCATGTTGAGTATAAAATGACGTTTTTCATGTTTGAAATGTACTAACTTGATTTTTCCTCGCAGCAGGTCAACTAATGTGTGGTTGCAACGTTACGGTCCCATTGAGTACAGTTCTGGAGAAAGGGACATCTGTTGCATCACAGGGCGGAAGGAGGGTGCCGAGCACGACACATTTACTCTCTTTGGTAAGCATCTTTGTATGTTTTATGCTTTTGGAATTTTGGTTTTTCATGTTGAGTATAGAATGACGTTTTTCATGTTTGAAATGTACTAACTTGATTTCTCCTCGCAGCAGGTGAACTAGTGTGTGGTTGCAACTTTACGGTCCCATTGAGTACAGTTTTGGAGAAAGGGACATCTGTTGCACCACAGGGCGGGAGGAGGGTGCTGAGCACGACACATTTCCTCTCTTTGGTAAGCATTTTTGTATGTTTTATACTTTTGGAATTTTGGTTTTTCATGTTGAGTATAAAATGACGTTTTTCATGTTTGAAATGTACTAACTTGATTTTTCCTCGCAGCAGGTCATTTAGTGTGTGGTTGCAACATTACGGTCCCATTGAGTACAGTTTTGGAGAAAGGGACATCTGTTGCACCACAGGGCGGAAGGAGGGTGCTGAGCACGACACATTTACTCTCTTTGGTAAGCATTTTTGTATGTTTTATACTTTTGGAATTTTGGTTTTTCATGTTGAGTATAAAATGACGTTTTTCATGTTTGAAATGTACTAACTTGATTTTTCCTCGCAGCAGGTCAACTAGTGTGTGGTTGCAACGTTACGGTCCCATTGAGTACAGTTTTGGAGAAAGGGACATCTGTTGCACCACAGGGCGGAAGGAGGGTGCTGAGCACGACACATTTCCTCTCTTTGGTAAGCATCTTTGTATGTTTTATACTTTTGGAATTTTGGTTTTTCGTGTTGGGTATAAAATGACGTTTTTCATGTTTGAAATGTACTAACTTGATTTTTCCTCACAGCAGGTCAACTAGTGTGTGGTTGCAACGTTACGGTCCCATTGAGTACAGTTTTGGAGAAAGGGACATCTGTTGCACCACAGGGCGGGAGGAGGGTGCCGAGCACGACACATTTCCTCTCTTTGGTAAGAATTTTAGTATGTTTTATACTTTAGGAATTTTGGTTTTTCATGTTGAGTATAAAATGACGTTTTTCATGTTTGAAGTGTACTAACTTGATTTTTCCTCGCAGCAGGTTAACTTGTGTGTGGTTGCAACGTTACGGTCCCATTGAGTACAGTTTTGGAGAAAGGGACATCTGTTGCACCTCAGGGCGGGAGGAGGGTGCTGAGCACGACACATTTCCTCTCTTTGGTAAGCATTTTTGTATGTTTTATACTTTAGGAATTATGGATTTTCATGTTGAGTATAAAATGACGTTTTTCATGTTTGTAATGTACTAACTTGATTTTTCCTCGCAGCAGGTCAACTGGTGTCTTGTTGCAACATTACGGTCCCATTCAGTTCAGTTTTGGAGAAAGGGACATCTGTTGTACCACAGGAAGGGAGGAGGGTGCTGAGCACGACACATTTTCTCTCTTTGGTAAGCATTTTTGTATGTTTTATACTTTTGGAATTTTGGTTTTTCATGTTGAGTATAAAATGACCTTTTTCCATGTTTGAAATGTACTAACTTGATTTTTCCTCGCAGCAGGTCAACTAGTGTGTGGTTGCAACGTTACGGTCCCATTGAGTACAGTTTTGGAGAAAGGGACATTTGTTGCACCACAGGGCGGGAGGAGGGTGCTGAGCACGACACATTTCCTCTCTTTGGTAAGCATTTTTGTATGTTTTATACTTTTGGAATTTTGGTTTTTCATGTTGAGTATAAAATGACGTTTTCCACGTTTGAAATGTACTAACTTGATGTTTCCTCGCAGCAGGTCAACTAGTGTGTGGGTTCAACGTTACGGTCCCATTGAGTACAGTTTTGGAGAAAGGGACATCTGTTGCACCACAGGGCGGGAGGAGGGTGCTGAGCACGACACATTTCCTCTCTTTGGTAAGCATTTTTGTATGTTTTATACTTTAGGAATTTTGGTTTTTCATGTTGAGTATAAAATGACGTTTTTCATGTTTGAAATGTACTAACTTGATTTTTCCTCGCAGCAGGTCAACTAGTGTGTGGTTGCAACATGACGGTCCCATTCAGTATAGTTTTGGAGAGAGGGACATCTGTTGCACCACAGGAAGGGAGGAGGTTGCTGAGCACGACACATTTCCTCTCTTTGGTAAGCATTTTTGTATGTTTTATACTTTTGGAATTTTGGTTTATCATGTTGAGTATAAAATGCCGTTTTTCATGTTTAAATGTACTAACTCGATTTTTCCCCGCAGCAGGTCAACTAGTGTGTGGTTGCAACGTTGCGGTCCCATTGAGTACAGTTTTGGAGAAAGGGACATCTGTTGCACCACAGGGCCAGAGGAGGGTGCTGAGCACGACACATTTCCTCTCTTTGGTAAGCTTTTTTGTATGTTTAATGCTTTGGGAATTTTGGTTTTTCATGTTGAGTGTAAAATGACGTTTTTCACGTTTGAAATGTACTAACTTGATGTTTCCTCGCAGCAGGTCAACTAGTGTGTGGTTGCAATGTTACGGTCCCATTGAGTACAGTTTTGGAGAAAGGGACATCTGTTGCACCACAGGGCGGGAGGAGGGTGCTGAGCACGACACATTTACTCTCTTTGGTAAGCATTTTTGTATGATTTATACTTTTGGAATTTTGGTTTTTCATGTTGAGTATAAAATAACCTTTTTCCATGTTTGAAATGTACTAACTTGATTTTTCCTCGCAGCAGGTCAACTAGTGTGTGGTTGCAACGTTACGGTCCCATTGAGTACAGTTTTGGAGAAAGGGACATCTGTTGCACCACAGGGCGGGAGGAGGGTGCTGAGCACGACACATTTCCTCTCTTTGGTAAGCGTTTTTGTATGTTTTATACTTTTGGAATTTTGGATTTTCATATTGAGTATAAAATGACGTTTTTCACGTTTGAAATGTACTAACTTGATTTTTCCTCGCAGCAGGTCAACTAGTGTGTATTTGCAACGTTACGGTCCCATTGAGTACAGTTTTGGAGAAAGGGACATCTGTTGCACCACAGGGCGGGAGGAGGGTGCCGAGCACGACACATTTCCTCTCTTTGGTAAGCATTTTTGTATGTTTTATACTTTTGGAACTTTGGTTTTTCATATTGAGTATAAAATGACGTTTTTCATGTTTGAAATGTACTAACTTGATTTTTCCTCGCAGCAGGTCAACTAGTGTGTGGTTGCAACGTTACGGTCCCATTGAGTACAGTTTTGGAGAAAGGGACATCTGTTGCACCACAGGGCGGGAGGAGGGTGCTGAGCACGACACATTTCCTCTCTTTGGTAAGCATTTTTGTATGTTTTATACTTTTGGAATTTTGGTTTTTCATATTGAGTATAAAATGACGTATTTCATGTTTGAAATGTACTAACTTGATTTTTCCTCGCAGCAGGTCATCTAGTGTGTGGTTGCAACGTTACGGTCCCATTGAGTACAGTTTTGGAGAAAGGGACATCTGTTGCACCACAGGGCGGGAGGAGGGTGCTGAGCACGACACATTTCCTCTCTTTGGTAAGCATTTTTGTATGTCTTATACTTTTGGAATTTTGGTTTTTCATATTGAGTATAAAATGACGTTTTTCATGTTTGAAATGTACTAACTTGATTTTTCCTCGCAGCAGGTCAACTAGTGTGTGGTTGCAAAGTTGCGGTCCCATTGAGTACAGTTTTGGAGAAAGGGACATCTGTTGCACCACAGGGCGGAAGGAGGGTGCTGAGCACGACACATTTCCTCTCTTTGGTAAGCATTTTTGTATGTTTTATACTTTTGGAATTTTGGTTTTTCATATTGAGTATAAAATGACGTTTTTCATGTTTGAAATGTACTAACTTGATTTTTGCTCGCAGCAGGTCAACTAGTGTGTGGTTGCAACGTTACGGTCCCATTGAGTACAGTTTTGGAGAAAGGGACATCTGTTGCACCACAGGGCGGGAGGAGGGTGCTGAGCACGACACATTTCCTCTCTTTGGTAA
This sequence comes from Schistocerca piceifrons, assembly GCF_021461385.2. Lineage (NCBI taxonomy): Eukaryota > Metazoa > Arthropoda > Insecta > Orthoptera > Acrididae > Schistocerca > Schistocerca piceifrons. Next base: position 10,792,233 of record NC_060143.1, read on the forward strand.
GCATTTTTGTATGTTTTATACTTTTGGAATTTTGGTTTTTCATATTGAGTATAAAATGACGTTTTTCATGTTTGAAATGTACTAACTTGATTTTTCCTCGCAGCAGGTCAACTAGTGTGTGGTTGCAACGTTACGGTCCCATTGAGTACAGTTTTGGAGAAAGGGACATCTGTTGCACCACAGGGCGGGAGGAGGGTGCTGAGCACGACACATTTCCTCTCTTTGGTAAGCATTTTTGTATGTTTTATACTTTTGGAATTTTGGATTTTCATATTGAGTATAAAATGACGTTTTTCATGTTTGAAATGTACTAACTTGATTTTTCCTCGCAGCAGGTCAACTAGTGTGTGGTTGCAACGTTACGGTCCCATTGAGTACAGTTTTGGAGAAAGGGACATCTGTTGCACCACAGGGCGGGAGGAGGGTGCTGAGCACGACACATTTCCTCTCTTTGGTAAGCATTTTTGTATGTTTTATACTTTTGGAATTTTGGTTTTTCATATTGAGTATAAAATGACGTTTTTCATGTTTGAAATGTACTAACTTGATTTTTCCTCGCAGCAGGTCAACTAGTGTGTGGTTGCAACGTTACGGTCCCATTGAGTACAGTTTTGGAGAAAGGGACATCTGTTGCACCACAGGGCAGGAGGAGGGTGCTGAGCACGACACATTTCCTCTCTTTGGTAAGCATTTTTGTATGTTTTATACTTTTGGAATTTTGGTTTTTCATATTGAGTATAAAATGACGTTTTTCATGTTTGAAATGTACTAACTTGATTTTTCCTCGCAGCAGGTCAACTAGTGTGTGGTTGCAACGTTACGGTCCCATTGAGTACAGTTTTGGAGAAAGGGACATCTGTTGCACCACAGGGCGGGAGGAGGGTGCTGAGCACGACACATTTCCTCTCTTTGGTAAGCATTTTTGTATGTTTTATACTTTTGGAATTTTGGTTTTTCATATTGAGTATAAAATGACGTTTTTCATGTTTGAAATGTACTAACTTGATTTTTCCTCGCATCAGGTCAACTAGTGGGTGGTTGCAACGTTACGGTCCCATTGAGTACAGTTTTGGAGAAAGGGACATCTGTTGCACCACAGGGCGGGAGGAGGGTGCTGAGCACGACACATTTCCTCTCTTTGGTAAGCATTTTTGTATGTTTTATACTTTTGGAATTTTGGTTTTTCATATTGAGTATAAAATGACGTTTTTCATGTTTGAAATGTACTAACTTGATTTTTCCTCGCAGCAGGTCAACTAGTGTGTGGTTGCAACGTTACGGTCCCATTGAGTACAGTTTCGGAGAAAGGGACATCTGTTGCACCACAGGGCGGGAGGAGGGTGCTGAGCACGACACATTTCCTCTCTTTGGTAAGCATTTTTGTATGTTTTATACTTTTGGAATTTTGGATTTTCATATTGAGTATAAAATGACGTTTTTCATGTTTGAAATGTACTAACTTGAATTTTCCTCGCAGCAGGTCAACTAGTGTGTGGTTGCAACGTTACGGTCCCATTGAGTACAGTTTTGGAGAAAGGGACATCTGTTGCACCACAGGGCGGGAGGAGGGTGCCGAGCACGACACATTTCCTCTCTTTGGTAAGCATTTTTGTATGTTTTATACTTTTGGAATTTTGGTTTTTCATATTGAGTATAAAATGACGTTTTTCATGTTTGAAATGTACTAACTTGATTTTTCCTCGCAGCAGGTCAACTAGTGTGTGGTTGCAACGTTACGGTCCCATTGAGTACAGTTTTGGAGAAAGGGACATCTGTTGCACCACAGGGCGGGAGGAGGGTGCTGAGCACGACACATTTCCTCTCTTTGGTAAGCATTTTTGTATGTTTTATACTTTTGGAATTTTGGATTTTCATATTGAGTATAAAATGACGTTTTTCATGTTTGAAATGTACTAACTTGATTTTTCCTCGCAGCAGGTCAACTAGTGTGTGGTTGCAACGTTACGGTCCCATTGAGTACAGTTTTGGAGAAAGGGACATCTGTTGCACCACAGGGCGGGAGGAGGGTGCTGAGCACGACACATTTCCTCTCTTTGGTAAGCATTTTTGTATGTTTTATACTTTTGGAATTTTGGATTTTCATATTGAGTATAAAATAACGTTTTTCATGTTTGAAATGTACTAACTTGATTTTTCCTCGCAGCAGGTCAACTAGTGTGTGGTTGCAACGTTACGGTCCCATTGAGTACAGTTTTGGAGAAAGGGACATCTGTTGCACCACAGGGCGGGAGGAGGGTGCTGAGCACGACACATTTCCTCTCTTTGGTAAGCATTTTTGTATGTTTTATACTTTTGGAATTTTGGATTTTCATATTGAGTATAAAATGACGTTTTTCATATTTGAAATGTACTAACTTGATTTTTCCTCGCAGCAGGTCAACTAGTGTGTGGTTGCAACGTTACGGTCCCATTGAGTACAGTTTTGGAGAAAGGGACATCTGTTGCACCACAGGGCGGGAGGAGGGTGCTGAGCACGACACATTTCCTCTCTTTGGTAAGCATTTTTGTATGTTTTCTACTTTTGGAATTTTGGATTTTCATATTGAGTATAAAATGACGTTTTTCATGTTTGAAATGTACTAACTTGATTTTTCCTCGCAGCAGGTCAACTAGTGTGTGGTTGCAACGTTACGGTCCCATTGAGTACAGTTTTGGAGAAAGGGACATCTGTTGCACCACAGGGCGGGAGGAGGGTGCTGAGCACGACACATTTCCTCTCTTTGGTAAGCATTTTTGTATGTTTTATACTTTTGGAATTTTGGATTTTCATATTGAGTATAAAATGACGTTTTTCATGTTTGAAATGTACTAACTTGATTTTTCCTCGCAGCAGGTCAACTAGTGTGTGGTTGCAACGTTACGGTCCCATTGAGTACAGTTTTGGAGAAAGGGACATCTGTTGCACCACAGGGCGGGAGGAGGGTGCTGAGCACGACACATTTCCTCTCTTTGGTAAGCATTTTTGTATGTTTTATACTTTTGGAATTTTGGATTTTCATATTGAGTATAAAATGACGTTTTTCATGTTTGAAATGTACTAACTTGATTTTTCCTCGCAGCAGGTCAACTAGTGTGTGGTTGCAACGTTACGGTCCCATTGAGTACAGTTTTGGAGAAAGGGACATCTGTTGCACCACAGGGCGGGAGGAGGGTGCTGAGCACGACACATTTCCTCTCTTTGGTAAGCATTTTTGTATGTTTTCTACTTTTGGAATTTTGGATTTTCATATTGAGTATAAAATGACGTTTTTCATGTTTGAAATGTACTAACTTGATTTTTCCTCGCAGCAGGTCAACTAGTGTGTGGTTGCAACGTTACGGTCCCATTGAGTACAGTTTTGGAGAAAGGGACATCTGTTGCAAAACAGGGCGGGAGGAGGGTGCTGAGCACGACACATTTCCTCTCTTTGGTAAGCATTTTTGTATGTTTTATACTTTTGGAATTTTGGTTTTTCATATTGAGTATAAAATGACGTTTTTCATGTTTGAAATGTACTAGCTTGATTTTTCCTCGCAGCAGGTCAACTAGTGTGTGGTTGCAACGTTACGGTCCCATTGAGTACAGTTTTGGAGAAAGGGACATCTGTTGCACCACAGGGCAGGAGGAGGGTGCTGAGCACGACACATTTCCTCTCTTTGGTAAGCATTTTTGTATGTTTTATACTTTTGGAATTTTGGTTTTTCATATTGAGTATAAAATGACGTTTTTCATGTTTGAAATGTACTAACTTGATTTTTCCTCGCAGCAGGTCAACTAGTGTGTGGTTGCAACGTTACGGTCCCATTGAGTACAGTTTTGGAGAAAGGGACATCTGTTGCACCACAGGGCGGGAGGAGGGTGCTGAGCACGACACATTTCCTCTCTTTGGTAAGCATTTTTGTATGTTTTATACTTTTGGAATTTTGGATATTCATATTGAGTATAAAATGACGTTTTTCATGTTTGAAATGTACTAACTTGATTTTTCCTCACAGCAGGTCAACTAGTGTGTGGTTGCAACGTTACGGTCCCATTGAGTACAGTTTTGGAGAAACGGACATCTGTTGCACCACAGGGCGGGAGGAGGGTGCTGAGCACGACACATTTCCTCTCTTTGGTAAGCATTTTTGTATGTTTTATACTTTTGGAATTTTGGTTTTTCATATTGAGTATAAAATGACGTTTTTCATGTTTGAAATGTACTAACTTGATTTTTCCTCGCAGCAGTTCAATTAGTGTGTGGTTGCAACGTTATGGTCCCATTGAGTACAGTTTTGGACAAAGGGACATCTGTTGCACCACAGGGCGGGAGGAGGGTGCTGAGCACGACACATTTCCTCTCTTTGGTAAGCATTTTTGTATGTTTTATACTTTTGGAATTTTGGTTTTTCATATTGAGTATAAAATGACGTTTTTCATATTTGAAATGTACTAACGTGATTTTTCCTCGCAGCTGGTCAACTAGTGTGTGGTTGCAACGTTACGGTCCCATTGAGTACAGTTTTGGAGAAAGGGACATCTGTTGCACCACAGGGCGGGAGGAGGGTGCCGAGCACGACACATTTCCTCTCTTTGGTAAGCATTTTTGTATGTTTTATACTTTTGGAATTTTGGTTTTTCATATTGAGTATAAAATGACGTTTTTCATGTTTGAAATGTACTAACTTGATTTTTCCTCGCAGCAGGTCAACTAGTGTGTGGTTGCAACGTTACGGTACCATTGAGTACAGTTTTGGAGAAAGGGACATCTGTTGCACCACAGGGCGGGAGGAGGGTGCTGAGCACGACACATTTCCTCTCTTTGGTAAGCATTTTTGTATGTTTTTTACTTTTGGAATTTTGGTTTTTCATGTTGAGTATAAAATGTCGTTTTTCACGTTTGAAATGTACTATCTTGATGTTTCCTCGCAGCAGGTCAACTAGTGTGTGGTTGCAACGTTACGGTCCCATTGAGTACAGTTTTGGAGAAAGGGACATCTGTTGCACCACAGGGCGGGAGGAGGGTGCTGAGCACGACACATTTCCTCTCTTTGGTAAGCATTTTTGTATGTTTTATACTTTTGGAATTTTGGTTTTTTATGTTGAGTATAAAATGACGTTTTTCACGTTTGAAATGTACTAACTTGATTTTTCCTCGCAGCAGGTCAATTAGTGTGTGGTTGCAACGTTACGGTCCCATTGAGTACAGTTTTGGAGAAAGGGACATCTGTTGCACCACAGGGCGGGAGGAGGGTGCTGAGCACGACACATTTCCTCTCTTTGGTAAGCATTTTTGTATGTTTTATACTTTTGGAATTTTGGTTTTTCATGTTGAGTATAAAATGACGTTTTTCACGTTTGAAATGTACTAACTTGATGTTTCCTCGCAGCAGGTCAACTAGTGTGTGGTTGCAACGTTACGGTCCCATTGAGTACAGTTTTGGAGAAAGGGACATCTGTTGGACAACAGGGCGGGAGGAGGGTGCTGAGCACGAAACATTCCCTCTCTTTGGTAAGCATTTTTGTATGTTTTACACTTTTGAAATTTTGGATTTTCATATTGAGTATAAAATGACGTTTTTCATGTTTGAAATGTACTAACTTGATTTTTCCTCGCAGCAGGTCAACTAGTGTGTGGTTGCAACGTTACGGTCCCATTGAGTACAGTTTTGGAGAAAGGGACATCTGTTGCTTCACAGGGCGGAAGGAGGGTGCTGAGCATGACACATTTCCTCTCTTTGGTAAGCATCTTTGTATGTTTTATGCTTTTGGAATTTTGGTTTTTCATGTTGAGTATAAAATGACGTTTTTCATGTTTGAAATGTACTAACTTGATTTTTCCTCGCAGCAGGTCAACTAGTGTGTGGTTGCAACTTTACGGTCCCATTGAGTACAGTTTTGGAGAAAGGGACATCTGTTGCACCACAGAGCGGGAGGAGGGTGCTGAGCACGACACATTTCCTCTCTTTGGTAAGCATTTTTGTATGTTTTATACTTTTGGAATTTTGGTTTTTCATGTTGAGTATAAAATGACGTTTTTCATGTTTGAAATGTACTAACTTCATTTTTCCTCGCAGCAGGTCAACTAGTGTGTGGTTGCAACGTTACGGTCCCATTGAGTACAGTTTTGGAGAAAGGGACATCTGTTGCACCACAGGGCGGAAGGAGGGTGCTGAGCACGACACATTTACTCTCTTTGGTAAGCATTTTTGTATGTTTTATACTTTTGGAATTTTGGTTTTTCATGTTGAGTATAAAATGACGTTTTTCATGTTTGAAATGTACTGACTTGATTTTTCCTCGCAGCAGGTCATCAAGTGTGCGGTTGTACGTTACGGTCCCATTGAGTACAGTTTTGGAGAAAGGGACATCTGTTGCACCACAGGGCGGAAGGAGGGTGCTGAGCACGACACATTTACACTCTTTGGTAAGCATTTTTGTATGTTTTATACTTTTGGAATTTTGGTTTTTCATGTTGAGTATAAAATGACCTTTTTCCATGTTTGAAATGTACTAACTTGAATTTTCCTCGCAGCAGGTCAACTAGTGTGTGGTTGCAACGTTACGGTCCCATTGAGTACAGTTTTGGAGAAAGGGACATCTGTTGCACCACAGGGCGGGAGGAGGGTGCTAAGCACGACACATTTCCTCTCTTTGGTAAGCATTTTTGTATGTTTTATACTTTTGGAATTTTGGTTTTTCATGTTGAGTATAAAATGACGTTTTTCATGTTTGAAATGTACTAACTTGATTTTTCCTCGCAGCAGGTCAACTAGTGTGTGGTTGCAACGTTACGGTCCCATTGAGTACAGTTTTGGAGAAAGGGCCATCTGTTGCACCATAGGGCGGGAGGAGGGTGCTGAGCACGACACATTTCCTCTCTTCGGTAAGCATTTTTGTATGTTTTATACTTTAGGAATTTTGGTTTTTCATGTTGAGTATAAAATGACGTTTTTCATGTTTGAAATGTACTAACTTGATTTTTCCTCGCAGCAGGTCAACTAGTGTGTGGTTGCAACGTTACGGTCCCATTGAGTACAGTTTTGGAGAAAGGGACATCTGTTGCACCACAGTGCGGGAGGAGGGTGCTGAGCACGACACATTTCCTCTCTTTGGTAAGCATTTTTGTATGTTTTATACTTTTGGAATTTTGGTTTTTCATGTTGAGTATAAAATGACGTTTTTCATGTTTGAAATGTACTAACTTGATTTTTCCTCGCAGCAGGTCAACTAGTGTGTGGTTGCAACGTTACGGTCCCATTGAGTACAGTTTTGGAGAAAGGGACATCTGTTGCACCACAGGGCGGGAGGAGGGTGCTGAGCACGACACATTTCCTCTCTTTGGTAAGCATTTTTGTATGTTTTTTTCTTTTGGAATTTTGGTTTTTCATGTTGAGTAAAAAATGATGTTTTTCATGTTTGAAATGTACTAACTTGATTTTTCCTCGCAGCAGGTCAACTAGTGTGTGGTTGCAACCTTACGGTCCCATTGAGTACAGTTTTGGAGAAAGGGTCATCTGTTGCACCACAGGGCGGGAGGAGGGTGCTGAGCACGACATATTTCCTCTTTTTGGTAAGCATTTTTGTATATTTTATCCTTTTGGAATTTTGGTTTTTCATGTTGAGTATAAAATGACGTTTTTCATGTTTGAAATGTACTAACTTGATTTTTCCTCGCAGCAGGTCAACTAGTGTGTGGTTGCAACGTTACGGTCCCATTGAGTACAGTTTTGGAGAAAGGGACATCTGTTGCACCACAGGGCGGAAGGAGGGTGCTGAGCACGACACATTTACTCTCTTTGGTAAGCATTTTTGTATGTTTTATACTTTTGGCATTTTGGTTTTTCATGTTGAGTATAAAATGACGTTTTTCATGTTTGAAATGTACTGACTTGATTTTTCCTCGCAGCAGGTCATCAAGTGTGCGGTTGTACGTTACGGTCCCATTGAGTACAGTTTTGGAGAAAGGGACATCTGTTGCACCACAGAGCGGAAGGAGGGTGCTGAGCACGACACATTTACACTCTTTGGTAAGCATTTTTGTATGTTTTATAATTTTGGAATTTTGGTTTTTCATGTTGAGTATAAAATGACCTTTTTCCATGTTTGAAATGTACTAACTTGAATTTTCCTCGCAGCAGGTCAACTAGTGTGTGGTTGCAACGTTACGGTCCCATTGAGTACAGTTTTGGAGAAAGGGACATCTGTTGCACCACAGGGCGGGAGGAGGGTGCTAAGCACGACACATTTCCTCTCTTTGGTAAGCATTTTTGTATGTTTTATACTTTTGGAATTTTGGTTTTTCATGTTGAGTATAAAATGACGTTTTTCATGTTTGAAATGTACTAACTTGATTTTTCCTCGCAGCAGGTCAACTAGTGTGTGGTTGCAACGTTACGGTCCCATTGAGTACAGTTTTGGAGAAAGGGCCATCTGTTGCACCATAGGGCGGGAGGAGGGTGCTGAGCACGACACATTTCCTCTCTTTGGTAAGCATTTTTGTATGTTTTATACTTTTGGAATTTTGGTTTTTCATGTTGAGTATAAAATGACGTTTTTCATGTTTGAAATGTACTAACTTGATTTTTCCTCGCAGCAGGTCAACTAGTGTGTGGTTGCAACGTTACGGTCCCATTGAGTACAGTTTTGGAGAAAGGGACATCTGTTGCACCACAGTGCGGGAGGAGGGTGCTGAGCACGACACATTTCCTCTCTTTGGTAAGCATTTTTGTATGTTTTATACTTTTGGAATTTTGGTTTTTCATGTTGAGTATAAAATGACGTTTTTCATGTTTGAAATGTACTAACTTGATTTTTCCTCGCAGCAGGTCAACTAGTGTGTGGTTGCAACGTTACGGTCCCATTGAGTACAGTTTTGGAGAAAGGGACATCTGTTGCACCACAGGGCGGGAGGAGGGTGCTGAGCACGACACATTTCCTCTCTTTGGTAAGCATTTTTGTATGTTTTTTTCTTTTGGAATTTTGGTTTTTCATGTTGAGTAAAAAATGACGTTTTTCATGTTTGAAATGTACTAACTTGATTTTTCCTCGCAGCAGGTCAACTAGTGTGTGGTTGCAACCTTACGGTCCCATTGAGTACAGTTTTGGAGAAAGGGTCATCTGTTGCACCACAGGGCGGGAGGAGGGTGCTGAGCACGACACATTTCCTCTCTTTGGTAAGCATTTTTGTATGTTTTATCCTTTTGGAATTTTGGTTTTTCATGTTGAGTATAAAATGACGTTTTTCATGTTTGAAATGTACTAACTTGATTTTTCCTCGCAGCAGGTCAACTAGTGTGTGGTTGCAACGTTACGGTCCCATTGAGTACAGTTTTGGAGAAAGGGACATCTGTTGCACCACAGGGCGGAAGGAGGGTGCTGAGCACGACACATTTACTCTCTTTGGTAAGCATTTTGTATGTTTTATACTTTTGGATTTTGTTTTTCATGTTGAGTATAAAATGATGTTTCTCATGTTTGAAATGTACTAACTTGATTTTTCCTCGCAGCAGGTCAACTAGTGTGTGGTTGCAACGTTACGGTCCCATTGAGTACAGTTTTGGAGAAAGGGACATCTGTTGCACCACAGGGCGGAAGGAGGGTGCTGAGCACGACACATTTCCTCTCTTTGGTAAGCATCTTTGTATGTTTTATACTTTTGGAATTTTGGTTTTTCATGTTGAGTATAAAATGACGTTTTTCATGTTTGAAATGTACTAACTTGATTTTTCCTCACAGCAGGTCAACTAGTGTGTGGTTGCAACGTTACGGTCCCATTGAGTACAGTTTTGGAGAAAGGGACATCTGTTGCACCACAGGGCGGGAGGAGGGTGCTGAGCACGACACATTTCCTCTCTTTGGTAAGAATTTTTGTATGTTTTATACTTTAGGAATTTTGGTTTTTCATGTTGAGTATAAAATGACGTTTTTCATGTTTGAAGTGTACTAACTTGATTTTTCCTCGCAGCAGGTTAACTTGTGTGTGGTTGCAAGGTTACGGTCCCATTGAGTACAGTTTTGGAGAAAGGGACATCTGTTGCACCTCAGGGCGGGAGGAGGGTGCTGAGCACGACACATTTCCTCTCTTTGGTAAGCATTTTTGTATGTTTTATACTTTAGGAATTTTGGTTTTTCATGTTAAGTATAAAATGACGTTTTTCATGTTTGAAATGTACTAACTAGATTTTTCCTCGCAGCAGGTCAACTAGTGTGAGGTTGCAACATTACGGTCCCATTTGGTACAGTTTTGGAGAAAGGGACATCTGTTGCACCACAGGAAGGGAGGAGGGTGCTGAGCACGACACATTTTCTCTCTTTGGTAAGCATTTTTGTATGTTTTATACTTTTGGAATTTTGGTTTTTCATGTTGAGTATAAAATGACCTTTTTCCATGTTTGAAATGTACTAACTTGATTTTTCCTCGCAGCAGGTCAACTAGTGTGTGGTTGGAACGTTACGGTCCCATTGAGTACAGTTTTGGAGAAAGGGACATCTGTTGCACCACAGGGCGGGTGGAGGGTGCTGAGCACGACACATTTCCTCTCTTTGGTAAGCATTTTTGTATGTTTTATACTTTTGGAATTTTGGTTTTTCATGTTGAGTATAAAATGACATTTTTCATGTTTGAAATGTACTAACTTGATTTTTCCTCGCAGCAGGTCAACTAGTGTCTGGTTGCAACGTTACGGTCACATTGAGTACAGTTTTGGAGAAAGGGACATCTGTTGCACCACAGGGCGGGAGGAGGGTGCTGAGCACGACACATTTCCTCTCTTTGGTAAGCATTTTTGTATGTTTTATACTTTTGGAATTTTGGTTTTTCATGTTGAGTATAAAATGACGTTTTTCATGTTTGAAATGTACTAACTTGATTTTTCCTCGCAGCAGGTCAACTAGTGTGTGGTTGCAACGTTACGGTCCCATTGAGTACAGTTTTGGAGAAAGGGACATCTGTTGCACCACAGGGCGGGAGGAGGGTGCTGAGCACGACACATTTCCTCTCTTTGGTAAGCATTTTTGTATGTTTTATACTTTTGGAATTTTGGTTTTTCATGTTGAGTATAAAATGACGATTTTCGTGTTTGAAATGTACTAACTTGATTTTTCCTCGCAGCAGGTCAACTACTGTGTGGTTGCAACGTTACGGTCCCATTGAGTACAGTTTTGGAGAAAGGGAGATCTGTTGCACCACAGGGCGGGAGGAGGGTGCTGAGCACGACACCTTTCCTCTCTTTGGTAAGCATTTTTGTATGTTTTATACTTTTGGAATTTTGGTTTTTCATGTTGAGTAGAAAATGACGTATCTTTAATGTTTGAAATGTACTAACTTGATTTTTCCTCGCAGCAGGCCAACTAGTGTGTGGTTGCAACGTTACGGTCCCATTGAGTACAGTTTTGGAGAAAGGGACATCTGTTGCACCACAAGGCGGGAGGAGGGTGCTGAGCACGACACATTTCCTCTCTTTGGTAAGCATTTTTGTATCTTTTATTCTTTTGGAATTTTGGTTTTTCATGTTGAGTATAAAATGACGTTTTTCACGTTTGAAATGTACTAACTTGATGTTTCCTCGCAGCAGGTCAACTAGTGTGTCGTTGCAACAATACGGACCATTGAGTACAGTTTTGGAGAAAGGGACATCTGTTGCACCACATTGCGGGAGGAGGGTGCTGAGCACGACACATTTTCTCTCTTTGGTAAGCATTTTTGTATGTTTTATACTTTTGGAATTTTGGTTTTTCATGTTGAGTATAAAATGACGTTTTTCATGTTTGAAATGTACTAACTTGATTTTTCCTCGCAGCAGGTCAATTAGTGTGTGGTTGCAACATTACGGTCCCATTCAGCACAGTTTTGGAGAAAGGGACATCTGTTGCACCACAGGAAGGGAGGAGGGTGCTGAGCACGACACATTTCCTCTCTTTGGTAAGCATTTTTGTATGTTTTATACTTTTGGAATTTTGGTTTTTCATGTTGAGTATAAAATGACGTTCTTCATGTTTGAAATGTACTAACTTGATTTTTGCTCGCAGCAGGTCAACTTGTGTGTGGTTGCAACGTTACGGTCCCATTGAGTACAGTTTTGGAGAAAGGGACATCTGTTGCACCACAGGGCGGGAGGAGGGTGCTGAGCACGACATATTTCCTCTCTTTGGTAAGCATTTTTGTATGTTTTATCCTTTTGGAATTTTGGTTTTTCATGTTGAGTATAAAATGACGTTTTTCATGTTTGAAATGTACTAACTTGATTTTTCCTCGCAGCAGGTCAACTAGTGTGTGGTTGCAACGTTACGGTCCCATTGAGTACAGTTTTGGAGAAAGGGACATCTGTTGCACCACAGGGCGGAAGGAGGGTGCTGAGCACGACACATTTACTCTCTTTGGTAAGCATTTTTGTATGTTTTATACTTTTGGCATTTTGGTTTTTCATGTTGAGTATAAAATGACGTTTTACATGTTTGAAATGTACTGACTTGATTTTTCCTCGCAGCAGGTCATCAAGTGTGCGGTTGTACGTTACGGTCCCATTGAGCACAGTTTTGGAGAAAGGGACATCTGTTGCACCACAGAGCGGAAGGAGGGTGCTGAGCACGACACATTTACACTCTTTGGTAAGCATTTTTGTATGTTTTATAATTTTGGAATTTTGGTTTTTCATGTTGAGTATAAAATGACCTTTTTCCATGTTTGAAATGTACTAACTTGAATTTTCCTCGCAGCAGGTCAACTAGTGTGTGGTTGCAACGTTACGGTCCCATTGAGTACAGTTTTGGAGAAAGGGACATCTGTTGCACCACAGGGCGGGAGGAGGGTGCTAAGCACGACACATTTCCTCTCTTTGGTAAGCATTTTTGTATGTTTTATACTTTTGGAATTTTGGTTTTTCATGTTGAGTATAAAATGACGTTTTTCATGTTTGAAATGTACTAACTTGATTTTTCCTCGCAGCAGGTCGACTAGTGTGTGGTTGCAACGTTACGGTCCCATTGAGTACAGTTTTGGAGAAAGGGCCATCTGTTGCACCATAGGGCGGGAGGAGGGTGCTGAGCACGACACATTTCCTCTCTTTGGTAAGCATTTTTGTATGTTTTATACTTTTGGAATTTTGGTTTTTCATGTTGAGTATAAAATGACGTTTTTCATGTTTGAAATGTACTAACTTGATTTTTCCTCGCAGCAGGTCAACTAGTGTGTGGTTGCAACGTTACGGTCCCATTGAGTACAGTTTTGGAGAAAGGGACATCTGTTGCACCACAGTGCGGGAGGAGGGTGCTGAGCACGACACATTTCCTCTCTTTGGTAAGCATTTTTGTATGTTTTATACTTTTGGAATTTTGGTTTTTCATGTTGAGTATAAAATGACGTTTTTCATGTTTGAAATGTACTAACTTGATTTTTCCTCGCAGCAGGTCAACTAGTGTGTGGTTGCAACGTTACGGTCCCATTGAGTACAGTTTTGGAGAAAGGGTCATCTGTTGCACCACAGGGCGGGAGGAGGGTGCTGAGCACGACACATTTCCTCTCTTTGGTAAGCATTTTTGTATGTTTTTTTCTTTTGGAATTTTGGTTTTTCATGTTGAGTAAAAAATGACGTTTTTCATGTTTGAAATGTACTAACTTGATTTTTCCTCGCAGCAGGTCAACTAGTGTGTGGTTGCAACCTTACGGTCCCATTGAGTACAGTTTTGGAGAAAGGGTCATCTGTTGCACCACAGGGCGGGAGGAGGGTGCTGAGCACGACACATTTCCTCTCTTTGGTAAGCATTTTTGTATGTTTTATCCTTTTGGAATTTTGGTTTTTCATGTTGAGTATAAAATGACGTTTTTCATGTTTGAAATGTACTAACTTGATTTTTCCTCGCAGCAGGTCAACTAGTGTGTGGTTGCAACGTTACGGTCCCATTGAGTACAGTTTTGGAGAAAGGGACATCTGTTGCACCACAGGGCGGAAGGAGGGTGCTGAGCACGACACATTTACTCTCTTTGGTAAGCATTTTGTATGTTTTATACTTTTGGATTTTGTTTTTCATGTTGAGTATAAAATGATGTTTCTCATGTTTGAAATGTACTAACTTGACTTTTCCTCGCAGCAGGTCAACTAGTGTGTGGTTGCAACGTTACGGTCCCATTGAGTACAGTTTTGGAGAAAGGGACATCTGTTGCACCACAGGGCGGAAGGAGGGTGCTGAGCACGACACATTTCCTCTCTTTGGTAAGCATCTTTGTATGTTTTATACTTTTGGAATTTTGGTTTTTCATGTTGAGTATAAAATGACGTTTTTCATGTTTGAAATGTACTAACTTGATTTTTCCTCACAGCAGGTCAACTAGTGTGTGGTTGCAACGTTACGGTCCCATTGAGTACAGTTTTGGAGAAAGGGACATCTGTTGCACCACAGGGCGGGAGGAGGGTGCTGAGCACGACACATTTCCTCTCTTTGGTAAGAATTTTTGTATGTTTTATACTTTAGGAATTTTGGTTTTTCATGTTGAGTATAAAATGACGTTTTTCATGTTTGAAGTGTACTAACTTGATTTTTCCTCGCAGCAGGTTAACTTGTGTGTGGTTGCAAGGTTACGGTCCCATTGAGTACAGTTTTGGAGAAAGGGACATCTGTTGCACCTCAGGGCGGGAGGAGGGTGCTGAGCACGACACATTTCCTCTCTTTGGTAAGCATTTTTGTATGTTTTATACTTTAGGAATTTTGGTTTTTCATGTTGAGTATAAAATGACGTTTTTCATGTTTGAAATGTACTAACTAGATTTTTCCTCGCAGCAGGTCAACTAGTGTGAGGTTGCAACATTACGGTCCCATTTGGTACAGTTTTGGAGAAAGGGACATCTGTTGCACCACAGGAAGGGAGGAGGGTGCTGAGCACGACACATTTTCTCTCTTTGGTAAGCATTTTTGTATGTTTTATACTTTTGGAATTTTGGTTTTTCATGTTGAGTATAAAATGACCTTTTTCCATGTTTGAAATGTACTAACTTGATTTTTCCTCGCAGCAGGTCAACTAGTGTGTGGTTGGAACGTTACGGTCCCATTGAGTACAGTTTTGGAGAAAGGGACATCTGTTGCACCACAGGGCGGGTGGAGGGTGCTGAGCACGACACATTTCCTCTCTTTGGTAAGCATTTTTGTATGTTTTATACTTTTGGAATTTTGGTTTTTCATGTTGAGTATAAAATGACATTTTTCATGTTTGAAATGTACTAACTTGATTTTTCCTCGCAGCAGGTCAACTAGTGTCTGGTTGCAACGTTACGGTCACATTGAGTACAGTTTTGGAGAAAGGGACATCTGTTGCACCACAGGGCGGGAGGAGGGTGCTGAGCACGACACATTTCCTCTCTTTGGTAAGCATTTTTGTATGTTTTATACTTTTGGAATTTTGGTTTTTCATGTTGAGTATAAAATGACGTTTTTCATGTTTGAAATGTACTAACTTGATTTTTCCTCGCAGCAGGTCAACTAGTGTGTGGTTGCAACGTTACGGTCCCATTGAGTACAGTTTTGGAGAAAGGGACATCTGTTGCACCACAGGGCGGGAGGAGGGTGCTGAGCACGACACATTTCCTCTCTTTGGTAAGCATTTTTGTATGTTTTATACTTTTGGAATTTTGGTTTTTCATGTTGAGTATAAAATGACGATTTTCGTGTTTGAAATGTACTAACTTGATTTTTCCTCGCAGCAGGTCAACTACTGTGTGGTTGCAACGTTACGGTCCCATTGAGTACAGTTTTGGAGAAAGGGAGATCTGTTGCGCTACAGGGCGGGAGGAGGGTGCTGAGCACGACACCTTTCCTCTCTTTGGTAAGCATTTTTGTATGTTTTATACTTTTGGAATTTTGGTTTTTCATGTTGAGTAGAAAACGACGTATCTTTAATGTTTGAAATGTACTAACTTGATTTTTCCTCGCAGCAGGCCAACTAGTGTGTGGTTGCAACGTTACGGTCCCATTGAGTACAGTTTTGGAGAAAGGGACATCTGTTGCACCACAAGGCGGGAGGAGGGTGCTGAGCACGACACATTTCCTCTCTTTGGTAAGCATTTTTGTATCTTTTATTCTTTTGGAATTTTGGTTTTTCATGTTGAGTATAAAATGACGTTTTTCACGTTTGAAATGTACTAACTTGATGTTTCCTCGCAGCAGGTCAACTAGTGTGTGGTTGCAACAATACGGACCATTGAGTACAGTTTTGGAGAAAGGGTCATCTGTTGCACCACAGGGCGGGAGGAGGGTGCTGAGCACGACACATTTCCTCTCTTTGGTAAGCATTTTTGTATGTTTTATACTTTTGGAATTTTGGTTTTTCATGTTGAGTATAAAATGACGTTCTTCATGTTTGAAATGTACTAACTTGATTTTTGCTCGCAGCAGGTCAACTTGTGTGTGGTTGCAACGTTACGGTCCCATTGAGTACAGTTTTGGAGAAAGGGACATCTGTTGCACCACAGGGCGGGAGGAGGGTGCGGAGCATTGATACATTTTCTCTTTTTGGTACTAATTTTTTTATGTTTAATACTTTCGGAATTTTGGTTTTTCATGTTGCGTTTAAAATGACCTTTTTAATGTTTGAAATGTACTAACTAGATTTTTCCTCGCAGCTGTTACTTGTGTGTGGTTGCAATGTTACGGTCCCTTTGAGTACATTTTTGAAGAAAGGGACATCTGTTGCACCACAGGGCGGGAGGAGGGTGCTGAGCACGATACATTTCCTCTCTTTGGTAAGCATTTTTGTATGTTTTATACTTTTGGAATTTTGGATTTTCATGTTGAGTATAAAATGACGTTTTTCATGTTTGAAATGTACTAACTTGATTTTTGCTCGCAGCAGGTCAACTTGTGTGTGGTTGCAACGTTACGGTCCCATTGAGTACAGTTTTGGAGAAAGGGACATCTGTTGCACCACAGGGCGGGAGGAGGGTACGGAGCATGGATACACTTTCTCTTTTTGGTAATAATTTTTTTATGTTTAATACTTTCGGAATTTTGGTTTTTCATGTTGTGTTTAAAATGACCTTTGTAATGTTTGAAATGTACTAACTTGATTCTTCCTCGCAGCTGGTACTTGTGTGTGGTTGCAATGTTACGGTCCCATTGAGTACACTTTTGGAGAAAGGGACATCTGTTGCACCACAGGGCGGGAGGAGGGGGCGGAGCATGGATAAATTTTCTCTTTTTGGTAATAAATTTTTTATGTTTTATACTTTCGGAATTTTGGTTTTTCATGTTGCGTTTAAAATGACCTTTTTAATGTTTGAAATGTACTAACTTGATTTTTCCACGCAGCTGGTACTTGTGTGTGGTTGCAACGTTACGGTCCCATTGAGTACACTTTTGGAGAAAGGGACATCTGTTGCACCACAGGGCGGGAGGAGGGTGCTGAGCACGATACATTTCCTCTCTTTGGTAAACATTTTTGTATGTTTTATACTTTTGGAATTTTGGTTTTTCACGTTGAGTAAAAAATGACGTTTTTCATGTTTTGAAATGTACTAACTTGATTTTTGCTCGCAGCAGGTCAACTTGTGTGTGTTTGCAACGTTACGGTCCCATTGAGTACAGTTTTAGAGAAAGGGACATCTGTTGCACCACAGGGCGGGAGGCGGGTGCTGAGCACGATACATTTCCTCTCTTTGGTAAGCATTTTTGTATGTTTTATACTTTTGGAATTTTGGTTTTTCATGTTGAGTATAAAATGACATTTTTCATGTTTGAAATGTACTAACTTGATTTTTGCTCGCAGCAGGTCAACTTGTGTGTGGTTGCAACGTTACGGTCCCATTGAGTACAGTTTTGGAGAAAGGGACATCTGTTGCACCACAGGGCGGGAGGAGGGTGCGGAGCATGGATACATTTTCTCTATTTGGTAATAATTTTTTTATGTTTAATACTTTCGGAATTTTGGTTTTTCATGTTGCGTTTAAAATGACCTTTTTAATGTTTGAAATGTACTAACTTGATTTTTCCTCGCAGCTGGTGCTTGTGTGTGGTTGCAATGTTACGGTCCCATTGAGTACAGTTTTGGAGAAAAGGACATCTGTTGCACCACAGGGCGGGAGGAGGGTGCTGGGCACGATACATTTCCTCTCTCTGGTAAGCATTTTTGAATGTTTCATACTTTTGGAATTTTGGTTTTTCATGTTGAGTATTAAATGACGTTTTTCATGTTTGAAATGTACTAACTTGATTATTGCTTGCAGCAGGTCAACTTGTGTGTGGTTGCAACGTTACGGTCCCATTGAGTACAGTTTTGGAGAAAGGGACATCTGTTGCACCACAGGGCGGGAGGAGGGTGCTGAGCACGATACATTTCCTCTCTTTGGTAAGCATTTTTGTATGTTTTATACTTTTGGAATTTTGGTATTTCATGTTGAGTATAAAATGACGTTTTTCATGTTTGAAATGTACTAACTTGATTTTTGCTCGCAGCAGGTCAACTTGTGTGTGGTTGCAACGTTACGGTCCCATTGAGTACAGTTTTGGAGAAAGGGACATCTGTTGCACCACAGGGCGGGAGGAGGGTGCTGAGCACGATACATTTCCTCTCTTTGGTAAGCATTTTTGTATGTTTTATACTTTTGGAATTTTGGTTTTTCATGTTGAGTATAAAATGACGTTTTTCATGTTTGAAATGTACTAACTTGATTTTTGCTCGCAGCAGGTCAACTTGTGTGTGGTTGCAACGTTACGGTCCCATTGAGTACAGTTTTGGAGAAAGGGACATCTGATGCACCACAGGGCGGGAGGCGGGTGCTGAGCACGATACATTTAATCTCTTTGGTAAGCATTTTTGTATGTTTTATACTTTTGGAATTTTGGTTTTTCATGTTGAGTATAAAATGACGTTTTTCATGTTTGAAATGTACTAACTTGATTTTTGCTCGCAGCAGGTCAACTTGTGTGTGGTTGCAACGTTACGGTCCCATTGAGTACAGTTTTGGAGAAAGGGACATCTGTTGCACCACAGGGCGGGAGGCGGGTGCTGAGCACGATACATTTCCTCTCTTCGGTAAGCATTTTTGTATGTTTTATACTTTTGGAATTTTGGTTTTTCATGTTGAGTACAAAATGACGTTTTTCATGTTTGAAATGTACTAACTTGATTTTTGCTCGCAGCAGGTCAACTTGTGTGTGGTTGCAACGTTACGGTCCCATTGAGTACAGTTTTGAAGAAAGGGACATCTGTTGCACCACAGGGCGGGAGGAGGGTGCTGAGCACAATACATTTCCTCTCTTTGGTAAGCATTTTTGTATGTTTTATACTTTTGGAATTTTGGTTTTTCATGTTGAGTATAAAATGACGTTTTTCATGTTTGAAATGTACTAACTTGATTTTTGCTCGCAGCAGGTCAACTTGTGTGTGGTTGCAACGTTACGGTCCCATTGGGTACAGTTTTGGAGAAAGGGACATCTGTTGCACCACAGGGCGGGAGGAGGGTGCTGAGCACGATACATTTCCTCTCTTTGGTAAGCATTTTTGTATGTTTTATACTTTTGGAATTTTGGTTTTTCATGTTGAGTATAAAATGACGTTTTTGATGTTTGAAATGAACTATCTTGATTTTTGCTCGCAGCAGGTCAACTTGTGTGTGGTTGCACGTTACGGTCCCATTGAGTACAGTTTTGCAGAAAGGGACATCTGTTGCACCACAGGGCGGGAGGAGGGTGCTGAGCACGATACATTACCTCCCTTTGGTAAGCATTTTTGTATGTTATATACTTTTGGAATTTTGGTTTTTCATGTTGAGTATAAAATGACGTTTTTCATGTTTGAAATGTACTAACTTAATTTTTGCTCGCAGCAGGTCAACTTGTGTGTGGTTGCAACGTTACGGTCCCATTGAGTACAGTTTTTGAGAAAGGGACATCTGTTGTACCACAGGGCGGGAGGCGGGTGCTGAGCACGATACATTTCCTCTCTTTGGTAAGCATTTTTGTATGTTTTATACTTTTGGAATTTTGGTTTTTCATGTTGAGTATAAAATGACGTTTTTCATTTTCGAAATGTGCTAACTTGATTTTTGCTCGCAGCAGGTCAACTTGTGTGTGGTTGCAACGTTACGGTCCCATTGAGTACAGTTGTGGAGAAAGGGACATCTGTTGCACCACAGGGCGGGAGGAGGGTGCTGAGCACAATACATTTCCTCTCTTTGGTAAGCATTTTTGTATATTTTATACTTTTGGAATTTTGGTTTTTCATGTTGAGTATAAAATTACGTTTTTCATGTTTGAAATGTACTAACTTGATTTTTGCTCGCAGCATGTCAACTTGTGTGTGGTTGCAACGTTACGGTCCCATTGAGTACAGTTTTGGAGAAAGGGACATCTGTTGCACCACAGGGCGGGAGGCGGGTGCTGAGCACGATACATTTCTTCATTTTGGTAAGCATTTTTGTATGTTTTATACTTTTTGAATTTTGGTATTTCATGTTGAGTATAAAATGACGTTTTTCATGTTTTGAAATGTACTAACTTGATTTTTGCTCGCAGCAGGTCTACTTGTGTGTGGTTGCAACGTTACGGTCCCATTGAGTACAGTTTTGGAGAAAGGGACATCTGTTGCACCACAGGGCGGGAGGCGGGTGCTGAGCACGATACATTTCCTCTCTTTAGTAAGCATTTTTGTATGTTTTATACTTTTGGAATTTTGGTTTTTCATGTTGAGTATAAAATGACGTTTTTCATGTTTGAAATGTACTAACTTGATTTTTGCTCGCAACAGGTCAACTTGTGTGTGGTTGCAACGTTACGGTCCCATTGAGTACAGTTTTGGAGAAAGGGACATCTGTTGCACCACAGGGCGGGAGGCGGGTGCTGAGCACGATACATTTCCTCTCTTTGGTAAGCATTTTTGTATGTTTTATACTTTTGGAATTTTGGTTTTTCATGTTGAGTATAAATGACGTTTTTCATGTTTGAAATGTACTAACTTGATTTTTGCTCGCAGCAGGTCAACTTGTGTGTGGTTGCAACGTTACGGTCCCATTGAGTACAGTTTTGGAGAAAGGGACATCTGTTGCACCACAGGGCGGGAGGCGGGTGCTGAGCACGATACATTTCCTCATTTTGGTATGCATTTTTGTATGTTTTATACTTTTGGAATTTTGGTATTTCATGTTGAGTATAAAATGACGTTTTTCATGTTTGAAATGTACTAACTTGATTTTTGCTCGCAGCAGGTCAACTTGTGTGTGGTTGCAACGTTACGGTCCCATTGAGTACAGTTTTGGAGAAAGGGACATCTGTTGCACCACAGGGCGGGAGGCGGGTGCTGAGCACGATACATTTCCTCTCTTTGGTAAGCATTTTTGTATGTTTTATACTTTTGGAATTTTGGTTTTTCATGTTGAGTATAAAATGACGTTTTTTATGTTTGAAATGTACTAACTTGATTTTTGCTCGCAGCAGGTCAACTTGTGTATGGTTGCAATGTTACGGTCCCATTGAGTACAGTTTTGGAGAAAGGGACATCTGTTGCACCACAGGGCGGGAGGCGGGTGCTGAGCACGATACATTTCCTCTCTTTGGTAAGCATTTTTGTATGTTTTATACTTTTGGAATTTTGGTTTTTCATGTTGAGTATAAAATGACGTTTTTCATGTTTGAAATGTACTAACTTGATTTTTGCTCGCAGCAGGTCAACTTCTGTGTGGTTGCAACGTTACGGTCCCATTGAGCACAGTTTTGGAGAAAGGGACATCTGTTGCACCACAGGGCGGGAGGCGGGTGCTGAGCACGACACATTTCCTCATTTTGGTAAGCATTTTTGTATGTTTTATACTTTTGGAATTTTGGTTTTTCATGTTGAGTATAAAATGACGTTTTTCATGTTTGAAATGTACTAACTTGATTTTTGCTCGCAGCAGGTCAACTTGTGTGTGTTTGCAACGTTACGGTCCCATTGAGTACAGTTTTGCAGAAAGGGACATCTGTTTGCACCACAGGGCGGGAGGCGGGTGCTGAGCACGATACATTTCCTCATTTTGGTAAGCATTTTTGTATGTTTTATACTTTTGGAATTTTGGTATTTCATGTTGAGTATAAAATGACGTTTTTCATGTTTGAAATGTACTAACTTGATTTTTGCTCGCAGCAGGTCAACTTGTGTGTGGTTGCAACGTTACGGTCCCATTGAGTACAGTTTTGGAGAAAGGGACATCTGTTGCACCACAGGGCGGGAGGCGGGTGCTGGGCACGATACATTTCCTCTCTTTGGTAAGCATTTCTGTATGTTTTATACTTTTGGAATTTTGGTTTTTCATGTTGAGTATAAAATGACGTTTTTGATGTTTGAAATGTACTATCTTGATTTTTGCTCGCAGCAGGTCAACTTGTGTGTGGTTGCACGTTACGGTCCCATTGAGTACAGTTTTGGAGAAAGGGACATCTGTTGCACCACAGGGCGGGAGGAGGGTGCTGAGCACGATACATTTCCTCTCTTTAGTAAGCATTTTTGAATGTTTTATACTTTTGGAATTTTGGTTTTTCATGTTGAGTATAAAATGACGTTTTTCATTTTTGAAATGTACTTACTTGATTTTTGCTCGCAACAGGTCAACTTGTGTGTGGTTGCAACGTTACGGTCCCATTGAGTACAGTTTTGGAGAAAGGGACATCTGTTGCACCACAGGGCGGGAGGCGGGTGCTGAGCACGATACATTTCCTCTCTTTGGTAAGCATTTTTGTATGTTTTATACTTTTGGAATTTTGGTTTTTCATGTTGAGTATAAAATGACGTTTTTCATGTTTGAAATGTACTAACTTGATTTTTGCTCGCAGCAGGTCAACTTGTGTGTGGTTGCAACGTTACGGTCCCATTGAGTACAGTTTTGGAGAAAGGGACATCTGTTGCACCACAGATCGGGAGGCGGGTGCTGAGCACGATACATTTCCTCATTTTGGTATGCATTTTTGTATGTTTTATACTTTTGGAATTTTGGTATTTCATGTTGAGTATAAAATGACGTTTTTCATGTTTGAAATGTACTAACTTGATTTTTGCTCGCAGCAGGTCAACTTGTGTGTGGTTGCAACGTTACGGTCCCATTGAGTACAGTTTTGGAGAAAGGGACATCTGTTGCACCACAGGGCGGGAGGCGGGTGCTGAGCACGATACATTTCCTCTCTTTGGTAAGCATTTTTGTATGTTTTATACTTTTGGAATTTTGGTTTTTCATGTTGAGTATAAAATGACGTTTTTTATGTTTGAAATGTACTAACTTGATTTTTGCGCGCAGCAGGTCAACTTGTGTATGGTTGCAAGGTTACGGTCCCATTGAGTACAGTTTTGGAGAAAGGGACATCTGTTGCACCACAGGGCGGGAGGCGGGTGCTGAGCACGATACATTTCCTCTCTTTGGTAAGCATTTTTGTATGTTTTATACTTTTGGAATTTTGGTTTTTCATGTTGAGTATAAAATGACGTTTTTCATGTTTGAAATGTACTAACTTGATTTTTGCTCGCAGCAGGTCAACTTCTGTGTGGTTGCAACGTTACGGTCCCATTGAGTACAGTTTTGGAGAAAGGGACATCTGTTGCACCACAGGGCGGGAGGCGGGTGCTGAGCACGACACATTTCCTCATTTTGGTAAGCATTTTTGTATGTTTTATACTTTTGGAATTTTGGTTTTTCATGTTGAGTATAAAATGACGTTTTTCAAGGTTTGAAATGTACTAACTTGATTTTTGCTCGCAGCAGGTCAACTTGTGTGTGTTTGCAACGTTACGGTCCCATTGAGTACAGTTTTGCAGAAAGGGTCATCTGTTGCACCACAGGGCGGGAGGCGGGTGCTGAGCACGATACATTTCCTCATTTTGGTAAGCATTTTTGTATGTTTTATACTTTTGGAATTTTGGTATTTCATGTTGAGTATAAAATGACGTTTTTCATGTTTGAAATGTACTAACTTGATTTTTGCTCGCAGCAGGTCAACTTGTGTGTGGTTGCAACGTTACGGTCCCATTGAGTACAGTTTTGGAGAAAGGGACATCTGTTGCACCACAGGGCGGGAGGAGGGTGCTGAGCACGATACATTTCCTCTCTTTGGTAAGCATTTTTGTATGTTTTATACTTTTGGAATTTTGGTTTTTCATGTTGAGTATAAAATGACGTTTTTGATGATTGAAATGTACTATCTTGATTTTTGCTCGCAGCAGGTCAACTTGTGTGTGGTTGCACGTTACGGTCCCATTGAGTACAGTTTTGCAGAAAGGGACATCTGTTGCACCACAGGGCGGGAGGAGGGTGCTGAGCACGATACATTACCTCCCTTTGGTAAGCATTTTTGAATGTTTTATACTTTTGAAATTTCGGTTTTTCATGTTGAGTATAAAATGACGTTTTTCATGTTTGAAATGTACTAACTTGATTTTTGCTCGCAGCAGGTCAACTTGTGTGTGGTTGCAACGTTACGGTCCCATTGAGTACAGTTTTGGAGAAAGGAAAATCTGTTGCACCACAGGGCGGGAGGAGGGTGCTGAGCACGATACATTTCCTCTCTTTGGTAAGCATTTTTGTATGTTTTATACTTTTGGAATTTTGGTTTTTCATGTTGAGTATAAAATGACGTTTTTGATGTTTGAAATGTACTATCTTGATTTTTGCTCGCAGCAGGTCAACTTGTGTGTGGTTGCACGTTACGGTCCCATTGAGTACAGTTTTGCAGAAAGGGACATCTGTTGCACCACAGGGCGGGAGGAGGGTGCTGAGCACGATACATTACCTCCCTTTGGTAAGCATTTTTGTATGTTTTATACTTTTGAAATTTTGGTTTTTCATGTTGAGTATAAAATGACGTTTTTCATGTTTGAAATGTACTAACTTGATTTTTCGTCGCAGCAGGTCAACTAGTGTGTGGTTGCAAAGTTACGGTCCCATTGAGTACAGTTTTGGAGAAAGGGACATCTGTTGCACCACAGGGCGGGAGGCGGGTGCTGGGCACGATACATTTCCTCTCTTTGGTAAACATTTCTGTATGTTTTATACTTTTGGAATTTTGGTTTTTCATGTTGAGTATAAAATGACGTTTTTGATGTTTGAAATGTACTATCTTGATTTTTGCTCGCAGCAGGTCAACTTGTGTGTGGTTGCACGTTACGGTCCCATTGAGTACAGTTTTGCAGAGAGGGACATCTGTTGCACCACAGGGCGGGAGGAGGGTGTTGAGCACGATACATTACCTCCCTTTGGTAAGCATTTTTGTATGTTTTATACTTTTGAAATTCTGGCTTTTCATGTTGAGTATAAAATGACGTTTTTCATGTTTGAAATGTACTAACTTGATTTTTGCTCGCAGCAGGTCAACTAGTGTGTGGTTGCAAAGTTACGGTCCCATTGAGTACAGTTTTGGAGAAAGGGACATCTGTTGCACCACAGGGCGGGAGGCGGTTGCTGGGCACGATACATTTCCTCTCTTTCGTAAGCATTTTTGTATGTTTTATATTTTGGAATTTTGGTTTTTCATGTTGAGTATAAAATGACGTTTTTCATGTTTAAATGTACTAACTTGATTTTTGCTCGCAGCAGGTCAACTTGTGTGAGGTTGCAACGTTACGGTCCCATTGAGTACAGTTTTGGAGAAAAGGACATCTGTTCCCCCACAGGGCGGGAGGAGGGTGCTGAGCACGACACATTTCCTCTCTTTGGTAAGCATTTTTGTATGTTTTATACTTTTGGAATTTTGGTTTTTCATGTTGAGTACAAAATGACGTTTTTCATGTTTGAAATGTACTAACTTGATTTTTGCTCGCAGCAGGTCAACTTGTGTGTGGTTGCAACGTTACGGTCCCATTGAGTACAGTTTTGGAGAAAGTAACATTTGTTGCACCACAGGGCGATAGGAGGGTGCGGAGCATGGATACATTTTCTCTTTTTGGTAATAATTTTTTTATGTTTTATACTTTCGGAATTTTGGTTTTTCATGTTGCGTTTAAAATGACCTTTTTCATGTTTGAAATGTACTAACTTGATTTTTCCTCGCAGCTGGTACTTGTGTGTGGTTGCAATGTTACGGTCCCATTGAGTACATTTTTGGAGAAAGCGACATCTGTTGCACAACAGGGCGAAAGGAGTGTGCTGAGCACGATACATTTCCTCTCTTTGATAAGCATTTTTGTATGTTTTATACTTTTGGAATTTTGGTTTTTCATGTTGAGTATAAAATGACGTTTTTCATGTTTGAAATGTACTAACTTGATTTTTGGTCGCAGCAGGTCAACTTGTGTGTGGTTGCAACGTTACGGTCCCATTGAGTACAGTTTTGGAGAAAGGGACATCTGTTGCACCACAGGGCGGGAGGAGGGTGCGGAGCATGGATACATTTTCTCTTTTTGGTAATAATTTTTTTATGTTTAATACTTTCGGAATTTTGGTTTTTCATGTTGCGTTTAAAATGACTTTTTTAATGTTTGAAATGTACTAACTTGATTTTTCCTCGCAGCTGGTACTTGTGTGTGGTTGCAATGTTACGGTCCCATTGAGTACATTTTTGGAGAAAGGGACATCTGTTGCACCACAGGGCGGGAGGAGGGTGCTGGGCACGATACATTTCTTCTCTTTGGTAAGCATTTTTGTATGTTTTATACTTTTGGAATTTTGGTTTTTCATGTTGAGTATAAAATGACGTTTTTCATGTTTGAAATGTACTAACTTGATTTTTGCTCGCAGCAGGTCAACTTGTGTGTGGTTGCAACGTTACGGTCCCATTGAGTACAGTTTTGGAGAAAGGGACATCTGTTGCACCACGGGGCGGGAGGAGGGTGCGGAGCATTGATACATTTTCTCTTTTTGGTAATAATTTTTTTATGTTTAATACTTTCGGAATTTTGGTTTTTCATGTTGCGTTTAAAATGACCTTTTTAATGTTTGAAATGTACTAACTTGATTTTTCCTCGCAGCTGTTACTTGTGTGTGGTTGCAATGTTACGGTCCCTTTGAGTACATTTTTGGAGAAAGGGACATCTGTTGCACCACAGGGCGGGAGGAGGGTGCTGAGCACGATACATTTCCTCTCTTTGGTAAGCATTTTTGTATGTTTTATACTTTTGGAATTTTGGATTTTCATGTTGAGTATAAAATGACGTTTTTCATGTTTGAAATGTACTAACTTGATTTTTGCTCGCAGCAGGTCAACTTGTGTGTGGTTGCAACGTTACGGTCCCATTGAGTACAGTTTTGGAGAAAGGGACATCTGTTGCACCACAGGGCGGGAGGAGGGTGCGGAGCATGGATACACTTTCTCTTTTTGGTAATAATTTTTTTATGTTTAATACTTTCGGAATTTTGGTTTTTCATGTTGTGTTTAAAATGACCTTTGTAATGTTTGAAATGTACTAACTTGATTCTTCCTCGCAGCTGGTACTTGTGTGTGGTTGCAATGTTACGGTCCCATTGAGTACACTTTTGGAGAAAGGGACATCTGTTGCACCACAGGGCGGGGGGAGGGGGCGGAGCATGGATACATTTTCTCTTTTTGGTAATAATTTTTTTATGTTTTATACTTTCGGAATTTTGGTTTTTCATGTTGCGTTTAAAATGACCTTTTTAATGTTTGAAATGTACTAACTTGATTTTTCCACACAGCTGGTACTTGTGTGTGGTTGCAATGTTACGGTCCCATTGAGTACACTTTTGGAGAAAGGGACATCTGTTGCACCACAGGGCGGGAGGAGGGTGCTGAGCACGATACATTTCCTCTCTTTGGTAAGCATTTTTGTATGTTTTATACTTTTGGAATTTTGGTTTTTCATGTTGAGTATAAAATGACGTTTTTCATGTTTTGAAATGTACTAACTTGATTTTTGCTCGCAGCAGGTCAACTTGTGTGTGGTTGCAACGTTACGGTCCCATTGAGTACAGTTTTGGAGAAAGGGACATCTGTTGCATCACAGGGAGGGAGGCGGGTGCTGAGCACGATACATTTCCTCTCTTTGGTAAGCATTTTTGTATGTTTTATACTTTTGGAATTTTGGTTTTTCATGTTGAGTATAAA
The DNA here is from genome assembly GCF_021461385.2 of Schistocerca piceifrons. Classification (NCBI taxonomy): domain Eukaryota; kingdom Metazoa; phylum Arthropoda; class Insecta; order Orthoptera; family Acrididae; genus Schistocerca; species Schistocerca piceifrons. The sequence goes on from NC_060143.1 coordinate 10,820,212, forward strand.
ATGACATTTTTCATGTTTGAAATGTACTAACTTGATTTTTGCTCGCAGCAGGTCAACTTGTGTGTGGTTGCAACGTTACGGTCCCATTGAGTACAGTTTTGGAGAAAGGGACATCTGTTGCACCACAGGGCGGGAGGAGGGTGCGGAGCATGGATACATTTTCTCTATTTGGTAATAATTTTTTTATGTTTAATACTTTCGGAATTTTGGTTTTTCATGTTGCGTTTAAAATGACCTTTTTAATGTTTGAAATGTACTAACTTGATTTTTCCTCGCAGCTGGTACATGTAGGTGGTTGCAATGTTACGGTCCCATTGAGTACATTTTTGGAGAAAGCGACATCTGTTGCACCACAGGGCGGGAGAGGGTGCTGAGCACGATACATTTCCTCTCTTTGGTAAGCATTTTTGTATGTTTTATACTTTTGGAATTTTGGTTTTTCATGTTGAGTATAAAATGACGTTTTTCATGTTTGAAATGTACTAATTTGATTTTTGCTCGCAGCAGGTCAACTTGTGTGTGGTTGCAACATTACGGTCCCATTGAGTACAGTTTTGGAGAAAGGGACATCTGTTGCACCACAGGGCGGGAGGAGGGTGCGGAGCATGGATACATTTTCTCTTTTTGGTAATAATTTTTTTATGTTTTATACTTTCGGAATTTTGGTTTTTCATGTTGCGTTTCGAATGACCTTTTTAATGTTCGAAATGTACTAACTCGGTTTTTCCTCGCAGCTGGTAGTTGTGTGTGGTTGCAATGTTACGGTCCCATTGAGTACATTTTTGGAGAAAGGGACATCTGTTGCACCACAGGGAGGGAGGAGGGTGCTGAGCAGGAAACATTTCCTCTCTTTGGTAAGCATTTTTGTATGTTTTATACTTTTGGAATTTTGGTTTTTCATGTTGAGTATAAAATGACGTTTTTCATGTTTGAAATGTACTAACTTGATTTTTGCTCGCAGCAGGTCAACTTGTGTGTGGTTGCAACGTTACGGTCCGATTGAGTACAGTATTGGAGAAAGGGACATCTCTTGCACCACAGGGCGGGAGGAGGGTGCGGAGCATGGATACATTTTCTCTTTTTGGTAATAATTTTTTTATGTGTAATACTTTCGGAATTTTGGTTTTTCATGTTGCGTTTAAAATGACCTTTTTAATGTTTGAAATGTACTAACTTGATTTTTCCTCACAGCTGGTGCTTGTGTGTGGTTGCAATGTTACGGTCCCATTGAGTACATTTTTGGAGAAAGGGACATCTGTTGCACCACAGGGCGGGAGGAGGGTGCTGGGCACGATACATTTCCTCTCTCTGGTAAGCATTTCTGAATGTTTTATACTTTTGGAATTTTGGTTTTTCATGTTGAGTATTAAATGACGTTTTTCATGTTTGAAATGTACTAACTTGATTATTGCTTGCAGCAGGTCAACTTGTGTGTGGTTGCAACGTTACGGTCCCATTGAGTACAATTTTGGAGAAAGGGACATCTGTTGCACCACAGGGCGGGAGGAGGGTGCTGAGCACGACACATTTCCTCTCTTTGGTAAGCATTTTTGTATGTTTTATACTTTTGGAATTTTGGTTTTTCATGTTGAGTATAAAATGACGTTTTTCATGTTTGAAATGTACTAACTTGATTTTTGCTCGCAGCAGGTCAACTTGTGTGTGGTTGCAACGTTACGGTCCCATTGAGTACAGTTTTGGAAAAAGGGACATCTGTTGCACCACAGTGCGGGAAGAGGGTGCGGAGCATGGATACATTTTCTCTTTTTGGTAATAATTTTTTTATGTTTTATACTTTCGGAATTTTGGTTTTTCATGTTGCATTTAAAATGACCTTTTTAATGTTTGAAATGCACTAACTTGATTTTTCCTCGCAGCTGGTACTTGTGTGTGGTTGCAATGTTACGGTCCCATTGAGTACATTTTTGGGGAAAGGGACATCTGTTGCACCACAGGCCGGGACGAGGGTGCTGGGCACGATACATTACCTCTCTTTGGTAAGCATTTTTGTATGTTTTATACTTTTGGAAATTTGGTTTTTCATGTTGAGTATAAAATGACGTTTTTCATGTTTGAAATGTACTAACTTGATTTTTCCTCGCAGCTGGTACTTGTGTGTGGTTGCAATGTTACGGTCCCATTGAGTACATTTTTGGAGAAAGGGACATCTGTTGCACCACAGGGCGGGAGGAGGGTGCTGGGCACGATACATTTCCTCTCTTTGGTAAGCATTTTTGTATGTTTTATCCTTTTGGAATTTTGGTTTTTCATGTTGAATATAAAATGACGTTTTTCATGTTTGAAATGTACTAACTTGATTTTTGCTCGCAGCAGGTCAACTTGTGTGTGGTTGCAACGTTACGGTCCCATTGAGTACAGTTTTGGAGAAAGGGACATCTGTTGCACCACAGGGCGGGAGGAGGGTGCGGAGCATGGATACATTTTCTCTTTTTTGTAATAATTTTTTTATATTTAATACTTTCGGAATTTTGGTTTTTCATGTTGCGTTTAAAATGACCTTTTTAATGTTTGAAATGTACTAACTTAACTTTTCCTCGCAGCTGGTACTTGTGTGTGGTTGCAATGTTACGGTCCCATTGAGTACACTTTTGGAGAAAGGGACATCTGTTGCACCACAGGGCGGGAGGAGTGTGCTGAGCACGATACATTTCCTCTCTTTGGTAGGCATTTTTGTATGTTTTATACTTTTGGAATTTTGGTTTTTCATGTTGAGTATAAAATGACGTTTTTCATGTTTGAAATGTACTAACTTGATTTTTACTCGCAGCAGGTCAACTTGTGTGTGGTTGCAACGTTACGGTCCCATTGAGTACAGTTTTGGAGAAAGGGACATCTGTTGCACCACAGGGCGGGAGGAGGGTGCGGAGCATGGTTACATTTCCTTATTTTGGTAATAATTTCTTTATGTTTTATACTTTCGGAATTTTGCTTTTTCATGTTGCGTTTAAAATGACCTTTTTAATGTTTGAAATGTACTAACTTGATTTTTCCTCGCAGCTGGTACTTGTGTGTGGTTGCAATGTTACGGTCCCATTGAGTACACTTTTGGAGAAAGGGACATCTGTTGCACCACAGGGCGGGAGGAGGGTGCTGAGCACGATACATTTCCTCTCTTTGGTAAGCATTTTTGTATGTTTTATACTTTGGAATTTTGGTTTTTCATGTTGAGTATAAAATGACGTTTTTCATGTTTGAAATGTACTAACTTGATTTTTGCTCGCAGCAGGTCAACTTGTGTGTGGTTGCAACGTTACGGTCCCATTGAGTACAGTTTTGGAGAAAGGGACATCTGTTGCACCACAGGGCGGGAGGAGGGTGCTGAGCACGACACATTTCCTCTCTTTGGTAAGCATTTTTGTATGTTTTATACTTTTGGAATTTTGGTTTTTCATGTTGAGTATAAAATGACGTTTTTCATGTTTGAAATGTACTAACTTGATTTTTGCACGCAGCAGGTCAACTTGTGTGTGGTTGCAACGTTACGGTCCCATTGAGTACACTTTTGGAGAAAGGGACATCTGTTGCACCACAGGGCGGGAGGCGGGTGCTTAGCACGACACATTTCCTCTCTTTGGTAAGCATTTTTGTATGTTTTATACTTTTGGAATTTTGGTTTTTCATGTTGAGTATAAAATGACGTTTTTCATGTTTGAAATGTACTAACTTGATTTTTGCACGCAGCAGGTCAACTTGTGTGTGGTTGCAACGTTACGGTCCCATTGAGTACAGTTTTGGAGAAAGGGACATCTGTTGCACCACAGGGCGGGAGGAGGGTGCTGAGCACGATACATTTCCTCTCTTTGGTAGGCATTTTTGTATGTTTTATACTTTTGGAATTTTGGTTTTTCATGTTGAGTATAAAATGACGTTTTTCATGTTTGAAATGTACTAACTTGATTTTTGCACGCAGCAGGTCAACTTGTGTGTGGTTGCAACGTTACGGTCCCATTGAGTACAGTTTTGGAGAAAGGGACATCTGTTGCACCACAGGGCGGGAGGCGGGTGCTGAGCACGATACATTATCTCTCTTTGGTAAGCATTTTTGTATGTTTTATACTTTTGGAATTTTGGTTTTTCATGTTGAGTATAAAATGACGTTTTTCATGTTTGAAATGTACTAACTTGAATTTTGCACGCAGCAGGTCAACTTGTGTGTGGTTGCAACGTTACGGTCCCATTGAGTACAGTTTTGGAGAAAGGGACATCTGTTGCACCACAGGGCGGGAGGCGGATGCTGAGCACGATACATTTCCTCTCTTTGGTAAGCATTTTTGTATGTTTTATACTTTTGGAATCTTGGTTTTTCATGTTGAGTATAAAATGACGTTTTTCATGTTTGAAATGTACTAACTTGATTTTTGCTCGCACAGGTCAACTTGTGTGTGGTTGCAATGTTACTGTCCCATTGAGTACACTTTTGGAGAAAGGGACATCTGTTGCACCATAGGGCGGGAGGCGGGTGCTGAGCACGATACATTTCCTCTCTTTGGTAAGCATTTTTGTATGTTTTATACTTTTGGAATTTTGGTTTTTCATGTTGAGTATAAAATGACGTTTTTCATGTTTGAAATGTACTAACTTGATTTTTGCACGCAGCAGGTCAACTTGTGTGTGGTTGCCAGGTTACGGTCCCATTGAGTACAGTTTTGGAGAAAGGGACATCTGTTGCACCACAGGGCGGGAGGAGGGTGCTCAGCACGACACATTTCCTCTCTTTGGTAACCATTTTTGTATGTTTTATACTTTTGGAATTTTGGTTTTTCATGTTGAGTATAAAATGACCTTTTTAATGTTTGAAATGTACTAACTTGATTTTTCCTCGCAGCTGGTACTTGTGTGTGGTTGCAATGTTACGGTCCCATTGAGTACACTTTTGGAGAAAGGGACATCTGTTGCACCACAGGGCGGGAGGAGGGTGCTGAGCACGATACATATCCTCTCTTTGGTAAGCATATTTGTATGTTTTATACTTTTGGAATTTTGGTTTTTCATGTTGAGTATAAAATGACGTTTTTCATGTTTGAAATGTACTAACTTGATTTTTGCACGCAGCAGGTCAACTTGTGTGTGGTTGCAACGTTACGGTCCCATTGAGTACAGTTTTGGAGAAAGGGACATCTGTTGCACCACAGGGCGGGAGGAGGGTGCTCAGCACGACACATTTCCTCTCTTTGGTAAGCATTTTTGTATGTTTTATACTTTTGGAATTTTGGTTTTTCATGTTGAGTATAAAATGACGTTTTTCATGTTTGAAATGTACTAACTTGATTTTTGCACGCAGCAGGTCAACTTGTGTGTGGTTGCAACGTTACGGTCCCATTGAGTACCGTTTTGGAGAAAGGGACATCTGTTGCACCACAGGGCGGGAGGATTGTGCGGAGCATGGATACATTTTCTCATTTTGGTAATAATTTTTTTATATTTAATACTTTCGGAATTTTGGTTTTTCATGTTGCGTTTAAAATGACCTTTTTAATGTTTGAAATGTACTAACTTGATTTTTTCACGCAGCTGGTACTTGTGTGTGGTTGCAATGTTACGGTCATATTGAGTACATTTTTGGCGAAAGGGACATCTGTTGCACCACGGGGCGGGAGGAGGGTGCTGAGCACGATACATTTCCTCTCTTTGGTAAGCATTTTTGTATGTTTTATACTTTTGGAATTTTGGTTTTTCATGTTGCGTTTAGACTGACCTTTTTAATGTTTGAAATGTACTAACTTGATTTTTGCACGCAGCAGGTCAACTTATGTGTGGTTGCAACGTTACGGTCCCATTGAGTACAGTTTTGGAGAAAGGGACATCTGTTGCACCACAGGGCGGGAGGCGGGTGCTGAGCACGATACATTTCCTCTCTTTGGTAAGCATTTTTGTATGTTTATTACTTTTGGAATTTTGGTTTTTCATGTTGAGTATAAAATGATGTTTTCATGTTTGAAATGTACTAACTTGATTTTTGCACGCAGCAGGTCAACTTGTGTGTGGTTGCAATGTTACGGTCCCATTGAGTACAGTTTTGGAGAAAGGGACATCTGTTGCACCACAGGGCGGGAGGAGGGTGCTGAGCACGATACATTTCCTCTCTTTGGTAAGCATTTTTGTATGTTTTATACTTTTGGAATTTTGGTTTTTCATGTTGAGTATAAAATGACGTTTTTCATGTTTGAAATGTACTAACTTGATTTTTGCACGCAGCAGGTCAACTTGTGTGTGGTTGCAACGTTACGGTCCCATTGAGTACAGTTTTGGAGAAAGGGACATCTGTTGCACCACAGGGCAGGAGGCGGGTGCTGAGCACGATACATTTCCTCTCTTTGGTAAGCATTTTTGTATGTTTTATACTTTTGGAATTTTGGTTTTTCATGTTGAGTATAAAATGACGTTTTTCATGTTTGAAATGTACTAACATGATTTTTCCTCGCAGCAGGTCAACTTGTGTGTGGTTGCAATGTTACGGTCCCATTGAGTACACTTTTGGAGAAAGGGACATCTGTTGCACCATAGGGCGGGAGGCGGGTGCTGAGCACGATACATTTCCTCTCTTTGGTAACCATTTTTGTATGTTTTATAATTTTGGAATTTTGGTTTTTCATGTTGAGTATAAAATGACGTTTTTCATGTTTGAAATGTACTAACTTGATTTTTGCTCGCAGCAGGTCAACTTGTGTGTGGTTGCAATGTTACGGTTCCATTGAGTACACTTTTGGAGAAAGGGACATCTGTTGCACCACAGGGCGGGAGGCGGGTGCTGAGCACGACACATTTCCTCTCTTTGGTAAGCATATTTGTATGTTTTATACTTTTGGAATTTTGGTTTTTCATGTTGAGTATAAAATGACGTTTTTCATGTTTGTAATGTACTAACTTGATTTTTGCACGCAGCAGGTCAACTTGTGTGTGGTTGCAACGTTACGGTCCCATTGAGTACAGTTTTGGAGAAAGGGACATCTGTTGCACCACAGGGCGGGAGGAGGGTGCTCAGCACGACACATTTCCTCTCTTTGGTAAGCATTTTTGTATGTTTTATACTTTTGGAATTTTGGTTTTTCATGTTGAGTATAAAATGACGTTTTTCATGTTTGAAATGTACTAACTTGATTTTTGCACGCAGCAGGTCAACTTGTGTGTGGTTGCAACGTTACGGTCCCATTGAGTACCGTTTTGGAGAAAGGGACATCTGTTGCACCACAGGGCGGGAGGATTGTGTGGAGCATGGATACATTTTCTCATTTTGGTAATAATTTTTTTATATTTAATACTTTCGGAATTTTGGTTTTTCATGTTGCGTTTAAAATGACCTTTTTAATGTTTGAAATGTACTAACTTGATTTTTTCACGCAGCTGGTACTTGTGTGTGGTTGCAATGTTACGGTCCCATTGAGTACATTTTTGGAGAAAGGGACATCTGTTGCAACACGGGGCGGGAGGAGGGTGCTGAGCACGATACATTTCCTCTCTTTGGTAAGCATTTTTGTATGTTTTATACTTTTGGAATTTTGGTTTTTCATGTTGTGTTTAGACTGACCTTTTTAATGTTTGAAATGTACTAACTTGATTTTTGCACGCAGCAGGTCAACTTATGTGTGGTTGCAACGTTACGGTCCCATTGAGTACAGTTTTGGAGAAAGGGACATCTGTTGCACCACAGGGCGGGAGGCGGGTGATGAGCACGTTACATTTCCTCTCATTGGTAAGCATTTTTATATGTTTATTACTTTTGGAATTTTGGTTTTTCATGTTGAGTATAAAATGACGTTTTTCACGTTTGAAATGTACTAACTTGATTTTTGCACGCAGCAGGTCAACTTGTGTGTGGTTGCAATGTTACGGTCCCATTGAGTACAGTTTTGGAGAAAGGGACATCTGTTGCACCACAGGGCGGGAGGAGGGTGCTGAGCACGATACATTTCCTCTCTTTGGTAAGCATTTTTGTATGTTTTATACTTTTGGAATTTTGCTTTTTCATGTTGAGTATAAAATGACGTTTTTCATGTTTGATATGTACTAACTTGATTTTTGCACGCAGCAGGTCAACTTGTGTGTGGTTGCAACGTTACGGTCCCATTGAGTACAGTTTTGGAGAAAGGGACATCTGTTGCACCACAGGGCGGGAGGAGGGTGCTGAGCACGACACATTTCCTCTCTTTGGTAAGCATTTTTGTATGTTTTATACTTTTGGAATTTTGGTTTTTCATGTTGAGTATAAAATGACGTTTTTCATGTTTGAAATCTGCTAACTTGAATTTTGCTCGCAGCAGGTCAACTTGTGTGTGGTTGCAACGTTACGGTCCCATTGAGTACAGTTTTGGAGAAAGGGACATCTGTTGCACCACAGGGCGGGAGGAGGGTGCTGAGCACGACACATTTCCTCTCTTTGGTAAGCATTTTTGTATGTTTTATACTTTTGGAATTTTGGTTTTTCATGTTGAGTATAAAATGACGTTTTTCATGTTTGAAATGTACTAACTTGATTTTTGCTCGCAGCAGGTCAACTTGTGTGTGGTTGCAACGTTACGGTCCCATTGAGTACAGTTTTGGAGAAAGGGACATCTGTTGCACCACAGGGCGGGAGGAGGGTGCTGAGCACGACACATTTCGTCTCTTTGGTAAGCATTTTTCTATGTTTTATACTTTTGGAATTTTGCTTTCTTCATGTTGTGTATAAAATGACGTTTTTCATGTTTGAAATGTACTATCTTGATTTTTGCTCGCAGCAGGTCAACTTGTGTGTGGTTGCAACGTTACGGTCCCATTGAGTACAGTTTTGGAGAAAGGGACATCTGTTGCACCACAGGGCGGGAGGAGGGTGCTGAGCACGATACATTTCCTCTCTTTGGTAAGCATTTTTGTATGTTTTATACTTTTGGAATTTTGGTTTTTCATAATGAGTATAAAATGACGTTTTTCATGTTTGAAATGTACTAACTTGATTTTTGCACGCAGCAGGTCAACTTGTGTGTGGTTGCAAAGTTACGGTCCCATTGAGTACAGTTTTGGAGAAAGGGACATCTGTTGCACCACAGGGCGGGAGGAGGGTGCTGAGCACGACACATTTCCTCTCTTTGGTAAGCATTTTTGTATGTTTTATACTTTTGGAATTTTGGTTTTTCATGTTGAGTATAAAATGACGTTTTTCATGTTTGAAATGTACTAACTTGATTTTTGCTCGCAGCAGGTCAACTTGTGTGTGGTTGAACCGTTACGGTCCCATTGAGTACAGTTTTGGAGAAAGGGACATCTGTTGCACCACAGGGCGGGAGGAGGGTGCTGAGCACGATACATTTCCTCTCTTTGGTAAGCATTTTTGTATGTTTTATACTTTTGGAATTTTGGTTTTTCATGTTGCGTTTAGATTGACCTTTTTAATGTTTGAAATGTACTAACTTGATTTTTGCACGCAGCAGGTCAACTTGTGTGTGGTTGCAATGTTACGGTCCCATTGAGTACAGTTTGGAGAAAGGGACATCCGTTGCACCACAGGGCGGGAGGAGGGTGCTGAGCACGATACATTTCCTCTCTTTGGTAAGCATTTTTGTATGTTTTATACTTTTGGAATTTTGGTTTTTCATGTTGAGTATAAAATGACGTTTTTCATGTTTGAAATGTACTAACTTGATTTTTGCACGCAGCAGGTCAACTTGTGTGTGGTTGCAACGTTACGGTCCCATTGAGTACAGTTTTGGAGAAAGGGACATCTGTTGAACCACAGGGCGGGAGGAGGGTGCTGAGAACGACACATTTCCTCTCTTTGGAAAGCATTTTTGTATGTTTTATACTTTTGGAATTTTGGTTTTTCATGTTGAGTATAAAATGACGTTTTTCATGTTTGAAATGTACTAACTTGATTTTTGCTCGCAGCAGGTCAACTTGTGTGTGGTTGCAACGTTACGGTCCCATTGAGTACAGTTTTGGAGAAAGGGACATCTGTTGCACCACAGGGCGGGAGGCGAGTGCTGAGCACGATACATTTCCTCTCTTTGGTAAGCATTTTTGTATGTTTTATACTTTTGGAATTTTGGTTTTTCATGTTGAGTATAAAATGACGTTTTTCATGTTTGAAATGTACTAACTTGATTTTTGCACGCAGCAGGTCAACTTGTGTGTGGTTGCAACGTTACGGTCCCATTGAGTACAGTTTTGGAGAAAGGGACATCTGTTGCACCACAGCGCGGGAGGCGGGTGCTGAGCACGATACATTTCCTCTCTTTGGTAAGCATTTTTGTATGTTTTATACTTTTGGAATTTTGGTTTTTCATGTTGAGTATAAAATGACGTTTTTCATGTTTGAAATGTACTAACTTGATTTTTGCACGCAGCAGGTCAACTTGTGTGTGGTTGCAACGTTACGGTCCCATTGAGTACAGTTTTGGAGAAAGGGACATCTGTTGCACCACAGGGCGGGAGGAGGGTGCTGAGCACGGTACATTTCCTCTCTTTGGTAAGCATTTTTGTATGTTTTATACTTTTGAAATTTTGGTTTTTCATGTTGAGTATAAAATGACGTTTTTCATGTTTGAAATGTACTAACTTGATTTTTGCACGCAGCAGGTCAACTTGTGTGTGGTTGCGACGTTACGGTCCCATTGAGTACAGTTTTGGAGAAAGGGACATCTGTTGCACCACAGGGCGGGAGGCGAGTGCTGAGCACGATACATTTCCTCTCTTTGGTAAGCATTTTTGTATGTTTTATACTTTTGGAATTTTGGTTTTTCATGTTGAGTATAAAATGACGTTTTTCATGTTTGAAATGTACTAACTTGATTTTTGCACGCAGCAGGTCAACTTGTGTGTGGTTGCAACGTTACGGTCCCATTGAGTACAGTTTTGGAGAAAGGGACATCTGTTGCACCACAGGGCGGTAGGAGGGTGCTGAGCACGACACATTTCCTCTCGTTGGTTAGCATTATTGTATGTTTTATACTTTTGGAATTTTGGTTTTTCATGTTGAGTATAAAATGACGTTTTTCATGTTTGAAATGTACTAACTTGATTTTTGCACGCAGCAGGTCAACTTGTGTGTGGTTGCAACGTTACGGTCCCATTGAGTACAGTTTTGGAGAAAGGGACATCTGTTGCACCACAGGGCGGGAGGAGGGTGCGGAGCATGGATACATTTTCTCTTTTGGTAATAATTTTTCTATATTTAATACTTTCGGAATTTTGGTTTCTCATGTTGCGTTTAAAATGACCTTTTTAATGTTTGAAATGTACTATCTTGATTTTTCCTCGCAGCTGGTACTTGTGTGTGGTTGCAACGTTACGGTCCCATTGAGTACATTTTTGGAGAAGGGGACATCTGTTGCACCACAGGGCGGGAGGAGGGTGCTGAGCACGATACATTTCCTCTCTTTGGTAAGCATTTTTGTATGTTTTATACTTTTGGAATTTTGGTTTTTCATGTTGCGTTTAGATTGACATTTTTAATGTTTGAAATGTACTAACTTGATTTTTGCTCGCAGCAGGTCAACTTGTGTGTGGTTGCAACGTTGCGGTCCCATTGAGTACAGTTTTGGAGAAAGGGACATCTGTTGCACCACAGGGCGGGAGGAGGGTGCTGAGCACGACACATTTCCTCTCTTTGGTAAGCATTTTTGTATGTTTTATACTTTTGGAATTTTGGTTTTTCATGTTGAGTATAAAATGACGTTTTTCATGTTTGAAATGTACTAACTTGATTTTTGCTCGCAGCAGGTCAACTTGTGTGTGGTTGCAACGTTACCGTCCCATTGAGTACAGTTTTGGAGAAAGGGACATCTGTTGCACCACAGGGCGGGAGGAGGGTGCGGAGCATGGATACATTTTCTCTTTTTGGTAACAATTTTTTTATGTTTATTACTTTCGGAATTTTGGTTTTCCATGTTGCGTTTAAAATGACCTTTTTAATGTTTGAAATGTACTAACTTGATTTTTTGTCGCAGCTGGTAATTGTGTGTGGTTGCAATGTTACGGTCCCACTGAGTACAGTTTTGGAGAAAGGGACATCTGTTGCACCACAGGGCGGGAGGAGGGTGCTGAGCACGACACATTTCCTCTCTTTGGTAAGCATTTTTGTATGTTTTATACTTTTGGAATTTTGGTTTTTCATGTTGAGTATAAAATGACGTTTTTCATGTTTGAAATGTACTAACTTGATTTTTGCTCACAGCAGGTCAACTTGTGTGTGGTTGCAACGTTACGGTCCCATTGAGTACAGTTTTGGAGAAAGGGACATCTGTTGCACCACAGGGCGGGAGGCGGGTGCTGAGCACGACACATTTCCTCTCTTTGGTAAGCATTTTTGTATGTTTTATACTTTTGGAATTTTGGTTTTTCATGTTGCGTTTAGATTGACCTTTTTAATGTTTGAAATGTACTAACTTGATTTTTGCACGCAGCAGGTCAACTTGTGTGTGGTTGCAATGTTACGGTCCCATTGAGTACAGTTTGGAGAAAGGGACATCCGTTGCACCACAGGGCGGGAGGAGGGTGCTGAGCACGATACATTTCCTCTCTTTGGTAAGCATTTTTGTATGTTTTATACTTTTGGAATTTTGGTTTTTCATGTTGAGTATAAAATGACGTTTTTCATGTTTGAAATGTACTAACTTGATTTTTGCACGCAGCAGGTCAACTTGTGTGTGGTTGCAACGTTACGGTCCCATTGAGTACAGTTTTGGAGAAAGGGACATCTGTTGAACCACAGGGCGGGAGGAGGGTGCTGAGCACGACACATTTCCTCTCTTTGGTAAGCATTTTTGTATGTTTTATACTTTTGGAATTTTGGTTTTTCATGTTGAGTATAAAATGACGTTTTTCATGTTTGAAATGTACTAACTTGATTTTTGCTCGCAGCAGGTCAACTTGTGTGTGGTTGCAACGTTACGGTCCCATTGAGTACAGTTTTGGAGAAAGGGACATCTGTTGCACCACAGGGCGGGAAGAGGGTGCTGAGCACGATACATTTCCTCTCTTTGGTAAGCATTTTTGTATGTTTTATACTTTTGGAATTTTGGTTTTTCATGTTGAGTATAAAATGACGTTTTTCATGTTTGAAATGTACTAACTTGATTTTTGCACACAGCAGGTCAACTTGTGTGTGGTTGCAACGTTACGGTCCCATTGAGTACAGTTTTGGAGAAAGGGACATCTGTTGCACCACAGCGCGGGAGGCGGGTGCTGAGCACGATACATTTCCTCTCTTTGGTAAGCATTTTTGTATGTTTTATACTTTTGGAATTTTGGTTTTTCATGTTGAGTATAAAATGACGTTTTTCATGTTTGAAATGTACTAACTTGATTTTTGCACGCAGCAGGTCAACTTGTGTGTGGTTGCAACGTTACGGTCCCATTGAGTACAGTTTTGGAGAAAGGGACATCTGTTGCACCACAGGGCGGGAGGAGGGTGCTGAGCACGGTACATTTCCTCTCTTTGGTAAGCATTTTTGTATGTTTTATACTTTTGAAATTTTGGTTTTTCATGTTGAGTATAAAATGACGTTTTTCATGTTTGAAATGTACTAACTTGATTTTTGCACGCAGCAGGTCAACTTGTGTGTGGTTGCGACGTTACGGTCCCATTGAGTACAGTTTTGGAGAAAGGGACATCTGTTGCACCACAGGGCGGGAGGCGAGTGCTGAGCACGATACATTTCCTCTCTTTGGTAAGCATTTTTGTATGTTTTATACTTTTGGAATTTTGGTTTTTCATGTTGAGTATAAAATGACGTTTTTCATGTTTGAAATGTACTAACTTGATTTTTGCACGCAGCAGGTCAACTTGTGTGTGGTTGCAACGTTACGGTCCCATTGAGTACAGTTTTGGAGAAAGGGACATCTGTTGCACCACAGGGCGGTAGGAGGGTGCTGAGCACGACACATTTCCTCTCTTTGGTTAGCATTATTGTATGTTTTATACTTTTGGAATTTTGGTTTTTCATGTTGAGTATAAAATGACGTTTTTCATGTTTGAAATGTACTAACTTGATTTTTGCACGCAGCAGGTCAACTTGTGTGTGGTTGCAACGTTACGGTCCCATTGAGTCCAGTTTTGGAGAAAGGGACATCTGTTGCACCACAGGGCGGGAGGCGGGTGCTGAGCACGATACATTTCCTCTCTTTGGTAAGCTTTTTTGTATGTTTTATACTTTTGGAATTTTGGTTTTTCATGTTGAGTGTAAAATGACGTTTCTCATGTTTGAAATGTATTAACTTGATTTTTGCTCGCAGCAGGTCAACTTGTGTGTGGTTGCAACGTTACGGTCCCATTGAGTACATTTTTGGAGAAGGGGACATCTGTTGCACCACAGGGCGGGAGGAGGGTGCTGAGCACGATACATTTCCTCTCTTTGGTAAGCATTTTTGTATGTTTTATACTTTTGGAATTTTGGTTTTTCATGTTGAGTATAAAATGACGTTTTTCATGTTTGAAATGTACTAACTTGATTTTTGCTCGCAGCAGGTCAACTTGTGTGTGGTTGCAACGTTACCGTCCCATTGAGTACAGTTTTGGAGAAAGGGACATCTGTTGCACCACAGGGCGGGAGGAGGGTGCGGAGCATGGATACATTTTCTCTTTTTGGTAACAATTTTTTTATGTTTATTACTTTCGGAATTTTGGTTTTCCATGTTGCGTTTAAAATGACCTTTTTAATGTTTGAAATGTACTAACTTGATTTTTCCTCGCAGCTGGTAATTGTGTGTGGTTGCAATGTTACGGTCCCATTGAGTACAGTTTTGGAGAAAGGGACATCTGTTGCACCACAGGGCGGGAGGAGGGTGCTGAGCACGACACATTTCCTCTCTTTGGTAAGCATTTTTGTATGTTTTATACTTTTGGAATTTTGGTTTTTCATGTTGAGTATAAAATGACGTTTTTCATGTTTGAAATGTACTAACTTGATTTTTGCTCACAGCAGGTCAACTTGTGTGTGGTTGCAACGTTACGGTCCCATTGAGTACAGTTTTGGAGAAAGGGACATCTGTTGCACCACAGGGCGGGAGGCGGGTGCTGAGCACGACACATTTCCTCTCTTTGGTAAGCATTTTTGTATGTTTTATACTTTTGGAATTTTGGTTTTTCATGTTGAGTATAAAATGACGTTTTTCATGTTTAAAATGTACTAACTTGATTTTTGCTCGCAGCAGGTCAACTTGTGTGTGGTTGCAACGTTACGGTCCCATTGAGTACAGTTTTGGAGAAAGGGACATCTGTTGCACAACAGGGCGGGAGGCCTGTGCTGAGCACGATACATTACCTCTCTTTGGTAAGCATTTTTGTATGTTTTATACTTTTGGAATTTTGGTTTTTCATGTTGAGTATAAAATGACGTTTTTCATGTTCGAAATGTACTAACTTGATTTTTGCTCGCAGCAGGTCAACTTGTGTGTGGTTGCAACGTTACGGTCCCATTGAGTACAGTTTTGGAGAAATAGACATCTGTTGCACCACAGGGCGGGAGGCGGGTGCTGAGCGCGATACATTACCTCTCTTTGGTAAGCATTTTTGTATGTTTTATACTTTTGGAATTTTGGTTTTTCATGTTGAGTATAAAATGACGTTTTTCATGTTCGAAATGTACTAACTTGATTTTTGCTCACAGCAGGTCAACTTGTGTGTGGTTGCAACGTTACGGTCCCATTGAGTACAGTTTTGGAGAAAGGGACATCTGTTGCACCACAGGGCGGGAGGCGGGTGCTGAGCACGACACATTTCCTCTCTTTGGTAAGCATTTTTGTATGTTTTATACTTTTGGAATTTTGGTTTTTCATGTTGAGTATAAAATGACGTTTTTCATGTTTGAAATGTACTAACTTGATTTTTGCTCGCAGCAGGTCAACTTGTGTGTGGTTGCAACGTTACGGTCCCATTGAGTACAGTTTTGGAGAAAGGGACATCTGTTGCACAACAGGGCGGGAGGCCTGTGCTGAGCACGATACATTACCTCTCTTTGGTAAGCATTTTTGTATGTTTTATACTTTTGGAATTTTGGTTTTTCATGTTGAGTATAAAATGACGTTTTTCATTTTCGAAATGTACTAACTTGATTTTTGCTCGCAGCAGGTCAACTTGTGTGTGGTTGCAACGTTACGATCCCATTGAGTACAGTTTTGGAGAAAGGGACATCTGTTGCACCACAGGGCGGGAGGCGGGTGCTGAGCACGATACATTACCTCTCTTTGGTAAGCATTTTTGTATGTTTTATACTTTTGGAATTTTGGTTTTTCATGTTGAGTATAAAATGACGTTTTTCATCTTCGAAATGTACTGACTTGATTGTTGCTCGCAGCAGGTCAACTTGTGTGTGGTTGCAACGTTACGGTCCCATTGAGTACAGTTTTGGAGAAAGGGACATCTGTTGCACCACAGGGCGGGAGGCGGGTGCTGAGCACGATACATTACCTCTCTTTGGTAAGCATTTTTGTATGTTTAATACTTCTGGAATTTTGGTTTTTCATGTTGAGTATAAAATGACGTTTTTCATGTTCGAAATGTACTAACTTGATTTTTGCTCGCAGCAGGTCAACTTGTGTGTGGTTGCAACGTTACGGTCCCATTGAGTACAGTGTTGGAGAAATTGACATCTGTTGCACCAGAGGGCGGGAGGCGGGTGCTGAGCACGATACATTACCTCTCTTTGGTAAGCATTATTGTATGTTTTATACTTTTGGAATTTTGGTTTTTCATGTTGAGTATAAAATGACGTTTATCATGTTCGAAATGTACTAACTTGATTTTTGCTCGCAGCAGGTCAACTTGTGTGTGGTTGCAACGTTACGGTCCCATTGAGTACAGTTTTGGAGAAAGGAACATCTGTTGCACCACAGGGCGGGAGGCGGGTGCTGACCACGATACATTACCTCTCTTTGGTAAGCATTTTTGTATGTTTTATACTTTTGGAATTTTGGTTTTTCATGTTGAGTATAAAATGACGTTTTTCATGTTCGAAATGTACTAACTTGATTTTTGCTCGCAGCAGGTCAACTTGTGTGTGGTTGGAACGTTACGGTCCCATTGAGTACAGTTTTGGAGAAAGGGACATCTGTTGCACCACAGGGCGGGAGGCGGGTGCTGAGCACGATACATTACCTCTCTTTGGTAAGCATTTTTGTATGTTTTATACTTTTGGAATTTTGGTTTTTCATGTTGAGTATAAAATGACGTTTTTCATGTTCGAAATGTACTAACTTGATTTTTGCTCGCAGCAGGTCAACTTGTGTGTGGTTGCAACGTTACGGTCCCATTGAGTACAGTTTGGAGAAAGGGACATCTGTTGCACCACAGGGCGGGAGGCGGGTGCTGAGCACGATACATTACCTCTCTTTGGTAAGCATTTTTGTATGTTTTATACTTTTGGAATTTTGGTTTTTCATGTTGAGTATAAAATGACGTTTTTCATGTTCGAAATGTACTAACTTGATTTTTGCTCGCAGCAGGTCAACTTGTGTGTGGTTGCATCGTTACGGTCCCATTGAGTACAGTTTTGGAGAAAGGGACATCTGTTGCACCACAGGGCGGGAGGAGGGTGCTCAGCACGATACATTACCTCTCTTTGGTAAGCATTTTTGTATGTTTTATACTTTTGGAATTTTGGTTTTTCATGTTGAGTATAAAATGACGTTTTTCATGTTCGAAATGTACTAACTTGATTTTTGCTCGCAGCAGGTCAACTTGTGTGTGGTTGCAACGTTACGGTCCCATTGAGTACAGTTTTGGAGAAAGGGACATCTGTTGCACCACAGGGCGGGAGGCGGGTGCTGAGCAAGATACATTACCTCTCTTTGGTAAGCATTTTTGTATGTTTTATACTTTTGGAATTTTGGTTTTTCATGTTGAGTATAAAATGACGTTTTTCATGTTCGAAATGTACTAACTTTATTTTTGCTCGCAGCAGGTCAACTTGTGTGTGGTTGCAACGATACGGTCCCATTGAGTACAGTTTTGGAGAAAGGGACATCTGTTGCACCACAGGGCGGGAAGCGGGTGCTGAGCACGATACATTACCTCTCTTTGGTAAGCATTTTTGTATGTTTTATACTTTTGGAATTTTGGTTTTTCATGTTGAGTATAAAATGACGTTTTTCATGTTCGAAATGTACTAACTTGATTTTTGCTCGCAGCAGGTCAACTTGTGTGTGGTTGCAACGTTACGGTCCCATTGAGTACAGTTTTGGAGAAAGGGACATCTGTTGCACCACAGGGCGGGAGGCGGGTGGTGAGCACGATACATTACCTCTCTTTGGTAAGCATTTTTGTATGTTTTATACTTTTGGAATTTTGGTTTTTCATGTTGAGTATAAAATGACGTTTTTCATGTTCAAAATGTACTAACTTGATTTTTGCTCGCAGCAGGTCAACTTGTGTGTGGTTGCAACGTTACGGTCCCATTGAGTACAGTTTTGGAGAAAGGGACATCTGTTGCACCACAGGGCGGGAGGCGGGTGCTGAGCACGATACATTACCTCTCTTTGGTAAGCATTTTTGTATGTTTTATACTTTTGGAATTTTGGTTTTTCATGTTGAGTATAAAATGACGTTTTTCATGTTCGAAATGTACTAACTTGATTTTTGCTCGCAGCAGGTCAACTTGTGTGTGGTTGCAACGTTACGGTCACATTGAGTACAGTTTTGGAGAAAGGGACATCTGTTGCACCACAGGGCGGGAGGCGGGTGCTGAGCACGATACATTACCTCTCTTTGGTAAGCATTTTTGTATGTTTTATACTTTTGGAATTTTGGTTTTTCATGTTGAGTATAAAATGACGTTTTTCATGTTCGAAATGTACTAACTTGATTTTTGCTCGCAGCAGGTCAACTTGTGTGTGGTTGCAACGTTACGGTCCCATTGAGTACAGTTTTGGAGAAAGGGACATCTGTTGCACCACAGGGCCGGAGGCGGGTGCTGAGCACGATACATTACCTCTCTTTGGTAAGCATTTTTGTATGTTTTATACTTTTGGAATTTTGGTTTTTCATGTTGAGTATAAAATGACGTTTTTCATGTTTGAAATGTACTAACTTGATTTTTGCTCACAGCAGGTCAACTTGTGTGTGGTTGCAACGTTACGGTCCCATTGAGTACAGTTTTGGAGAAAGGGACATCTGTTGCACCACAGGGCGGGAGGCGGGTGCTGAGCACGACACATTTCCTCTCTTTGGTAAGCATTTTTGTATGTTTTATACTTTTGGAATTTTGGTTTTTCATGTTGAGTATAAAATGACGTTTTTCATATTTGAAATGTACTAATTTGATTTTTGCTCGCAGCAGGTCAACTTGTGTGTGGTTGCAACGTTACGGTCCCATTGAGTACAGTTTTGGAGAAAGGGACATCTGTTGCACAACAGGGCGGGAGGCCTGTGCTGAGCACGATACATTACCTCTCTTTGGTAAGCATTTTTGTATGTTTTATACTTTTGGAATTTTGGTTTATCATGTTGAGTATAAAATGACGTTTTTCATGTTCGAAATGTACTAACTTGATTTTTGCTCGCAGCTGGTCAACTTGTGTGTGGTTGCAACGTTACGGTCCCATTGAGTACAGTTTTGGAGAAAGGGACATCTGTTGCACCACAGGGCGGGAGGCGGGTGCTGAGCGCGATACATTACCTCTCTTTGGTAAGCATTTTTGTATGTTTTATACTTTTGGAATTTTGGTTTTTCATGTTGAGTATAAAATGACGTTTTTCATGTTCGAAATGTACTAACTTGATTTTTGCTCGCAGCAGGTCAACTTGTGTGTGGTTGCAACGTTACGATCCCATTGAGTACAGTTTTGGAGAAAGGGACATCTGTTGCACCACAGGGCGGGAGGCGGGTGCAGAGCACGATACATTACCTCTCTTTGGTAAGCATTGTTGTATGTTTTATACTTTTGGAATTTTGGTTTTTCATGTTGAGTATAAAATGACGTTTTTCATGTTTGAAATGTACTAACTTGATTTTTGCTCGCAGCAGGTCAACTTGTGTGTGGTTGCAACGTTACGGTCCCATTGAGTACAGTTTTGGAGAAAGGGACATCTGTTGCGCCACAGGGCGGGAGGCGGGTGCTGAGCACGATACATTACCTCTCTTTGGTAAGCATTTTTGTATGTTTTATACTTTTGGAATTTTGGTTTTTCATGTTGAGTATAAAATGACGTTTATCATGTTCGAAATGTACTAACTTGATTGTTGCTCGCAGCAGGTCAACTTGTGTGTGGTTGCAACGTTACGGTCCCATTGAGTACAGTTTTGGGGAAAGGGAAATCTGTTGCACCACAGGGCGGGAGGCGGGTGCTGAGCACGATACATTACCTCTCTTTGGTAAGCATTTTTGTATGTTTTATACTTTTGGAATTTTGGTTTTTCATGTTGAGTATAAAATGACGTTTTTCATGTTCGAAATGTACTAACTTGATTTTTGCTCGCAGCAGGTCAACTTGTGTGTGGTTGCAACGTTACGGTCCCATTGAGTACAGTGTTGGAGAAAGGGACATCTGTTGCACCAGAGGGCGGGAGGCGGGTGCTGAGCACGATACATTACCTCTCTTTGGTAAGCATTTTTGTATGTTTTATACTTTTGGAATTTTGGTTTTTCATGTTGAGTATAAAATGACGTTTTTCATGTTCGAAATGTACTAACTTGATTTTTGCTCGCAGCAGGTCAACTTGTGTGTGGTTGCAACGTTACGGTCCCATTGAGTACAGTGTTGGAGAAAGGGACATCTGTTGCACCAGAGGGCGGGAGGCGGGTGCTGAGCACGATACATTACCTCTCTTTGGTAAGCATTTTTGTATGTTTTATACTTTTGGAATTTTGGTTTTTCATGTTGAGTATAAAACGACGTTTTTCATGTTCGAAATGTACTAACTTGATATTTGCTCGCAGCAGGTCAACTTGTGTGTGGTTGCAACTTTACGGTCCCATTGAGTACAGTTTTGGAGAAAGGAACATCTGTTGCACCACAGGGCGGGAGGCGGATGCTGACCACGATACATTACCTCTCTTTGGTAAGCATTTTTGTATGTTTTATACTTTTGGAATTTTGGTTTTTCATGTTGAGTATAAAATGACGTTTTTCATGTTCGAAATGTACTAACTTGATTTTTGCTCGCAGCAGGTCAACTTGTGTGTGGTTGCAACGTTACGGTCCCATTGAGTACAGTTTTGGAGAAAGGGACATCTGTTGCACCACAGGGCGGGAGGCGGGTGCTGAGCACGATACATTACCTCTCTTTGGTAAACATTTTTGTATGTTTTATACTTTTGGAATTTTGGTTTTTCATGTTGAGTATAAAATGACGTTTTTCATGTTCGAAATGTACTAACTTGATTTTTGCTCGCAGCAGGTCAACTTGTGTGTGGTTGCAACGTTACGGTCCCATTGAGTACAGTTTTGGAGAAAGGGACATCTGTTGCACCACAGGGCGGGAGGCGGGTGCTGAGCACGATACATTACCTCTCTTTGGTAAGCATTTTTGTATGTTTTATACTTTTGGAATTTTGGTTTTTCATGTTGAGTATAAAATGACGTTTTTCATGTTCGAAATGTACTAACTTGATTTTTGCTCGCAGCAGGTCAACTTGTGTGTGGTTGCAACGTTACGGTCCCATTGAGTACAGTTTTGGAGAAAGGGACATCTGTTGCACCACAGGGCGGGAGGCGGGTGCTGAGCACGATACATTACCTCTCTTTGGTAAGCATTTTTGTATGTTTTATACTTTTGGAATTTTGGTTTTTCATGTTGAGTATAAAATGACATTTTTCATGTTCGAAATGTACTAACTTGATATTTGCTCGCTGCAGGTCAACTTGTGTGTGGTTGCAACGTTACGGTCCCATTGAGTACAGTTTTGGAGAAAGGGACATCTGTTGCACCACAGGGCGGGAGGCGGGTGCTGAGCACGATACATTACCTCTCTTTGGTAAGCATTTTTGTATGTTTTATACTTTTGGAATTTTGGTTTTTCATGTTGAGTATAAAATGACGTTTTTCATGTTCGAAATGTACTAACTTGATTTTTGCTCGCAGCAGGTCAACTTGTGTGTGGTTGCAACGTTACGGTCCCATTGAGTACAGTTTTGGAGAAAGGGACATCTGTTGCACCACAGGGCGGGAGGCGGGTGCTGAGCACGATACATTACCTCTTTTTGGTAAGCATTTTTGTATGTTTTATACTTTTGGAATTTTGGTTTTTCATGTTGAGTATAAAATGACGTTTTTCATGTTCGAAATGTACTAACTTGATTTTTCCTCGCAGCAGGTCAACTAGTGTGTGGTTGCAACGTTACGGTCCCATTGAGTACAGTTTTGGAGAAAGGGACATCTGTTGCACCACAGGGCGGAAGGAGGGTGCTGAGCACGACACATTTCCTCTCTTTGGTAAGCATCTTTGTATGTTTTATACTTTTGGAATTTTGGTTTTTCATGTTGAGTATAAAATGACGTTTTTCATGTTCGAAATGTACTAACTTGATATTTGCTCGCAGCAGGTCAACTTGTGTGTGGTTGCAACGTTACGGTCCCATTGAGTACAGTTTTGGAGAAAGGAACATCTGTTGCACCACAGGGCGGGAGGCGGATGCTGACCACGATACATTACCTCTCTTTGGTAAGCATTTTTGTATGTTTTATACTTTTGGAATTTTGGTTTTTCATGTTGAGTATAAAATGACGTATTTCATGTTCGAAATGTACTAACTTGATTTTTGCTCGCAGCAGGTCAACTTGTGTGTGGTTGCAACGTTACGGTCCCATTGAGTACAGTTTTGGAGAAAGGGACATCTGTTGCACCACAGGGCGGGAGGCGGGTGGTGAGCACGATACATTACCTCTCTTTGGTAAGCATTTTTGTATGTTTTATACTTTTGGAATTTTGGTTTTTCATGTTGAGTATAAAATGACGTTTTTCATGTTTGAAATGTACTAACTTGATTTTTGCTCGCAGCAGGTCAACTTGTGTGTGGTTGCAACGTTACGGTCCCATTGAGTACAGTTTTGGAGAAAGGGACATCTGTTGCACCACAGGGCGGGAGGCGGGTGCTGAGCACGATACATTACCTCTCTTTGGTAAGCATTTTTGTATGTTTTATACTTTTGGAATTTTGGTTTTTCATGTTGAGTATAAAATGACGTTTTTCATGTTCGAAATGTACTAACTTGATTTTTGCTCGCAGCAGGTCAACTTGTGTGTGGTAGCAACGTTACGGTCCCATTGAGTACAGTTTTGGAGAAAGGGACATCTGTTGCACCACAGGGCGGGAGGCGGGTGCTGAGCACGATACATTACCTCTCTTTGGTAAGCATTTTTGTATGTTTTATACTTTTGGAATTTTGGTTTTTCATGTTGAGTATAAAATGACATTTTTCATGTTCGAAATGTACTAACTTGATATTTGCTCGCTGCAGGTCAACTTGTGTGTGGTTGCAACGTTACGGTCCCATTGAGTACAGTTTTGGAGAAAGGGACATCTGTTGCACCACAGGGCGGGAGGCGGGTGCTGAGCACGATACATTACCTCTCTTTGGTAAGCATTTTTGTATGTTTTATACTTTTGGAATTTTGGTTTTTCATGTTGAGTATAAAATGACGTTTTTCATGTTCGAAATGTACTAACTTGATTTTTGCTCGCAGCAGGTCAACTTGTGTGTGGTTGCAACGTTACGGTCCCATTGAGTACAGTTTTGGAGAAAGGGACATCTGTTGCACCACAGGGCGGGAGGCGGGTGCTGAGCACGATACATTACCTCTCTTTGGTAAGCATTTTTGTATGTTTTATACTTTTGGAATTTTGGTTTTTCATGTTGAGTATAAAATGACGTTTTTCATGTTCGAAATGTCCTAACTTGATTTTTGCTCACAGCAGGTCAACTTGTGTGTGGTTGCAACGTTACGGTCCCATTGAGTACATTTTAGGAGAAAGGGACATCTGTTGCACCACAGGGCCGGAGGCGGGTGCTGAGCACGATACATTACCTCTCTTTGGTAAGCATTTTTGTATGTTTTATACTTTTGGAATTTTGGTTTTTCATGTTGAGTATAAAATGACGTATTTCATGTTTGAAATGTACTAACTTGATTTTTGCTCACAGCAGGTCAACTTGTGTGTGGTTGCAACGTTACGGTCCCATTGAGTACAGTTTTGGAGAAAGGGACATCTGTTGCACCACAGGGCGGGAGGCGGGTGCTGAGCACGACACATTTCCTCTCTTTGGTAAGCATTTTTGTATGTTTTATACTTTGGGAATTTTGGTTTTTCATGTTGAGTATAAAATGACGTTTTTCATGTTTGAAATGTACTAACTTGATTTTTGCTCGCAGCAGGTCAACTTGTGTGTGGTTGCAATGTTACGGTCCCATTGAGTACATTTTAGGAGAAAGGGACATCTGTTGCACCACAGGGCCGGAGGCGGGTGCTGAGCACGATACATTACCTCTCTTTGGTAAGCATTTTTGTATGTTTTATACTTTTGGAATTTTGGTTTTTCATGTTGAGTATAAAATGACGTTTTTCATGTTCGAAATGTACTAACTTGATTTTTGCTCGCAGCAGGTCAACTTGTGTGTGGTTGCAACGTTACGGTCCCATTGAGTACATTTTAGGAGAAAGGGACATCTGTTGCACCACAGGGCCGGAGGCGGGTGCTGAGCACGATACATTACCTCTCTTTGGTAAGCATTTTTGTATGTTTTATACTTTTGGAATTTTGGTTTTTCATGTTGAGTATAAAATGACGTTTTTCATGTTTGAAATGTACTAACTTGATTTTTGCTCGCAGCAGGTCAACTTGTGTGTGGTTGCAACGTTACGGTCCCATTGAGTACAGTTTTGGAGAAAGGGACATCTGTTGCACCACAGGGCGGGAGGCGGGTGCTGAACACGATACATTACCTCTCTTTGGTAAGCATTTTTGTATGTTTTATAGTTTTGGAATTTTGGTTTTTCATGTTGAGTATAAAATGACGTTTTTCATGTTCGAAATGTACTAACTTGATTTTTGCTCGCAGCAGGTCAACTTGTGTGTGGTTGCAACGTTACGGTCCCATTGAGTACAGTTTTGGAGAAAGGGACATCTGTTGCACCACAGGGCGGGAGGCGGGTGCTGAGCACGACACATTTCCTCTCTTTGGTAAGCATTTTTGTATGTTTTATACTTTGGGAATTTTGGTTTTTCATGTTGAGTATAAAGTGACGTTTTTCATGTTCGAAATGTACTAACTTGATTTTTGCTCGCAGCAGGTCAACTTGTGTGTGGTTGCAACGTTACGGTCCCATTGAGTACAGTTTTGGAGAAAGGGACATCTGTTGCACCACAGGGCGGGAGGCGGGTGCTGAGCACGACACATTTCCTCTCTTTGGTAAGCATTTTTGTATGTTTTATACTTTGGGAATTTTGGTTTTTCATGTTGAGTATAAAATGACGTTTTTCATGTTTGAAATGTACTAACTTGATTTTTGCTCACAGCAGGTCAACTTGTGTGTGGTTGCAACGTTACGGTCCCATTGAGTACAGTTTTGGAGAAAGGAACATCTGTTGCACCACAGGGCGGGAGGCGGGTGCTGAGCACGACACATTTCCTCTCTTTGGTAAGCATTTTTGTATGTTTTATACTTTGGGAATTTTGGTTTTTCATGTTGAGTATAAAATGACGTTTTTCATGTTTGAAATGTACTAACTTGATTATTGCTCACAGCAGGTCAACTTGTGTGTGGTTGCAACGTTACGGTCCCATTGAGTACAGTTTTGGAGAAAGGGACATCTGTTGCACCACAGGGCGGGAGGCGGGTGCTGAGCACGACACATTTCCTCTCTTTGGTAAGCATTTTTGTATGTTTTATACTTTGGGAATTTTGGTTTTTCATGTTGAGTATAAAATGACGTTTATCATGTTCGAAATGTACTAACTTGATTTTTGCTCGCAGCAGGTCAACTTGTGTGTGGTTGCAACGTTACGGTCCCATTGAGTACAGTTTTGGAGAAAGGGACATCTGTTGCACCACAGGGCGGGAGGCGGGTGCTGAACACGATACATTACCTCTCTTTGGTAAGCATTTTTGTATGTTTTATAGTTTTGGAATTTTGGTTTTTCATGTTGAGTATAAAATGACGTTTTTCATGTTCGAAATGTACTAACTTGATTTTTGCTCGCAGCAGGTCAACTTGTGTGTGGTTGCAACGTTACGGTCCCATTGAGTACAGTTTTGGAGAAAGGGACATCTGTTGCACCACAGGGCGGGAGGCGGGTGCTGAGCACGACACATTTCCTCTCTTTGGTAAGCATTTTTGTATGTTTTATACTTTGGGAATTTTGGTTTTTCATGTTGAGTATAAAATGACGTTTTTCATGTTTGAAATGTACTAACTTGATTTTTGCTCACAGCAGGTCAACTTGTGTGTGGTTGCAACGTTACGGTCCCATTGAGTACAGTTTTGGAGAAAGGGACATCTGTTGCACCACAGGGCGGGAGGCGGGTGCTGAGCACGACACATTTCCTCTCTTTGGTAAGCATTTTTGTATGTTTTATACTTTGGGAATTTTGGTTTTTCATGTTGAGTATAAAATGACGTTTTCATGTTCGAAATGTACTAACTTGATTTTTGCTCGCAGCAGGTCAACTTGTGTGTGGTTGCAACGTTACGGTCCCATTGAGTACAGTTTTGGAGAAAGGGACATCTGTTGCACCACAGGGCCGGAGGCGGGTGCTGAGCACGATACATTACCTCTCTTTGGTAAGCATTTTTGTATGTTTTATACTTTTGGAATTTTGGTTTTTCATGTTGAGTATAAAATGACGTTTTTCATGTTCGAAATGTACTAACTTGATTTTTGCTCGCAGCAGGTCAACTTGAGTGTGGTTGCAACGTTACGGTCCCATTGAGTACAGTTTTGGAGAAAGGGACATCTGTTGCACCACAGGGCGGGAGGCGGGTGCTGAGCACGACACATTTCCTCTCTTTGGTAAGCATTTTTGTATGTTTTATACTTTGGGAATTTTGGTTTTTCATGTTGAGTATAAAATGACGTTTATCATGTTCGAAATGTACTAACTTGATTTTTGCTCGCAGCAGGTCAACTTGTGTGTGGTTGCAACGTTACGGTCCCATTGAGTACAGTTTTGGAGAAAGGGACATCTGTTGCACCACAGGGCGGGAGGCGGGTGCTGAACACGATACATTACCTCTCTTTGGTAAGCATTTTTGTATGTTTTATACTTTTGGAATTTTGGTTTTTCATGTTGAGTATAAAATGACGTTTTTCATGTTCGAAATGTACTAACTTGATTTTTGCTCGCAGCAGGTCAACTTGTGTGTGGTTGCAACGTTACGGTCCCATTGAGTACAGTTTTGGAGAAAGGGACATCTGTTGCACCACAGGGCGGGAGGCGGGTGCTGAGCACGACACATTTCCTCTCTTTGGTAAGCATTTTTGTATGTTTTATACTTTGGGAATTTTGGTTTTTCATGTTGAGTATAAAGTGACGTTTTTCATGTTCGAAATGTACTAACTTGATTTTTGCTCGCAGCAGGTCAACTTGTGTGTGGTTGCAACGTTACGGTCCCATTGAGTACAGTTTTGGAGAAAGGGACATCTGTTGCACCACAGGGCGGGAGGCGGGTGCTGAGCACGACACATTTCCTCTCTTTGGTAAGCATTTTTGTATGTTTTATACTTTGGGAATTTTGGTTTTTCATGTTGAGTATAAAATGACGTTTTTCATGTTTGAAATGTACTAACTTGATTTTTGCTCACAGCAGGTCAACTTGTGTGTGGTTGCAACGTTACGGTCCCATTGAGTACAGTTTTGGAGAAAGGAACATCTGTTGCACCACAGGGCGGGAGGCGGGTGCTGAGCACGACACATTTCCTCTCTTTGGTAAGCATTTTTGTATGTTTTATACTTTGGGAATTTTGGTTTTTCATGTTGAGTATAAAATGACGTTTTTCATGTTTGAAATGTACTAACTTGATTATTGCTCACAGCAGGTCAACTTGTGTGTGGTTGCAACGTTACGGTCCCATTGAGTACAGTTTTGGAGAAAGGGACATCTGTTGCACCACAGGGCGGGAGGCGGGTGCTGAGCACGACACATTTCCTCTCTTTGGTAAGCATTTTTGTATGTTTTATACTTTGGGAATTTTGGTTTTTCATGTTGAGTATAAAATGACGTTTATCATGTTCGAAATGTACTAACTTGATTTTTGCTCGCAGCAGGTCAACTTGTGTGTGGTTGCAACGTTACGGTCCCATTGAGTACAGTTTTGGAGAAAGGGACATCTGTTGCACCACAGGGCGGGAGGCGGGTGCTGAACACGATACATTACCTCTCTTTGGTAAGCATTTTTGTATGTTTTATAGTTTTGGAATTTTGGTTTTTCATGTTGAGTATAAAATGACGTTTTTCATGTTCGAAATGTACTAACTTGATTTTTGCTCGCAGCAGGTCAACTTGTGTGTGGTTGCAACGTTACGGTCCCATTGAGTACAGTTTTGGAGAAAGGGACATCTGTTGCACCACAGGGCGGGAGGCGGGTGCTGAGCACGACACATTTCCTCTCTTTGGTAAGCATTTTTGTATGTTTTATACTTTGGGAATTTTGGTTTTTCATGTTGAGTATAAAATGACGTTTTTCATGTTTGAAATGTACTAACTTGATTTTTGCTCACAGCAGGTCAACTTGTGTGTGGTTGCAACGTTACGGTCCCATTGAGTACAGTTTTGGAGAAAGGGACATCTGTTGCACCACAGGGCGGGAGGCGGGTGCTGAGCACGACACATTTCCTCTCTTTGGTAAGCATTTTTGTATGTTTTATACTTTGGGAATTTTGGTTTTTCATGTTGAGTATAAAATGACGTTTTCATGTTCGAAATGTACTAACTTGATTTTTGCTCGCAGCAGGTCAACTTGTGTGTGGTTGCAACGTTACGGTCCCATTGAGTACAGTTTTGGAGAAAGGGACATCTGTTGCACCACAGGGCCGGAGGCGGGTGCTGAGCACGATACATTACCTCTCTTTGGTAAGCATTTTTGTATGTTTTATACTTTTGGAATTTTGGTTTTTCATGTTGAGTATAAAATGACGTTTTTCATGTTCGAAATGTACTAACTTGATTTTTGCTCGCAGCAGGTCAACTTGAGTGTGGTTGCAACGTTACGGTCCCATTGAGTACAGTTTTGGAGAAAGGGACATCTGTTGCACCACAGGGCGGGAGGCGGGTGCTGAGCACGACACATTTCCTCTCTTTGGTAAGCATTTTTGTATGTTTTATACTTTGGGAATTTTGGTTTTTCATGTTGAGTATAAAATGACGTTTATCATGTTCGAAATGTACTAACTTGATTTTTGCTCGCAGCAGGTCAACTTGTGTGTGGTTGCAACGTTACGGTCCCATTGAGTACAGTTTTGGAGAAAGGGACATCTGTTGCACCACAGGGCGGGAGGCGGGTGCTGAACACGATACATTACCTCTCTTTGGTAAGCATTTTTGTATGTTTTATACTTTTGGAATTTTGGTTTTTCATGTTGAGTATAAAATGACGTTTTTCATGTTCGAAATGTACTAACTTGATTTTTGCTCGCAGCAGGTCAACTTGAGTGTGGTTGCAACGTTACGGTCCCATTGCGTACAGTTTTGGAGAAAGGGACATCTGTTGCACCACAGGACGGGAGGCGGGTGCTGAGCACGATACATTACCTCTCTTTGGTAAGCATTTTTGTATGTTTTATACTTTTGGAATTTTGGTTTTTCATGTTGAGTATAAAATGACGTTTTTCATGTTCGAAATGTACTAACTTGATTTTTGCTCGCAGCAGGTCAACTTGTGTGTGGTTGCAACGTTACGGTCCCATTGAGTACAGTTTTGGAGAAAGGGACATCTGTTGCACCACAGGGCGGGAGGCGGGTGCTGAGCACGATACATTACCTCTCTTTGGTAAGCATTTTTGTATGTTTTATACTTTTGGTATTTTGGTTTTTCATGTTGAGTATAAAATGTCGTTTTTCATGTTCGAAATGTACTAACTTGATTTTTGCTCGCAGCAGGTCAACTTGTGTGTGGTTGCAACGTTACGGTCCCATTGAGTACAGTTTTGGAGAAAGGGACATCTGTTGCACTACAGGGCGGGAGGCGGGTGGTGAGCACGATACATTACCTCTCTTTGGTAAGCACTTTTGTATGTTTTATACTTTTGGAATTTTGGTTTTTCATGTTGAGTATAAAATGACGTTTTTCATGTTCGAAATGTACTAACTTGATTTTTGCCCGCAGCAGGTCAACTTGTGTGTGGTTGCAACGTTACGGTCCATTGAGTACAGTTTTGGAGAAAGGGACATCTTTTGCACCACAGGGCGAGAGGCGGGTGCTGAGCACGATACATTACCTCTCTTTGGTAAGCATTTTTGTATGTTTTATACTTTTGGAATTTTGGTTTTTCATGTTGAGTATAAAATGACGTTTTTCATGTTCGAAATGTACTAACTTGATTTTTGCACGCAGCAGGTCAACTTGTGTGTGGTTGCAACGTTACGGTCCCATTGAGTACAGTTTTGGAGAAAGGGACATCTGTTGCACCACAGGGCGGGAGGCGGGTGCTGAGCATGATACATTACCTCTCTTTGGTAAGCATTTTTGTATGTTTTATACTTTTGGAATTTTGGTTTTTCATGTTGAGTATAAAATGACGTTTTTCATGTTCGAAATGTACTAACTTGATTTTTGCTCGCAGCAGGTCAACTTGTGTGTGGTTGCAACGTTACGGTCCCATTGAGTACAGTTTTGGAGAAAGGGACATCTGTTGCACCACAGGGCGGGAGGCGGGTGCTGAGCACGATACATTACCTCTCTTTGGTAAGCATTTTTGTATGTTTTATACTTTTGGAATTTTGGTTTTTCATGTTGAGTATAAAATGACGTTTTTCATGTTCGAAATGTACTAACTTGATTTTTGCTCGCAGCAGGTCAATTTGTGTGTGGTTGCATCGTTACGGTCCCATTGAGTACAGTTTTGGAGAAAGGGACATCTGTTGCACCACAGGGCGGGAGGCGGGTGCTGAGCATGATACATTACCTCTCTTTGGTAAGCATTTTTGTATGTTTTATAGTTTTGGAATTTTGGTTTTTCATGTTGTGTATAAAATGACGTTTTTCATGTTCCAAATGTACTAACTTGATTTTTGCTCGCAGCAGGTCAACTTGTGTGTGGTTGCAACGTTACGGTCCCATTGAGTACAGTTTTGGAGAAAGGGACATCTGTTGCACCACAGGGCGGGAGGCGGGTGCTGAGCATGATACATTACCTCTCTTTGGTAAGCATTTTAGTATGTTTTATAGTTTTGGAATTTTGGTTTTTCATGTTGAGTATAAAATGACGTTTTTCATGTTCGAAATGTACTAACTTGATTTTTGCTCTCAGCAGGTCAACTTGTGTGTGGTTGCAACGTTACGGTCCCATTGAGTACAGTTTTGGAGAAAGGGACATCTGTTGCACCACAGGGCGGGAGGCGGGTGCTGAGCATGGTACATTACCTCTCTTTGGTAAGCATTTTTGTATGTTTTATAGTTTTGGAATTTTGGTTTTTCATGTTGAGTATAAAATGTCGTTTTTCATGTTCGAAATGTACTAACTTGATTTTTGCTCGCAGCAGGTCAACTTGTGTGTGGTTGCAACGTTACGGTCCCATTGAGTACAGTTTTGGAGAAAGGGACATCTGTTGCACCACAGGGCGGGAGGCGGGTGGTGAGCATGATACATTACCTCTCTTTGGTAAGCATTTTTGTATGTTTTATAGTTTTGGAATTTTGGTTTTTCATGTTGTGTATAAAATGACGTTTCTCATGTTCCAAATGTACTAACTTGATTTTTGCTCGCAGCAGGTCAACTTGTGTGTGGTTGCAACATTACGGTCCTATTGAGTACAGTTTTGGAGAAAGGGACATCTGTTGCACCACAGGACGGGAGGCGGGTGCTGAGCACGATACATAACCTCTCTTTGGTAAGCATTTTTGTATGTTTTATACTTTTGGAATTTTGGTTTTTCATGTTGAGTATAAAATGACGTTTTTCATGTTCGAAATGTACTAACTTGATTTTTGCTCGCAGCAGGTCAACTTGTGTGTGGTTGCATCGTTACGGTCCCATTGAGTACAGTTTTGGAGAAAGGGACATCTGTTGCACCACAGGGCGGGAAGCGGGTGGTGAGCACGATACATTACCTCTCTTTGGTAAGCATTTTTGTATGTTTTATACTTTGGGAATTTTGGTTTTTCATGTTGAGTATAAAATGACGTTTTTCATGTTCGAAATGTACTAACTTGATTTTTGCTCTCAGCAGGTCAACTTGTGTGTGGTTGCAACGTTACGGTCCCATTGAGTACAGTTTTGGAGAAAGGGACATCTGTTGCACCACAGGGCGGGAGGCGGGTGCTGAGCACGATACATTACCTCTCTTTGGTAAGCATTTTTGTATGTTTTATACTTTTGGAATTTTGGTTTTTCATGTTGAGTATAAAATGACGTTTTTCATGTTCGAAATGTACTAACTTGATTTTTGCTCGCAGCAGGTCAACTTGTGTGTGGTTGCAACGTTACGGTCCCATTGAGTACAGTTTTGGAGAAAGGGACATCTGTTGCACCACAGGGCGGGAGGCGGGTGCTGAGCACGATACATTTCCTCTCTTTGGTAAGCTTTTTTGTATGTTTTATACTTTTGGAATTTTGGTTTTTCATGTTGAGTGTAAAATGACGTTTCTCATGTTTGAAATGTACTAACTTGATTTTTGCTCGCAGCAGGTCAACTTGTGTGTGGTTGCAACGTTACGGTCCCATTGAGTACAGTTTTGGAGAAAGGGACATCTGTTGCACCACAGGGCGGGAGGAGGGTGCGGAGCATGGATACATTTTCTCTTTTTGGTAATAATTTTTCTATATTTAATACTTTCGGAATTTTGGTTTCTCATGTTGCGTTTAAAATGACCTTTTTAATGTTTGAAATGTACTATCTTGATTTTTCCTCGCAGCTGGTACTTGTGTGTGGTTGCAACGTTACGGTCCCATTGAGTACATTTTTGGAGAAGGGGACATCTGTTGCACCACAGGGCGGGAGGAGGGTGCTGAGCACGATACATAACCTCTCTTTGGTAAGCATTTTTGTATGTTTTATACTTTTGGAATTTTGGTTTTTCATGTTGCGTTTAGATTGACATTTTTAATGTTTGAAATGTACTAACTTGATTTTTGCTCGCAGCAGGTCAACTTGTGTGTGGTTGCAACGTTACGGTCCCATTGAGTACAGTTTTGGAGAAAGGGACATCTGTTGCACCACAGGGCGGGAGGAGGGTGCTGAGCACGACACATTTCCTCTCTTTGGTAAGCATTTTTGTATGTTTTATACTTTTGGAATTTTGGTTTTTCATGTTGAGTATAAAATGACGTTTTTCATGTTTGAAATGTACTAACTTGATTTTTGCTCGCAGCAGGTCAACTTGTGTGTGGTTGCAACGTTACTGTCCCATTGAGTACAGTTTTGGAGAAAGGGACATCTGTTGCACCACAGGGCGGGAGGAGGGTGCGGAGCATGGATACATTTTCTCTTTTTGGTAACAATTTTTTTATGTTTATTACTTTCGGAATTTTGGTTTTCCAGGTTGCGTTTAAAATGACCTTTTTAATGTTTGAAATGTACTAACTTGATTTTTCCTCGCAGCTGGTAATTGTGTGTGGTTGCAATGTTACGGTCCCATTGAGTACAGTTTTGGAGAAAGGGACATCTGTTGCACCACAGGGCGGGAGGAGGGTGCTGAGCACGACACATTTCCTCTCTTTGGTAAGCATTTTTGTATGTTTTATACTTTTGGAATTTTGGTTTTTCATGTTGAGTATAAAATGACGTTTTTCATGTTTGAAATGTACTAACTTGATTTTTGCTCACAGCAGGTCAACTTGTGTGTGGTTGCAACGTTACGGTCCCATTGAGTACAGTTTTGGAGAAAGGGACATCTGTTGCACCACAGGGCGGGAGGCGGGTGCTGAGCACGACACATTTCCTCTCTCTGGTAAGCATTTTTGTATGTTTTATACTTTTGGAATTTTGGTTTTTCATGTTGCGTTTAGATTGACCTTTTTAATGTTTGAAATGTACTAACTTGATTTTTGCACGCAGCAGGTCAACTTGTGTGTGGTTGCAATGTTACGGTCCCATTGAGTACAGTTTGGAGAAAGGGACATCCGTTGCACCACAGGGCGGGAGGAGGGTGCTGAGCACGATACATTTCCTCTCTTTGGTAAGCATTTTTGTATGTTTTATACTTTTGGAATTTTGGTTTTTCATGTTGAGTATAAAATGACGTTTTTCATGTTTGAAATGTACTAACTTGATTTTTGCACGCAGCAGGTCAACTTGTGTGTGGTTGCAAGGTTACGGTCCCATTGAGTACAGTTTTGGAGAAAGGGACATCTGTTGAACCACAGGGCGGGTGGAGGGTGCTGAGCACGACACATTTCCTCTCTTTGGTAAGCATTTTTGTATGTTTTATACTTTTGGAATTTTGGTTTTTCATGTTGAGTATAAAATGACGTTTTTCATGTTTGAAATGTACTAACTTGATTTTTGCTCGCAGCAGGTCAACTTGTGTGTGGTTGCAACGTTACGGTCCCATTGAGTACAGTTTTGGAGAAAGGGACATCTGTTGCACCACAGGGCGGGAAGAGGGTGCTGAGCACGATACATTTCCTCTCTTTGGTAAGCATTTTTGTATGTTTTATACTTTTGGAATTTTGGTTTTTCATGTTGAGTATAAAATGACGTTTTTCATGTTTGAAATGTACTAACTTGATTTTTGCACACAGCAGGTCAACTTGTGTGTGGTTGCAACGTTACGGTCCCATTGAGTACAGTTTTGGAGAAAGGGACATCTGTTGCACCACAGGGCGGGAGGCGGGTGCTGAGCACGATACATAACCTCTCTTTGGTAAGCATTTTTGTATGTTTTATACTTTTGGAATTTTGGTTTTTCATGTTGAGTATAAAATGACGTTTTTCATGTTCGAAATGTACTAACTTGATTTTTGCTCGCAGCAGGTCAACTTGTGTGTGGTTGCATCGTTACGGTCCCATTGAGTACAGTTTTGGAGAAAGGGACATCTGTTGCACCACAGGGCGGGAAGCGGGTGGTGAGCACGATACATTACCTCTCTTTGGTAAGCATTTTTGTATGTTTTATACTTTTGGAATTTTGGTTTTTCATGTTGAGTATAAAATGACGTTTTTCATGTTCGAAATGTACTAACTTGATTTTTGCTCTCAGCAGGTCAACTTGTGTGTGGTTGCAAAGTTACGGTCCCATTGAGTACAGTTTTGGAGAAAGGGACATCTGTTGCACCACAGGGCGGGAGGCGGGTGCTGAGCACGATACATTACCTCTCTTTGGTAAGCATTTTTGTATGTTTTATACTTTTGGAATTTTGGTTTTTCATGTTGAGTATAAAATGACGTTTTTCATGTTCGAAATGTACTAACTTGATTTTTGCTCGCAGCAGGTCAACTTGTGTGTGGTTGCAACGTTACGGTCCCATTGAGTACAGTTTTGGAGAAAGGGACATCTGTTGCACCACAGGGCGGGAGGCGGGTGCTGAGCATGATACATTACCTCTCTTTGGTAAGCATTTTTGTATGTTTTATAGTTTTGGAATTTTGGTTTTTCATGTTGTGTATAAAATGACGTTTTTCATGTTCCAAATGTACTAACTTGATTTTTGCTCGCAGCAGGTCAACTTGTGTGTGGTTGCAACGTTACGGTCCCATTGAGTACAGTTTTGGAGAAAGGGACATCTGTTGCACCACAGGGCGGGAGGCGGGTGCTGAGCATGATACATTACCTCTCTTTGGTAAGCATTTTTGTATGTTTTATAGTTTTGGAATTTTGGTTTTTCATGTTGAGTATAAAATGTCGTTTTTCATGTTCGAAATGTACTAACTTGATTTTTGCTCGCAGCAGGTCAACTTGTGTGTGGTTGCAACGTTACGGTCCCATTGAGTACAGTTTTGGAGAAAGGGACATCTGTTGCACCACAGGGCGGGAGGCGGGTGCTGAGCATGATACATTACCTCTCTTTGGTAAGCATTTTTGTATGTTTTATAGTTTTGGAATTTTGGTTTTTCATGTTGTGTATAAAATGACGTTTTTCATGTTCCAAATGTACTAACTTGATTTTTGCTCGCAGCAGGTCAACTTGTGTGTGGTTGCAACATTACGGTCCTATTGAGTACAGTTTTGGAGAAAGGGACATCTGTTGCACCACAGGGCGGGAGGCGGGTGCTGAGCACGATACATAACCTCTCTTTGGTAAGCATTTTTGTATGTTTTATACTTTTGGAATTTTGGTTTTTCATGTTGAGTATAAAATGACGTTTTTCATGTTCGAAATGTACTAACTTGATTTTTGCTCGCAGCAGGTCAACTTGAGTGTGGTTGCAACGTTACGGTCCCATTGAGTACAGTTTTGGAGAAAGGGAGATCTGTTGCACCACAGGGCGGGAGGCGGGTGCTGAGCACGATACATTACCTCTCTTTGGTAAGCATTTTTGTATGTTTTATACTTTTGGAATTTTGGTTTTTCATGTTGAGTATAAAATGACGTTTTTCATGTTCGAAATGTACTAACTTGATTTTTGCTCGCAGCAGGTCAACTTGTGTGTGGTTGCAACGTTACGGTCCCATTGAGTACAGTTTTGGAGAAAGGGACATCTGTTGCACCACAGGGCGGGAGGCGGGTGCTGAGCACGATACATTACCTCTCTTTGGTAAGCATTTTTGTATGTTTTATACTTTTGGTATTTTGGTTTTTCATGTTGAGTATAAAATGTCGTTTTTCATGTTCGAAATGTACTAACTTGATTTTTGCTCGCAGCAGGTCAACTTGTGTGTGGTTGCAACGTTACGGTCCCATTGAGTACAGTTTTGGAGAAAGGGACATCTGTTGCACTACAGGGCGGGAGGCGGGTGGTGAGCACGATACATTACCTCTCTTTGGTAAGCACTTTTGTATGTTTTATACTTTTGGAATTTTGGTTTTTCATGTTGAGTATAAAATGACGTTTTTCATGTTCGAAATGTACTAACTTGATTTTTGCCCGCAGCAGGTCAACTTGTGTGTGGTTGCAACGTTACGGTCCATTGAGTACAGTTTTGGAGAAAGGGACATCTTTTGCACCACAGGGCGAGAGGCGGGTGCTGAGCACGATACATTACCTCTCTTTGGTAAGCATTTTTGTATGTTTTATACTTTTGGAATTTTGGTTTTTCATGTTGAGTATAAAATGACGTTTTTCATGTTCGAAATGTACTAACTTGATTTTTGCACGCAGCAGGTCAACTTGTGTGTGGTTGCAACGTTACGGTCCCATTGAGTACAGTTTTGGAGAAAGGGACATCTGTTGCACCACAGGGCGGGAGGCGGGTGCTGAGCATGATACATTACCTCTCTTTGGTAAGCATTTTTGTATGTTTTATACTTTTGGAATTTTGGTTTTTCATGTTGAGTATAAAATGACGTTTTTCATGTTCGAAATGTACTAACTTGATTTTTGCTCGCAGCAGGTCAACTTGTGTGTGGTTGCAACGTTACGGTCCCATTGAGTACAGTTTTGGAGAAAGGGACATCTGTTGCACCACAGGGCGGGAGGCGGGTGCTGAGCACGATACATTACCTCTCTTTGGTAAGCATTTTTGTATGTTTTATACTTTTGGAATTTTGGTTTCTCATGTTGAGTATAAAATGACGTTTTTCATGTTCGAAATGTACTAACTTGATTTTTGCTCGCAGCAGGTCAACTTGTGTGTGGTTGCATCGTTACGGTCCCATTGAGTACAGTTTTGGAGAAAGGGACATCTGTTGCACCACAGGGCGGGAAGCGGGTGCTGAGCATGATACATTACCTCTCTTTGGTAAGCATTTTTGTATGTTTTATAGTTTTGGAATTTTGGTTTTTCATGTTGTGTATAAAATGACGTTTTTCATGTTCCAAATGTACTAACTTGATTTTTGCTCGCAGCAGGTCAACTTGTGTGTGGTTGCAACGTTACGGTCCCATTGAGTACAGTTTTGGAGAAAGGGACATCTGTTGCACCACAGGGCGGGAGGCGGGTGCTGAGCATGATACATTACCTCTCTTTGGTAAGCATTTTTGTATGTTTTATAGTTTTGGAATTTTGGTTTTTCATGTTGAGTATAAAATGACGTTTTTCATGTTCGAAATGTACTAACTTGATTTTTGCTCTCAGCAGGTCAACTTGTGTGTGGTTGCAACGTTACGGTCCCATTGAGTACAGTTTTGGAGAAAGGGACATCTGTTGCACCACAGAGCGGGAGGCGGGTGCTGAGCATGGTACATTACCTCTCTTTGGTAAGCATTTTTGTATGTTTTATAGTTTTGGAATTTTGGTTTTTCATGTTGAGTATAAAATGTCGTTTTTCATGTTCAAAATGTACTAACTTGATTTTTGCTCGCAGCAGGTCAACTTGTGTGTGGTTGCAACGTTACGGTCCCATTGAGTACAGTTTTGGAGAAAGGGACATCTGTTGCACCACAGGGCGGGAGGCGGGTGCTGAGCATGATACATTACCTCTCTTTGGTAAGCATTTTTGTATGTTTTATAGTTTTGGAATTTTGGTTTTTCATGTTGTGTATAAAATGACGTTTTTCATGTTCCAAATGTACTAACTTGATTTTTGCTCGCAGCAGGTCAACTTGTGTGTGGTTGCAACATTACGGTCCTATTGAGTACAGTTTTGGAGAAAGGGACATCTGTTGCACCACAGGGCGGGAGGCGGGTGCTGAGCACGATACATAACCTCTCTTTGGTAAGCATTTTTGTATGTTTTATACTTTTGGAATTTTGGTTTTTCATGTTGAGTATAAAATGACGTTTTTCATGTTCGAAATGTACTAACTTGATTTTTGCTCGCAGCAGGTCAACTTGTGTGTGGTTGCAACGTTACGGTCCCATTGAGTACAGTTTTGGAGAAAGGGACATCTGTTGCACCACAGGGCGGGAGGCGGGTGCTGAGCACGATACATTACCTCTCTTTGGTAAGCATTTTTGTATGTTTTATACTTTTGGTATTTTGGTTTTTCATGTTGAGTATAAAATGTCGTTTTTCATGTTCGAAATGTACTAACTTGATTTTTGCTCGCAGCAGGTCAACTTGTGTGTGGTTGCAACGTTACGGTCCCATTGAGTACAGTTTTGGAGAAAGGGACATCTGTTGCACTACAGGGCGGGAGGCGGGTGGTGAGCACGATACATTACCTCTCTTTGGTAAGCACTTTTGTATGTTTTATACTTTTGGAATTTTGGTTTTTCATGTTGAGTATAAAATGACGTTTTTCATGTTCGAAATGTACTAACTTGATTTTTGCACGCAGCAGGTCAACTTGTGTGTGGTTGCGACGTTACGGTCCCATTGAGTACAGTTTTGGAGAAAGGGACATCTGTTGCACCACAGGGCGGGAGGCGGGTGCTGAGCACGACACATTTCCTCTCTTTGGTAAGCATTTTTGTATGTTTTATACTTTGGGAATTTTGGTTTTTCATGATGAGTATAAAATGACGTTTTTCATGTTTGAAATGTACTAACTTGATTTTTGCTCACAGCAGGTCAACTTGTGTGTGGTTGCAACGTTACGGTCCCATTGAGTACAGTTTTGGAGAAAGGGACATCTGTTGCACCACAGGGCGGGAGGCGGGTGCTGAGCACGACACATTTCCTCTCTTTGGTAAGCATTTTTGTATGTTTTATACTTTGGGAATTTTGGTTTTTCATGTTGAGTATAAAATGACGTTTATCATGTTCGAAATGTACTAACTTGATTTTTGCTCGCAGCAGGTCAACTTGTGTGTGGTTGCAACGTTACGGTCCCATTGAGTACAGTTTTGGAGAAAGGGACATCTGTTGCACCACAGGGCCGGAGGCGGGTGGTGAGCACGATACATTACCTCTCTTTGGTAAGCATTTTTGTATGTTTTATACTTTTGGAATTTTGGTTTTTCATGTTGAGTATAAAATGACGTTTTTCATGTTCGAAATGTACTAACTTGATTTTTGCTCGCAGCAGGTCAACTTGAGTGTGGTTGCAACGTTACGGTCCCATTGAGTACAGTTTTGGAGAAAGGGACATCTGTTGCACCACAGGGCGGGAGGCGGGTGCTGAGCACGACACATTTCCTCTCTTTGGTAAGCATTTTTGTATGTTTTATACTTTGGGAATTTTGATTTTTCATGTTGAGTATAAAATGACGTTTATCATGTTCGAAATGTACTAACTTGATTTTTGCTCGCAGCAGGTCAACTTGTGTGTGGTTGCAACGTTACGGTCCCATTGAGTACAGTTTTGGAGAAAGGGACATCTGTTGCACCACAGGGCGGGAGGCGGGTGCTGAACACGATACATTACCTCTCTTTGGTAAGCATTTTTGTATGTTTCATACTTTTGGAATTTTGGTTTTTCATGTTGAGTATAAAATGACGTTTTTCATGTTCGAAATGTACTAACTTGATTTTTGCTCGCAGCAGGTCAACTTGAGTGTGGTTGCAACGTTACGGTCCCATTGAGTACAGTTTTGGAGAAAGGGACATCTGTTGCACCACAGGGCGGGAGGCGGGTGCTGAGCACGATACATTACCTCTCTTTGGTAAGCATTTTTGTATGTTTTATACTTTTGGAATTTTGGTTTTTCATGTTGAGTATAAATTGACGTTTTTCATGTTCGAAATGTACTAACTTGATTTTTGCTCGCAGCAGGTCAACTTGTGTGTGGTTGCAACGTTACGGTCCCATTGAGTACAGTTTTGGAGAAAGGGACATCTGTTGCACCACAGGGCGGGAGGCGGGTGCTGAGCACGATACATTACCTCTCTTTGGTAAGCATTTTTGTATGTTTTATACATTTGGTATTTTGGTTTTTCATGTTGAGTATAAAATGTCGTTTTTCATGTTCGAAATGTACTAACTTGATTTTTGCTCGCAGCAGGTCAACTTGTGTGTGGTTGCAACGTTACGGTCCCATTGAGTACAGTTTTGGAGAAAGGGACATCTGTTGCACTACAGGGCGGGAGGCGGGTGGTGAGCACGATACATTACCTCTCTTTGGTAAGCACTTTTGTATGTTTTATACTTTTGGAATTTTGGTTTTTCATGTTGAGTATAAAATGACGTTTTTCATGTTCGAAATGTACTAACTTGATTTTTGCATGCAGCAGGTCAACTTGTGTGTGGTTGCAACGTTACGGTCCATTGAGTACAGTTTTGGAGAAAGGGACATCTTTTGCACCACAGGGCGAGAGGCGGGTGCTGAGCACGATACATTACCTCTCTTTGGTAAGCATTTTTGTATGTTTTATACTTTTGGAATTTTGGTTTTTCATGTTGAGTATAAAATGACGTTTTTCATGTTCGAAATGTACTAACTTGATTTTTGCACGCAGCAGGTCAACTTGTGTGTGGTTGCAACGTTACGGTCCCATTGAGTACAGTTTTGGAGAAAGGGACATCTGTTGCACCACAGGGCGGGAGGCGGGTGCTGAGCATGATACATTACCTCTCTTTGGTAAGCATTTTTGTATGTTTTATACTTTTGGAATTTTGGTTTTTCATGTTGAGTATAAAATGACGTTTTTCATGTTCGAAATGTACTAACTTGATTTTTGCTCGCAGCAGGTCAACTTGTGTGTGGTTGCAACGTTACGGTCCCATTGAGTACAGTTTTGGAGAAAGGGACATCTGTTGCACCACAGGGCGGGAGGCGGGTGCTGAGCACGATACATTACCTCTCTTTGGTAAGCATTTTTGTATGTTTTATACTTTTGGAATTTTGGTTTTTCATGTTGAGTATAAAATGACGTTTTTCATGTTCGAAATGTACTAACTTGATTTTTGCTCGCAGCAGGTCAACTTGTGTGTGGTTGCATCGTTACGGTCCCATTGAGTACAGTTTTGGAGAAAGGGACATCTGTTGCACCACAGGGCGGGAGGCGGGTGCTGAGCATGATACATTACCTCTCTTTGGTAATCATTTTTGTATGTTTTATAGTTTTGGAATTTTGGTTTTTCATGTTGTGTATAAAATGACGTTTTTCATGTTCCAAATGTACTAACTTGATTTTTGCTCGCAGCAGGTCAACATGTGTGTGGTTGCAACGTTACGGTCCCATTGAGTACAGTTTTGGAGAAAGGGACATCTGTTGCACCACAGGGCGGGAGGCGGGTGCTGAGCATGATACATTACCTCTCTTTGGTAAGCATTTTTGTATGTTTTATAGTTTTGGAATTTTGGTTTTTCATGTTGAGTATAAAATGACGTTTTTCATGTTCGAAATGTACTA
Organism: Schistocerca piceifrons; assembly: GCF_021461385.2. NCBI lineage: Eukaryota > Metazoa > Arthropoda > Insecta > Orthoptera > Acrididae > Schistocerca > Schistocerca piceifrons. Next base: position 10,862,576 of record NC_060143.1, read on the forward strand.
ACTTGATTTTTGCTCTCAGCAGGTCAACTTGTGTGTGGTTGCAACGTTACGGTCCCATTGAGTACAGTTTTGGAGAAAGGGACATCTGTTGCACCACAGGGCGGGAGGCGGGTGCTGAGCATGGTACATTACCTCACTTTGGTAAGCATTTTTGTATGTTTTATAGTTTTGGAATTTTGGTTTTTCATGTTGAGTATAAAATGTCGTTTTTCATGTTCGAAATGTACTAACTTGATTTTTGCTCGCAGCAGGTCAACTTGTGTGTGGTTGCAACGTTACGGTCCCATTGAGTACAGTTTTGGAGAAAGGGACATCTGTTGCACCACAGGGCGGGAGGCGGGTGCTGAGCATGATACATTACCTCTCTTTGGTAAGCATTTTTGTATGTTTTATAGTTTTGGAATTTTGGTTTTTCATGTTGTGTATAAAATGACGTTTTTCATGTTCCAAATGTACTAACTTGATTTTTGCTCGCAGCAGGTCAACTTGTGTGTGGTTGCAACATTACGGTCCTATTGAGTACAGTTTTGGAGAAAGCGACATCTGTTGCACCACAGGGCGGGAGGCGGGTGCTGAGCACGATACATAACCTCTCTTTGGTAAGCATTTTTGTATGTTTTATACTTTTGGAATTTTGGTTTTTCATGTTGAGTATAAAATGACGTTTTTCATGTTCGAAATGTACTAACTTGATTTTTGCTCGCAGCAGGTCAACTTGTGTGTGGTTGCATCGTTACGGTCCCATTGAGTACAGTTTTGGAGAAAGGGACATCTGTTGCACCACAGGGCGGGAAGCGGGTGGTGAGCACGATACATTACCTCTCTTTGGTAAGCATTTTTGTATGTTTTATACTTTTGGAATTTTGGTTTTTCATGTTGAGTATAAAATGACGTTTTTCATGTTCGAAATGTACTAACTTGATTTTTGCTCTCAGCAGGTCAACTTGTGTGTGGTTGCAACGTTACGGTCCCATTGAGTACAGTTTTGGAGAAAGGGACATCTGTTGCACCACAGGGCGGGAGGCGGGTGCTGAGCACGATACATTACCTCTCTTTGGTAAGCATTTTTGTATGTTTTATACTTTTGGAATTTTGGTTTTTCATGTTGAGTATAAAATGACGTTTTTCATGTTCGAAATGTACTAACTTGATTTTTGCTCGCAGCAGGTCAACTTGTGTGTGGTTGCAACGTTACGGTCCCATTGAGTACAGTTTTGGAGAAAGGGACATCTGTTGCACCACAGGGCGGGAGGCGGGTGCTGAGCATGATACATTACCTCTCTTTGGTAAGCATTTTTGTATGTTTTATAGTTTTGGAATTTTGGTTTTTCATGTTGAGTATAAAATGTCGTTTTTCATGTTCGAAATGTACTAACTTGATTTTTGCTCGCAGCAGGTCAACTTGTGTGTGGTTGCAACGTTACGGTCCCATTGAGTACAGTTTTGGAGAAAGGGACATCTGTTGCACCACAGGGCGGGAGGCGGGTGCTGAGCATGATACATTACCTCTCTTTGGTAAGCATTTTTGTATGTTTTATAGTTTTGGAATTTTGGTTTTTCATGTTGTGTATAAAATGACGTTTTTCATGTTCCAAATGTACTAACTTGATTTTTGCTCGCAGCAGGTCAACTTGTGTGTGGTTGCAACGTTACGGTCCCATTGAGTACAGTTTTGGAGAAAGGGACATCTGTTGCACCACAGGGCGGGAGGCGGGTGCTGAGCATGATACATTACCTCTCTTTGGTAAGCATTTTTGTATGTTTTATAGTTTTGGAATTTTGGTTTTTCATGTTGAGTATAAAATGTCGTTTTTCATGTTCGAAATGTACTAACTTGATTTTTGCTCGCAGCAGGTCAACTTGTGTGTGGTTGCAACGTTACGGTCCCATTGAGTACAGTTTTGGAGAAAGGGACATCTGTTGCACCACAGGGCGGGAGGCGGGTGCTGAGCATGATACATTACCTCTCTTTGGTAAGCATTTTTGTATGTTTTATAGTTTTGGAATTTTGGTTTTTCATGTTGTGTATAAAATGACGTTTTTCATGTTCCAAATGTACTAACTTCATTTTTGCTCGCAGCAGGTCAACTTGTGTGTGGTTGCAACATTACGGTCCTATTGAGTACAGTTTTGGAGAAAGGGACATCTGTTGCACCACAGGGCGGGAGGCGGGTGCTGAGCATGATACATTACCTCTCTTTGGTAAGCATTTTTGTATGTTTTATACTTTTGGAATTTTGGTTTTTCATGTTGAGTATAAAATGACGTTTTTCATGTTCGAAATGTACTAACTTGATTTTTGCTCGCAGCAGGTCAACTTGTGTGTGGTTGCAACGTTACGGTCCCATTGAGTACAGTTTTGGAGAAAGGGACATCTGTTGAACCACAGGGCGGGAGGCGGGTGCTGAGCACGATACATTACCTCTCTTTGGTAAGCATTTTTGTATGTTTTATACTTTTGGAATTTTGGTTTTTCATGTTGAGTATAAAATGACGTTTTTCATGTTCGAAATGTACTAACTTGATTTTTGCTCGCAGCAGGTCAACTTGTGTGTGGTTGCAACGTTACGGTCCCATTGAGTACAGTTTTGGAGAAAGGGACATCTGTTGCACCACAGGGCGGGAGGCGGGTGCTGAGCATGATACATTACCTCTCTTTGGTAAGCATTTTTGTATGTTTTATAGTTTTGGAATTTTGGTTTTTCATGTTGTGTATAAAATGACGTTTTTCATGTTCCAAATGTACTAACTTGATTTTTGCTCGCAGCAGGTCAACTTGTGTGTGGTTGCAACGTTACGGTCCCATTGAGTACAGTTTTGGAGAAAGGGACATCTGTTGCACCACAGGGCGGGAGGCGGGTGCTGAGCATGATACATTACCTCTCTTTGGTAAGCATTTTTGTATGTTTTATAGTTTTGGAATTTTGGTTTTTCATGTTGAGTATAAAATGACGTTTTTCATGTTCGAAATGTACTAACTTGATTTTTGCTCTCAGCAGGTCAACTTGTGTGTGGTTGCAACGTTACGGTCCCATTGATTACAGTTTTGGAGAAAGGGACATCTGTTGCACCACAGGGCGGGAGGCGGGTGCTGAGCATGGTACATTACCTCTCTTTGGTAAGCATTTTTGTATGTTTTATAGTTTTGGAATTTTGGTTTTTCATGTTGAGTATAAAATGTCGTTTTTCATGTTCGAAATGTACTAACTTGATTTTTGCTCGCAGCAGGTCAACTTGTGTGTGGTTGCAACGTTACGGTCCCATTGAGTACAGTTTTGGAGAAAGGGACATCTGTTGCACCACAGGGCGGGAGGCGGGTGCTGAGCATGATACATTACCTCTCTTTGGTAAGCATTTTTGTATGTTTTATAGTTTTGGAATTTTGGTTTTTCATGTTGTGTATAAAATGACGTTTTTCATGTTCCAAATGTACTAACTTGATTTTTGCTCGCAGCAGGTCAACTTGTGTGTGGTTGCAACATTACGGTCCTATTGAGTACAGTTTTGGAGAAAGGGACATCTGTTGCACCACAGGGCGGGAGGCGGGTGCTGAGCACGATACATAACCTCTCTTTGGTAAGCATTTTTGTATGTTTTATACTTTTGGAATTTTGGTTTTTCATGTTGAGTATAAAATGACGTTTTTCATGTTCGAAATGTACTAACTTGATTTTTGCTCGCAGCAGGTCAACTTGTGTGTGGTTGCATCGTTACGGTCCCATTGAGTACAGTTTTGGAGAAAGGGACATCTGTTGCACCACAGGGCGGGAAGCGGGTGGTGAGCACGATACATTACCTCTCTTTGGTAAGCATTTTTGTATGTTTTATACTTTTGGAATTTTGGTTTTTCATGTTGAGTATAAAATGACGTTTTTCATGTTCGAAATGTACTAACTTGATTTTTGCTCGCAGCAGGTCAACTTGTGTGTGGTTGCAACGTTACGGTCCCATTGAGTACAGTTTTGGAGAAAGGGACATCTGTTGCACCACAGGGCGGGAGGCGGGTGCTGAGCACGATACATTACCTCTCTTTGGTAAGCATTTTTGTATGTTTTATACTTTTGGAATTTTGGTTTTTCATGTTGAGTATAAAATGACGTTTTTCATGTTCGAAATGTACTAACTTGATTTTTGCTCGCAGCAGGTCAACTTGTGTGTGGTTGCAACGTTACGGTCCCATTGAGTACAGTTTTGGAGAAAGGGACATCTGTTGCACCACAGGGCGGGAGGCGGGTGCTGAGCACGATACATTTCCTCTCTTTGGTAAGCTTTTTTGTATGTTTTATACTTTTGGAATTTTGGTTTTTCATGTTGAGTGTAAAATGACGTTTCTCATGTTCCAAATGTACTAACTTGATTTTTGCTCGCAGCAGGTCAACTTGTGTGTGGTTGCAACGTTACGGTCCCATTGAGTACAGTTTTGGAGAAAGGGACATCTGTTGCACCACAGGGCGGGAGGAGGGTGCGGAGCATGGATACATTTTCTCTTTTTGGTAATAATTTTTCTATATTTAATACTTTCGGAATTTTGGTTTCTCATGTTGCGTTTAAAATGACCTTTTTAATGTTTGAAATGTACTATCTTGATTTTTCCTCGCAGCTGGTACTTGTGTGTGGTTGCAACGTTACGGTCCCATTGAGTACATTTTTGGAGAAGGGGACATCTGTTGCATCACAGGGCGGGAGGAGGGTGCTGAGCACGATACATTTCCTCTCTTTGGTAAGCATTTTTGTATGTTTTATACTTTTGGAATTTTGGTTTTTCATGTTGCGTTTAGATTGACATTTTTAATGTTTGAAATGTACTAACTTGATTTTTGCTCGCAGCAGGTCAAGTTGTGTGTGGTTGCAACGTTACGGTCCCATTGAGTACAGTTTTGGAGAAAGGGACATCTGTTGCACCACAGGGCGGGAGGAGGGTGCTGAGCACGATACATTACCTCTCTTTGGTAAGCATTTTTGTATGTTTTATACTTTTGGAATTTTGGTTTTTCATGTTGAGTATAAAATGACGTTTTTCATGTTTGAAATGTACTAACTTGATTTTTGCTCGCAGCAGGTCAACTTGTGTGTGGTTGCAACGTTACCGTCCCATTGAGTACAGTTTTGGAGAAAGGGACATCTGTTGCACCACAGGGCGGGAGGAGGGTGCGGAGCATGGATACATTTTCTCTTTTTGGTAACAATTTTTTTATGTTTATTACTTTCGGAATTTTGGTTTTCCATGTTGCGTTTAAAATGACCTTTTTAATGTTTGAAATGTACTAACTTGATTTTTCCTCGCAGCTGGTAATTGTGTGTGGTTGCAATGTTACGGTCCCATTGAGTACAGTTTTGGAGAAAGGGACATCTGTTGCACCACAGGGCGGGAGGAGGGTGCTGAGCACGACACATTTCCTCTATTTGGTAAGCATTTTTGTATGTTTTATACTTTTGGAATTTTGGTTTTTCATGTTGAGTATAAAATGACGTTTTTCCTGTTTGAAATGTACTAACTTGATTTTTGCTCACAGCAGGTCAACTTGTGTGTGGTTGCAACGTTACGGTCCCATTGAGTACAGTTTTGGAGAAAGGGACATCTGTTGCACCACAGGGCGGGAGGCGGGTGCTGAGCACGACACATTTCCTCTCTTTGGTAAGCATTTTTGTATGTTTTATACTTTTGGAATTTTGGTTTTTCATGTTGCGTTTAGATTGACCTTTTTAAAGTTTGAAATGTACTAACTTGATTTTTGCACGCAGCAGGTCAACTTGTGTGTGGTTGCAATGTTACGGTCCCATTGAGTACAGTTTGGAGAAAGGGACATCCGTTGCACCACAGGGCGGGAGGAGGGTGCTGAGCACGATACATTTCCTCTCTTTGGTAAGCATTTTTGTATGTTTTATACTTTTGGAATTTTGGTTTTTCATGTTGAGTATAAAATGACGTTTTTCATGTTTGAAATGTACTAACTTGATTTTTGCACGCAGCAGGTCAACTTGTGTGTGGTTGCAACGTTACGGTCCCATTGAGTACAGTTTTGGAGAAAGGGACATCTGTTGAACCACAGGGCGGGAGGAGGGTGCTGAGCACGACACATTTCCTCTCTTTGGTAAGCATTTTTGTATGTTTTATACTTTTGGAATTTTGGTTTTTCATGTTGAGTATAAAATGACGTTTTTCATGTTTGAAATGTACTAACTTGATTTTTGCTCGCAGCAGGTCAACTTGTGTGTGGTTGCAACGTTACGGTCCCATTGAGTACAGTTTTGGAGAAAGGGACATCTGTTGCACCACAGGGCGGGAAGAGGGTGCTGAGCACGATACATTTCCTCTCTTTGGTAAGCATTTTTGTATGTTTTATACTTTTGGAATTTTGGTTTTTCATGTTGAGTATAAAATGACGTTTTTCATGTTTGAAATGTACTAACTTGATTTTTGCACACAGCAGGTCAACTTGTGTGTGGTTGCAACGTTACGGTCCCATTGAGTACAGTTTTGGAGAAAGGGACATCTGTTGCACCACAGCGCGGGAGGCGGGTGCTGAGCACGATACATTTCCTCTCTTTGGTAAGCATTTTTGTATGTTTTATACTTTTGGAATTTTGGTTTTTCATGTTGAGTATAAAATGACGTTTTTCATGTTTGAAATGTACTAACTTGATTTTTGCACGCAGCAGGTCAACTTGTGTGTGGTTGCAACGTTACGGTCCCATTGAGTACAGTTTTGGAGAAAGGGACATCTGTTGCACCACAGGGCGGGAGGAGGGTTCTGAGCACGGTACATTTCCTCTCTTTGGTAAGCATTTTTGTATGTTTTATACTTTTGAAATTTTGGTTTTTCATGTTGAGTATAAAATGACGTTTTTCATGTTTGAAATGTACTAACTTGATTTTTGCACGCAGCAGGTCAACTTGTGTGTGGTTGCGACGTTACGGTCCCATTGAGTACAGTTTTGGAGAAAGGGACATCTGTTGCACCACAGGGCGGGAGGCGGGTGCTGAGCACGACACATTTCCTCTCTTTGGTAAGCATTTTTGTATGTTTTATACTTTGGGAATTTTGGTTTTTCATGTTGAGTATAAAATGACGTTTTTCATGTTTGAAATGTACTAACTTGATTTTTGCTCACAGCAGGTCAACTTGTGTGTGGTTGCAACGTTACGGTCCCATTGAGTACAGTTTTGGAGAAAGGGACATCTGTTGCACCACAGGGCGGGAGGCGGGTGCTGAGCACGACACATTTCCTCTCTTTGGTAAGCATTTTTGTATGTTTTATACTTTGGGAATTTTGGTTTTTCATGTTGAGTATAAAATGACGTTTATCATGTTCGAAATGTACTAACTTGATTTTTGCTCGCAGCAGGTCAACTTGTGTGTGGTTGCAACGTTACGGTCCCATTGAGTACAGTTTTGGAGAAAGGGACATCTGTTGCACCACAGGGCCGGAGGCGGGTGCTGAGCACGATACATTACCTCTCTTTGGTAAGCATTTTCGTATGTTTTATACTTTTGGAATTTTGGTTTTTCATGTTGAGTATAAAATGACGTTTTTCATGTTCGAAATGTACTAACTTGATTTTTGCTCGCAGCAGGTCAACTTGAGTGTGGTTGCAACGTTACGGTCCCATTGAGTACAGTTTTGGAGAAAGGGACATCTGTTGCACCACAGGGCGGGAGGCGGGTGCTGAGCACGACACATTTCCTCTCTTTGGTAAGCATTTTTGTATGTTTTATACTTTGGGAATTTTGGTTTTTCATGTTGAGTATAAAATGACGTTTATCATGTTCGAAATGTACTAACTTGATTTTTGCTCGCAGCAGGTCAACTTGTGTGTGGTTGCAACGTTACGGTCCCATTGAGTACAGTTTTGGAGAAAGGGACATCTGTTGCACCACAGGGCGGGAGGCGGGTGCTGAACACGATACATTACCTCTCTTTGGTAAGCATTTTTGTATGTTTTATACTTTTGGAATTTTGGTTTTTCATGTTGAGTATAAAATGACGTTTTTCATGTTCGAAATGTACTAACTTGATTTTTGCTCGCAGCAGGTCAACTTGAGTGTGGTTGCAACGTTACGGTCCCATTGAGTACAGTTTTGGAGAAAGGGACATCTGTTGCACCACAGGGCGGGAGGCGGGTGCTGAGCACGATACATTACCTCTCTTTGGTAAGCATTTTTGTATGTTTTATACTTTTGGAATTTTGGTTTTTCATGTTGAGTATAAAATGACGTTTTTCATGTTTGAAATGTACTAACTAGATTTTTGCTCGCAGCAGGTCAACTTGTGTGTGGTTGCAACGTTACGGTCCCATTGAGTACAGTTTTGGAGAAAGGGACATCTGTTGCACCACAGGGCGGGAGGAGGGTGCGGAGCATGGATACATTTTCTCTTTTTGGTAATAATTTTTCTATATTTAATACTTTCGGAATTTTGGTTTCTCATGTTGCGTTTAAAATGACCTTTTTAATGTTTGAAATGTACTATCTTGATTTTTCCTCGCAGCTGGTACTTGTGTGTGGTTGCAACGTTACGGTCCCATTGAGTACAGTTTTGGAGAAAGGGACATCTGTTGCACCACAGGGCCGGAGGCGGGTGCTGAGCACGATACATTACCTCTCTTTGGTAAGCATTTTTGTATGTTTTATACTTTTGGAATTTTGGTTTTTCATGTTGAGTATAAAATGACGTTTTTCATGTTCGAAATGTACTAACTTGATTTTTGCTCGCAGCAGGTCAACTTGAGTGTGGTTGCAACGTTACGGTCCCATTGAGTACAGTTTTGGAGAAAGGGACATCTGTTGCACCACAGGGCGGGAGGCGGGTGCTGAGCACGACACATTTCCTCTCTTTGGTAAGCATTTTTGTATGTTTTATACTTTGGGAATTTTGGTTTTTCATGTTGAGTATAAAATGACGTTTATCATGTTCGAAATGTACTAACTTGATTTTTGCTCGCAGCAGGTCAACTTGTGTGTGGTTGCAACGTTACGGTCCCATTGAGTACAGTTTTGGAGAAAGGGACATCTGTTGCACCACAGGGCGGGAGGCGGGTGCTGAACACGATACATTACCTCTCTTTGGTAAGCATTTTTGTATGTTTTATACTTTTGGAATTTTGGTTTTTCATGTTGAGTATAAAATGACGTTTTTCATGTTCGAAATGTACTAACTTGATTTTTGCTCGCAGCAGGTCAACTTGAGTGTGGTTGCAACGTTACGGTCCCATTGAGTACAGTTTTGGAGAAAGGGACATCTGTTGCACCACAGGGCGGGAGGCGGGTGCTGAGCACGATACATTACCTCTCTTTGGTAAGCATTTTTGTATGTTTTATACTTTTGGAATTTTGGTTTTTCATGTTGAGTATAAAATGATGTTTTTCATGTTCGAAATGTACTAAATTGATTTTTGCTCGCAGCAGGTCAACTTGTGTGTGGTTGCAACGTTACGGTCCCATTGAGTACAGTTTTGGAGAAAGGGACATCTGTTGCACCACAGGGCGGGAGGCGGGTGCTGAGCACGATACATTACCTCTCTTTGGTAAGCATTTTTGTATGTTTTATACTTTTGGTATTTTGGTTTTTCATGTTGAGTATAAAATGTCGTTTTTCATGTTCGAAATGTACTAACTTGATTTTTGCTCGCAGCAGGTCAACTTGTGTGTGGTTGCAACGTTACGGTCCCATTGAGTACAGTTTTGGAGAAAGGGACATCTGTTGCACTACAGGGCGGGAGGCGGGTGGTGAGCACGATACATTACCTCTCTTTGGTAAGCACTTTTGTATGTTTTATACTTTTGGAATTTTGGTTTTTCATGTTGAGTATAAAATGACGTTTTTCATGTTCGAAATGTACTAACTTGATTTTTGCCCGCAGCAGGTCAACTTGTGTGTGGTTGCAACGTTACGGTCCATTGAGTACAGTTTTGGAGAAAGGGACATCTTTTGCACCACAGGGCGAGAGGCGGGTGCTGAGCACGATACATTACCTCTCTCTGGTAAGCATTTTTGTATGTTTTATACTTTTGGAATTTTGGTTTTTCATGTTGAGTATAAAATGACGTTTTTCATGTTCGAAATGTACTAACTTGATTTTTGCACGCAGCAGGTCAACTTGTGTGTGGTTGCAACGTTACGGTCCCATTGAGTACAGTTTTGGAGAAAGGGACATCTGTTGCACCACAGGGCGGGAGGCGGGTGCTGAGCATGATACATTACCTCTCTTTGGTAAGCATTTTTGTATGTTTTATACTTTTGGAATTTTGGTTTTTCATGTTGAGTATAAAATGACGTTTTTCATGTTCGAAATGTACTAACTTGATTTTTGCTCGCAGCAGGTCAACTTGTGTGTGGTTGCAACGTTACGGTCCCATTGAGTACAGTTTTGGAGAAAGGGACATCTGTTGCACCACAGGGCGGGAGGCGGGTGCTGAGCACGATACATTACCTCTCTTTGGTAAGCATTTTTGTATGTTTTATACTTTTGGAATTTTGGTTTTTCATGTTGAGTATAAAATGACGTTTTTCATGTTCGAAATGTACTAACTTGATTTTTGCTCGCAGCAGGTCAACTTGTGTGTGGTTGCATCGTTACGGTCCCATTGAGTACAGTTTTGGAGAAAGGGACATCTGTTGCACCACAGGGCGGGAGGCGGGTGCTGAGCATGATACATTACCTCTCTTTGGTAAGCATTTTTGTATGTTTTATAGTTTTGGAATTTTGGTTTTTCATGTTGTGTATAAAATGACGTTTTTCATGTTCCAAATGTACTAACTTGATTTTTGCTCGCAGCAGGTCAACTTGTGTGTGGTTGCAACGTTACGGTCCCATTGAGTACAGTTTTGGAGAAAGGGACATCTGTTGCACCACAGGGCGGGAGGCGGGTGCTGAGCATGATACATTACCTCTCTTTGGTAAGCATTTTTGTATGTTTTATAGTTTTGGAATTTTGGTTTTTCATGTTGAGTATAAAATGACGTTTTTCATGTTCGAAATGTACTAACTTGATTTTTGCTCTCAGCAGGTCAACTTGTGTGTGGTTGCAACGTTACGGTCCCATTGAGTACAGTTTTGGAGAAAGGGACATCTGTTGCACCACAGGGCGGGAGGCGGGTGCTGAGCATGGTACATTACCTCTCTTTGGTAAGCATTTTTGTATGTTTTATAGTTTTGGAATTTTGGTTTTTCATGTTGAGTATAAAATGTCGTTTTTCATGTTCGAAATGTACTAACTTGATTTTTGCTCGCAGCAGGTCAACTTGTGTGTGGTTGCAACGTTACGGTCCCATTGAGTACAGTTTTGGAGAAAGGGACATCTGTTGCACCACAGGGCGGGAGGCAGGTGCTGAGCATGATACATTACCTCTCTTTGGTAAGCATTTTTGTATGTTTTATAGTTTTGGAATTTTGGTTTTTCATGTTGTGTATAAAATGACGTTTTTCATGTTCCAAATGTACTAACTTGATTTTTCCTCGCAGCAGGTCAACTTGTGTGTGGTTGCAACATTACGGTCCTATTGAGTACAGTTTTGGAGAAAGGGACATCTGTTGCACCACAGGGCGGGAGGCGGGTGCTGAGCACGATACATAACCTCTCTTTGGTAAGCATTTTTGTATGTTTTATACTTTTGGAATTTTGGTTTTTCATGTTGAGTATAAAATGACGTTTTTCATGTTCGAAATGTACTAACTTGATTTTTGCTCGCAGCAGGTCAACTTGTGTGTGGTTGCATCGTTACGGTCCCATTGAGTACAGTTTTGGAGAAAGGGACATCTGTTGCACCACAGGGCGGGAAGCGGGTGGTGAGCACGATACATTACCTCTCTTTGGTAAGCATTTTTGTATGTTTTATACTTTTGGAATTTTGGTTTTTCATGTTGAGTATAAAATGACGTTTTTCATGTTCGAAATGTACTAACTTGATTTTTGCTCTCAGCAGGTCAACTTGTGTGTGGTTGCAACGTTACGGTCCCATTGAGTACAGTTTTGGAGAAAGGGACATCTGTTGCACCACAGGGCGGGAGGCGGGTGCTGAGCACGATACATTACCTCTCTTTGGTAAGCATTTTTGTATGTTTTATACTTTTGGAATTTTGGTTTTTCATGTTGAGTATAAAATGACGTTTTTCATGTTCGAAATGTAGTAACTTGATTTTTGCTCGCAGCAGGTCAACTTGTGTGTGGTTGCAACGTTACGGTCCCATTGAGTACAGTTTTGGAGAAAGGGACATCTGTTGCACCACAGGGCGGGAGGCGGGTGCTGAGCATGATACATTACCTCTCTTTGGTAAGCATTTTTGTATGTTTTATAGTTTTGGAATTTTGGTTTTTCATGTTGAGTATAAAATGTCGTTTTTCATGTTCGAAATGTACTAACTTGATTTTTGCTTGCAGCAGGTCAACTTGTGTGTGGTTGCAACGTTACGGTCCCATTGAGTACAGTTTTGGAGAAAGGGACATCTGTTGCACCACAGGGCGGGAGGCGGGTGCTGAGCATGATACATTACCTCTCTTTGGTAAGCATTTTTGTATGTTTTATAGTTTTGGAATTTTGGTTTTTCATGTTGTGTATAAAATGACGTTTTTCATGTTCCAAATGTACTAACTTGATTTTTGCTCGCAGCAGGTCAACTTGTGTGTGGTTGCAACGTTACGGTCCCATTGAGTACAGTTTTGGAGAAAGGGACATCTGTTGCACCACAGGGCGGGAGGCGGGTGCTGAGCATGATACATTACCTCTCTTTGGTAAGCATTTTTGTATGTTTTATAGTTTTGGAATTTTGGTTTTTCATGTTGAGTATAAAATGTCGTTTTTCATGTTCGAAATGTACTAACTTGATTTTTGCTCGCAGCAGGTCAACTTGTGTGTGGTTGCAACGTTACGGTCCCATTGAGTACAGTTTTGGAGAAAGGGACATCTGTTGCACCACAGGGCGGGAGGCGGGTGCTGAGCATGATACATTACCTCTCTTTGGTAAGCATTTTTGTATGTTTTATAGTTTTGGAATTTTGGTTTTTCATGTTGTGTATAAAATGACGTTTTTCATGTTCCAAATGTACTAACTTGTTTTTTGCTCGCAGCAGGTCAACTTGTGTGTGGTTGCAACATTACGGTCCTATTGAGTACAGTTTTGGAGAAAGGGACATCTGTTGCACCACAGGGCGGGAGGCGGGTGCTGAGCACGATACATAACCTCTCTTTGGTAAGCATTTTTGTATGTTTTATACTTTTGGAATTTTGGTTTTTCATGTTGAGTATAAAATGACGTTTTTCATGTTTGAAATGTACTAACTTGATTTTTGCTCGCAGCAGGTCAACTTGAGTGTGGTTGCAACGTTACGGTCCCATTGAGTACAGTTTTGGAGAAAGGGACATCTGTTGCACCACAGGGCGGGAGGCGGGTGCTGAGCACGATACATTACCTCTCTTTGGTAAGCATTTTTGTATGTTTTATACTTTTGGTATTTTGGTTTTTCATGTTGAGTATAAAATGTCGTTTTTCATGTTCGAAATGTACTAACTTGATTTTTGCTCGCAGCAGGTCAACTTGTGTGTGGTTGCAACGTTACGGTCCCATTGAGTACAGTTTTGGAGAAAGGGACATCTGTTGCACTACAGGGCGGGAGGCGGGTGGTGAGCACGATACATTACCTCTCTTTGGTAAGCACTTTTGTATGATTTATACTTTTGGAATTTTGGTTTTTCATGTTGAGTATAAAATGACGTTTTTCATGTTCGAAATGTACTAACTTGATTTTTGCCCGCAGCAGGTCAACTTGTGTGTGGTTGCAACGTTACGGTCCATTGAGTACAGTTTTGGAGAAAGGGACATCTTTTGCACCACAGGGCGAGAGGCGGGTGCTGAGCACGATACATTACCTCTCTTTGGTAAGCATTTTTGTATGTTTTATACTTTTGGAATTTTGGTTTTTCATGTTGAGTATAAAATGACGTTTTTCATGTTCGAAATGTACTAACTTGATTTTTGCACGCAGCAGGTCAACTTGTGTGTGGTTGCAACGTTACGGTCCCATTGAGTACAGTTTTGGAGAAAGGGACATCTGTTGCACCACAGGGCGGGAGGCGGGTGGTGAGCATGATACATTACCTCTCTTTGGTAAGCATTTTTGTATGTTTTATACTTTTGGAATTTTGGTTTTTCATGTTGAGTATAAAATGACGTTTTTCATGTTCGAAATGTACTAACTTGATTTTTGCTCGCAACAGGTCAACTTGTGTGTGGTTGCAACGTTACGGTCCCATTGAGTACAGTTTTGGAGAAAGGGACATCTGTTGCACCACAGGGCGGGAGGCGGGTGCTGAGCACGATACATTACCTCTCTTTGGTAAGCATTTTTGTATGTTTTATACTTTTGGAATTTTGGTTTTTCATGTTGAGTATAAAATGACGTTTTTCATGTTCGAAATGTACTAACTTGATTTTTGCTCGCAGCAGGTCAACTTGTGTGTGGTTGCATCGTTACGGTCCCATTGAGTACAGTTTTGGAGAAAGGGACATCTGTTGCACCACAGGGCGGGAGGCGGGTGCTGAGCATGATACATTACCTCTCTTTGGTAAGCATTTTTGTATGTTTTATAGTTTTGGAATTTTGGTTTTTCATGTTGTGTATAAAATGACGTTTTTCATGTTCCAAATGTACTAACTTGATTTTTGCTCGCAGCAGGTCAACTTGTGTGTGGTTGCAACGTTACGGTCCCATTGAGTACAGTTTTGGAGAAAGGGACATCTGTTGCACCACAGGGCGGGAAGCGGGTGCTGAGCATGATACATTACCTCTCTTTGGTAAGCATTTTTGTATGTTTTATAGTTTTGGAATTTTGGTTTTTCATGTTGAGTATAAAATGACGTTTTTCATGTTCGAAATGTACTAACTTGATTTTTGCTCTCAGCAGGTCAACTTGTGTGTGATTGCAACGTTACGGTCCCATTGAGTACAGTTTTGGAGAAAGGGACATCTGTTGCACCACAAGGCGGGAGGCGGGTGCTGAGCATGGTACATTACCTCTCTTTGGTAAGCATTTTTGTATGTTTTATAGTTTTGGAATTTTGGTTTTTCATGTTGAGTATAAAATGTCGTTTTTCATGTTCGAAATGTACTAACTTGATTTTTGCTCGCAGCAGGTCAACTTGTGTGTGGTTGCAACGTTACGGTCCCATTGAGTACAGTTTTGGAGAAAGGGACATCTGTTGCACCACAGGGCGGGAGGCGGGTGCTGAGCACGATACATTACCTCTCTTTGGTAAGCATTTTTGTATGTTTTATACTTTTGGAATTTTGGTTTTTCATGTTGAGTATAAAATGACGTTTTTCATGTTCGAAATGTACTAACTTGATTTTTGCTCGCAGCAGGTCAACTTGTGTGTGGTTGCAAAGTTACGGTCCCATTGAGTACAGTTTTGGAGAAAGGGACATCTGTTGCACCACAGGGCGGGAGGCGGGTGCTGAGCACGATACATTACCTCTCTTTGGTAAGCATTTTTGTATGTTTTATACTTTTGGTATTTTGGTTTTCATGTTGAGTATAAAATGTCGTTTTTCATGTTCGAAATGTACTAACTTGATTTTTGCTCGCAGCAGGTCAACTTGTGTGTGGTTGCAACGTTACGGTCCCATTGAGTACAGTTTTGGAGAAAGGGACATCTGTTGCACTACAGGGCGGGAGGCGGGTGGTGAGCACGATACATTACCTCTCTTTGGTAAGCACTTTTGTATGTTTTATACTTTTGGAATTTTGGTTTTTCATGTTGAGTATAAAATGACGTTTTTCATGTTCGAAATGCACTAACTTGATTTTTGCCCGCAGCAGGTCAACTTGTGTGTGGTTGCAACGTTACGGTCCCATTGAGTACAGTTTTGGAGAAAGGGACATCTGTTGCACCACAGGGCGGGAGGCGGGTGCTGAGCATGATACATTACCTCTCTTTGGTAAGCATTTTTGTATGTTTTATAGTTTTGGAATTTTGGTTTTTCATGTTGAGTATAAAATGACGTTTTTCATGTTCGAAGTGTACTAACTTGATTTTTGCTCTCAGCAGGTCAACTTGTGTGTGGTTGCAAAGTTACGGTCCCATTGAGTACAGTTTTGGAGAAAGGGACATCTGTTGCACCACAGGGCGGGAGGCGGGTGCTGAGCATGGTACATTACCTCTCTTTGGTAAGCATTTTTGTATGTTTTATAGTTTTGGAATTTTGGTTTTTCATGTTGAGTATAAAATGTCGTTTTTCATGTTCGAAATGTACTAACTTGATTTTTGCTCGCAGCAGGTCAACTTGTGTGTGGTTGCAACGTTACGGTCCCATTGAGTACAGTTTTGGAGAAAGGGACATCTGTTGCACCACAGGGCGGGAGGCGGGTGCTGAGCATGATACATTACCTCTCTTTGGTAAGCATTTTTGTATGTTTTATACTTTTGGAATTTTGGTTTTTCATGTTGAGTATAAAATGACGTTTTTCATGTTCGAAATGTACTAACTTGATTTTTGCTCGCAGCAGGTCAACTTGAGTGTGGTTGCAACGTTACGGTCCCATTGAGTACAGTTTTGGAGAAAGGGACATCTGTTGCACCACAGGGCGGGAGGCGGGTGCTGAGCACGATACATTACCTCTCTTTGGTAAGCATTTTTGTATGTTTTATACTTTTGGAATTTTGGTTTTTCATGTTGAGTATAAAATGACGTTTTTCATGTTCGAAATGTACTAACTTGATTTTTGCTCGCAGCAGGTCAACTTGTGTGTGGTTGCAACGTTACGGTCCCATTGAGTACAGTTTTGGAGAAAGGGACATCTGTTGCACCACAGGGCGGGAGGCGGGTGCTGAGCACGATACATTACCTCTCTTTGGTAAGCATTTTTGTATGTTTTATACTTTTGGTATTTTGGTTTTTCATGTTGAGTATAAAATGTCGTTTTTCATGTTCGAAATGTACTAACTTGATTTTTGCTCGCAGCAGGTCAACTTGTGTGTGGTTGCAACGTTACGGTCCCATTGAGTACAGTTTTGGAGAAAGGGACATCTGTTGCACTACAGGGCGGGAGGCGGGTGGTGAGCACGATACATTACCTCTCTTTGGTAAGCACTTTTGTATGTTTTATACTTTTGGAATTTTGGTTTTTCATGTTGAGTATAAAATGACGTTTTTCATGTTCGAAATGTACTAACTTGATTTTTGCCCGCAGCAGGTCAACTTGTGTGTGGTTGCAACGTTACGGTCCCATTGAGTACAGTTTTGGAGAAAGGGACATCTGTTGCACCACAGGGCGGGAGGCGGGTGCTGAGCATGATACATTACCTCTCTTTGGTAAGCATTTTTGTATGTTTTATAGTTTTGGAATTTTGGTTTTTCATGTTGAGTATAAAATGACGTTTTTCATGTTCGAAGTGTACTAACTTGATTTTTGCTCTCAGCAGGTCAACTTGTGTGTGGTTGCAAAGTTACGGTCCCATTGAGTACAGTTTTGGAGAAAGGGACATCTGTTGCACCACAGGGCGGGAGGCGGGTGCTGAGCATTGTACATTACCTCTCTTTGGTAAGCATTTTTGTATGTTTTATAGTTTTGGAATTTTGGTTTTTCATGTTGAGTATAAAATGTCGTTTTTCATGTTCGAAATGTACTAACTTGATTTTTGCTCGCAGCAGGTCAACTTGTGCGTGGTTGCAACGTTACGGTCCCATTGAGTACAGTTTTGGAGAAAGGGACATCTGTTGCACCACAGGGCGGGAGGCGGGTGCTGAGCATGATACATTACCTCTCTTTGGTAAGCATTTTTGTATGTTTTATAGTTTTGGAATTTTGGTTTTTCATGTTGTGTATAAAATGACGTTTTTCATGTTCCAAATGTACTAACTTGATTTTTGCTCGCAGCAGGTCAACTTGTGTGTGGTTGCAACATTACGGTCCTATTGAGTACAGTTTTGGAGAAAGGGACATCTGTTGCACCACAGGGCGGGAGGCGGGTGCTGAGCACGATACATAACCTCTCTTTGGTAAGCATTTTTGTATGTTTTATACTTTTGGAATTTTGGTTTTTCATGTTGAGTATAAAATGACGTTTTTCATGTTCGAAATGTACTAACTTGATTTTTGCTCGCAGCAGGTCAACTTGTGTGTGGTTGCATCGTTACGGTCCCATTGAGTACAGTTTTGGAGAAAGGGACATCTGTTGCACCACAGGGCGGGAAGCGGGTGGTGAGCACGATACATTACCTCTCTTTGGTAAGCATTTTTGTATGTTTTATACTTTTGGAATTTTGGTTTTTCATGTTGAGTATAAAATGACGTTTTTCATGTTCGAAATGTACTAACTTGATTTTTGCTCTCAGCAGGTCAACTTGTGTGTGGTTGCAACGTTACGGTCCCATTGAGTACAGTTTTGGAGAAAGGGACATCTGTTGCACCACAGGGCGGGAGGCGGGTGCTGAGCACGATACATTACCTCTCTTTGGTAAGCATTTTTGTATGTTTTATACTTTTGGAATTTTGGTTTTTCATGTTGAGTATAAAATGACGTTTTTCATGTTCGAAATGTACTAACTTGATTTTTGCTCGCAGCAGGTCAACTTGTGTGTGGTTGCAACGTTACGGTCCCATTGAGTACAGTTTTGGAGAAAGGGACATCTGTTGCACCACAGGGCGGGAGGCGGGTGCTGAGCACGATACATTACCTCTCTTTGGTAAGCATTTTTGTATGTTTTATACTTTTGGTATTTTGGTTTTTCATGTTGAGTATAAAATGTCGTTTTTCATGTTCGAAATGTACTAACTTGATTTTTGCTCGCAGCAGGTCAACTTGTGTGTGGTTGCAACGTTACGGTCCCATTGAGTACAGTTTTGGAGAAAGGGACATCTGTTGCACTACAGGGCGGGAGGCGGGTGGTGAGCACGATACATTACCTCTCTTTGGTAAGCACTTTTGTATGTTTTATACTTTTGGAATTTTGGTTTTTCATGTTGAGTATTAAATGACGTTTTTCATGTTCGAAATGTACTAACTTGATTTTTGCACGCAGCAGGTCAACTTGTGTGTGGTTGCGACGTTACGGTCCCATTGAGTACAGTTTTGGAGAAAGGGACATCTGTTGCACCACAGGGCGGGAGGCGGGTGCTGAGCACGACACATTTCCTCTCTTTGGTAAGCATTTTTGTATGTTTTATACTTTGGGAATTTTGGTTTTTCATGTTGAGTATAAAATGACGTTTTTCATGTTTGAAATGTACTAACTTGATTTTTGCTCACAGCAGGTCAACTTGTGTGTGGTTGCAACGTTACGGTCCCATTGAGTACAGTTTTGGAGAAAGGGACATCTGTTGCACCACAGGGCGGGAGGCGGGTGCTGAGCACGACACATTTCCTCTCTTTGGTAAGCATTTTTGTATGTTTTATACTTTGGGAATTTTGGTTTTTCATGTTGAGTATAAAATGACGTTTATCATGTTCGAAATGTACTAACTTGATTTTTGCTCGCAGCAGGTCAACTTGTGTGTGGTTGCAACGTTACGGTCATATTGAGTACAGTTTTGGAGAAAGGGACATCTGTTGCACCACAGGGCCGGAGGCGGGTGCTGAGCACGATACATTACCTCTCTTTGGTAAGCATTTTTGTATGTTTTATACTTTTGGAATTTTGGTTTTTCATGTTGAGTATAAAATGACGTTTTTCATGTTCGAAATGTACTAACTTGATTTTTGCTCGCAGCAGGTCAACTTGTGTGTGGTTGCAACGTTACGGTCCCATTGAGTACAGTTTTGGAGAAAGGGACATCTGTTGCACCACAGGGCGGGAGGCGGGTGCTGAGCACGATACATTACCTCTCTTTGGTAAGCATTTTTGTATGTTTTATACTTTTGGTATTTTGGTTTTTCATGTTGAGTATAAAATGTCGTTTTTCATGTTCGAAATGTACTAACTTGATTTTTGCTCGCAGCAGGTCAACTTGTGTGTGGTTGCAACGTTACGGTCCCATTGAGTACAGTTTTGGAGAAAGGGACATCTGTTGCACTACAGGGCGGGAGGCGGGTGGTGAGCACGATACATTACCTCTCTTTGGTAAGCACTTTTGTATGTTTTATACTTTTGGAATTTTGGTTTTTCATGTTGAGTATAAAATGACGTTTTTCATGTTCGAAATGTACTAACTTGATTTTTGCACGCAGCAGGTCAACTTGTGTGTGGTTGCGACGTTACGGTCCCATTGAGTACAGTTTTGGAGAAAGGGACATCTGTTGCACCACAGGGCGGGAGGCGGGTGCTGAGCACGACACATTTCCTCTCTTTGGTAAGCATTTTTGTATGTTTTATACTTTGGGAATTTTGGTTTTTCATGTTGAGTATAAAATGACGTTTTTCATGTTTGAAATGTACTAACTTGATTTTTGCTCACAGCAGGTCAACTTGTGTGTGGTTGCAACGTTACGGTCCCATTGAGTACAGTTTTGGAGAAAGGGACATCTGTTGCACCACAGGGCGGGAGGCGGGTGCTGAGCACGACACATTTCCTCTCTTTGGTAAGCATTTTTGTATGTTTTATACTTTGGGAATTTTGGTTTTTCATGTTGAGTATAAAATGACGTTTATCATGTTCGAAATGTACTAACTTGATTTTTGCTCGCAGCAGGTCAACTTGTGTGTGGTTGCAACGTTACGGTCATATTGAGTACAGTTTTGGAGAAAGGGACATCTGTTGCACCACAGGGCCGGAGGCGGGTGCTGAGCACGATACATTACCTCTCTTTGGTAAGCATTTTTGTATGTTTTATACTTTTGGAATTTTGGTTTTCATGTTGAGTATAAAATGACGTTTTTCATGTTCGAAATGTACTAACTTGATTTTTGCTCGCAGCAGGTCAACTTGAGTGTGGTTGCAACGTTACGGTCCCATTGAGTACAATTTTGGAGAAAGGGACATCTGTTGCACCACAGGGCGGGAGGCGGGTGCTGAGCACGACACATTTCCTCTCTTTGGTAAGCATTTTTGTATGTTTTATACTTTGGGAATTTTGGTTTTTCATGTTGAGTATAAAATGACGTTTATAATGTTCGAAATGTACTAACTTAATTTTTGCTCGCAGCAGGTCAACTTGTGTGTGGTTGCAACGTTACGGTCCCATTGAGTACAGTTTTGGAGAAAGGGACATCTGTTGCACCACAGGGCGGGAGGCGGGTGCTGAACACGATACATTACCTCTCTTTGGTAAGCATTTTTGTATGTTTTATACTTTTGGAATTTTGGTTTTTCATGTTGAGTATAAAATGACGTTTTTCATGTTCGAAATGTACTAACTTGATTTTTGCCCGCAGCAGGTCAACTTGTGTGTGGTTGCAACGTTACGGTCCATTGAGTACAGTTTTGGAGAAAGGGACATCTTTTGCACCACAGGGCGAGAGGCGGGTGCTGAGCACGATACATTACCTCTCTTTGGTAAGCATTTTTGTATGTTTTATACTTTTGGAATTTTGGTTTTTCATGTTGAGTATAAAATGACGTTTTTCATGTTCGAAATGTACTAACTTGATTTTTGCACGCAGCAGGTCAACTTGTGTGTGGTTGCAACGTTACGGTCCCATTGAGTACAGTTTTGGAGAAAGGGACATCTGTTGCACCACAGGGCGGGAGGCGGGTGCTGAGCATGATACATTACCTCTCTTTGGTAAGCATTTTTGTATGTTTTATACTTTTGGAATTTTGGTTTTTCATGTTGAGTATAAAATGACGTTTTTCATGTTCGAAATGTACTAACTTGATTTTTGCTCGCAGCAGGTCAACTTGTGTGTGGTTGCAACGTTACGGTCCCATTGAGTACAGTTTTGGAGAAAGGGACATCTGTTGCACCACAGGGCGGGAGGCGGGTGCTGAGCACGATACATTACCTCTCTTTGGTAAGCATTTTTGTATGTTTTATACTTTTGGAATTTTGGTTTTTCATGTTGAGTATAAAATGACGTTTTTCATGTTCGAAATGTACTAACTTGATTTTTGCTCGCAGCAGGTCAACTTGTGTGTGGTTGCATCGTTACGGTCCCATTGAGTACAGTTTTGGAGAAAGGGACATCTGTTGCACCACAGGGCGGGAGGCGGGTGCTGAGCATGATACATTACCTCTCTTTGGTAAGCATTTTTGTATGTTTTATAGTTTTGGAATTTTGGTTTTTCATGTTGTGTATAAAATGACGTTTTTCATGTTCCAAATGTACTAACTTGATTTTTGCTCGCAGCAGGTCAACTTGTGTGTGGTTGCAACGTTACGGTCCCATTGAGTACAGTTTTGGAGAAAGGGACATCTGTTGCACCACAGGGCGGGAGGCGGGTGCTGAGCATGATACATTACCTCTCTTTGGTAAGCATTTTTGTATGTTTTATAGTTTTGGAATTTTGGTTTTTCATGTTGAGTATAAAATGACGTTTTTCATGTTCGAAATGTACTAACTTGATTTTTGCTCTCAGCAGGTCAATTTGTGTGTGGTTGCAACGTTACGGTCCCATTGAGTACAGTTTTGGAGAAAGGGACATCTGTTGCACCACAGGGCGGGAGGCGGGTGCTGAGCATGGTACATTACCTCTCTTTGGTAAGCATTTTTGTATGTTTTATAGTTTTGGAATTTTGGTTTTTCATGTTGAGTATAAAATGTCGTTTTTCATGTTCGAAATGTACTAACTTGATTTTTGCTCGCAGCAGGTCAACTTGTGTGTGGTTGCAACGTTACGGTCCCATTGAGTACAGTTTTGGAGAAAGGGACATCTGTTGCACCACAGGGCGGGAGGCGGGTGCTGAGCATGATACATTACCTCTCTTTGGTAAGCATTTTTGTATGTTTTATAGTTTTGGAATTTTGGTTTTTCATGTTGTGTATAAAATGACGTTTTTCATGTTCCAAATGTACTAACTTGATTTTTGCTCGCAGCAGGTCAACTTGTGTGTGGTTGCAACATTACGGTCCTATTGAGTACAGTTTTGGAGAAAGGGACATCTGTTGCACCACAGGGCGGGAGGCGGGTGCTGAGCACGATACATAACCTCTCTTTGGTAAGCATTTTTGTATGTTTTATACTTTTGGAATTTTGGTTTTTCATGTTGAGTATAAAATGACGTTTTTCATGTTCGAAATGTACTAACTTGATTTTTGCTCGCAGCAGGTCAACTTGTGTGTGGTTGCATCGTTACGGTCCCATTGAGTACAGTTTTGGAGAAAGGGACATCTGTTGCACCACAGGGCGGGAAGCGGGTGGTGAGCACGATACATTACCTCTCTTTGGTAAGCATTTTTGTATGTTTTATACTTTTGGAATTTTGGTTTTTCATGTTGAGTATAAAATGACGTTTTTCATGTTCGAAATGTACTAACTTGATTTTTGCTCTCAGCAGGTCAACTTGTGTGTGGTTGCAACGTTACGGTCCCATTGAGTACAGTTTTGGAGAAAGGGACATCTGTTGCACCACAGGGCGGGAGGCGGGTGCTGAGCACGATACATTACCTCTCTTTGGTAAGCATTTTTGTATGTTTTATACTTTTGGAATTTTGGTTTTTCATGTTGAGTATAAAATGACGTTTTTCATGTTCGAAATGTACTAACTTGATTTTTGCTCGCAGCAGGTCAACTTGTGTGTGGTTGCAACGTTACGGTCCCATTGAGTACAGTTTTGGAGAAAGGGACATCTGTTGCACCACAGGGCGGGAGGCGGGTGCTGAGCATGATACATTACCTCTCTTTGGTAAGCATTTTTGTATGTTTTATAGTTTTGGAATTTTGGTTTTTCATGTTGAGTATAAAATGTCGTTTTTCATGTTCGAAATGTACTAACTTGATTTTTGCTCGCAGCAGGTCAACTTGTGTGTGGTTGCAACGTTACGGTCCCATTGAGTACAGTTTTGGAGAAAGGGACATCTGTTGCACCACAGGGCGGGAGGCGGGTGCTGACCATGATACATTACCTCTCTTTGGTAAGCATTTTTGTATGTTTTATAGTTTTGGAATTTTGGTTTTTCATGTTGTGTATAAAATGACGTTTTTCATGTTCGAAATGTACTAACTTGATTTTTGCTCGCAGCAGGTCAACTTGTGTGTGGTTGCAACATTACGGTCCTATTGAGTACAGTTTTGGAGAAAGGGACATCTGTTGCACCACAGGGCGGGAGGCGGGTGCTGAGCATGATACATTACCTCTCTTTGGTAAGCATTTTTGTATGTTTTATACTTTTGGAATTTTGGTTTTTCATGTTGAGTATAAAATGACGTTTTTCATGTTCGAAATGTACTAACTTGATTTTTGCTCGCAGCAGGTCAACTTGTGTGTGGTTGCAACGTTACGGTCCCATTGAGTACAGTTTTGGAGAAAGGGACATCTGTTGCACCACAGGGCGGGAGGCGGGTGCTGAGCACGATGCATTACCTCTCTTTGGTAAGCATTTTTGTATGTTTTATACTTTTGGAATTTTGGTTTTTCATGTTGAGTATAAAATGACGTTTTTCATGTTCGAAATGTACTAACTTGATTTTTGCTCGCAGCAGGTCAACTTGTGTGTGGTTGCATCGTTACGGTCCCATTGAGTACAGTTTTGGAGAAAGGGACATCTGTTGCACCACAGGGCGGGAAGCGGGTGGTGAGCACGATACATTACCTCTCTTTGGTAAGCATTTTTGTATGTTTTATACTTTTGGAATTTTGGTTTTTCATGTTGAGTATAAAATGACGTTTTTCATGTTCGAAATGTACTAACTTGATTTTTGCTCTCAGCAGGTCAACTTGTGTGTGGTTGCAACGTTACGGTCCCATTGAGTACAGTTTTGGAGAAAGGGACATCTGTTGCACCACAGGGCGGGAGGCGGGTGCTGAGCACGATACATTACCTCTCTTTGGTAAGCATTTTTGTATGTTTTATACTTTTGGAATTTTGGTTTTTCATGTTGAGTATAAAATGACGTTTTTCATGTTCGAAATGTACTAACTTGATTTTTGCTCGCAGCAGGTCAACTTGTGTGTGGTTGCAACGTTATGGTCCCATTGAGTACACTTTTGGAGAAAGGGACATCTGTTGCACCACAGGGCGGGAGGCGGGTGCTGAGCATGATACATTACCTCTCTTTGGTAAGCATTTTTGTATGTTTTATAGTTTTGGAATTTTGGTTTTTCATGTTGAGTATAAAATGTCGTTTTTCATGTTCGAAATGTACTAACTTGATTTTTGCTCGCAGCAGGTCAACTTGTGTGTGGTTGCAACGTTACGGTCCCATTGAGTACAGTTTTGGAGAAAGGGACATCTGTTGCACCACAGGGCGGGAGGCGGGTGCTGAGCATGATACATTACCTCTCTTTGGTAAGCATTTTTGTATGTTTTATAGTTTTGGAATTTTGGTTTTTCATGTTGTGTATAAAATGACGTTTTTCATGTTCCAAATGTACTAACTTGATTTTTGCTCGCAGCAGGTCAACTTGTGTGTGGTTGCAACATTACGGTCCTATTGAGTACAGTTTTGGAGAAAGGGACATCTGTTGCACCACAGGGCGGGAGGCGGGTGCTGAGCATGATACATTACCTCTCTTTGGTAAGCATTTTTGTATGTTTTATACTTTTGGAATTTTGGTTTTTCATGTTGAGTATAAAATGACGTTTTTCATGTTCGAAATGTACTAACTTGATTTTTGCTCGCAGCAGGTCAACTTGTGTGTGGTTGCAACGTTACGGTCCCATTGAGTACAGTTTTGGAGAAAGGGACATCTGTTGCACCACAGGGCGGGAGGCGGGTGCTGAGCACGATACATTACCTCTCTTTGGTAAGCATTTTTGTATGTTTTATACTTTTGGAATTTTGGTTTTTCATGTTGAGTATAAAATGACGTTTTTCATGTTCGAAATGTACTAACTTGATTTTTGCTCGCAGCAGGTCAACTTGTGTGTGGTTGCATCGTTACGGTCCCATTGAGTACAGTTTTGGAGAAAGGGACATCTGTTGCACCACAGGGCGGGAGGCGGGTGCTGAGCATGATACATTACCTCTCTTTGGTAAGCATTTTTGTATGTTTTATAGTTTTGGAATTTTGGTTTTTCATGTTGTGTATAAAATGACGTTTTTCATGTTCCAAATGTACTAACTTGATTTTTGCTCGCAGCAGGTCAACTTGTGTGTGGTTGCAACGTTACGGTCCCATTGAGTACAGTTTTGGAGAAAGGGACATCTGTTGCACCACAGGGCGGGAGGCGGGTGCTGAGCATGATACATTACCTCTCTTTTGTAAGCATTTTTGTATGTTTTATAGTTTTGGAATTTTGGTTTTTCATGTTGAGTATAAAATGACGTTTTTCATGTTCGAAATGTACTAACTTGATTTTTGCTCTCAGCAGGTCAACTTGTGTGTGGTTGCAACGTTACGGTCCCATTGAGTACAGTTTTGGAGAAAGGGACATCTGTTGCACCACAGGGCGGGAGGCGGGTGCTGAGCATGGTACATTACCTCTCTTTGGTAAGCATTTTTGTATGTTTTATAGTTTTGGAATTTTGGTTTTTCATGTTGAGTATAAAATGTCGTTTTTCATGTTCGAAATGTACTAACTTGATTTTTGCTCGCAGCAGGTCAACTTGTGTGTGGTTGCAACGTTACGGTCCCATTGAGTACAGTTTTGGAGAAAGGGACATCTGTTGCACCACAGGGCGGGAGGCGGGTGCTGAGCATGATACATTACCTCTCTTTGGTAAGCATTTTTGTATGTTTTATAGTTTTGGAATTTTGGTTTTTCATGTTGTGTATAAAATGACGTTTTTCATGTTCCAAATGTACTAACTTGATTTTTGCTCGCAGCAGGTCAACTTGTGTGTGGTTGCAACATTACGGTCCTATTGAGTACAGTTTTGGAGAAAGGGACATCTGTTGCACCACAGGGCGGGAGGCGGGTGCTGAGCACGATACATAACCTCTCTTTGGTAAGCATTTTTGTATGTTTTATACTTTTGGAATTTTGGTTTTTCATGTTGAGTATAAAATGACGTTTTTCATGTTCGAAATGTACTAACTTGATTTTTGCTCGCAGCAGGTCAACTTGTGTGAGGTTGCATCGTTACGGTCCCATTGAGTACAGTTTTGGAGAAAGGGACATCTGTTGCACCACAGGGCGGGAAGCGGGTGGTGAGCACGATACATTACCTCTCTTTGGTAAGCATTTTTGTATGTTTTATACTTTTGGAATTTTGGTTTTTCATGTTGAGTATAAAATGACGTTTTTCATGTTCGAAATGTACTAACTTGATTTTTGCTCTCAGCAGGTCAACTTGTGTGTGGTTGCAACGTTACGGTCCCATTGAGTACAGTTTTGGAGAAAGGGACATCTGTTGCACCACAGGGCGGGAGGCGGGTGCTGAGCACGATACATTACCTCTCTTTGGTAAGCATTTTTGTATGTTTTATACTTTTGGAATTTTGGTTTTTCATGTTGAGTATAAAATGACGTTTTTCATGTTCGAAATGTACTAACTTGATTTTTGCACGCAGCAGGTCAACTTGTGTGTGGTTGCAACGTTACGGTCCCATTGAGTACAGTTTTGGAGAAAGGGACATCTGTTGCACCACAGGGCGGGAGGCGGGTGCTGAGCATGATACATTACCTCTCTTTGGTAAGCATTTTTGTATGTTTTATAGTTTTGGAATTTTGGTTTTTCATGTTGAGTATAAAATGTCGTTTTTCATGTTCGAAATGTACTAACTTGATTTTTGCTCGCAGCAGGTCAACTTGTGTGTGGTTGCAACGTTACGGTCCCATTGAGTACAGTTTTGGAGAAAGGGACATCTGTTGCACCACAGGGCGGGAGGCGGGTGCTGAGCATGATACATTACCTCTCTTTGGTAAGCATTTTTGTATGTTTTATAGTTTTGGAATTTTGGTTTTTCATGTTGTGTATAAAATGACGTTTTTCATGTTCCAAATGTACTAACTTGATTTTTGCTCGCAGCAGGTCAACTTGTGTGTGGTTGCAACGTTACGGTCCCATTGAGTACAGTTTTGGAGAAAGGGACATCTGTTGCACCACAGGGCGGGAGGCGGGTGCTGAGCATGATACATTACCTCTCTTTGGTAAGCATTTTTGTATGTTTTATAGTTTTGGAATTTTGGTTTTTCATGTTGAGTATAAAATGTCGTTTTTCATGTTCGAAATGTACTAACTTGATTTTTGCTCGCAGCAGGTCAACTTGTGTGTGGTTGCAACGTTACGGTCCCATTGAGTACAGTTTTGGAGAAAGGGACATCTGTTGCACCACAGGGCGGGAGGCGGGTGCTGAGCATGATACATTACCTCTCTTTGGTAAGCATTTTTGTATGTTTTATAGTTTTGGAATTTTGGTTTTTCATGTTGTGTATAAAATGACGTTTTTCATGTTCCAAATGTACTAACTTGATTTTTGCTCGCAGCAGGTCAACTTGTGTGTGGTTGCAACATTACGGTCCTATTGAGTACAGTTTTGGAGAAAGGGACATCTGTTGCACCACAGGGCGGGAGGCGGGTGCTGAGCATGATACATTACCTCTCTTTGGTAAGCATTTTTGTATGTTTTATACTTTTGGAATTTTGGTTTTTCATGTTGAGTATAAAATGACGTTTTTCATGTTCGAAATGTACTAACTTGATTTTTGCTCGCAGCAGGTCAACTTGTGTGTGGTTGCAACGTTACGGTCCCATTGAGTACAGTTTTGGAGAAAGGGACATCTGTTGCACCACAGGGCGGGAGGCGGGTGCTGAGCACGATACATTACCTCTCTTTGGTAAGCATTTTTGTATGTTTTATACTTTTGGTATTTTGGTTTTTCATGTTGAGTATAAAATGTCGTTTTTCATGTTCGAAATGTACTAACTTGATTTTTGCTCGCAGCAGGTCAACTTGTGTGTGGTTGCAACGTTACGGTCCCATTGAGTACAGTTTTGGAGAAAGGGACATCTGTTGCACTACAGGGCGGGAGGCGGGTGGTGAGCACGATACATTACCTCTCTTTGGTAAGCACTTTTGTATGTTTTATACTTTTGAAATTTTGGTTTTTCATGTTGAGTATAAAATGACGTTTATCATGTTCGAAATGTACTAACTTGATTTTTGCACGCAGCAGGTCAACTTGTGTGTGGTTGCGACGTTACGGTCCCATTGAGTACAGTTTTGGAGAAAGGGACATCTGTTGCACCACAGGGCGGGAGGCGGGTGCTGAGCACGACACATTTCCTCTCTTTGGTAAGCATTTTTGTATGTTTTATACTTTGGGAATTTTGGTTTTTCATGTTGAGTATAAAATGACGTTTTTCATGTTTGAAATGTACTAACTTGATTTTTGCTCACAGCAGGTCAACTTGTGTGTGGTTGCAACGTTACGGTCCCATTGAGTACAGTTTTGGAGAAAGGGACATCTGTTGCACCACAGGGCGGGAGGCGGGTGCTGAGCACGACACATTTCCTCTCTTTGGTAAGCATTTTTGTATGTTTTATACTTTGGGAATTTTGGTTTTTCATGTTGAGTATAAAATGACGTTTATCATGTTCGAAATGTACTAACTTGATTTTTGCTCGCAGCAGGTCAACTTGTGTGTGGTTGCAACGTTACGGTCCCATTGAGTACAGTTTTGGAGAAAGGGACATCTGTTGCACCACAGGGCCGGAGGCGGGTGCTGAGCACAATACATTACCTCTCTTTGGTAAGCATTTTTGTATGTTTTATACTTTTGGAATTTTGGTTTTTCATGTTGAGTATAAAATGACGTTTTTCATGTTCGAAATGTACTAACTTGATTTTTGCTCGCAGCAGGTCAACTTGAGTGTGGTTGCAACGTTACGGTCCCATTGAGTACAGTTTTGGAGAAAGGGACATCTGTTGCACCACAGGGCGGGAGGCGGGTGCTGAGCACGACACATTTCCTCTCTTTGGTAAGCATTTTTGTATGTTTTATACTTTGGGAGTTTTGGTTTTTCATGTTGAGTATAAAATGACGTTTATCATGTTCGAAATGTACTAACTTGATTTTTGCTCGCAGCAGGTCAACTTGTGTGTGGTTGCAACGTTACGGTCCCATTGAGTACAGTTTTGGAGAAAGGGACATCTGTTGCACCACAGGGCGGGAGGCGGGTGCTGAACACGATACATTACCTCTCTTTGGTAAGCATTTTTGTATGTTTTATACTTTTGGAATTTTGGTTTTTCATGTTGAGTATAAAATGACGTTTTTCATGTTCGAAATGTACTAACTTGATTTTTGCTCGCAGCAGGTCAACTTGAGTGTGGTTGCAACGTTACGGTCCCATTGAGTACAGTTTTGGGGAAAGGGACATCTGTTGCACCACAGGGCGGGAGGCGGGTGCTGAGCACGATACATTACCTCTCTTTGGTAAGCATTTTTGTATGTTTTATACTTTTGGAATTTTGGTTTTTCATGTTGAGTATAAAATGACGTTTTTCATGTTCGAAATGTACTAACTTGATTTTTGCTCGCAGCATGTCAACTTGTGTGTGGTTGCAACGTTACGGTCCCATTGAGTACAGTTTTGGAGAAAGGGACATCTGTTGCACCACAGGGCGGGAGGCGGGTGCTGAGCACGATACATTACCTCTCTTTGGTAAGCATTTTTGTATGTTTTATACTTTTGGTATTTTGGTTTTTCATGTTGAGTATAAAATGTCGTTTTTCATGTTCGAAATGTACTAACTTGATTTTTGCTCGCAGCAGGTCAACTTGTGTGTGGTTGCAACGTTACGGTCCCATTGAGTACAGTTTTGGAGAAAGGGACATCTGTTGCACCACAGGGCGGGAGGCGGGTGCTGAGCACGATACATTACCTCTCTTTGGTAAGCATTTTTGTATGTTTTATACTTTTGGAATTTTGGTTTTTCATGTTGCGTTTAGATTGACATTTTTAATGTTTGAAATGTACTAACTTGATTTTTGCTCGCAGCAGGTCAACTTGTGTGTGGTTGCAACGTTACGGTCCCATTGAGTACAGTTTTGGAGAAAGGGACATCTGTTGCACCACAGGGCGGGAGGAGGGTGCTGAGCACGACACATTTCCTCTCTTTGGTAAGCATTTTTGTATGTTTTATACTTTTGGAATTTTGGTTTTTCATGTTGAGTATAAAATGACGTTTTTCATGTTTGAAATGTACTAACTTGATTTTTGCTCGCAGCAGGTCAACTTGTGTGTGGTTGCAACGTTACCGTCCCATTGAGTACAGTTTTGGAGAAAGGGACATCTGTTGCACCACAGGGCGGGAGGAGGGTGCGGAGCATGGATACATTTTCTCTTTTTGGTAACAATTTTTTTATGTTTATTACTTTCGGAATTTTGGTTTTCAATGTTGCGTTTAAAATGACCTTTTTAATGTTTGAAATGTACTAACTTGATTTTTCCTCGCAGCTGGTAATTGTGTGTGGTTGCAATGTTACGGTCCCATTGAGTACAGTTTTGGAGAAAGGGACATCTGTTGCACCACAGGGCGGGAGGAGGGTGCTGAGCACGACACATTTCCTCTCTTTGGTAAGCATTTTTGTATGTTTTATACTTTTGGAATTTTGGTTTTTCATGTTGAGTATAAAATGACGTTTTTCATGTTTGAAATGTACTAACTTGATTTTTGCTCACAGCAGGTCAACTTGTGTGTGGTTGCAACGTTACGGTCCCATTGAGTACAGTTTTGGAGAAAGGGACATCTGTTGCACCACAGGGCGGGAGGCGGGTGCTGAGCACGACACATTTCCTCTCTTTGGTAAGCATTTTTGTATGTTTTATACTTTTGGAATTTTGGTTTTTCATGTTGCGTTTAGATTGACCTTTTTAATGTTTGAAATGTACTAACTTGATTTTTGCACGCAGCAGGTCAACTTGTGTGTGGTTGCAATGTTACGGTCCCATTGAGTACAGTTTGGAGAAAGGGACATCCGTTGCACCACAGGGCGGGAGGAGGGTGCTGAGCACGATACATTTCCTCTCTTTGGTAAGCATTTTTGTATGTTTTATACTTTTGGAATTTTGGTTTTTCATGTTGAGTATAAAATGACGTTTTTCATGTTTGAAATGTACTAACTTGATTTTTGCACGCAGCAGGTCAACTTGTGTGTGGTTGCAACGTTACGGTCCCATTGAGTACAGTTTTGGAGAAAGGGACATCTGTTGCACCACAGGGCGGGAAGAGGGTGCTGAGCACGATACATTTCCTCTCTTTGGTAAGCATTTTTGTATGTTTTATACTTTTGGAATTTTGGTTTTTCATGTTGAGTATAAAATGACGTTTTTCATGTTTGAAATGTACTAACTTGATTTTTGCACACAGCAGGTCAACTTGTGTGTGGTTGCAACGTTACGGTCCCATTGAGTACAGTTTTGGAGAAAGGGACATCTGTTGCACCACAGCGCGGGAGGCGGGTGCTGAGCACGATACATTTCCTCTCTTTGGTAAGCATTTTTGTATGTTTTATACTTTTGGAATTTTGGTTTTTCATGTTGAGTATAAAATGACGTTTTTCATGTTTGAAATGTACTAACTTGATTTTTGCACGCAGCAGGTCAACTTGTGTGTGGTTGCAACGTTACGGTCCCATTGAGTACAGTTTTGGAGAAAGGGACATCTGTTGCACTACAGGGCGGGAGGCGGGTGGTGAGCACGATACATTACCTCTCTTTGGTAAGCACTTTTGTATGTTTTATACTTTTGGAATTTTGGTTTTTCATGTTGAGTATAAAATGACGTTTATCATGTTCGAAATGTACTAACTTGATTTTTGCTCGCAGCAGGTCAACTTGTGTGTGGTTGCGACGTTACGGTCCCATTGAGTACAGTTTTGGAGAAAGGTACATCTGTTGCACCACAGGGCGGGAGGCGGGTGCTGAGCACGACACATTTCCTCTCTTTGGTAAGCATTTTTGTATGTTTTATACTTTGGGAATTTTGGTTTTTCATGTTGAGTATAAAATGACGTTTTTCATGTTTGAAATGTACTAACTTGATTTTTGCTCACAGCAGGTCAACTTGTGTGTGGTTGCAACGTTACGGTCCCATTGAGTACAGTTTTGGAGAAAGGGACATCTGTTGCACCACAGGGCGGGAGGCGGGTGCTGAGCACGACACATTTCCTCTCTTTGGTAAGCATTTTTGTATGTTTTATACTTTGGGAATTTTGGTTTTTCATGTTGAGTATAAAATGACGTTTATCATGTTCGAAATGTACTAACTTGATTTTTGCTCGCAGCAGGTCAACTTGTGTGTGGTTGCAACGTTACGGTCCCATTGAGTACAGTTTTGGAGAAAGGGACATCTGTTGCACCACAGGGCCGGAGGCGGGTGCTGAGCACAATACATTACCTCTCTTTGGTAAGCATTTTTGTATGTTTTATACTTTTGGAATTTTGGTTTTTCATGTTGAGTATAAAATGACGTTTTTCATGTTCGAAATGTACTAACTTGATTTTTGCTCGCAGCAGGTCAACTTGAGTGTGGTTGCAACGTTACGGTCCCATTGAGTACAGTTTTGGAGAAAGGGACATCTGTTGCACCACAGGGCGGGAGGCGGGTGCTGAGCACGACACATTTCCTCTCTTTGGTAAGCATTTTTGTATGTTTTATACTTTGGGAATTTTGGTTTTTCATGTTGAGTATAAAATGACGTTTATCATGTTCGAAATGTACTAACTTGATTTTTGCTCGCAGCAGGTCAACTTGTGTGTGGTTGCAACGTTACGGTCCCATTGAGTACAGTTTTGGAGAAAGGGACATCTGTTGCACCACAGGGCGGGAGGCGGGTGCTGAACACGATACATTACCTCTCTTTGGTAAGCATTTTTGTATGTTTTATACTTTTGGAATTTTGGTTTTTCATGTTGAGTATAAAATGACGTTTTTCATGTTCGAAATGTACTAACTTGATTTTTGCTCGCAGCAGGTCAACTTGAGTGTGGTTGCAACGTTACGGTCCCATTGAGTACAGTTTTGGGGAAAGGGACATCTGTTGCACCACAGGGCGGGAGGCGGGTGCTGAGCACGATACATTACCTCTCTTTGGTAAGCATTTTTGTATGTTTTATACTTTTGGAATTTTGGTTTTTCATGTTGAGTATAAAATGACGTTTTTCATGTTCGAAATGTACTAACTTGATTTTTGCTCGCAGCATGTCAACTTGTGTGTGGTTGCAACGTTACGGTCCCATTGAGTACAGTTTTGGAGAAAGGGACATCTGTTGCACCACAGGGCGGGAGGCGGGTGCTGAGTACGATACATTACCTCTCTTTGGTAAGCATTTTTGTATGTTTTATACTTTTGGTATTTTGGTTTTTCATGTTGAGTATAAAATGTCGTTTTTCATGTTCGAAATGTACTAACTTGATTTTTGCTCGCAGCAGGTCAACTTGTGTGTGGTTGCAACGTTACGGTCCCATTGAGTACAGTTTTGGAGAAAGGGACATCTGTTGCACCACAGGGCGGGAGGCGGGTGCTGAGCACGATACATTACCTCTCTTTGGTAAGCATTTTTGTATGTTTTATACTTTTGGAATTTTGGTTTTTCATGTTGCGTTTAGATTGACATTTTTAATGTTTGAAATGTACTAACTTGATTTTTGCTCGCAGCAGGTCAACTTGTGTGTGGTTGCAACGTTACGGTCCCATTGAGTACAGTTTTGGAGAAAGGGACATCTGTTGCACCACAGGGCGGGAGGAGGGTGCTGAGCACGACACATTTCCTCTCTTTGGTAAGCATTTTTGTATGTTTTATACTTTTGGAATTTTGGTTTTTCATGTTGAGTATAAAATGACGTTTTTCATGTTTGAAATGTACTAACTTGATTTTTGCTCGCAGCAGGTCAACTTGTGTGTGGTTGCAACGTTACCGTCCCATTGAGTACAGTTTTGGAGAAAGGGACATCTGTTGCACCACAGGGCGGGAGGAGGGTGCGGAGCATGGATACATTTTCTCTTTTTGGTAACAATTTTTTTATGTTTATTACTTTCGGAATCTTGGTTTTCCATGTTGCGTTTAAAATGACCTTTTTAATGTTTGAAATGTACTAACTTGATTTTTCCTCGCAGCTGGTAATTGTGTGTGGTTGCAATGTTACGGTCCCATTGAGTACAGTTTTGGAGAAAGGGACATCTGTTGCACCACAGGGCGGGAGGCGGGTGCTGAGCACGACACATTTCCTCTCTTTGGTAAGCATTTTTGTATGTTTTATACTTTGGGAATTTTGGTTTTTCATTTTGAGTATAAAATGACGTTTATCATGTTCGAAATGTACTAACTTGATTTTTGCTCGCAGCAGGTCAACTTGTGTGTGGTTGCAACGTTACGGTCCCATTGAGTACAGTTTTGGAGAAAGGGACATCTGTTGCACCACAGGGCCGGAGGCGGGTGCTGAGCACAATACATTACCTCTCTTTGGTAAGCATTTTTGTATGTTTTATACTTTTGGAATTTTGGTTTTTCATGTTGAGTATAAAATGACGTTTTTCATGTTCGAAATGTACTAACTTGATTTTTGCTCGCAGCAGGTCAACTTGAGTGTGGTTGCAACGTTACGGTCCCATTGAGTACAGTTTTGGAGAAAGGGACATCTGTTGCACCACAGGGCGGGAGGCGGGTGCTGAGCACGACACATTTCCTCTCTTTGGTAAGCATTTTTGTATGTTTTATACTTTGGGAATTTTGGTTTTTCATGTTGAGTATAAAATGACGTTTATCATGTTCGAAATGTACTAACTTGATTTTTGCTCGCAGCAGGTCAACTTGTGTGTGGTTGCAACGTTACGGTCCCATTGAGTACAGTTTTGGAGAAAGGGACATCTGTTGCACCACAGGGCGGGAGGCGGGTGCTGAACACGATACATTACCTCTCTTTGGTAAGCATTTTTGTATGTTTTATACTTTTGGAATTTTGGTTTTTCATGTTGAGTATAAAATGACGTTTTTCATGTTCGAAATGTACTAACTTGATTTTTGCTCGCAGCAGGTCAACTTGAGTGTGGTTGCAACGTTACGGTCCCATTGAGTACAGTTTTGGGGAAAGGGACATCTGTTGCACCACAGGGCGGGAGGCGGGTGCTGAGCACGATACATTACCTCTCTTTGGTAAGCATTTTTGTATGTTTTATACTTTTGGAATTTTGGTTTTTCATGTTGAGTATAAAATGACGTTTTTCATGTTCGAAATGTACTAACTTGATTTTTGCTCGCAGCATGTCAACTTGTGTGTGGTTGCAACGTTACGGTCCCATTGAGTACAGTTTTGGAGAAAGGGACATCTGTTGCACCACAGGGCGGGAGGCGGGTGCTGAGCACGATACATTACCTCTCTTTGGTAAGCATTTTTGTATGTTTTATACTTTTGGTATTTTGGTTTTTCATGTTGAGTATAAAATGTCGTTTTTCATGTTCGAAATGTACTAACTTGATTTTTGCTCGCAGCAGGTCAACTTGTGTGTGGTTGCAACGTTACGGTCCCATTGAGTACAGTTTTGGAGAAAGGGACATCTGTTGCACCACAGGGCGGGAGGCGGGTGCTGAGCACGATACATTACCTCTCTTTGGTAAGCATTTTTGTATGTTTTATACTTTTGGAATTTTGGTTTTTCATGTTGCGTTTAGATTGACATTTTTAATGTTTGAAATGTACTAACTTGATTTTTGCTCGCAGCAGGTCAACTTGTGTGTGGTTGCAACGTTACGGTCCCATTGAGTACAGTTTTGGAGAAAGGGACATCTGTTGCACCACAGGGCGGGAGGAGGGTGCTGAGCACGACACATTTCCTCTCTTTGGTAAGCATTTTTGTATGTTTTATACTTTTGGAATTTTGGTTTTTCATGTTGAGTATAAAATGACGTTTTTCATGTTTGAAATGTACTAACTTGATTTTTGCTCGCAGCAGGTCAACTTGTGTGTGGTTGCAACGTTACCGTCCCATTGAGTACAGTTTTGGAGAAAGGGACATCTGTTGCACCACAGGGCGGGAGGAGGGTGCGGAGCATGGATACATTTTCTCTTTTTGGTAACAATTTTTTTATGTTTATTACTTTCGGAATTTTGGTTTTCCATGTTGCGTTTAAAATGACCTTTTTAATGTTTGAAATGTACTAACTTGATTTTTCCTCGCAGCTGGTAATTGTGTGTGGTTGCAATGTTACGGTCCCATTGAGTACAGTTTTGGAGAAAGGGACATCTGTTGCACCACAGGGCGGGAGGAGGGTGCTGAGCACGACACATTTCCTCTCTTTGGTAAGCATTTTTGTATGTTTTATACTTTTGGAATTTTGGTTTTTCATGTTGAGTATAAAATGACGTTTTTCATGTTTGAAATGTACTAACTTGATTTTTGCTCACAGCAGGTCAACTTGTGTGTGGTTGCAACGTTACCGTCCCATTGAGTACAGTTTTGGAGAAAGGGACATCTGTTGCACCACAGGGCGGGAGGCGGGTGCTGAGCACGACACATTTCCTCTCTTTGGTAAGCATTTTTGTATGTTTTATACTTTTGGAATTTTGGTTTTTCATGTTGCGTTTAGATTGACCTTTTTAATGTTTGAAATGTACTAACTTGATTTTTGCACGCAGCAGGTCAACTTGTGTGTGGTTGCAATGTTACGGTCCCATTGAGTACAGTTTGGAGAAAGGGACATCCGTTGCACCACAGGGCGGGAGGAGGGTGCTGAGCACGATACATTTCCTCTCTTTGGTAAGCATTTTTGTATGTTTTATACTTTTGGAAATTTGGTTTTTCATGTTGAGTATAAAATGACGTTTTTCATGTTTGAAATGTACTAACTTGATTTTTGCACGCAGCAGGTCAACTTGTGTGTGGTTGCAACGTTACGGTCCCATTGAGTACAGTTTTGGAGAAAGGGACATCTGTTGAACCACAGGGCGGGAGGAGGGTGCTGAGCACGACACATTTCCTCTCTTTGGTAAGCATTTTTGTATGTTTTATACTTTTGGAATTTTGGTTTTTCATGTTGAGTATAAAATGACGTTTTTCATGTTTGAAATGTACTAACTTGATTTTTGCTCGCAGCAGGTCAACTTGTGTGTGGTTGCAACGTTACGGTCCCATTGAGTACAGTTTTGGAGAAAGGGACATCTGTTGCACCACAGGGCGGGAAGAGGGTGCTGAGCACGATACATTTCCTCTCTTTGGTAAGCATTTTTGTATGTTTTATACTTTTGGAATTTTGGTTTTTCATGTTGAGTATAAAATGACGTTTTTCATGTTTGAAATGTACTAACTTGATTTTTGCACACAGCAGGTCAACTTGTGTGTGGTTGCAACGTTACGGTCCCATTGAGTACAGTTTTGGAGAAAGGGACATCTGTTGCACCACAGCGCGGGAGGCGGGTGCTGAGCACGATACATTTCCTCTCTTTGGTAAGCATTTTTGTATGTTTTATACTTTTGGAATTTTGGTTTTTCATGTTGAGTATAAAATGACGTTTTTCATGTTTGAAATGTACTAACTTGATTTTTGCACGCAGCAGGTCAACTTGTGTGTGGTTGCAACGTTACGGTCCCATTGAGTACAGTTTTGGAGAAAGGGACATCTGTTGCACCACAGGGCGGGAGGAGGGTGCTGAGCACGGTACATTTCCTCTCTTTGGTAAGCATTTTTGTATGTTTTATACTTTTGAAATTTTGGTTTTTCATGTTGAGTATAAAATGACGTTTTTCATGTTTGAAATGTACTAACTTGATTTTTGCACGCAGCAGGTCAACTTGTGTGTGGTTGCGACGTTACGGTCCCATTGAGTACAGTTTTGGAGAAAGGGACATCTGTTGCACCACAGGGCGGGAGGCGAGTGCTGAGCACGATACATTTCCTCTCTTTGGTAAGCATTTTTGTATGTTTTATACTTTTGGAATTTTGGTTTTTCATGTTGAGTATAAAATGACGTTTTTCATGTTTGAAATGTACTAACTTGATTTTTGCACGCAGCAGGTCAACTTGTGTGTGGTTGCAACGTTACGGTCCCATTGAGTACAGTTTTGGAGAAAGGGACATCTGTTGCACCACAGGGCGGTAGGAGGGTGCTGAGCACGACACATTTCCTCTCTTTGGTTAGCATTATTGTATGTTTTATACTTTTGGAATTTTGGTTTTTCATGTTGAGTATAAAATGACGTTTTTCATGTTTGAAATGTACTAACTTGATTTTTGCACGCAGCAGGTCAACTTGTGTGTGGTTGCAACGTTACGGTCCCATTGAGTACAGTTTTGGAGAAAGGGACATCTGTTGCACCACAGGGCGGGAGGCGGGTGCTGAGCACGATACATTTCCTCTCTTTGGTAAGCTTTTTTGTATGTTTTATACTTTTGGAATTTTGGTTTTTCATGTTGAGTGTAAAATGACGTTTCTCATGTTTGAAATGTACTAACTTGTTTTTTGCTCGCAGCAGGTCAACTTGTGTGCGGTTGCAACGTTACGGTCCCATTGAGTACAGTTTTGGAGAAAGGGACATCTGTTGCACCACAGGGCGGGAGGAGGGTGCGGAGCATGGATACATTTTCTCTTTTTGGTAATAATTTTTCTATATTTAATACTTTCGGAATTTTGGTTTCTCATGTTGCGTTTAAAATGACCTTTTTAATGTTTGAAATGTACTATCTTGATTTTTCCTCGCAGCTGGTACTTGTGTGTGGTTGCAACGTTACGGTCCCATTGAGTACATTTTTGGAGAAGGGGACATCTGTTGCACCACAGGGCGGGAGGAGGGTGCTGAGCACGATACATTTCCTCTCTTTGGTAAGCATTTTTGTATGTTTTATACTTTTGGAATTTTGGTTTTTCATGTTGCGTTTAGATTGACATTTTTAATGTTTGAAATGTACTAACTTGATTTTTGCTCGCAGCAGGTCAACTTGTGTGTGGTTGCAACGTTACGGTCCCATTGAGTACAGTTTTGGAGAAAGGGACATCTGTTGCACCACAGGGCGGGAGGAGGGTGCTGAGCACGACACATTTCCTCTCTTTGGTAAGCATTTTTGTATGTTTTATACTTTTGGAATTTTGGTTTTTCATGTTGAGTATAAAATGACGTTTTTCATGTTTGAAATGTACTAACTTAATTTTTGCTCGCAGCAAATCAACTTGTGTGTGGTTGCAACGTTACCGTCCCATTGAGTACAGTTTTGGAGAAAGGGACATCTGTTGCACCACAGGGCGGGAGGCGGGTGCTGAACACGATACATTACCTCTCTTTGGTAAGCATTTTTGTATGTTTTATACTTTTGGAATTTTGGTTTTTCATGTTGAGTATAAAATGACGTTTTTCATGTTCGAAATGTACTAACTTGATTTTTGCTCGCAGCAGGTCAACTTGTGTGTGGTTGCAACGTTACGGTCCCATTGAGTACAGTTTTGGAGAAAGGGACATCTGTTGCACCACAGGGCGGGAGGCGGGTGCTGAGCACGATACATTACCTCTCTTTGGTAAGCATTTTTGTATGTTTTATACTTTTGGTATTTTGGTTTTTCATGTTGAGTATAAAATGTCGTTTTTCATGTTCGAAATGTACTAACTTGATTTTTGCTCGCAGCAGGTCAACTTGTGTGTGGTTGCAACGTTACGGTCCCATTGAGTACAGTTTTGGAGAAAGGGACATCTGTTGCACTACAGGGCGGGAGGCGGGTGGTGAGCACGATACATTACCTCTCTTTGGTAAGCACTTTTGTATGTTTTATACTTTTGGAATTTTGGTTTTTCATGTTGAGTATAAAATGACGTTTTTCATGTTCGAAATGTACTAACTTGATTTTTGCCCGCAGCAGGTCAACTTGTGTGTGGTTGCAACATTACGGTCCATTGAGTACAGTTTTGGAGAAAGGGACATCTTTTGCACCACAGTGCGAGAGGCGGGTGCTGAGCACGATACATTACCTCTCTTTGGTAAGCATTTTTGTATGTTTTATACTTTTGGAATTTTGGTTTTTCATGTTGAGTATAAAATGACGTTTTTCATGTTCGAAATGTACTAACTTGATTTTTGCACGCAGCAAGTCAACTTGTGTGTGGTTGCAACGTTACGGTCCCATTGAGTACAGTTTTGGAGAAAGGGACATCTGTTGCACCACAGGGCGGGAGGCGGGTGCTGAGCATGATACATTACCTCTCTTTGGTAAGCATTTTTGTATGTTTTATACTTTTGGAATTTTGGTTTTTCATGTTGAGTATAAAATGACGTTTTTCATGT
This sequence comes from Schistocerca piceifrons, assembly GCF_021461385.2. NCBI lineage: Eukaryota > Metazoa > Arthropoda > Insecta > Orthoptera > Acrididae > Schistocerca > Schistocerca piceifrons. The sequence continues at coordinate 10,903,767 of NC_060143.1, forward strand.
TCGAAATGTACTAACTTGATTTTTGCTCGCAGCAGGTCAACTTGTGTGTGGTTGCAACGTTACGGTCCCATTGAGTACAGTTTTGGAGAAAGGGACATCTGTTGCACCACAGGGCGGGAGGCGGGTGCTGAGCACGATACATTACCTCTCTTTGGTAAGCATTTTTGTATGTTTTATACTTTTGGAATTTTGGTTTTTCATGTTGAGTATAAAATGACGTTTTTCATGTTCGAAATGTACTAACTTGATTTTTGCTCGCAGCAGGTCAACTTGTGTGTGGTTGCATCGTTACGGTCCCATTGAGTACAGTTTTGGAGAAAGGGACATCTGTTGCACCACAGGGCGGGAGGCGGGTGCTGAGCATGATACATTACCTCTCTTTGGTAAGCATTTTTGTATGTTTTATAGTTTTGGAATTTTGGTTTTTCATGTTGTGTATAAAATGACGTTTTTCATGTTCCAAATGTACTAACTTGATTTTTGCTCGCAGCAGGTCAACTTGTGTGTGGTTGCAACGTTACGGTCCCATTGAGTACAGTTTTGGAGAAAGGGACATCTGTTGCACCACAGGGCGGGAGGCGGGTGCTGAGCATGATACATTACCTCTCTTTGGTAAGCATTTTTGTATGTTTTATAGTTTTGGAATTTTGGTTTTTCATGTTGAGTATAAAATGACGTTTTTCATGTTCGAAATGTACTAACTTGATTTTTGCTCTCAGCAGGTCAACTTGTGTGTGGTTGCAACGTTACGGTCCCATTGAGTACAGTTTTGGAGAAAGGGACATCTGTTGCACCACAGGGCGGGAGGCGGGTGCTGAGCATGGTACATTACCTCTCTTTGGTAAGCATTTTTGTATGTTTTATAGTTTTGGAATTTTGGTTTTTCATGTTGAGTATAAAATGTCGTTTTTCATGTTCGAAATGTACTAACTTGATTTTTGCTCGCAGCAGGTCAACTTGTGTGTGGTTGCAACGTTACGGTCCCATTGAGTACAGTTTTGGAGAAAGGGACATCTGTTGCACCACAGGGCGGGAGGCGGGTGCTGAGCATGATACATTACCTCTCTTTGGTAAGCATTTTTGTATGTTTTATAGTTTTGGAATTTTGGTTTTTCATGTTGTGTATAAAATGACGTTTTTCATGTTCCAAATGTACTAACTTGATTTTTGCTCGCAGCAGGTCAACTTGTGTGTGGTTGCAACATTACGGTCCTATTGAGTACAGTTTTGGAGAAAGGGACATCTGTTGCACCACAGGGCGGGAGGCGGGTGCTGAGCACGATACATAACCTCTCTTTGGTAAGCATTTTTGTATGTTTTATACTTTTGGAATTTTGGTTTTTCATGTTGAGTATAAAATGACGTTTTTCATGTTCGAAATGTATTAACTTGATTTTTGCTCGCAGCAGGTCAACTTGTGTGTGGTTGCATCGTTACGGTCACATTGAGTACAGTTTTGGAGAAAGGGACATCTGTTGCACCACAGGGCGGGAAGCGGGTGGTGAGCACGATACATTACCTCTCTTTGGTAAGCATTTTTGTATGTTTTATACTTTTGGAATTTTGGTTTTTCATGTTGAGTATAAAATGACGTTTTTCATGTTCGAAATGTACTAACTTGATTTTTGCTCTCAGCAGGTCAACTTGTGTGTGGTTGCAACGTTACGGTCCCATTGAGTACAGTTTTGGAGAAAGGGACATCTGTTGCACCACAGGGCGGGAGGCGGGTGCTGAGCACGATACATTACCTCTCTTTGGTAAGCATTTTTGTATGTTTTATACTTTTGGAATTTTGGTTTTTCATGTTGAGTATAAAATGACGTTTTTCATGTTCGAAATGTACTAACTTGATTTTTGCTCGCAGCAGGTCAACTTGTGTGTGGTTGCAACGTTACGGTCCCATTGAGTACAGTTTTGGAGAAAGGGACATCTGTTGCACGACAGGGCGGGAGGCGGGTGCTGAGCACGATACATTTCCTCTCTTTGGTAAGCTTTTTTGTATGTTTTATACTTTTGGAATTCTGGTTTTTCATGTTGAGTGTAAAATGACGTTTCTCATGTTTGAAATGTACTAACTTGATTTTTGCTCGCAGCAGGTCAACTTGTGTGTGGTTGCAACGTTACGGTCCCATTGAGTACAGTTTTGGAGAAAGGGACATCTGTTGCACCACAGGGCGGGAGGAGGGTGCGGAGCATGGATACATTTTCTCTTTTTGGTAATAATTTTTCTATATTTAATACTTTCGGAATTTTGGTTTCTCATGTTGCGTTTAAAATGACCTTTTTAATGTTTGAAATGTACTATCTTGATTTTTCCTCGCAGCTGGTACTTGTGTGTGGTTGCAACGTTACGGTCCCATTGAGTACATTTTTGGAGAAGGGGACATCTGTTGCACCACAGGGCGGGAGGAGGGTGCTGAGCACGATACATTTCCTCTCTTTGGTAAGCATTTTTGTATGTTTTATACTTTTGGAATTTTGGTTTTTCATGTTGCGTTTAGATTGACATTTTTAATGTTTGAAATGTACTAACTTGATTTTTGCTCGCAGCAGGTCAACTTGTGTGTGGTTGCAACGTTACGGTCCCATTGAGTACAGTTTTTGAGAAAGGGACATCTGTTGCACCACAGGGCGGGAGGAGGGTGCTGAGCACGACACATTTCCTCTCTTTGGTAAGCATTTTTGTATGTTTTATACTTTTGGAATTTTGGTGTTTCATGTTGAGTATAAAATGACGTTTTTCATGTTTGAAATGTACTACTTGATTTTTGCTCACAGCAGGTCAACTTGTGTGTGGTTGCAACGTTACCTTCCCATTGAGTACAGTTTTGGAGAAAGGGACATCTGTTGCACCACAGGGCGGGAGGAGGGTGCGGAGCATGGATACATTTTCTCTTTTTGGTAACAATTTTTTTATGTTTATTACTTTCGGAATTTTGGTTTTCCATGTTGCGTTTAAAATGACCTTTTTAATGTTTGAAATGTACTAACTTGATTTTTCCTCGCAGCTGGTAATTGTGTGTGGTTGCAATGTTACGGTCCCATTGAGTACAGTTTTGGAGAAAGGGACATCTGTTGCACCACAGGGCGGGAGGAGGGTGCTGAGCACGACACATTTCCTCTCTTTGGTAAGCATTTTTGTATGTTTTATACTTTTGGAATTTTGGTTTTTCATGTTGAGTATAAAATGACGTTTTTCATGTTTGAAATGTACTAACTTGATTTTTGCTCACAGCAGGTCAACTTGTGTGTGGTTGCAACGTTACGGTCCCATTGAGTACAGTTTTGGAGAAAGGGACATCTGTTGCACCACAGGGCGGGAGGCGGGTGCTGAGCACGACACATTTCCTCTCTTTGGTAAGCATTTTTGTATGTTTTATACTTTTGGAATTTTGGTTTTTCATGTTGCGTTTAGATTGACATTTTTAATGTTTGAAATGTACTAACTTGATTTTTGCTCGCAGCAGGTCAACTTGTGTGTGGTTGCAACGTTACGGTCCCATTGAGTACAGTTTTTGAGAAAGGGACATCTGTTGCACCACAGGGCGGGAGGAGGGTGCTGAGCACGACACATTTCCTCTCTTTGGTAAGCATTTTTGTATGTTTTATACTTTTGGAATTTTGGTGTTTCATGTTGAGTATAAAATGACGTTTTTCATGTTTGAAATGTACTACTTGATTTTTGCTCACAGCAGGTCAACTTGTGTGTGGTTGCAACGTTACCTTCCCATTGAGTACAGTTTTGGAGAAAGGGACATCTGTTGCACCACAGGGCGGGAGGAGGGTGCGGAGCATGGATACATTTTCTCTTTTTGGTAACAATTTTTTTATGTTTATTACTTTCGGAATTTTGGTTTTCCATGTTGCGTTTAAAATGACCTTTTTAATGTTTGAAATGTACTAACTTGATTTTTCCTCGCAGCTGGTAATTGTGTGTGGTTGCAATGTTACGGTCCCATTGAGTACAGTTTTGGAGAAAGGGACATCTGTTGCACCACAGGGCGGGAGGAGGGTGCTGAGCACGACACATTTCCTCTCTTTGGTAAGCATTTTTGTATGTTTTATAGTTTTGGAATTTTGGTTTTTCATGTTGAGTATAAAATGACGTTTTTCATGTTCGAAATGTACTAACTTGATTTTTGCTCTCAGCAGGTCAACTTGTGTGTGGTTGCAACGTTACGGTCCCATTGAGTACAGTTTTGGAGAAAGGGACATCTGTTGCACCACAGGGCGGGAGGCGGGTGCTGAGCATGGTACATTACCTCTCTTTGGTAAGCATTTTTGTATGTTTTATAGTTTTGGAATTTTGGTTTTTCATGTTGAGTATAAAATGTCGTTTTTCATGTTCGAAATGTACTAACTTGATTTTTGCTCGCAGCAGGTCAACTTGTGTGTGGTTGCAACGTTACGGTCCCATTGAGTACAGTTTTGGAGAAAGGGACATCTGTTGCACCACAGGGCGGGAGGCGGGTGCTGAGCATGATACATTACCTCTCTTTGGTAAGCATTTTTGTATGTTTTATAGTTTTGGAATTTTGGTTTTTCATGTTGTGTATAAAATGACGTTTTTCATGTTCCAAATGTACTAACTTGATTTTTGCTCGCAGCAGGTCAACTTGTGTGTGGTTGCAACATTACGGTCCTATTGAGTACAGTTTTGGAGAAAGGGACATCTGTTGCACCACAGGGCGGGAGGCGGGTGCTGAGCACGATACATAACCTCTCTTTGGTAAGCATTTTTGTATGTTTTATACTTTTGGAATTTTGGTTTTTCATGTTGAGTATAAAATGACGTTTTTCATGTTCGAAATGTATTAACTTGATTTTTGCTCGCAGCAGGTCAACTTGTGTGTGGTTGCATCGTTACGGTCACATTGAGTACAGTTTTGGAGAAAGGGACATCTGTTGCACCACAGGGCGGGAAGCGGGTGGTGAGCACGATACATTACCTCTCTTTGGTAAGCATTTTTGTATGTTTTATACTTTTGGAATTTTGGTTTTTCATGTTGAGTATAAAATGACGTTTTTCATGTTCGAAATGTACTAACTTGATTTTTGCTCTCAGCAGGTCAACTTGTGTGTGGTTGCAACGTTACGGTCCCATTGAGTACAGTTTTGGAGAAAGGGACATCTGTTGCACCACAGGGCGGGAGGCGGGTGCTGAGCACGATACATTACCTCTCTTTGGTAAGCATTTTTGTATGTTTTATACTTTTGGAATTTTGGTTTTTCATGTTGAGTATAAAATGACGTTTTTCATGTTCGAAATGTACTAACTTGATTTTTGCTCGCAGCAGGTCAACTTGTGTGTGGTTGCAACGTTACGGTCCCATTGAGTACAGTTTTGGAGAAAGGGACATCTGTTGCACGACAGGGCGGGAGGCGGGTGCTGAGCACGATACATTTCCTCTCTTTGGTAAGCTTTTTTGTATGTTTTATACTTTTGGAATTCTGGTTTTTCATGTTGAGTGTAAAATGACGTTTCTCATGTTTGAAATGTACTAACTTGATTTTTGCTCGCAGCAGGTCAACTTGTGTGTGGTTGCAACGTTACGGTCCCATTGAGTACAGTTTTGGAGAAAGGGACATCTGTTGCACCACAGGGCGGGAGGAGGGTGCGGAGCATGGATACATTTTCTCTTTTTGGTAATAATTTTTCTATATTTAATACTTTCGGAATTTTGGTTTCTCATGTTGCGTTTAAAATGACCTTTTTAATGTTTGAAATGTACTATCTTGATTTTTCCTCGCAGCTGGTACTTGTGTGTGGTTGCAACGTTACGGTCCCATTGAGTACATTTTTGGAGAAGGGGACATCTGTTGCACCACAGGGCGGGAGGAGGGTGCTGAGCACGATACATTTCCTCTCTTTGGTAAGCATTTTTGTATGTTTTATACTTTTGGAATTTTGGTTTTTCATGTTGCGTTTAGATTGACATTTTTAATGTTTGAAATGTACTAACTTGATTTTTGCTCGCAGCAGGTCAACTTGTGTGTGGTTGCAACGTTACGGTCCCATTGAGTACAGTTTTTGAGAAAGGGACATCTGTTGCACCACAGGGCGGGAGGAGGGTGCTGAGCACGACACATTTCCTCTCTTTGGTAAGCATTTTTGTATGTTTTATACTTTTGGAATTTTGGTGTTTCATGTTGAGTATAAAATGACGTTTTTCATGTTTGAAATGTACTACTTGATTTTTGCTCACAGCAGGTCAACTTGTGTGTGGTTGCAACGTTACCTTCCCATTGAGTACAGTTTTGGAGAAAGGGACATCTGTTGCACCACAGGGCGGGAGGAGGGTGCGGAGCATGGATACATTTTCTCTTTTTGGTAACAATTTTTTTATGTTTATTACTTTCGGAATTTTGGTTTTCCATGTTGCGTTTAAAATGACCTTTTTAATGTTTGAAATGTACTAACTTGATTTTTCCTCGCAGCTGGTAATTGTGTGTGGTTGCAATGTTACGGTCCCATTGAGTACAGTTTTGGAGAAAGGGACATCTGTTGCACCACAGGGCGGGAGGAGGGTGCTGAGCACGACACATTTCCTCTCTTTGGTAAGCATTTTTGTATGTTTTATACTTTTGGAATTTTGGTTTTTCATGTTGAGTATAAAATGACGTTTTTCATGTTTGAAATGTACTAACTTGATTTTTGCTCACAGCAGGTCAACTTGTGTGTGGTTGCAACGTTACGGTCCCATTGAGTACAGTTTTGGAGAAAGGGACATCTGTTGCACCACAGGGCGGGAGGCGGGTGCTGAGCACGACACATTTCCTCTCTTTGGTAAGCATTTTTGTATGTTTTATACTTTTGGAATTTTGGTTTTTCATGTTGCGTTTAGATTGACCTTTTTAATGTTTGAAATGTACTAACTTGATTTTTGCACGCAGCAGGTCAACTTGTGTGTGGTTGCAATGTTACGGTCCCATTGAGTACAGTTTGGAGAAAGGGACATCCGTTGCACCACAGGGCGGGAGGAGGGTGCTGAGCACGATACATTTCCTCTCTTTGGTAAGCATTTTTGTATGTTTTATATTTTTGGAATTTTGGTTTTTCATGTTGAGTATAAAATGACGTTTTTCATGTTTGAAATGTACTAACTTGATTTTTGCACGCAGCAGGTCAACTTGTGTGTGGTTGCAACGTTACGGTCCCATTGAGTACAGTTTTGGAGAAAGGGACATCTGTTGAACCACAGGGCGGGAGGAGGGTGCTGAGCACGACACATTTCCTCTCTTTGGTAAGCATTTTTGTATGTTTTATACTTTTGGAATTTTGGTTTTTCATGTTGAGTATAAAATGACGTTTTTCATGTTTGAAATGTACTAACTTGATTTTTGCTCGCAGCAGGTCAACTTGTGTGTGGTTGCAACGTTACGGTCCCATTGAGTACAGTTTTGGAGAAAGGGACATCTGTTGCACCACAGGGCGGGAAGAGGGTGCTGAGCACGATACATTTCCTCTCTTTGGTAAGCATTTTTGTATGTTTTATACTTTTGGAATTTTGGTTTTTCATGTTGAGTATAAAATGACGTTTTTCATGTTTGAAATGTACTAACTTGATTTTTGCACACAGCAGGTCAACTTGTGTGTGGTTGCAACGTTACGGTCCCATTGAGTACAGTTTTGGAGAAAGGGACATCTGTTGCACCACAGCGCGGGAGGCGGGTGCTGAGCACGATACATTTCCTCTCTTTGGTAAGCATTTTTGTATGTTTTATACTTTTGGAATTTTGGTTTTTCATGTTGAGTATAAAATGACGTTTTTCATGTTTGAAATGTACTAACTTGATTTTTGCACGCAGCAGGTCAACTTGTGTGTGGTTGCAACGTTACGGTCCCATTGAGTACAGTTTTGGAGAAAGGGACATCTGTTGCACCACAGGGCGGGAGGAGGGTGCTGAGCACGGTACATTTCCTCTCTTTGGTAAGCATTTTTGTATGTTTTATACTTTTGAAATTTTGGTTTTTCATGTTGAGTATAAAATGACGTTTTTCATGTTTGAAATGTACTAACTTGATTTTTGCACGCAGCAGGTCAACTTGTGTGTGGTTGCGACGTTACGGTCCCATTGAGTACAGTTTTGGAGAAAGGGACATCTGTTGCACCACAGGGCGGGAGGCGGGTGCTGAGCACGACACATTTCCTCTCTTTGGTAAGCATTTTTGTATGTTTTATACTTTGGGAATTTTGGTTTTTCATGTTGAGTATAAAATGACGTTTTTCATGTTTGAAATGTACTAACTTGATTTTTGCTCACAGCAGGTCAACTTGTGTGTGGTTGCAACGTTACGGTCCATTGAGTACAGTTTTGGAGAAAGGGACATCTGTTGCACCACAGGGCGGGAGGCGGGTGCTGAGCACGACACATTTCCTCTCTTTGGTAAGCATTTTTGTATGTTTTATACTTTGGGAATTTTGGTTTTTCATGTTGAGTATAAAATGACGTTTATCATGTTCGAAATGTACTAACTTGATTTTTGCTCGCAGCAGGTCAACTTGTGTGTGGTTGCAACGTTACGGTCCCATTGAGTACAGTTTTGGAGAAAGGGACATCTGTTGCACCACAGGGCCGGAGGCGGGTGCTGAGCACGATACATTACCTCTCTTTGGTAAGCATTTTTGTATGTTTTATACTTTTGGAATTTTGGTTTTTCATGTTGAGTATAAAATGATGTTTTTCATGTTCGAAATGTACTAACTTGATTTTTGCTCGCAGCAGGTCAACTTGAGTGTGGTTGCAACGTTACGGTCCCATTGAGTACAGTTTTGGAGAAAGGGACATCTGTTGCACCACAGGGCGGGAGGCGGGTGCTGAGCACGACACATTTCCTCTCTTTGGTAAGCATTTTTGTATGTTTTATACTTTGGGAATTTTGGTTTTTCATGTTGAGTATAAAATGACGTTTATCATGTTCGAAATGTACTAACTTGATTTTTGCTCGCAGCAGGTCAACTTGTGTGTGGTTGCAACGTTACGGTCCCATTGAGTACAGTTTTGGAGAAAGGGACATCTGTTGCACCACAGGGCGGGAGGCGGGTGCTGAACACGATACATTACCTCTCTTTGGTAAGCATTTTTGTATGTTTTATACTTTTGGAATTTTGGTTTTTCATGTTGAGTATAAAATGACGTTTTTCATGTTCGAAATGTACTAACTTGATTTTTGCTCGCAGCAGGTCAACTTGAGTGTGGTTGCAACGTTACGGTCCCATTGAGTACAGTTTTGGAGAAAGGGACATCTGTTGCACCACAGGGCGGGAGGCGGGTGCTGAGCACGATACATTACCTCTCTTTGGTAAGCATTTTTGTATGTTTTATACTTTTGGAATTTTGGTTTTTCATGTTGAGTATAAAATGACGTTTTTCATGTTCGAAATGTACTAACTTGATTTTTGCTCGCAGCAGGTCAACTTGTGTGTGGTTGCAACGTTACGGTCCCATTGAGTACAGTTTTGGAGAAAGGGACATCTGTTGCACCACAGGGCGGGAGGCGGGTGCTGAGCACGATACATTACCTCTCTTTGGTAAGCATTTTTGTATGTTTTATACTTTTGGTATTTTGGTTTTTCATGTTGAGTATAAAATGTCGTTTTTCATGTTCGAAATGTACTAACTTGATTTTTGCTCGCAGCAGGTCAACTTGTGTGTGGTTGCAACGTTACGGTCCCATTGAGTACAGTTTTGGAGAAAGGGACATCTGTTGCACTACAGGGCGGGAGGCGGGTGGTGAGCACGATACATTACCTCTCTTTGGTAAGCACTTTTGTATGTTTTATACTTTTGGAATTTTGGTTTTTCATGTTGAGTATAAAATGACGTTTTTCATGTTCGAAATGTACTAACTTGATTTTTGCCCGCAGCAGGTCAACTTGTGTGTGGTTGCAACGTTACGGTCCATTGAGTACAGTTTTGGAGAAAGGGACATCTTTTGCACCACAGGGCGAGAGGCGGGTGCTGAGCACGATACATTACCTCTCTTTGGTAAGCATTTTTGTATGTTTTATACTTTTGGAATTTTGGTTTTTCATGTTGAGTATAAAATGACGTTTTTCATGTTCGAAATGTACTAACTTGATTTTTGCACGCAGCAGGTCAACTTGTGTGTGGTTGCAACGTTACGGTCCCATTGAGTACAGTTTTGGAGAAAGGGACATCTGTTGCACCACAGGGCGGGAGGAGGGTGCGGAGCATGGATACATTTTCTCTTTTTGGTAATAATTTTTCTATATTTAATACTTTCGGAATTTTGGTTTCTCATGTTGCGTTTAAAATGACCTTTTTAATGTTTGAAATGTACTATCTTGATTTTTCCTCGCAGCTGGTACTTGTGTGTGGTTGCAACGTTACGGTCCCATTGAGTACATTTTTGGAGAAGGGGACATCTGTTGCACCACAGGGCGGGAGGAGGGTGCTGAGCACGATACATTTCCTCTCTTTGGTAAGCATTTTTGTATGTTTTATACTTTTGGAATTTTGGTTTTTCATGTTGCGTTTAGATTGACATTTTTAATGTTTGAAATGTACTAACTTGATTTTTGCTCGCAGCAGGTCAACTTGTGTGTGGTTGCAACGTTACGGTCCCATTGAGTACAGTTTTGGAGAAAGGGACATCTGTTGCACCACAGGGCGGGAGGAGGGTGCTGAGCACGACACATTTCCTCTCTTTGGTAAGCATTTTTGTATGTTTTATACTTTTGGAATTTTGGTTTTTCATGTTGAGTATAAAATGACGTTTTTCATGTTTGAAATGTACTAACTTGATTTTTGCTCACAGCAGGTCAACTTGTGTGTGGTTGCAACGTTACCGTCCCATTGAGTACAGTTTTGGAGAAAGGGACATCTGTTGCACCACAGGGCGGGAGGAGGGTGCGGAGCATGGATACATTTTCTCTTTTTGGTAACAATTTTTTTATGTTTATTACTTTCGGAATTTTGGTTTTCCATGTTGCGTTTAAAATGACCTTTTTAATGTTTGAAATGTACTAACTTGATTTTTCCTCGCAGCTGGTAATTGTGTGTGGTTGCAATGTTACGGTCCCATTGAGTACAGTTTTGGAGAAAGGGACATCTGTTGCACCACAGGGCGGGAGGAGGGTGCTGAGCACGACACATTTCCTCTCTTTGGTAAGCATTTTTGTATGTTTTATACTTTTGGAATTTTGGTTTTTCATGTTGAGTATAAAATGACGTTTTTCATGTTTGAAATGTACTAACTTGATTTTTGCTCACAGCAGGTCAACTTGTGTGTGGTTGCAACGTTACGGTCCCATTGAGTACAGTTTTGGAGAAAGGGACATCTGTTGCACCACAGGGCGGGAGGCGGGTGCTGAGCACGACACATTTCCTCTCTTTGGTAAGCATTTTTGTATGTTTTATACTTTTGGAATTTTGGTTTTTCATGTTGCGTTTAGATTGACCTTTTTAATGTTTGAAATGTACTAACTTGATTTTTGCACGCAGCAGGTCAACTTGTGTGTGGTTGCAATGTTACGGTCCCATTGAGTACAGTTTGGAGAAAGGGACATCCGTTGCACCACAGGGCGGGAGGAGGGTGCTGAGCACGATACATTTCCTCTCTTTGGTAAGCATTTTTGTATGTTTTATATTTTTGGAATTTTGGTTTTTCATGTTGAGTATAAAATGACGTTTTTCATGTTTGAAATGTACTAACTTGATTTTTGCACGCAGCAGGTCAACTTGTGTGTGGTTGCAACGTTACGGTCCCATTGAGTACAGTTTTGGAGAAAGGGACATCTGTTGAACCACAGGGCGGGAGGAGGGTGCTGAGCACGACACATTTCCTCTCTTTGGTAAGCATTTTTGTATGTTTTATACTTTTGGAATTTTGGTTTTTCATGTTGAGTATAAAATGACGTTTTTCATGTTTGAAATGTACTAACTTGATTTTTGCTCGCAGCAGGTCAACTTGTGTGTGGTTGCAACGTTACGGTCCCATTGAGTACAGTTTTGGAGAAAGGGACATCTGTTGCACCACAGGGCGGGAAGAGGGTGCTGAGCACGATACATTTCCTCTCTTTGGTAAGCATTTTTGTATGTTTTATACTTTTGGAATTTTGGTTTTTCATGTTGAGTATAAAATGACGTTTTTCATGTTTGAAATGTACTAACTTGATTTTTGCACACAGCAGGTCAACTTGTGTGTGGTTGCAACGTTACGGTCCCATTGAGTACAGTTTTGGAGAAAGGGACATCTGTTGCACCACAGCGCGGGAGGCGGGTGCTGAGCACGATACATTTCCTCTCTTTGTTAAGCATTTTTGTATGTTTTATACTTTTGGAATTTTGGTTTTTCATGTTGAGTATAAAATGACGTTTTTCATGTTTGAAATGTACTAACTTGATTTTTGCACGCAGCAGGTCAACTTGTGTGTGGTTGCAACGTTACGGTCCCATTGAGTACAGTTTTGGAGAAAGGGACATCTGTTGCACCACAGGGCGGGAGGAGGGTGCTGAGCACGACACATTTCCTCTCTTTGGTAAGCATTTTTGTATGTTTTATACTTTTGAAATTTTGGTTTTTCATGTTGAGTATAAAATGACGTTTTTCATGTTTGAAATGTACTAACTTGATTTTTGCACGCAGCAGGTCAACTTGTGTGTGGTTGCGACGTTACGGTCCCATTGAGTACAGTTTTGGAGAAAGGGACATCTGTTGCACCACAGGGCGGGAGGCGGGTGCTGAGCACGACACATTTCCTCTCTTTGGTAAGCATTTTTGTATGTTTTATACTTTGGGAATTTTGGTTTTTCATGTTGAGTATAAAATGACGTTTTTCATGTTTGAAATGTACTAACTTGATTTTTGCTCACAGCAGGTCAACTTGTGTGTGGTTGCAACGTTACGGTCCCATTGAGTACAGTTTTGGAGAAAGGGACATCTGTTGCACCACAGGGCGGGAGGCGGGTGCTGAGCACGACACATTTCCTCTCTTTGGTAAGCATTTTTGTATGTTTTATACTTTGGGAATTTTGGTTTTTCATGTTGAGTATAAAATGACGTTTATCATGTTCGAAATGTACTAACTTGATTTTTGCTCGCAGCAGGTCAACTTGTGTGTGGTTGCAACGTTACGGTCCCATTGAGTACAGTTTTGGAGAAAGGGACATCTGTTGCACCACAGGGCCGGAGGCGGGTGCTGAGCACGATACATTACCTCTCTTTGGTAAGCATTTTTGTATGTTTTATACTTTTGGAATTTTGGTTTTTCATGTTGAGTATAAAATGACGTTTTTCATGTTCGAAATGTACTAACTTGATTTTTGCTCGCAGCAGGTCAACTTGAGTGTGGTTGCAACGTTACGGTCCCATTGAGTACAGTTTTGGAGAAAGGGACATCTGTTGCACCACAGGGCGGGAGGCGGGTGCTGAGCACGACACATTTCCTCTCTTTGGTAAGCATTTTTGTATGTTTTATACTTTGGGAATTTTGGTTTTTCATGTTGAGTATAAAATGACGTTTATCATGTTCGAAATGTACTAACTTGATTTTTGCTCGCAGCAGGTCAACTTGTGTGTGGTTGCAACGTTACGGTCCCATTGAGTACAGTTTTGGAGAAAGGGACATCTGTTGCACCACAGGGCGGGAGGCGGGTGCTGAACACGATACATTACCTCTCTTTGGTAAGCATTTTTGTATGTTTTATACTTTTGGAATTTTGGTTTTTCATGTTGAGTATAAAATGACGTTTTTCATGTTCGAAATGTACTAACTTGATTTTTGCTCGCAGCAGGTCAACTTGAGTGTGGTTGCAACGTTACGCTCCCATTGAGTACAGTTTTGGAGAAAGGGACATCTGTTGCACCACAGGGCGGGAGGCGGGTGCTGAGCACGATACATTACCTCTCTTTGGTAAGCATTTTTGTATGTTTTATACTTTTGGAATTTTGGTTTTTCATGTTGAGTATAAAATGACGTTTTTCATGTTCGAAATGTACTAACTTGATTTTTGCTCGCAGCAGGTCAACTTGTGTGTGGTTGCAACGTTACGGTCCCATTGAGTACAGTTTTGGAGAAAGGGACATCTGTTGCACCACAGGGCGGGAGGCGGGTGCTGAGCACGATACATTACCTCTCTTTGGTAAGCATTTTTGTATGTTTTATACTTTTGGTATTTTGGTTTTTCATGTTGAGTATAAAATGTCGTTTTTCATGTTCGAAATGTACTTATTTGATTTTTGCTCGCAGCAGGTCAACTTGTGTGTGGTTGCAACGTTACGGTCCCATTGAGTACAGTTTTGGAGAAAGGGACATCTGTTGCACTACAGGGCGGGAGGCGGGTGGTGAGCACGATACATTACCTCTCTTTGGTAAGCACTTTTGTATGTTTTATACTTTTGGAATTTTGGTTTTTCATGTTGAGTATAAAATGACGTTTTTCATGTTCGAAATGTACTAACTTGATTTTTGCCCGCAGCAGGTCAACTTGTGTGTGGTTGCAACGTTACGGTCCATTGAGTACAGTTTTGGAGAAAGGGACATCTTTTGCACCACAGGGCGAGAGGCGGGTGCTGAGCACGATACATTACCACTCTTTGGTAAGCATTTTTGTATGTTTTATACTTTTGGAATTTTGGTTTTTCATGTTGAGTATAAAATGACGTTCTTCATGTTCGAAATGTACTAACTTGATTTTTGCACGCAGCAGGTCAACTTGTGTGTGGTTGCAACGTTACGGTCCCATTGAGTACAGTTTTGGAGAAAGGGACATCTGTTGCACCACAGGGCGGGAGGCGGGTGCTGAGCATGATACATTACCTCTCTTTGGTAAGCATTTTTGTATGTTTTATACTTTTGGAATTTTGGTTTTTCATGTTGAGTATAAAATGACGTTTTTCATGTTCGAAATGTACTAACTTGATTTTTGCTCGCAGCAGGTCAACTTGTGTGTGGTTGCAACGTTACGGTCCCATTGAGTACAGTTTTGGAGAAAGGGACATCTGTTGCACCACAGGGCGGGAGGCGGGTGCTGAGCACGATACATTACCTCTCTTTGGTAAGCATTTTTGTATGTTTTATACTTTTGGAATTTTGGTTTTTCATGTTGAGTATAAAATGACGTTTTTCATGTTCGAAATGTACTAACTTGATTTTTGCTCGCAGCAGGTCAACTTGTGTGTGGTTGCATCGTTACGGTCCCATTGAGTACAGTTTTGGAGAAAGGGACATCTGTTGCACCACAGGGCGGGAGGCGGGTGCTGAGCATGATACATTACCTCTCTTTGGTAAGCATTTTTGTATGTTTTATAGTTTTGGAATTTTGGTTTTTCATGTTGTGTATAAAATGACGTTTTTCATGTTCCAAATGTACTAACTTGATTTTTGCTCGCAGCAGGTCAACTTGTGTGTGGTTGCAACGTTACGGTCCCATTGAGTACAGTTTTGGAGAAAGGGACATCTGTTGCACCACAGGGCGGGAGGCGGGTGCTGAGCATGATACATTACCTCTCTTTGGTAAGCATTTTTGTATGTTTTATAGTTTTGGAATTTTGGTTTTTCATGTTGAGTATAAAATGACGTTTTTCATGTTCGAAATGTACTAACTTGATTTTTGCTCTCAGCAGGTCAACTTGTGTGTGGTTGCAACGTTACGGTCCCATTGAGTACAGTTTTGGAGAAAGGGACATCTGTTGCACCACAGGGCGGGAGGCGGGTGCTGAGCATGGTACATTACCTCTCTTTGGTAAGCATTTTTGTATGTTTTATAGTTTTGGAATTTTGGTTTTTCATGTTGAGTATAAAATGTCGTTTTTCATGTTCGAAATGTACTAACTTGATTTTTGCTCGCAGCAGGTCAACTTGTGTGTGGTTGCAACGTTACGGTCCCATTGAGTACAGTTTTGGAGAAAGGGACATCTGTTGCACCACAGGGCGGGAGGCGGGTGCTGAGCATGATACATTACCTCTCTTTGGTAAGCATTTTTGTATGTTTTATAGTTTTGGAATTTTGGTTTTTCATGTTGTGTATAAAATGACGTTTTTCATGTTCCAAATGTACTAACTTGATTTTTGCTCGCAGCAGGTCAACTTGTGTGTGGTTGCAACGTTACGGTCCCATTGAGTACAGTTTTGGAGAAAGGGACATCTGTTGCACCACAGGGCGGGAAGAGGGTGCTGAGCACGATACATTTCCTCTCTTTAGTAAGCATTTTTGTATGTTTTATACTTTTGGAATTTTGGTTTTTCAGGTTGAGTATAAAATGACGTTTTTCATGTTTGAAATGTACTAACTTGATTTTTGCACACAGCAGGTCAACTTGTGTGTGGTTGCAACGTTACGGTCCCATTGAGTACAGTTTTGGAGAAAGGGACATCTGTTGCACCACAGCGCGGGAGGCGGGTGCTGAGCACGATACATTTCCTCTCTTTGGTAAGCATTTTTGTATGTTTTATACTTTTGGAATTTTGGTTTTTCATGTTGAGTATAAAATGACGTTTTTCATGTTTGAAATGTACTAACTTGATTTTTGCACGCAGCAGGTCAACTTGTGTGTGGTTGCAACGTTACGGTCCCATTGAGTACAGTTTTGGAGAAAGGGACATCTGTTGCACCACAGGGCGGGAGGAGGGTGCTGAGCACGGTACATTTCCTCTCTTTGGTAAGCATTTTTGTATGTTTTATACTTTTGAAATTTTGGTTTTTCATGTTGAGTATAAAATGACGTTTTTCATGTTTGAAATGTACTAACTTGATTTTTGCACGCAGCAGGTCAACTTGTGTGTGGTTGCGACGTTACGGTCCCATTGAGTACAGTTTTGGAGAAAGGGACATCTGTTGCACCACAGGGCGGGAGGCGGGTGCTGAGCACGACACATTTCCTCTCTTTGGTAAGCATTTTTGTATGTTTTATACTTTGGGAATTTTGGTTTTTCATGTTGAGTATAAAATGACGTTTTTCATGTTTGAAATGTACTAACTTGATTTTTGCTCACAGCAGGTCAACTTGTGTGTGGTTGCAACGTTACGGTCCCATTGAGTACAGTTTTGGAGAAAGGGACATCTGTTGCACCACAGGGCGGGAGGCGGGTGCTGAGCACGACACATTTCCTCTCTTTGGTAAGCATTTTTGTATGTTTTATACTTTGGGAATTTTGGTTTTTCATGTTGAGTATAAAATGACGTTTATCATGTTCGAAATGTACTAACTTGATTTTTGCTCGCAGCAGGTCAACTTGTGTGTGGTTGCAACGTTACGGTCCCATTGAGTACCGTTTTGGAGAAAGGGACATCTGTTGCACCACAGGGCCGGAGGCGGGTGCTGAGCACGATACATTACCTCTCTTTGGTAAGCATTTTTGTATGTTTTATACTTTTGGAATTTTGGTTTTTCATGTTGAGTATAAAATGACGTTTTTCATGTTCGAAATGTACTAACTTGATTTTTGCTCGCAGCAGGTCAACTTGAGTGTGGTTGCAACGTTACGGTCCCATTGAGTACAGTTTTGGAGAAAGGGACATCTGTTGCACCACAGGGCGGGAGGCGGGTGCTGAGCAC
Source organism: Schistocerca piceifrons (assembly GCF_021461385.2). Classification (NCBI taxonomy): domain Eukaryota; kingdom Metazoa; phylum Arthropoda; class Insecta; order Orthoptera; family Acrididae; genus Schistocerca; species Schistocerca piceifrons. Next base: position 10,921,291 of record NC_060143.1, read on the forward strand.
GACACATTTCCTCTCTTTGGTAAGCATTTTTGTATGTTTTATACTTTGGGAATTTTGGTTTTTCATGTTGAGTATAAAATGACGTTTATCATGTTCGAAATGTACTAACTTGATTTTTGCTCGCAGCAGGTCAACTTGTGTGTGGTTGCAACGTTACGGTCCCATTGAGTACAGTTTTGGAGAAAGGGACATCTGTTGCACCACAGGGCGGGAGGCGGGTGCTGAACACGAAACATTACCTCTCTTTGGTAAGCATTTTTGTATGTTTTATACTTTTGGAATTTTGGTTTTTCATGTTGAGTATAAAATGACGTTTTTCATGTTCGAAATGTACTAACTTGATTTTTGCTCGCAGCAGGTCAACTTGAGTGTGGTTGCAACGTTACGGTCCCATTGAGTACAGTTTTGGAGAAAGGGACATCTGTTGCACCACAGGGCGGGAGGCGGGTGCTGAGCACGATACATTACCTCTCTTTGGTAAGCATTTTTGTATGTTTTATACTTTTGGAATTTTGGTTTTTCATGTTGAGTATAAAATGACGTTTTTCATGTTCGAAATGTACTAACTTGATTTTTGCTCGCAGCAGGTCAACTTGTGTGTGGTTGCAACGTTACGGTCCCATTGAGTACAGTTTTGGAGAAAGGGACATCTGTTGCACCACAGGGCGGGAGGCGGGTGCTGAGCACGATACATTACCTCTCTTTGGTAAGCATTTTTGTATGTTTTATACTTTTGGTATTTTGGTTTTTCATGTTGAGTATAAAATGTCGTTTTTCATGTTCGAAATGTACTAACTTGATTTTTGCTCGCAGCAGGTCAACTTGTGTGTGGTTGCAACGTTACGGTCCCATTGAGTACAGTTTTGGAGAAAGGGACATCTGTTGCACTACAGGGCGGGAGGCGGGTGGTGAGCACGATACATTACCTCTCTTTGGTAAGCACTTTTGTATGTTTTATACTTTTGGAATTTTGGTTTTTCATGTTGAGTATAAAATGACGTTTTTCATGTTCGAAATGTACTAACTTGATTTTTGCCCGCAGCAGGTCAACTTGTGTGTGGTTGCAACGTTACGGTCCATTGAGTACAGTTTTGGAGAAAGGGACATCTTTTGCACCACAGGGCGAGAGGCGGGTGCTGAGCACGATACATTACCTCTCTTTGGTAAGCATTTTTGTATGTTTTATACTTTTGGAATTTTGGTTTTTCATGTTGAGTATAAAATGACGTTTTTCATGTTCGAAATGTACTAACTTGATTTTTGCACGCAGCAGGTCAACTTGTGTGTGGTTGCAACGTTACGGTCCCATTGAGTACAGTTTTGGAGAAAGGGACATCTGTTGCACCACAGGGCGGGAGGCGGGTGCTGAGCATGATACATTACCTCTCTTTGGTAAGCATTTTTGTATGTTTTATACTTTTGGAATTTTGGTTTTTCATGTTGAGTATAAAATGACGTTTTTCATGTTCGAAATGTACTAACTTGATTTTTGCTCGCAGCAGGTCAACTTGTGTGTGGTTGCAACGTTACGGTCCCATTGAGTACAGTTTTGGAGAAAGGGACATCTGTTGCACAACAGGGCGGGAGGCGGGTGCTGAGCACGATACATTACCTCTCTTTGGTAAGCATTTTTGTATGTTTTATACTTTTGGAATTTTGGTTTTTCATGTTGAGTATAAAATGACGTTTTTCATGTTCCAAATGTACTAACTTGATTTTTGCTCGCAGCAGGTCAACTTGTGTGTGGTTGCATCGTTACGGTCCCATTGAGTACAGTTTTGGAGAAAGGGACATCTGTTGCACCACAGGGCGGGAGGCGGGTGCTGAGCATGATACATTACCTCTCTTTGGTAAGCATTTTTGTATGTTTTATAGTTTTGGAATTTTGGTTTTTCATGTTGTGTATAAAATGACGTTTTTCATGTTCCAAATGTACTAACTTGATTTTTGCTCGCAGCAGGTCAACTTGTGTGTGGTTGCGACGTTACGGTCCCATTGAGTACAGTTTTGGAGAAAGGGACATCTGTTGCACCACAGGGCGGGAGGCGGGTGCTGAGCACGACACATTTCCTCTCTTTGGTAAGCATTTTTGTATGTTTTATACTTTGGGAATTTTGGTTTTTCATGTTGAGTATAAAATGACGTTTTTCATGTTTGAAATGTACTAACTTGATTTTTGCTCACAGCAGGTCAACTTGTGTGTGGTTGCAACGTTACGGTCCCATTGAGTACAGTTTTGGAGAAAGGGACATCTGTTGCACCACAGGGCGGGAGGCGGGTGCTGAGCACGACACATTTCCTCTCTTTGGTAAGCATTTTTGTATGTTTTATACTTTGGGAATTTTGGTTTTTCATGTTGAGTATAAAATGACGTTTATCATGTTCGAAATGTACTAACTTGATTTTTGCTCGCAGCAGGTCAACTTGTGTGTGGTTGCAACGTTACGGTCCCATTGAGTACCGTTTTGGAGAAAGGGACATCTGTTGCACCACAGGGCCGGAGGCGGGTGCTGAGCACGATACATTACCTCTCTTTGGTAAGCATTTTTGTATGTTTTATACTTTTGGAATTTTGGTTTTTCATGTTGAGTATAAAATGACGTTTTTCATGTTCGAAATGTACTAACTTGATTTTTGCTCGCAGCAGGTCAACTTGAGTGTGGTTGCAACGTTACGGTCCCATTGAGTACAGTTTTGGAGAAAGGGACATCTGTTGCACCACAGGGCGGGAGGCGGGTGCTGAGCACGACACATTTCCTCTCTTTGGTAAGCATTTTTGTATGTTTTATACTTTGGGAATTTTGGTTTTTCATGTTGAGTATAAAATGACGTTTATCATGTTCGAAATGTACTAACTTGATTTTTGCTCGCAGCAGGTCAACTTGTGTGTGGTTGCAACGTTACGGTCCCATTGAGTACAGTTTTGGAGAAAGGGACATCTGTTGCACCACAGGGCGGGAGGCGGGTGCTGAACACGAAACATTACCTCTCTTTGGTAAGCATTTTTGTATGTTTTATACTTTTGGAATTTTGGTTTTTCATGTTGAGTATAAAATGACGTTTTTCATGTTCGAAATGTACTAACTTGATTTTTGCTCGCAGCAGGTCAACTTGAGTGTGGTTGCAACGTTACGGTCCCATTGAGTACAGTTTTGGAGAAAGGGACATCTGTTGCACCACAGGGCGGGAGGCGGGTGCTGAGCACGATACATTACCTCTCTTTGGTAAGCATTTTTGTATGTTTTATACTTTTGGAATTTTGGTTTTTCATGTTGAGTATAAAATGACGTTTTTCATGTTCGAAATGTACTAACTTGATTTTTGCTCGCAGCAGGTCAACTTGTGTGTGGTTGCAACGTTACGGTCCCATTGAGTACAGTTTTGGAGAAAGGGACATCTGTTGCACCACAGGGCGGGAGGCGGGTGCTGAGCACGATACATTACCTCTCTTTGGTAAGCATTTTTGTATGTTTTATACTTTTGGTATTTTGGTTTTTCATGTTGAGTATAAAATGTCGTTTTTCATGTTCGAAATGTACTAACTTGATTTTTGCTCGCAGCAGGTCAACTTGTGTGTGGTTGCAACGTTACGGTCCCATTGAGTACAGTTTTGGAGAAAGGGACATCTGTTGCACTACAGGGCGGGAGGCGGGTGGTGAGCACGATACATTACCTCTCTTTGGTAAGCACTTTTGTATGTTTTATACTTTTGGAATTTTGGTTTTTCATGTTGAGTATAAAATGACGTTTTTCATGTTCGAAATGTACTAACTTGATTTTTGCCCGCAGCAGGTCAACTTGTGTGTGGTTGCAACGTTACGGTCCATTGAGTACAGTTTTGGAGAAAGGGACATCTTTTGCACCACAGGGCGAGAGGCGGGTGCTGAGCACGATACATTACCTCTCTTTGGTAAGCATTTTTGTATGTTTTATACTTTTGGAATTTTGGTTTTTCATGTTGAGTATAAAATGACGTTTTTCATGTTCGAAATGTACTAACTTGATTTTTGCACGCAGCAGGTCAACTTGTGTGTGGTTGCAACGTTACGGTCCCATTGAGTACAGTTTTGGAGAAAGGGACATCTGTTGCACCACAGGGCGGGAGGCGGGTGCTGAGCATGATACATTACCTCTCTTTGGTAAGCATTTTTGTATGTTTTATACTTTTGGAATTTTGGTTTTTCATGTTGAGTATAAAATGACGTTTTTCATGTTCGAAATGTACTAACTTGATTTTTGCTCGCAGCAGGTCAACTTGTGTGTGGTTGCAACGTTACGGTCCCATTGAGTACAGTTTTGGAGAAAGGGACATCTGTTGCACAACAGGGCGGGAGGCGGGTGCTGAGCACGATACATTACCTCTCTTTGGTAAGCATTTTTGTATGTTTTATACTTTTGGAATTTTGGTTTTTCATGTTGAGTATAAAATGACGTTTTTCATGTTCCAAATGTACTAACTTGATTTTTGCTCGCAGCAGGTCAACTTGTGTGTGGTTGCATCGTTACGGTCCCATTGAGTACAGTTTTGGAGAAAGGGACATCTGTTGCACCACAGGGCGGGAGGCGGGTGCTGAGCATGATACATTACCTCTCTTTGGTAAGCATTTTTGTATGTTTTATAGTTTTGGAATTTTGGTTTTTCATGTTGTGTATAAAATGACGTTTTTCATGTTCCAAATGTACTAACTTGATTTTTGCTCGCAGCAGGTCAACTTGTGTGTGGTTGCAACGTTACGGTCCCATTGAGTACAGTTTTGGAGAAAGGGACATCTGTTGCACCACAGGGCGGGAGGCGGGTGCTGAGCATGATACATTACCTCTCTTTGGTAAGCATTTTTGTATGTTTTATAGTTTTGGAATTTTGGTTTTTCATGTTGAGTATAAAATGACGTTTTTCATGTTCGAAATGTACTAACTTGCTTTTTGCTCTCAGCAGGTCAACTTGTGTGTGGTTGCAACGTTACGGTCCCATTGAGTACAGTTTTGGAGAAAGGGACATCTGTTGCACCACAGGGCGGGAGGCGGGTGCTGAGCATGGTACATTACCTCTCTTTGGTAAGCATTTTTGTATGTTTTATAGTTTTGGAATTTTGGTTTTTCATGTTGAGTATAAAATGTCGTTTTTCATGTTCGAAATGTACTAACTTGATTTTTGCTCGCAGCAGGTCAACTTGTGTGTGGTTGCAACGTTACGGTCCCATTGAGTACAGTTTTGGAGAAAGGGACATCTGTTGCACCACAGGGCGGGAGGCGGGTGCTGAGCATGATACATTACCTCTCTTTGGTAAGCATTTTTCTATGTTTTATAGTTTTGGAATTTTGGTTTTTCATGTTGTGTATAAATTGACGTTTTTCATGTTCCAAATGTACTAACTTGATTTTTGCTCGCAGCAGGTCAACTTGTGTGTGGTTGCAACATTACGGTCCTATTGAGTACAGTTTTGGAGAAAGGGACATCTGTTGCACCACAGGGCGGGAGGCGGGTGCTGAGCACGATACATAACCTCTCTTTGGTAAGCATTTTTGTATGTTTTATACTTTTGGAATTTTGGTTTTTCATGTTGAGTATAAAATGACGTTTTTCATGTTCGAAATGTACTAACTTGATTTTTGCTCGCAGCAGGTCAACTTGTGTGTGGTTGCATCGTTACGGTCCCATTGAGTACAGTTTTGGAGAAAGGGACATCTGTTGCACCACAGGGCGGGAAGCGGGTGGTGAGCACGATACATTACCTCTCTTTGGTAAGCATTTTTGTATGTTTTATAGTTTTGGAATTTTGGTTTTTCATGTTGTGTATAAAATGACGTTTTTCATGTTCCAAATGTACTAACTTGATTTTTGCTCGCAGCAGGTCAACTTGTGTGTGGTTGCAACGTTACGGTCCCATTGAGTACAGTTTTGGAGAAAGGGACATCTGTTGCACCACAGGGCGGGAGGCGGGTGCTGAGCATGATACATTACCTCTCTTTGGTAAGCATTTTTGTATGTTTTATAGTTTTGGAATTTTGGTTTTTCATGTTGAGTATAAAATGTCGTTTTTCATGTTCGAAATGTACTAACTTGATTTTTGCTCGCAGCAGGTCAACTTGTGTGTGGTTGCAACGTTACGGTCCCATTGAGTACAGTTTTGGAGAAAGGGACATCTGTTGCACCACAGGGCGGGAGGCGGGTGCTGAGCATGATACATTACCTCTCTTTGGTAAGCATTTTTGTATGTTTTATAGTTTTGGAATTTTGGTTTTTCATGTTGTGTATAAAATGACGTTTTTCATGTTCCAAATGTACTAACTTGATTTTTGCTCGCAGCAGGTCAACTTGTGTGTGGTTGCAACATTACGGTCCTATTGAGTACAGTTTTGGAGAAAGGGACATCTGTTGCACCACAGGGCGGGAGGCGGGTGCTGAGCACGATACATAACCTCTCTTTGGTAAGCATTTTTGTATGTTTTATACTTTTGGAATTTTGGTTTTTCATGTTGAGTATAAAATGACGTTTTTCAAGTTCGAAATGTACTAACTTGATTTTTGCTCGCAGCAGGTCAACTTGTGTGTGGTTGCATCGTTACGGTCCCATTAAGTACAGTTTTGGAGAAAGGGACATCTGTTGCACCACAGGGCGGGAAGCGGGTGGTGAGCACGATACATTACCTCTCTTTGGTAAGCATTTTTGTATGTTTTATACTTTTGGAATTTTGGTTTTTCATGTTGAGTATAAAATGACGTTTTTCATGTTCGAAATGTACTAACTTGATTTTTGCTCTCAGCAGGTCAACTTGTGTGTGGTTGCAACGTTACGGTCCCATTGAGTACAGTTTTGGAGAAAGGGACATCTGTTGCACCACAGGGCGGGAGGCGGGTGATGAGCACGATACATTTCCTCTCTTTGGTAAGCATTTTTGTATGTTTTATACTTTTGGAATTTTGGTTTTTCATGTTGAGTATAAAATGACGTTTTTCATGTTTGAAATGTACTAACTTGATTTTTGCTCGCAGCAGGTCAACTTCTGTGTGGTTGCAACGTTACGGTCCCATTGAGTACAGTTTTGGAGAAAGGGACATCTGTTGCACCACAGGGTGGGAGGAGGGTGCGGAGCACGATACATTTCCTCTCTTTGGTAAGCATTTTTGTATGTTTTATAGTTTTGGAATTTTGGTTTTTCATGTTGAGTATAAAATGACGTTTTTCATGTTTGAAATGTACTAACTTAATTTTTGCTCGCAGCAGGTCAACTTGTGTGTGGTTGCAACGTTACGGTCCCATTGAGTACAGTTTTGGAGAAAGGGACATCTGTTGCACCACAGGGCGGGAGGAGGGTGCGGAGCACGATACATTTCCTCTTTTTGGTAAGCATTTTTGTATGTTTTATACTTTTGGAATTTTGGTTTTTCATGTTGAGTATAAAATGACGTTTTTCATGTTTGAAATGTACTAACTTGATTTTTGCTCGCAGCAGGTCAACTTGTGTGTGGTTGCAACGTTACGGTCCCATTGAGTACAGTTTTGGAGAAAGGGACATCTGTTGCACCACAGGGCGGGAGGAGGGTGCGGAGCACGATACATTTCCTCTCTTGGTAAGCATTTTTGTATGTTTTATACTTTTGGAATTATGGTTTTTCATGTTGAGTATAAAATGACGTTTTTCATGTTTGAATGTACTAACTTGATTTTTGCTCGTAGCAGGTCAACTTGTGTGTGGTTGCAACGTTACGGTCCCATTGAGTACAGTTTTGGAGAAAGGGACATCTGTTGCACCACAGGGCGGGAGGAGGGTGCGGATCACGATACATTTCCTCTCTTTGGTAAGCATTTTTGTATGTTTTATACTTTTGGAATTTTGGTTTTTCATGTTGAGTATAAAATGACGTTTTTCATGTTCGAAATGTACTAACTTGATTTTTGCTCGCAGCAGGTCAACTTGTGTGTGGTTGCAACGTTACGGTCCCATTGAGTACAGTTTTGGAGAAAGGGACATCTGTTGCACCACAGGGCGGGAGGAGGGTGCGGAGCACGATACATTTCCTCTCTTTGGTAAGCATTTTTGTATGTTTTATACTTTTGGAATTTTGGTTTTTCATGTTGAGTATAAAATGACGTTTTTCATGTTTGAAATGTACTAACTTGATTTTTGCTCGCAGCAGGTCAACTTGTGTGTGGTTGCAACGTTACGGTCCCATTGAGTACAGTTTTGGAGAAAGGGACATCTGTTGCACCACAGGGCGGGAGGAGGGTGCGGAGCACGATACATTTCCTCTCTTTGGTAAGCATTTTTGTATGTTGTATACTTTTGGAATTTTGGTTTTTCATGTTGAGTATAAAATGACGTTTTTCATGTTTGAAATGTACTAACCTGATTTTTGCTCGCAGCAGGTCAACTTGTGTGTGGTTGCAACGTTACGGTCACATTCAATACAGATTTGGAGAAAGGGACATCTGTTGCACCACAGGGCGGGAGGAGGGTCGGAGCACGATACATTTCCTCTCTTTGGTAAGCATTTTTGTATGTTTTATACTTTTGGAATTTTGGTTTTTCATGTTGAGTATAAAATGACGTTTTTCATGTTTGAAATGTACTAACTTGATTTTTGCTCGCAGCAGGTCAACTAGTGTGTGGTTGCAACGTTACGGTCCCATTGAGTACAGTTTTGGAGAAAGGGACATCTGTTGCACCACAGGGCGGGAGGAGGGTGCTGAGCAAGACACATTTCCTCTCTTTGGTAAGCATTTTTGTATGTTTTATACTTTTGGAATTATGGTTTTTCATGTTGAGTATAAAATGAAGTTTTTCATGTTTGAAATGTACTAACTTGATTTTTGCTCGCAGCAGGTCAACTTGTGTGTGGTTGCAACGTTACGGTCCCATTGAGTACAGTTTTGGAGAAAGGGACATCTGTTGCACCACAGGGCGGGAGGAGGGTGCGGAGCACGATACATTTCCTCTCTTTGGTAAGCATTTTTGTATGTTATATACTTTTGGAATTTTGGTATTTCATGTTGAGTATAAAATGACGTTTTTCATGTTTGAAATGTACTAACTTAATTTTTGCTCGCATCAGGTCAACTTGTGTGTTGTTGCAACGTTACGGTCCCATTGAGTACAGTTTTGGAGAAAGGGACATCTGTTGCACCACAGGGCGGGAGGAGGGTGCGGAGCACCATACATTTCCTCTCTTTGGTAAGCATTTTTGTATGTTTTATACTTTTGGAATTTTGGTTTTTCATGTTGAGTATAAAATGACGTTTTTCATGTTTGAAATGTACTAACTTGATTTTTGCTCGCAGCAGGTCAACTAGTGTGTGGTTGCAACGTTACGGTCCCATTGAGTACAGTTTTGGAGAAAGGGACATCTGTTGCACCACAGGGCGGGAGGAGGGTGCTGAGCACGACACATTTCCTCTCTTTGGTAAGCATTTTTGTATGTTTTATACTTTTGGAATTTTGGTTTTTCATGTTGAGTATAAAATGACGTTTTTCATGTTTGAAATGTACTAACTTGATTTTTGCTCGCAGCAGGTCAACTTGTGTGTGGTTGCAACGTTACGGTCCCATTGAGTACAGTTTTGGAGAAAGGGACATCTGTTGCACCACAGGGCGGGAGGAGGGTGCGGAGCACGATACATTTCCTCTCTTTGGTAAGCATTTTTGTATGTTTTATACTTTTGGAATTTTGGTTTTTCATGTTGAGTATAAAATGTCGTTTTTCATGTTCGAAATGTACTAACTTGATTTTTGCTCGCAGCAGGTCAACTTGTGTGTGGTTGCAACGTTACGGTCCCATTGAGTACAGTTTTGGAGAAAGGGACATCTGTTGCACCACAGGGCGGGAGGCGGGTGCTGAGCATGATACATTACCTCTCTTTGGTAAGCATTTTTGTATGTTTTATAGTTTTGGAATTTTGGTTTTTCATGTTGTGTATAAAATGACGTTTTTCATGTTCCAAATGTACTAACTTGATTTTTGCTCGCAGCAGGTCAACTTGTGTGTGGTTGCAACATTACGGTCCTATTGAGTACAGTTTTGGAGAAAGGGACATCTGTTGCACCACAGGGCGGGAGGCGGGTGCTGAGCACGATACATAACCTCTCTTTGGTAAGCATTTTTGTATGTTTTATACTTTTGGAATTTTGGTTTTTCATGTTGAGTATAAAATGACGTTTTTCAAGTTCGAAATGTACTAACTTGATTTTTGCTCGCAGCAGGTCAACTTGTGTGTGGTTGCATCGTTACGGTCCCATTGAGTACAGTTTTGGAGAAAGGGACATCTGTTGCACCACAGGGCGGGAAGCGGGTGGTGAGCACGATACATTACCTCTCTTTGGTAAGCATTTTTGTATGTTTTATACTTTTGGAATTTTGGTTTTTCATGTTGAGTATAAAATGACGTTTTTCATGTTCGAAATGTACTAACTTGATTTTTGCTCTCAGCAGGTCAACTTGTGTGTGGTTGCAACGTTACGGTCCCATTGAGTACAGTTTTGGAGAAAGGGACATCTGTTGCACCACAGGGCGGGAGGCGGGTGATGAGCACGATACATTTCCTCTCTTTGGTAAGCATTTTTGTATGTTTTATACTTTTGGAATTTTGGTTTTTCATGTTGAGTATAAAATGACGTTTTTCATGTTTGAAATGTACTAACTTGATTTTTGCTCGCAGCAGGTCAACTTCTGTGTGGTTGCAACGTTACGGTCCCATTGAGTACAGTTTTGGAGAAAGGGACATCTGTTGCACCACAGGGTGGGAGGAGGGTGCGGAGCACGATACATTTCCTCTCTTTGGTAAGCATTTTTGTATGTTTTATAGTTTTGGAATTTTGGTTTTTCATGTTGAGTATAAAATGACGTTTTTCATGTTTGAAATGTACTAACTTAATTTTTGCTCGCAGCAGGTCAACTTGTGTGTGGTTGCAACGTTACGGTCCCATTGAGTACAGTTTTGGAGAAAGGGACATCTGTTGCACCACAGGGCGGGAGGAGGGTGCGGAGCACGATACATTTCCTCTTTTTGGTAAGCATTTTTGTATGTTTTATACTTTTGGAATTTTGGTTTTTCATGTTGAGTATAAAATGACGTTTTTCATGTTTGAAATGTACTAACTTGATTTTTGCTCGCAGCAGGTCAACTTGTGTGTGGTTGCAACGTTACGGTCCCATTGAGTACAGTTTTGGAGAAAGGGACATCTGTTGCACCACAGGGCGGGAGGAGGGTGCGGAGCACGATACATTTCCTCTCTTTGGTAAGCATTTTTGTATGTTTTATACTTTTGGAATTATGGTTTTTCATGTTGAGTATAAAATGACGTTTTTCATGTTTGAAATGTACTAACTTGATTTTTGCTCGTAGCAGGTCAACTTGTGTGTGGTTGCAACGTTACGGTCCCATTGAGTACAGTTTTGGAGAAAGGGACATCTGTTGCACCACAGGGCGGGAGGAGGGTGCGGATCACGATACATTTCCTCTCTTTGGTAAGCATTTTTGTATGTTTTATACTTTTGGAATTTTGGTTTTTCATGTTGAGTATAAAATGACGTTTTTCATGTTCGAAATGTACTAACTTGATTTTTGCTCGCAGCAGGTCAACTTGTGTGTGGTTGCAACGTTACGGTCCCATTGAGTACAGTTTTGGAGAAAGGGACATCTGTTGCACCACAGGGCGGGAGGAGGGTGCGGAGCACGATACATTTCCTCTCTTTGGTAAGCATTTTTGTATGTTTTATACTTTTGGAATTTTGGTTTTTCATGTTGAGTATAAAATGACGTTTTTCATGTTTGAAATGTACTAACTTGATTTTTGCTCGCAGCAGGTCAACTTGTGTGTGGTTGCAACGTTACGGTCCCATTGAGTACAGTTTTGGAGAAAGGGACATCTGTTGCACCACAGGGCGGGAGGAGGGTGCGGAGCACGATACATTTCCTCTCTTTGGTAAGCATTTTTGTATGTTTTATACTTTTGGAATTTTGGTTTTTCATGTTGAGTATAAAATGACGTTTTTCATGTTTGAAATGTACTAACCTGATTTTTGCTCGCAGCAGGTCAACTTGTGTGTGGTTGCAACGTTACGGTCACATTCAATACAGATTTGGAGAAAGGGACATCTGTTGCACCACAGGGCGGGAGGAGGGTCGGAGCACGATACATTTCCTCTCTTTGGTAAGCATTTTTGTATGTTTTATACTTTTGGAATTTTGGTTTTTCATGTTGAGTATAAAATGACGTTTTTCATGTTTGAAATGTACTAACTTGATTTTTGCTCGCAGCAGGTCAACTAGTGTGTGGTTGCAACGTTACGGTCCCATTGAGTACAGTTTTGGAGAAAGGGACATCTGTTGCACCACAGGGCGGGAGGAGGGTGCTGAGCAAGACACATTTCCTCTCTTTGGTAAGCATTTTTGTATGTTTTATACTTTTGGAATTATGGTTTTTCATGTTGAGTATAAAATGAAGTTTTTCATGTTTGAAATGTACTAACTTGATTTTTGCTCGCAGCAGGTCAACTTGTGTGTGGTTGCAACGTTACGGTCCCATTGAGTACAGTTTTGGAGAAAGGGACATCTGTTGCACCACAGGGCGGGAGGAGGGTGCGGAGCACGATACATTTCCTCTCTTTGGTAAGCATTTTTGTATGTTATATACTTTTGGAATTTTGGTATTTCATGTTGAGTATAAAATGACGTTTTTCATGTTTGAAATGTACTAACTTAATTTTTGCTCGCATCAGGTCAACTTGTGTGTTGTTGCAATGTTACGGTCCCATTGAGTACAGTTTTGGAGAAAGGGACATCTGTTGCACCACAGGGCGGGAGGAGGGTGCGGAGCACCATACATTTCCTCTCTTTGGTAAGCATTTTTGTATGTTTTATACTTTTGGAATTTTGGTTTTTCATGTTGAGTATAAAATGACGTTTTTCATGTTTGAAATGTACTAACTTGATTTTTGCTCGCAGCAGGTCAACTAGTGTGTGGTTGCAACGTTACGGTCCCATTGAGTACAGTTTTGGAGAAAGGGACATCTGTTGCACCACAGGGCGGGAGGAGGGTGCTGAGCACGACACATTTCCTCTCTTTGGTAAGCATTTTTGTATGTTTTATACTTTTGGAATTTTGGTTTTTCATGTTGAGTATAAAATGACGTTTTTCATGTTTGAAATGTACTAACTTGATTTTTGCTCGCAGCAGGTCAACTTGTGTGTGGTTGCAACGTTACGGTCCCATTGAGTACAGTTTTGGAGAAAGGGACATCTGTTGCACCACAGGGCGGGAGGAGGGTGCGGAGCACGATACATTTCCTCTCTTTGGTAAGCATTTTTGTATGTTTTATACTTTTGGAATTTTGGTTTTTCATGTTGAGTATAAAATGACGTTATTCATGTTTGAAATGTACTAACTTGATTTTTGCTCGCAGCAGGTCAACTAGTGTGTGGTTGCAACGTTACGGTCCCATTGAGTACAGTTTTGGAGAAAGGGACATCTGTTGCACCACAGGGCGGGAGGAGGGTGCGGAGCACGATACATTTCCTCTCTTTGGTAAGCATTTTTGTATGCTTTATACTTTTGGAATTTTGGTTTTTCATGTTGAGTATAAAATGACGTTTTTCATATTTGAAATGTACTAACTTGATTTTTGCTCGCAGCAGGTCAACTTGTGTGTGGTTGATTAGATTAGATTAGATTTACTTTCATTCCAATTGATCCGTAGTGAGGAGGTCCTCCTGGATGTGGAACATGTCAGAAAAACAACAATACATGACAAATATTTACAACTAAAACAAATAAACTAATGTACCATTCCACAGGTCCCAAGTGGAATGATCGTCATTTTTAATGAACACTAAGAGTCATTTTACAAATACTAATGCACTGAATTTAAAATAAAAAACGTTTTTTATTTATTTATAAGGTAATAAACATGTAATACAACTACTGTAATACTTATTTACAATGAACACATTACTGCACTGAAATGGTGCAGAAGTTAGATTATACTTACACACACACACACACACACACACAAATTTTCAGTGAACACATTACTGCACTGAAATTGTGCAGAAGTTATGTTGTACTTATATACAAATCAGTTGGTTTTACTAAGAAATTCATCAATGGAGTAGAAGGAGTTGGCCACCAATAAATCCTTTAGGCTTCTCTTAAACTGAATTTCATTGGTTGTTAAGCTTTTTATGGCTGCTGGCAAGTTATTGAAAATGTGTGTTCCTGAATAATGCACACCTTTTTGTACAAGACTAAGTGACATTAAATTCTTGTGAAGATTATTCTTATTTCTAGTATTGATTCCATGAATTGAGCTGTTGGTTTGAAAAAGTGATATATTTTTAATGACAAATTTCATTAAGGAATAAATATACTGGGAAGCTGTAGTTAGTATCCCTAGTTCCCTAAACAGGCTTCTGCAGGATGTTCTTGAGTTCACACTACATATAATTCTTACTGCACGTTTTTGTGCCCGGAAAACTTTAGCTTGGCTTGATGAATTACCCCAAAAAATAATCCCATATGACATTATAGAATGAAAGTAAGCATAGTATGCCAGCTTTTTCATTTTTATATCCCCTACGTCTGACAAAATTCGCATTGCAAACAGAGATTTGTTAAGACGCTTCAGCAGTTCTGTGGTGTGCTCCTCCCAATTGAATTTATTATCAAGCTGTAATCCCAAGAATTTAACACTGTCCACTTCTTCTATCTTCTTGTCATCATATGTTAGACATATACTCTTGGGACACCCCTTACAAGTTCTGAACTGCATGTAGTGTGTTTTTTCAAAGTTTAGTGACAAAGAATTGGCTAGGAACCAGTGATTAATGTCCACAAATATTTTATTGGCTGATCTTTCTAAGACTACACTTGATTTGCTATTTATTGCAATGTTTGTATCATCGGCAAACAAAACAAACTTGGCATCTGGTAATGTTACTGATGAAAGGTCATTAATATACACAAGAAAAAGTAAGGGCCCCAAAATGGAACCTTGTGGGACCCCACATGTAATTAGTTCCCAGTTGGATGATGCCTGATAGACATGTATCAAGCTCTTTCCTAATAACACCCTTTGTTTCCTGCCAGAGATATAAGATTTGAACCATTTTGCAGCATTTCCTGTTACACTATAATATTCTAGTTTACTTAAAAGGATATTGTGATTTACACAGTCAAATGCCTTTGATAGATCACAAAATATACCAGTTGCCTGCAATTTTTTGTCTAATGAATTAAGCACATTTTCACTGTAAGTGAAGATAGCCTTCTCAATATCAGAACCTTTTAGAAATCCAAACTGTGACTTTGACAGTATGTTATTTGAGATAAGATGGTTATAAAGACGACAGTACATTACTTTTTCGAAAATTTTTGAGAATGCTGGTAACAGTGAAATTGGACGGAAATTTGATGCTATTTCTTTATCTCCCTTCTTAAACAGTGGCTTAACTTCAGCATATTTCAGCCATTCAGGAAATATTCCACTGATAAACGACTGGTTACACAGATAGCTTAATATGTTACTTAGCTCAGAATCACATTCTTTAATTAACTTTGTTGATATTTCATCATACCCACTAGATGTTTTTGAATTTAAAGATTTTATGATGGACATTATTTCTGTTGGGGTAGTGAGGGTCAAATTCATATTATGGAAATTACTTGAAATGTCTGGTCTAAGGTAATCCATAGCAGCATCTACCGAACCTGACAACCCCATCTTTTCAGTAACGTTACGGTCCCATTGAGTACAGTTTTGGAGAAAGGGACATCTGTTGCACCACAGGGCGGGAGGAGGGTGCGGAGCACGATACATTTCCTCTCTTTGGTAAGCATTTTTGTATGTTTTATACTTTTGGAATTTTGGTTTTTCATGTTGAGTATAAAATGACGTTTTTCATGTTTGGAATATACTAACTTGATTTTTCCTCGCAGCAGGACAACTTGTGTGTGGTTGCAACGTTACGGTCCCATTCAATACAGTTTTGGAGAAAGGGACATCTGTTGCACCACAGGGCGGGAGGAGGGTGCTGAGCACGATACATTTCCTCTCTTTGGTAAGCATTTTTGTATGTTTTATACTTTTGGAATTTTGGTTTTTCATGTTGAGTATAAAATGACGTTTTTCATGTTTGAAATGTACTAACTTGATTTTTGCTCGCAGCAGGTCAACTTGTGTGTGGTTGCAACGTTACGGTCCCATTGAGTACAGTTTTGGAGAAAGGGACATCTGTTGCACCACAGGGCGGGAGGAGGGTGCGGAGCACGATACATTTCCTCTCTTTGGTAAGCATTTTTGTATGTTTTATACTTTTGGAATTTTGGTTTTTCATGTTGAGTATAAAATGAGGTTTTTCATGTTTGAAATGTACTAACTTGATTTTTGCTCGCAGCAGGTCAACTAGTGTGTGGTTGCAACGTTACGGTCCCATTGAGTACAGTTTTTGAGAAAGGGACATCTGTTGCACCACAGGGCGGGAGGAGGGTGCTGAGCACGATACATTACCTCTCTTTGGTAAGCATTTTTGTATGTTTTATACTTTTGGAATTTTGGTTTTTCATGTTGAGTATAAAATGACGTTTTTCATGTTTGAAATGTACTAACTTGATTTTTCCTCGCAGCAGGTCAACTAGTGTGTGGTTGCAACGTTACGGTCCCATTGAGTACAGTTTTGGAGAAAGGGACATCTGTTGCACCACAGGGCGGGTGGCGGGTGCTGAGCACGATACATTTCCTCTCTTTGGTAAGCATTTTTGTATGTTTTATACTTTTGGAATTTTGGTTTTTCATGTTGAGTATAAAATGACGTTTTTCATGTTTGAAATGTACTAACTTGATTTTTGCTCGCAGCAGGTCAACTTGTGTGTGGTTGCAACGTTACGGTCCCATTGAGTACAGTTTTGGAGAAAGGGACATCTGTTGCACCACAGGGCGGGAGGAGGGTGCTGAGCACGACACATTTCCTTTCTTTGGTAAGCATTTTTGTATGTTTTATACTTTTGGAATTTTGGTTTTTCATGTTGAGTATAAAATGACGTTTTTCATGTTTGAAATGTACTAACTTGATTTCTGCTCGCAGCAGGTCAACTTGTGTGTGGTTGCAACGTTACGGTCCCATTGAGTACAGTTTTGGAGAAAGGGACATCTGTTGCACCACAGGGCGGGAGGAGGGTGCTGAGCACGACACATTTCCTCTCTTTGGTAAGCATTTTTGTATGTTTTATACTTTTGGAATTTTGGTATTTCATGTTGAGTATAAAATGACGTTTTTCATGTTTGAAATGTACTAACTTGATTTTTGCTCGCAGCAGGTCAACTTGTGTGTGGTTGCAACGTTACGGTCCCATTGAGTACAGTTTTGGATAAAGGGACATCTGTTGTACCACAGGGCGGGAGGAGGGTGCTGAGCACAACACATTTCCTCTCTTTGGTAAGCATTTTTGTATGTTTTATACCTTTGGAATTTTGGTTTTTCATGTTGAGTATAAAATGACGTTTTTCATGTTTGAAATGTACTAACTTGATTTTTGCTCGCAGCAGGTCAACTTGTGTGTGGTTGCAACGTTACGGTCCCATTGAGTACAGTTTTGGAGAAAGGGACATCTGTTGCACCACAGGGCGGGAGGAGGGTGCGGAGCACGATACATTTCCTCTCTTTGGTAAGCATTTTTGTATGTTTTATACTTTTGGAATTTTGGTTTTTCATGTTGAGTATAAAATGAGGTTTTTCATGTTTGAAATGTACTAACTTGATTTTTGCTCGCAGCAGGTCAACTAGTGTGTGGTTGCAACGTTACGGTCCCATTGAGTACAGTTTTTGAGAAAGGGACATCTGTTGCACCACAGGGCGGGAGGAGAGTGCTGAGCACGATACATTACCTTTCTTTGGTAAGCATTTTTGTATGTTTTATACTTTTGGAATTTTGGTTTTTCATGTTGAGTATAAAATGACGTTTTTCATGTTTGAAATGTACTAACTTGATTTTTGCTCGCAGCAGGTCAACTAGTGTGTGGTTGCAACGTTACGGTCCCATTGAGTACAGTTTTGGAGAAAGGGACATCTGTTGCACCACAGGGCGGGAGGAGGGTGCGGAGCACGATACATTTTCTCTCTTTGGTAAGCATTTTTGTATGTTTTATACTTTTGGAATTTTGGTTTTTCATGTTGAGTATAAAATGACGTTTTTCATGTTTGAAATGTACTAACTTGATTTTTGCTCGCAGCAGGTCAACTTGTGTGTGGTTGCAACGTTACGGTCCCATTGAGTACAGTTTTGGAGAAAGGGACATCTGTTGCACCACAGGGCGGGAGGAGGGTGCTGAGCACGACACATTTCCTTTCTTTGGTAAGCATTTTTGTATGTTTTATACTTTTGGAATTTTGGTTTTTCATGTTGAGTATAAAATGACGTTTTTCATGTTTGAAATGTACTAACTTGATTTCTGCTCGCAGCAGGTCAACTTGTGTGTGGTTGCAACGTTACGGTCCCATTGAGTACAGTTTTGGAGAAAGGGACATCTGTTGCACCACAGGGCGGGAGGAGGGTGCTGAGCACGACACATTTCCTCTCTTTGGTAAGCATTTTTGTATGTTTTATACTTTTGGAATTTTGGTATTTCATGTTGAGTATAAAATGACGTTTTTCATGTTTGAAATGTACTAACTTGATTTTTGCTCGCAGCAGGTCAACTTGTGTGTGGTTGCAACGTTACGGTCCCATTGAGTACAGTTTTGGATAAAGGGACATCTGTTGTACCACAGGGCGGGAGGAGGGTGCTGAGCACGACACATTTCCTCTCTTTGGTAAGCATTTTTGTATGTTTTATACATTTGGAATTTTGGTTTTTCATGTTGAGTATAAAATGACGTTTTTCATGTTTGAAATGTACTAACTGGATTTTTGCTCGCAGCAGGTCAACTTGTGTGTGGTTGCAACGTTACGGTCCCATTGAGTACAGTTTTGGAGAAAGGGACATCTGTTGCACCACAGGGCGGGAGGAGGGTGCTGAGCACGATACATTTCCTCTCTTTGGTAAGCATTTTTGTATGTTTTATACATTTGGAATTTTGGTTTTTCATGTTGAGTATAAAATGACGTTTTTCATGTTTGAAATGTACTAACTTGATTTTTGCTCGCAGCAGGTCAACTTGTGTGTGGTTGCAACGTTACGGTCCCATTGAGTACAGTTTTGGAGAAAGGGACATCTGTTGCACCACAGGGCGGGAGGAGGGTGCTGAGCACGACACATTTCCTCTCTTTGGTAAGCATTTTTGTATGTTTTAAACATTTGGAATTTTGGTATTTCATGTTGAGTATAAAATGACGTTTTTCATGTTTGAAATGAACTAACTTGATTTTTGCTCGCAGCAGGTCAACTTGTGTGTGGTTGCAACGTTACGGTCCCATTGAGTACAGTTTTGGAGAAAGGGACATCTGTTGCACCACAGGGCGGGAGGAGGGTGCTTAGCACGACACATTTCCTCTCTTTGGTAAGCATTTTTGTATGTTTTATACATTTGGAATTTTGGTTTTTCATGTTGAGTATAAAATGACGTTTTTCATGTTTAAATGTACTAACTTGATTTTTGCTCGCAGCAGGTCAACTTGTGTGTGGTTGCAATGTTACAGTCCCATTGAGTACAGTTTTGGAGAAAGGGACATCTGTTGCACCACAGGGCGGGAGGAGGGTGCTGAGCACGATACATTTCCTCTCTTTGGTAAGCATTTTTGTATGTTTTATACTTTTGGAATTTTGGTTTTTCATGTTGAGTATAAAATGACGTTTTTCATGTTTGTAATGTACCAACTTGATTTTTGCTCGCAGCAGGTCAACTTGTGTGTGGAGGCAACGTTACGGTCCCATTGAGTACAGTTTTGGAGAAAGGGACATCTGTTGCACCACAGGGCGGGAGGCGGGTGCTGAGCACGATACGTTTCCTCTCTTTGGTAAGCATTTTTGTATGTTTTATACTTTTGGAATTTTGGTTTTTCATGTTGAGTATAAAATGACGTTTTTCATGTTTGAAAAGTACTAACGAGATTTTTGCTCGCAGCAGGTCAACTTGTGTGTGGTTGCAACGTTACGGTCCCATTGAGTACAGTTTTGGAGAAAGGGACATCTGTTGCACCACAGGGCGGGAGGAGGGTGCTGAGCACGATACATTTCCTCTCTTTGGTAAGCATTTTTGTATGTTTTATACTTTTGGAATTTTGGTTTTTCATGTTGAGTATAAAATGACGTTTTTCATGTTTGAAATGTACTAACTTGATTTTTGCTCGCAGCAGGTCAACTTGTTTGTAGTTGCAACGTTACGATCCCATTGAGTACAGTTTTGGAGAAAGGGACATCTGTTGCACCAGAGGGCGGGAGAAGGGTGCTGAGCACGATACATTTCCTCTCTTTGGTAAGCATTTTTGTATGTTTTATACTTTTGGAATTTTGGTTTTTCATGTTGAGTATAAAATGACGTTTTTCATGTTTTAAAATGTACTAACTTGATTTTTGCTCGCAGCATGTCAACTTGTGTGTGGTTGCAACGTTACGGTCCCATTGAGTACAGTTTTGGAGAAAGGGACATCTGTTGCACCACAGGGCGGGAGGAGGGTGCTGAGCACGATACATTTCCTCTCTTTGGTAAGCATTTTTGTATGTTTTATACTTTTGGAATTTTGGTTTTTCATGTTGAGTATAAAATGACGTTTTTCATGTTTGAAATGTACTAACTTGATTTTTGCTCGCAGCAGGTCAACTTGTGTGTGGAGGCAACGTTACGGTCCCATTGAGTACAGTTTTGGAGAAAGGGACATCTGTTGCACCACAGGGCGGGAGGAGGGTGCTGAGCACGATACATTTCCTCTCTTTGGTAAGCATTTTTGTATGTTTTATACTTTTGGAATTTTGGTTTTTCATGTTGAGTATAAAATGACGTTTTTCATGTTTGAAATGTACTAACTTGATTTTTGCTCGCAGCAGGTCAACTTGTGTGTGGTTGCAACGTTACGGTCCCATTGAGTACAGTTTTGGAGAAAGGGACATCTGTTGCACCACAGGGCGGGAGGAGGGTGCTGAGCACGATACATTTCCTCTCTTTGGTAAGCATTTTTGTATGTTTTATACTTTTGGAATTTTGGTTTTTCATGTTGAGTATAAAATGACATTTTTCATGTTTGAAATGTACTAACTTGAGTTTTGCTCGCAGCAGGTCAACTTGTGTGTGGTTGCAACGTTATGGTCCCATTGAGTACAGTTTTGGAGAAAGGGACATCTGTTGCACCACAGGGCGGGAGGAGGGTGCTGAGCACGATACATTTCCTCTCTTTGGTAAGCATTTTTGTATGTTTTATACTTTTGGAATTTTGGTTTTTCATGTTGAGTATAAAATGACGTTTTTCATGTTTGAAATGTACTAACTTGATTTCTGCTCGCTGCAGGTCAACTTGTGTGTGGAGGCAACGTTACGGTCCCATTGAGTACAGTTTTGGAGAAAGGGACATCTGTTGCACCACAGGGCGGGAGGAGGGTGCTGAGCACGATACATTTCCTCTCTTTGGTAAGCATTTTTGTATTTTTTATACATTTGGAATTTTGGTTTTTCATGTTGAGTATAAAATGACGTTTTTCATGTTTGAAATGTACTAACTTGATTTTTGCTCGCAGCAGGTCAACTTGTGTGTGGTTGCAACGTTACGGTCCCATTGAGTACAGTTTTGGAGAAAGGGACATCTGTTGCACCACAGGGCGGGAGTAGGGTGCTGAGCACGATACATTTCCTCTCTTTGGTAAGCATTTTTGTATGTTTTATACTTTTGGAATTTTGGTTTTTCATGTTGAGTACAAAATGACGTTTTTCATGTTTGAAATGTACTAACTTGATTTTTGCTCGCAGCAGGTCAACTTGTGTGTGGTTGCAACGTTACGGTCCCATTGAGTACAGTTTTGGAGAAAGGGACATCTGTTGCACCACAGGGCGGGAGGAGGGTGCTGAGCACGACACATTTCCTCTCTTTGGTAAGCATTTTTGTATGTTTTATACTTTTGGAATTTTGGTTTTTCATGTTGAGTATAAAATGACGTTTTTCATGTTTGAAATGTACTAACTTGATTTTTGCTCACAGCAGGTCAACTTGTGTGTGGTTGGAACGTTACGGTCCCATTGAGTACAGTTTTGGAGAAAGGGACATCTGTTGCACCACAGGGCGGGAGGAGGGTGCGGAACATGGATACATTTTGTCTTTTTCGTAATAATTTTTTTACATTTTATACTTTCGGAATTTTGGTTTTTCATGTTGCGTTTAAAATGACCTTCTTAATGTTTGAAATGTACTAACTTGATTTTTCCTAGCAGCTGGTACTTGTGTGTGGTTGCAATGTTACGATCCCATTGAGTACATTTTTGGAGAATGGGACATCTGTTGCACCACAGGGCGGGAGGAGGGTGCTGAGCACGATACATTTCCTCTCTTTGGTAAGCATTTTTGTATGTTTTATACTTTTGGAATTTTGGTTTTTCATGTTAAGTATAAAATGACGTTTTTCATGTTTGAAATGTACTAACTTGATTTTTGCTCGCAGCAGGTCAACTTGTGTGTGGTTGCAACGTTACGGTCCCATTGAGTACAGTTTTGGAGAAACGGACCTCTGTTGCACCACAGGGCGGGAGGAGGGTGCGGAGCATGGATACATTTTTTCTTTTTGGTAATAATTTTTTTATGTTTAATACTTTCGGAATTTTGGTTTTTCATGTTGCGTTTAAAATGACCTTTTTAATGTTTGAAATGTACTAACTTCATTTTTCCTCGCAGCTGGTACTTGTGTGTGGTTGCAATGTTACGGTCCCATTGAGTACATTTTTGGAGAAAGGGACATCTGTTGCACCACAGGGCGGGAGGAGGGTGCTGAGCACGATACATTTCCTCTCTTTGGTAAGCATTTTTGTATGTTTTATACTTCTGGAATTTTGGTTTTTCATGTTAAGTATAAAATGACGTTTTTCATGTTTGAAATGTACTAACTTGATTTTTGCTCGCAGCAGGTCAACTTGTGTGTGGTTGCAACGTTATCGTCCCATTGAGTACAGTTTTGGAGAAAGGGACCTCTGTTGCATCACAGGGCGGGAGGAGGGTACGGAGCATGGATACATTTTCTCTTTTTGGTAATAATTTTTTTATGTTTAATACTTTCGGAATTTTGGTTTTTCATGTTGCGTTTAAAATGACCTCTTTAATGTTTGAAATGTACTAACTTGATTTTTCGTCGCAGCTGGTACTTGTGTGTGGTTGCAATGTTACTGTCCTGTTGAGTACAGTTTTGGAGAAAGGGACATCTGTTGCACCACAGGGCGGGAGGAGGGTGCTGAGCACGATACATTTCCTCTCTTTGGTAAGCATTCTTGTATGTTTAATACATTTGGAATTTTGGTTTTTCATGTTGAGTATAAAATGACGTTTTTCATGTTTGAAATGTACTAACTTGATTTTTCCTCGCAGCAGGTCAACTTGTGTGTGGTTGCAACGTTACGGTCCCATTGAGTACAGTTTTGGAGAAAGGGAAATCTGTTGCACCACAGGGCGGGAGGAGGGTGCTGTGCACGACACATTTCCTCTCTTTGGTAAGCATTTTTGTATGTTTTATACTTTTGGAATTTTGGTTTTTCATGTTGAGTATAAAATGACGTTTTTCATGTTTGAAATGTACTAACTTGATTTTTCCTCGCAGCAGGTCAACTAGTGTGTGGTTGCAACGTTACGGTCCCATTGAGTACATTTTTGGAGAAAGGGACATCTGTTGCACCACAGTGCGGGAGGAGGGTGCTGAGCACGACACATTTCCTCTCTTTGGTAAGCATTTTTGTATGTTTTATACATTTGGAATTTTGGTTTTTCATGTTAAGTATAAAATGACGTTTTTCATGTTTGAAATGTACTAACTTGATTTTTGCTCGCAGCAGGTCAACTAGTGTGTGGTTGCAACGTTACGGTCCCATTGAGTACAGTTTTGGAGTAAGGGACATCTGTTGCACCACAGGGCGGGAGGAGGGTGCGGAACATGGATACATTTTGTCTTTTTGGTAATAATTTTTTTACATTTTATACTTTCGGAATTTTGGTTTTTCATGTTGCGTTTAAAATGACCTTTTTAATGTTTGAAATGTACTAACTTGATTTTTCCTCGCAGCTGGTACTTGTGTGTGGTTGCAATGTTACGGTCCCGTTGAGTACAGTTTTGGAGAAAGGGACATCTGTTGTACCGCAGGGCGGGAGGAGGGTGCTGGGCACGATACATTTCCTCTCTTTGGTAAGCATTTTTGTATGTTTTATACTTTTGGAATTTTTTTTTTTCATGTTGAGTATAAAATGACGTTTTTCATGTTTGAAATGTACTAACTTGATTTTTGCTCGCAGCAGGTCAACTTGTGTGTGGTTGCAACGTTACGATCCCATTGAGTACAGTTTTGGAGAAAGGGACATCTGTTGCACCACAGGGTGGGAGGAGGGTGCTGAGCACGATACATTTCCTCTCTTTGGTAAGCATTTTTGTATGTTTTATACTTTTGGAATTTTGGTTTTTCATGTTGAGTATAAAATGACGTTTTTCATGTTTGAAATGTACTAACTTGATTTTTGCTCGCAGCAGGTCAACTTGTGTGTGGTTGCAACGTTACGGTCCCATTGAGTACAGTTTTGGAGAAAGGGACATCTGTTGCACCACAGGGCGGAAGGAGGTTGCGGAGCATGGATACATTTTCTCTTTTTGGTAATAATTTTTTTATGTTTTATACTTTCGGAATTTTGGTTTTTCATGGTTCGTTTAAAATGACCTTTTTAATGTTTGAAATGTACTAACTTGATTTTTCCTCGCAGCTGGTACTTGTGTGTGGTTGCAATGTTACGGTCCCGTTGAGTACAGTTTTGGAGAAAGGAACATCTGTTGCACCACAGGGCGGAAGGAGGGTGCTGGGCACGATACATTTCCTCTCTTTGGTAAGCATTTTTGTATGTTTTATACTTTTGGAATTTTGGTTTTTCATGTTGAGTATAAAATGACGTTTTTCATGTTTGAAATGTACTAACTTGATTTTTGCTCGCAGCAGGTCAACTTGTGTGTGGTTGCAACGTTACGGTCCCATTGAGTACAGTTTTGGAGAAAGGGACATCTGTTGCAGCACAGGGCGGGAGGAGGGTGCTGAGCACGACACATTTCCTCTCTTTGGTAAGCATTTCTGTATGTTTTATACTTTTAGAATTTTGGTTTTTCATGTTGAGCATAAAATGACGTTTTTCATGTTTGAAATGTACTAACTTGATTTTTGCTCGCAGCAGGTCAACTTGTGTGTGGTTGCAACGTTACGGTCCCATTGAGTACAGTTTTGGAGAAAGGGACATCTGTTGCACCACAGGGCGGGAGGAGGGTGCTGGGCACGATACATTTCCTCTCTTTGGTTAGCATTTTTGTATGTTTTATACTTTTGGAATTTTGGTTTTTTATGTTGAGTATAAAATGACGTTTTTCATGTTTGAAATGTACTAACTTGATTTTTGCTCGCAGCAGGTCAACTTATGTGTGGTTTCAACGTTCGGTGCCATTGAGTACAGTTTTGGAGAAAGGGACATCTGTTGCACCACAGGGGGAAGGAGGGTGCGGAGCATGGATACATTTTCTCTTTTTGGTAGTAATTTTTTTATGTTTTATGCTTTCGGAATTTTGGTTTTTCATGTTGCGTTTAAAATGACCTTTTTAATGTTTGAAATGTACTAACTTGATTTTTCCTCGCAGCTGGTACTTGTGTGTGGTTGCATTGTTACGGTCCCATTGAGTACATTTTTGGAGAAAGGGACATCTGTTGCACCACAGGGCGGGAGGAGGGTGCTGAGCACGATACATTTCCTCTCTTTGGTAAGCATTTTTGTATGTTTTATACTTTTGGAATTTTGGTTTTTCATGTTGAGTATAAAATGACGTTTTTCATGTTTGAAATGTACTAACTTGATTTTTGCTCGCAGCAGGTCAACTTGTGTGTGGTTGCAACGTTACGGTCCCATTGAGTACAGTTTTTGTGAAAGGGACATCTGTTGCACCACAGGGCGGGAGGAGGGTGCGGAGCATGGATACATTTTCTCTTTTTGGTAATAATTTTTTTATGTTTTATACTTTCGGAATTTTGGTTTTTCATGTTGCGTTTAAAATGACCTTTTTAATGTTTGAAATGTACTAACTTGATTTTTCCTCGCAGATGGTACTTGTGTGTGGTTGCAATGTTACGGTCCCATTGAGTACATTTTTGGAGAAAGGGACATCTGTTGCACCACAGGGCGGGAGGAGGGTGCTGGGCACGATACATTTCCTCTCTTTGGTAAGCATTTTTGTATGTTTTATACTTTTGGAATTTTGGTTCTTCATGTTGAGTATAAAATGACGTTTTTCATGTTTGAAATGTACTAACTTGATTTTTGCTCGCAGCAGGTCAACTTGTGTGTGGTTGCAACGTTACGGTCCCATTCAGTACAGTTTTGGAGAAAGGGACATCTGTTGCCCCACAGGGCGGGAGGAGGGTGCGGAGCATGGATACATTTTCTCTTTTTGGTAATAATTTTTTTATGTTTTATACTTTCGGAATTTTGGTTTTTCATGTTGCGTTTAAAATGACCTTTTTAATGTTTGAAATGTACTAACTTGATATTTCCTCGCAGCTGGTACTTGTGTGTGGTTGCAATGTTACGGTCCCATTGAGTACATTTTTGGAGAAAGGGACATCTGTTGCACCACAGGGCGGGAGGAGGGTGCTGGGCACGATACATTTCCTCTCTTTGGTAAGCATTTTTGTATGTTTTATACTTTTGGAATTTTGGTTTTTCATGTTGAGTATAAAATGACGTTTTTCATGTTTGAAATGTACTAACTTGATTTTTGCTCGCAGCAGGTCAACTTGTGTGTGGTTGCAACGTTACGGTCCCATTGAGTACAGTTTTGGAGAAAGGGACATCTGTTGCACCACAGGGCGGAAGGAGGGTGCTGAGCACGACACATTTCCTCTCTTTGGTAAGCATTTTTGTATGTTTTATACTTTTGGAATTTTGGATTTTCATGTTGAGTATAAAATGACGTTTTTCATGTTTGAAATGTACTAACTTGATTTTTGCTCGCAGCAGGTCAACTTGTGTGTGGTTGCAACGTTACGCTCCCATTGAGTACAGTTTTGGAGAAAGGGACCTCTGTTGCACCACAGGGCGGGAGGAGGGTGCGGAGCATGTATACATTTTCTCTTTTTGTTAAATTTTTTTTATGTTTAATACTTTCGGAATTTTGGTTTTTCATGTTGCGTTTAAATTGACCTTTTTAATGTTTGAAATGTACTAACTTGATTTTTTCTCGCAGCTGGTACTTGTGTGTGGTTGCAATGTTACGGTCCCATTGAGTACATTTTTGGAGAAAGGGACATCTGTTGCACCACAGGGCGGGAGGAGGGTGCTGAGCACGATACATTACCTCTCTTTGGTAAGCATTTTTGTATGTTTTATACTTTTGGAATTTTGGTTTTTCATGTTGAGTATAAAATGACGTTTTTCATGTTTGAAATGTACTAACTTGATTTTTGCTCGCAGCAGGTCAACTTGTGTGTGGTTGCAACGTTACGGTCCCATTGAGTATAGTTTTTGTGAAAGGGACATCTGTTGCACCACAGGGCGGGAGGAGGGTGCGGAGCATGGATACATTTTCTCTTTTTGGTAATAATTTTTTTATGTTTTATACTTTCGGAATTTTGGTTTTTCATGTTGCGTTTAAAATGACCTTTTTCATGTTTGGAATGTACTAACTTGATTTCTCCTCGCAGCTGGTCAACTTGTGTGTGGTTGCAATGATACGGTCCCATTGAGTACATTTTTGGAGAAAGGGATATCTGTAGCACCACAGGGCGGGAGGCGGGTGCTGAGCACGACACATTTCCTCTCTTTGGTAAGCATTTTTGTATGTTTTATACTTTTGGAATTTTGGTTTTTCATGTTGAGTATAAAATGACGTTTTTCATGTTTGAAATGTACTAAATTGATTTTTGCTCGCAGCAGGTCAACTAGGGTGTGGTGTCAACATTACGGTCCCATTGAGTACAGTTTTGGAGAAAGGGACATCTGTTGCACCACAGGGCGGGAGGAAGGTGCTGAGCACGAAAGATTTCCTCTCTTTGGTAAGCATTTTTGTATGTTTTATACTTTTGGAATTTTGGTATTTCATGTTGAGTATAAAATGACGTTTTTCATGTTTGAAATGTACTAACTTGATTTTTGCTCGCAGCAGGTCAACTAGTGTGTGGTTGCAACATTACGGTCCCATTGAGTACATTTTTGGAGATAGGGACATCTGTTGCACCACAGGGCGGGAGGAGGGTGCTGAGCACGATACATTTCCTCTCTTTGGTAAGCATTTTTGTATGTTTTATATTTTTGGAATTTTCGTTTTTCTTGTTGAGTATAAAATGACTTTTTTCATGTTTGAAATGTACTAACTTGATTTTTGCTCGCAGCAGGTCAACTTCTGTGTGGTTGCACGTTACGGTTCCATTGAGTACAGTTTTAGAGAAAGGGACATCTGTTGCACCACAGGGCGGGAGAAAGGTGCTGAGCAGGATACATTACCTATCTTTGGTAAGCATTTTTGTATGTTTTATACTTTTGGAATTTTGATTTTTCATGTTGAGTATAAAATGACGTTTTCCATGTTTGAAATGTACTACTTGATTTTTGCTCGCAGAAGGTCAACTTGTGTGTGGTTGCAACGTTACGGTCCCATTGTGTACATTTTTGGAGAAAGGGACATCTGCTGCACCATAGGGGGAGGAGGGTGCTGAGCACGATACATTTCCTCTCTTTGGTAAGCATTTTTGTATGTTTCATACTTTTGGAATTGTGGTTTTTCATGTTGAGTATAAAATGACGTTTTTCACGTTTGAAATGTACTAACTTGATTTTTGCTCGCAGCAGGTCAACTAGTGTGTGGTTGCAACGTTACGGTCCCATTGAGTACATTTTTGGAGAAAGGCACATCTGTTGCACCACAGGGCGGGAGGAGGGTGCTGAGCACGATACATTTCCTCTCTTTGGTAAGCATTTTTGTATGTTTTATACTTTTGGAATTTTGGTTTTTCATGTTGAGTATAAAATGACGTTTTTCATGTTTGAAATGTACTAACTTGATTTTTGCTCGCAGCAAGTCAACTTGTGTGTGGTTGCAACGTTACGGTCCCATTGTGTACATTTTTGGAGAAAGGGACATCTGCTGCACCATAGGGGGAGGAGGGTGCTGAGCACGATACATTTCCTCTCTTTGGTAAGAATTTTTGTATGTTTTATACTTTTGGATTTTTGGATTTTCATGTTGAGTGTAAAATGACGTTTTTAATGTTTGAATTGTACTAACTTGATTTTTGCTCGCAGCAGGTCAACTTATGTGTGGTTGCAACGTTACGGTCCCATTGAGTACATTTTTGGAGAAAGGGACATCTGTTGCGCCACAGGGCGGGAGGAGGGTGCTGAGCACGATACATTTCCTCTCTTTGGTAAGCATTTTTGTATGTTTTATACTTTTGGAATTTTGGTTTTTCATGTTGAGTATAAAATGACGTTTTTCATGTTTGAAATGTACTAATTGATTTTTGCTCGCAGCAGGTCAACTTGTGTGTGGTTCCAAAGTTACGGTCCCATTGAGTACATTTTTGGAGAAAGGGACATCTGTTGCGCCACAGGGCGGGAGGAGAGTGCTGAGCACGACACATTTCCTCTCTTTGGTAAGCATTTTTGTATGTTTTATACTTTTGGAATTTTGGTTTGTCAAGTTGAGTATATAATGACCTTTTCATGTTTGAAATGTACTACCTTGACTTTTTTTCAAGGCAGGTCAACTTGTGTGTGGTTGCAACCTTACGGTCCCATTGAGTACAGTTTTGGAGAAAGGGACATCTGTTGCGCCACAGGGCGGGGGGAGGGTGCTGAGCACGATACATTTCCTCTCTTTGGTAAGCATTTTTGTATGTTTTATACTTTTGGAATTTTGGTTTTTCATGTTGAGTATAAAATGACGTTTTTCATGTTTGAATTGTACTAACTTGATTTTTGCTCGCAGCAGGTCAACTTGTGTGTGGTTGCAAAGTTACGGTCCCATTGAGTACATTTTTGGAGAAAGGGACATCTGTTGCGCCACAGGGCGGGAGGAGGG
This sequence comes from Schistocerca piceifrons, assembly GCF_021461385.2. Classification (NCBI taxonomy): domain Eukaryota; kingdom Metazoa; phylum Arthropoda; class Insecta; order Orthoptera; family Acrididae; genus Schistocerca; species Schistocerca piceifrons. Next base: position 10,951,496 of record NC_060143.1, read on the forward strand.
TGCTGAGCACGACACATTTCCTCTCTTTGGTAAGCATTTTTGTATGTTTTATACTTTTGCAATTTTGGTTTTTCAGGTTGAGTATATAATGACCTTTTCATGTTTGAAATGTACTACCTTGACTTTTTTTCAAGGCAGGTCAACTTGTGTGTGGTTGCAACGTTACGGTCCCATTGAGTACAGTTTTGGAGAAAGGGACATCTGTTGCACCACAGGGCGGGAGGAGGGTGCTGAGCACGATACATTTTCTCTCTTTGGTAAGCATTTTTGTATGTTTTATACTTTTGGAATTTTGGTTTTTCATGTTGAGTATAAAATGACCTTTTTCACGTTGGAAATGTACTTACTTGATTTTTCCTCACATCAGGTCAACTTGTGTGTGGTTGCAACGTAACGGTCCCATTGACAAGATTTTTGGAGAAAGGGACATCTGTTGCACCACAGGGCAGGAGGAGGGTGCTGAGCACGATACATAATCTCTCTTTGGTAAGCATGTTTTTATGTTTTATACTTTTGGAATTTTACTTTGTTATGTTGAGTTTAAAATGACCTTTTTCATGTTTGAGATGTACTAACTTGATTTTTCCTCAAGGCAGGTCAACTTGTGTGTGGTTGCAACGTTACGGTCCCATTGAGTACATTTTTGGAGAAAGGGACATCTGTTGCACAACAGGGCGGGAGGAGGGTGGGGAGCACAATACATTTTCTCACCATGGTAAGCAATTCTTTATGATTTATACTTTTGGAATTTTGCTTTTTCATGTTGAGTTTAAAATGACCTTTTTCACGTTGGAAATGTACTTACTTGATTTTTCCTCACATCAGGTCAACTTGTGTGTGGTTGCAACGCTTCGCTCCCATTGAGTACATTTTTGGAGAAAGGGACATCGGTATTTTGGTGTTTCTTGTTGAGTATAAAATGACCTTTTTCATGTTTGAAATGTACTAACTTGATTTTTCCTCGCAGCAGGTCAACTTGTGTGTGGTTGCAACGTTACGGTCCCATTGAGTACATTTTTGGAGAAAGGGACATCTGTTGCACCACAGGGCGGGAGGAGGGTGCGGACCATGATACATTTTCCCACTTTGGTAAGCATTTTTTTAAGTTTTATACTTTTGGAATTTTGGTTTTTCATGTTGAGTGTGAAATGACCTTTTTCGTTTTTCAAATGTACTAACTAGATTTCTCCTCGCAGCAGGTCAACTTGTGTGTGGTTGCAACGTTTCGGTCCCATTGAGTACATTTTTGGAGAAAGGGACATCTGTTGCACCACAGGGCGGGAGGAGGGTGGGGAGCACGATACATTTTCTCTCCTTGGTAAGCAATTTTTTATGATTTATACTTTTGGAATTTTGCTTTTTTATGTTGAGTTTAAAATGACATTTTTCATGTTTGAAATGTACTTACTTGATTTTTCCTCACATCAGGTCAACTTGTGTGTGGTTGCAACGCTACGCTCCCATTGAGTACATTTTTGGAGAAAGGGACATCGGATTTTTGGTGTTTCTTGTTGAGTATAAAATGACCTTTTTCAAGTTTGAAATGTACTAACTTGATTTTTCCTCGCAGCAGGTCAACTTGTGTGTGGTTGCAACGTTACGGTCCCATTGAGTACATTTTTGGAGAAAGGGACATCTGTTGCACCACAGGGCGGGAGGAGGGTGCTGAGCACGATACATTTCCTCTCTTTGGTAAGCATTTTTGTATTATTTTTTACTTTTGGAATTTTGGTTTTTAATGTTGAGTATAAAATGACCTTTCCATGTTTGAAATGTACTACCTAGATTTTTTTTCAAGAGAGGTCAACTTGTGTGTGGTTGCAACGTTACGGTCCCATTGAGTACAGTTTTGGAGAAAGGGTCATCTCTTGCACCACTGGGCGGTAGGAGGGTGCTGAGCACGATGCATTTTCTCTCTTTGGTAAGCATTTTTGTATGTTTTATACTTTTGGAATTTTGGTTTTTCTTGTTGAGTATGAAATGACCTTTTCATGTTTGATAAGTACTACCTTGATTTTTTTTCAAGGCAGGTCAACTTGAGTGTGGTTGCAATGTTACGGTCCCATTGAGTACAGTTTTGGAGAAAGGGTCATCTGTTGCACCACAGGGCGGAAGGAGGGTGCTGAGCACGATACATTTTCTCTCTTTGGTAAGCATTTTCTTATGTTTTATACTTTTGGAATTTTGGTTTTTCATGGTGAGCATAAATTGACCTTTTTCATGTTTGTAATGTACTAACTTGATTTTTGCTCACAGCAGGTCAACTTGTGTGTGGTTGCAACGTTACGGTCCCATTGAGTACATTTTTGGAGAAAGGGACATCTGTTGCACCACTGGGCGGGAGGAGGGTGCTGAGCACGATACATAATCTCTCTTTGGTAAGCATGATTTTATGTTTTATACTTTTGGAATTTTGCTTTTTCATGTTCAGTTTAAAAAGACCTTTTTCATGTTTGTAATGTACTAACTTGATTTTTCCTCACAGCAGGTCAACTTGTGTGTGGTTGCAACGTTACGGTCCCATTGAGTACATTTTTGGAGAAAGGGACATCTGTTGCACCACAGGGCGGGAGGAGGGTGGGGAGCACGATACATTTTCTCACCTTGCTAACCAATTTTTTATGATTTATACTTTTGGAAATTTTCTTTTTCATATTGAGTTGAAAATGACCTTTTTCATGTTTGAAATGTACTTACTTTATTTTTCCTCACATCAGGTCAACTTGTGTGTGGTTGCAACCCTACGCTCCCATTGAGTACATTTTTGGAGAAAGGGACATCGGAATTTTGGTGTTTCTTGTTGAGTATAAAATGACCTTTTTCATGTTTGAAATGTTCTAACTTGATTTTTCCTCGCAGCAGGTCAACTTGTGTGTGGTTGCAACGTTACGGTCCTATTGAGTACATTTTTGGAGAAAGGGACATCTGTTGCACCACAGGGCGGGAGGAGGGTGGGGAGCATGATACATTTTCTCTCCTTGGTAAGCAATTTTTTATGATTTATACTTTTGGAATTTTGCTTTTTCATGTTGAGTTTAAAATGACCTTTTTCATGTTTGAAATGTACTTACTTTATTTTTCCTCACATCAGGTCAACTTGTGTGTGGTTGCAACGCTACGCTCCCATTGAGTACATTTTTGGAGAAAGGGACATCAGAATTTTGGTGTTTCATGTTGAGTATAAAATGACCTTTTCCATGTTTGAAATGTACTAACTTGATTTTTCCTCGCAGCTGGTCAACTTGTGTGTGGTTGCAACATTATGGTCCCATTGAGTACATTTTTGGAGAAAGGGACATCTGTTGCACCACAGGGCGGGAGGAGGGAGCTGAGCACGATACATTTCCTCCCTTTGGTAAGCATTTTTGTATGTATTATACTTTTGGAATTTTGGTTTTTAATGTTGAGTATAAAATGACCTTTTCATGTTTGAAATGTACTACCTAGATTTTTTTTCAAGGCAGGTCAACTTGTGTGTGGTTGCAACGTTACGGTCCAATTGAGTACAGTTTTGGAGAAAGGGTCATCAGTTGCACCACAGGGCGGTAGGAGGGTGCTGAGCACGATACATTTTCTCTCTTTGGTAAGCATTTTTGTATGTTTTATACTTTTGGAATTTTGGTTTCTCATGTTGAGTATAAAATGACTTTTTTCATGTTTGAAATGTACTACCTTGATTTTTCCTCACAGCAGGTCAACTTGTGTGAGGTTGTAACCTTACGGTCACATTGAGTACATTTTTGGAGAAAGGGACATCTGTTCACCACAGGGCGGGAGGAGGGTGATGAGCACGATACATTTTCTCTCTTTGGTAAGCATTTTTGTATGTTTTATACTTTTGAATTTTGTTTTTTCATGTTGAGTATAAAATGACCTTTTGATGTTTGAAATGTACTACCTCGATTTTTTTTCAAGGCAGGTCAACTTGTGTGTGGTTGCAACGTTACGGTCCCATTGAGTACAGTTTTGGAGAAAGGGTCATCTGTTGCACCACAGGGTGGGAGGAGGGTGCTGAGCACGATACAATTTCTTTCTTTGGTAAGCATATTTGTATGTTTTATACTTTTGGAATATTGGTTTTTCATGTTGGGTTTGAAATGACCTTTTTACATTTTTCAAATGTACTAACCTGATTTTTCCTCAAGGCAGGTCAACTTGTGTGTGTTTGCAACATTACGGTCCCATTGAGTACAATTTAGGAGAAAGGGACATCTGTTGCACAACAGGGTGGGAGGAGGGTGCTGAGCACGATACATTTTCTCTCTTTGGTAAGCATTGTTGTATGTTTTATACTTTTGGAATTTTGGTTTTTCATGTTGAGTATAAAATGACCTTTTCATGTTTGAAATGTACTACCTTGATTTTTCCCCACAGCAGGTCAACTTGTGTGAGGTTGCAACGCTACGTTCCCATTGAGTACATTTTTGGAGAAAGGGACATCTGTTCACCACAGGGCGGGAGGAGGGTGCTGTGCACGGTACATTTTCTCTTTTTGGTAAGCATTTTTTTATGTTTTATACTTTTGGAATTTTGGTTTTTCATGTTGAGTTTAAAATGATCTTTTTCATGTTTGTAATGTAGTAACTTGATTTTTCCTCACAGCAGGTCAACTTGTGTGTGGTTGCAACGTTACGGTCCCATTGAGTAAATTTTAGGAGAAAGGGACATCTGTTGCACCACAGGGCGGGAGGAGGGTGCTGAGCACGATACATAATCTCTCTTAGGTAAGAATGTTTTTATGTTTTATACTTTTGGAATTTTGCTGCTTCATGTTTAGTTTAAAATGACCTTTTTCATGTTTGAAATGTTCTAACTTGATTTTTTTTCAAGGCAGGTCAACTTGTGTGTGGTTGCAACGTTACGGTCCCATTGAGTACATTTTTGGAGAAAGGGACATCTGTTGCACCACAGGGCGGGAGGAGGGTGCTGAGCACGATACATAATCTCTCTTTGGTAAGAATGTTTTTATGTTTTATACTTTTGGAATTTTGCTGCTTCATGTTTAGTTTAAAATGACCTTTTTCATGTTTGAAATGTTCTAACTTGATTTTTTTTCAAGGCAGGTCAACTTGTGTGTGGTTGCAACGTTACGGTCCGATTGAGTACATTTTTGGAGAAAGGGACATCTGTTGCACCACAGGGCGGGAGGAGGGTGGGGAGCACGATACATTTTCTCACCTTGCTAACCAATTTTTTATGATTTATACTTTTGGAAATTTTCTTTTTCATATTGAGTTGAAAATGACCTTTTTCATGTTTGAAATGTACTTACTTTATTTTTCCTCACATCAGGTCAACTTGTGTGTGGTTGCAACCCTACGCTCCCATTGAGTACATTTTTGGAGAAAGGGACATCGGAATTTTGGTGTTTCTTGTTGAGTATAAAATGACCTTTTTCATGTTTGAAATGTTCTAACTTGATTTTTCCTCGCAGCAGGTCAACTTGTGTGTGGTTGCAACGTTACGGTCCCATTGAGTACATTTTTGGAGAAAGGGACATCTGTTGCACCACAGGGCGGGAGGAGGGTGGGGAGCACTATACATTTCCTCCCTTTGGTAAGCATTTTTGTATGTTTTATACTTTTGGAATTTTGGATTTTAATGTTGAGTATAAAATGACCTTTTCATGTTTGAAATGTACTACCTAGATTTTTTTTCAAGGCAGGTCAACTTGTGTGTGGTTGCAATGTTACGGTCCAATTGAGTACAGTTTTGGAGAAAGGGTCATCAGTTGCACCACAGGGCGGTAGGAGGGTGCTGAGCACGATACATTTTCTCTCTTTGGTAAGCATTTTTGTATGTTTTATACTTTTGGAATTTTGGTTTTTCATGTTGAGTATAAAATGACTTTTTTCATGTTTGAAATGTACTACTTTGATTTTTCCTCACAGCAGGTCAACTTGTGTGAGGTTGTAACCTTACGGTCACATTGAGTACATTTTTGGAGACAGGGACATCTGTTCACCACAGGGCGGGAGGAGGGTGATGAGCACGATACATTTTCTCTCTTTGGTAAGCATTTTTGTATGTTTTATACTTTTGAATTTTGTTTTTTCATGTTGAGTATAAAATGACCTTTTGATGTTTGAAATGTACTACCTCGATTTTTTTTCCAGGCAGGTCAACTTGTGTGTGGTTGCAACGTTACGGTCCCATTGAGTACAGTTTTGGAGAAAGGCTCATCTGTTGCACCACAGAGTGGGAGGAGGGTGCTGAGCACGATACAATTTCTTTCTTTGGTAAGCATATTTGTATGTTTTATACTTTTGGAATTTTGGTTTTTCATGTTAAGTTTGAAATGACCTTTTTCATTTTTCAAATGTACTAACTTGATTTTTCCTCAAGGCAGGTCAACTTGTGTGTGTTTGCAACGTTACGGTCCCATTGAGTACATTTTTGGAGAAAGGGACATGTGTTGCACCACAGGGCGGGAGGAGGGTGCTGAGCACGATACATTTTCTCTCTTTGGTAAGCATTGTTGTATGTTTTATACTTTTGGAATTTTGGTTTTTCATGTTGAGTATAAAATGACCTTTTCATGTTTGAAATGTACTACCTTGATTTTTTTTCAAGGCAGGTCAACTTGTGTGTGGTTGCAACGTTACGGTCCCATTGAGTACAGTTTTGGAGAAAGGGTCATCTGTTGCACCACAGGGCGGGAGGAGGGTTCTGAGCACGATACATTTTCTCTCTTTGGTAAGCATTTTTGTATGTTTTATACTTTTGGAATTTTGGTTTTTCATGTTGAGTATAAAATGACCTGTTCATGTTTGAAATGTACTTACTTAATTTTTCCTCACATCAGGTCAACTTGTGTGTGGTTGCAACGTTACGGTCCCATTGAGTACATTTTTGGAGAAAGGGACATCTGTTGCCCCACAGGGCGGGAGGAGGGTGCTGAGCACGATACATTATCTCTCTTTGGTAAGCATTTTGGTATGTTTTATACTTTTGGAATTTTGGTTTTTCATGTTGAGTATAAAATGACCTGTTCATGTTTGAAATGTACTACCTTGATTTTTTCTCAAGGCAGGTCAACTTGTGTGTGGTTGCAATGTTACGGTCCCATTGAATACATTTTTGGAGAAATGGACATCTGTTGCACCACAGGGCGGGAGGAGGGTGCGGAGCACGATACATTTTCTCTCTTTGGTAAGCATTTTCTTATGTTTTATACTTTTGGAACTTTGGTTTTTCATGTTGAGTATAAAATGACCTTTTTCATGTTTGAAATGTACTACCTTAATTTTTCCCCACAGCAGGTCAACTTGTGTGAGGTTGCAACGCTGCGGTCCCATTTAATACATTTTTGGAGAAAGGGACATCTGTTCACCACAGGGCGGGAGGAGGGTGCTGAGCACGATACATAATCTCTCTTTGGTAAGAATGTTTTTATGTTTTACACTTTTGGAATTTTGCTGCTTCATGTTTAGTTTAAAATGACTTTTTTCATGTTTGAAATGTTCTAACTTGATTTTTTTTCAAGGCAGCTCAACTTGTGTGTGGTTGTAACGTTACGGTCCCATTGAGTACATTTTTGGAGAAAGGGACATCTGATGCACCACAGGGCGGGAGGAGGGTGGGGAGCACGATACATTTTCTCTCCTTGGTAAGCAATTTTTTAAGATTTATACTTTTGGAATTTTGCTTTTCCATGTTGAGTTTAAAATGACCTTTTTCATGTTTGAAATGTACTTACTTGATTTTTCCTCACAGCAGGTCAACTTGTGTGTGGTTGCAACGCTACGCTCCCATTGAGTACATTTTTGGAGAAAGGGACATCGGAATTTTTGTGTTTCTTGTTGAGTATAAAATGACCTTTTTAATGTTTGAAATGTACTAACTAGATTTTTCCTCGCAGCAGGTCAACTTCTGTGTGGTTGCAACGTTACGGTCCCATTGAGTACATTTTTGGAGAAAGGGACATCCGTTGCACCACAGGCCGGGAGGAGGGTGGGGAGCACGATACATTTTCTCTCTTTGGTAAGCATTTTTGTATGTTTTATACTTTTGGAACTTTGGTTTTTCATGTTGAGTATAAAATGACCTTTTCATGTTTGTAATGTACTAACTTGATTTTTCCTCACAGCAGGTCAACTTGTGTGTGGTTGCAACGTTACGGTCCCATTGAGTACATTTTTGGAGAAAGGGACATCTGTTGCACCACAGGGTGGGAGGAGGGTGCTGAGCACGATACATAATCTCTCTTTGGTAAGAATGTTTTTATTTTTCTTACTTTTGGAATTTTGCTTTTCATGTTTAGTTTAAAATGACCTTTTTCATGTTTGAAATGTTCTAACTTGATTTTTTTTCAAGGCAGGTCAACTTGTGTGTGGTTGCAACGTTACGGTCCCATTGAGTACAGTTTTGGAGAAAGGGTCATCTGTTGCACCACAGGGCGGGAGGAGGGTGCTGAGCACGATACATTTTCTCTCTTTGGTAAGCATTTTCTTATGTTTTATACTTTTGGAATTTTGGTTTTCATGGTGAGTATAAAATGACTTTTTTCATGTTTGAAATGTACTACCTTGGCTTTTCCTCACAGCAGGTCAACTTGTGTGAGGTTGTAACCCTGCGGTCCCATTGAGTACATTTTTGGAGAAAGGGACATCTGTTCACCACAGGGCGGGAGGAGGGTGCTGTGCACGATACATTTTCTCTCTTTGGTAAGCATTTTTTTATGTTTTATACTTTTGGAATTTTGGTTTTTCATGTTGAGTTTAAAATGACCTTTTTCATGTTTGTAATGTACTAACTTGATTTTTGCTTACAGCAGGTCAACTTGTGTGTGGTTGCAACGTTACGGTCCCATTGAGTACATTTTTTGAGAAAGGGACATCTGTTGCACCACAGGGCGGGAGGAGGGTGCTGAGCACGATACATAATCTCTCTTTGGTAAGCATATTTTTATGTTTTATACTTTTGGAATTTTGCTTTTTCATGTTCAGTTTAAAAAGACCTTTTTCATGTTTGTAATGTACTAACTTGATTTTTCCTCACAGCAGGTCAACTTGTGTGTGGTTGCAACATTACGGTCCCATTGAGTACATTCTTGGACAAAGGGACATCTGTTGCACCACAGGGCGGGAGGAGGGTGGGGAGCACGATATATTTTCTCACCTTGGTAACCAATTTTTTATGATTTATACTTTTGGAAATTTTCTGTTTCATGTTGAGTTGAAAATGACCTTTTTCATGTTTGAAAAGTACTTACTTGATTTTTCCTCACATCAGGTCAACTTGTGTGTTGTTGCAACCCTACGCTCCCATTGAGTACATTTTTGGAGAAAGGGACATCGGAATTTTGGTGTTTCTTGTTGAGTATAAAATGACCTTTTTCATGTTTGAAACGTACTAACTTGATTTTTCCTTGCAGCAGGTCAACTTGTGTGTGGTTGCAACGTTACGGTCCCATTGAGTACATTTTTGGAAAAAGGGACATCTGTTGCACCACAGGGCGGGAGGAGGGAGCTGAGCACGATACATTTCCTCCCTTTGGTAAGCATTTCTGTATGTTTTATAATTTTGGAATTTTGGTTTTTAATATTGAGTATAAAATGACATTTTCATGTTTGAAATGTACTACCTAGATTTTTTTTCAAGGCAGGTCAACTTCTGTGTGGTTGCAACGTTACGGTCCAATTGAGTACAGTTTTGGAGAAAGGGTCATCAGTTGCACCACAGGGCGGTAGGAGGGTGCTGAGCACGATACATTTTCTCTCTTTGGTAAGCATTTTTGTATGTTCTATACTTTTGGAATTTTGGTTTTTCATGTTGAGTATAAAATGACTTTTTTCATGTTTGAAATGTACTACCTTGATTTTTCCTCACAGCAGGTCAACTTGTGTGAGGTTGTAACCTTACGGTCACATTGAGTACATTTTTGGAGAAAGGGACATCTGTTCACCACAGGGCGGGAGGAGGGTGCTGAGCACGATACATTTTCTCTCTTTGGTAAGCATTTTTGTATGTTTTATACTTTTGAATTTTGTTTTTTCATGTTGAGTATAAAATGACCTTTTGATGTTTGAAATGTGCTACCTCGATTTTTTTTCAAGGCAGGTCAACTTGTGTGTGGTTGCAACGTTACGGTCCCATTGAGTACAGTTTTGGAGAAAGGGTCATCTGTTGCACCACAGGGCGGGAGGAGGGTGCTGAGCACGATACAATTTCTTTCTTTCGTAAGCATATTTGTATGTTTTATACTTTTGGAATTTTGGTTTTTCATGTTGAGTTTGAAATGACCTTTTTCATTTTTCAAATGTGCTAACTTGATTTTTCCTCAAGGCAGGTCAACTTGTGTGTGTTTGCAACGTTACGGTCCCATTGAGTACATTTTTGGAGAAAGGGACATCTGTTGCACCACAGGGCGGGAGGAGGGTGCTGAGCACGATACATTTTCTCACTTTGGTAAGCATTGTTGTATGTTTTATACTTTTGGAATTTTGGTCTTTCATGTTGAGTATAAAATGACCTTTTCATGTTTGAAATGTACTACCTTGATTTTTTTTCACGGCAGGTCAACTTGTGTGTGGTTGCAATGTTACAGTCCCATTGAGTACATTTTTGGAGAAAGGGACATCTGTTGCACCAAAGGGCGGGAGGAGGGTGCGGAGCACGATACATTTTCTCTCTTTGGTAAGCATTTTCTTATGTTTTATACTTTTCGAATTTTGGTTTTTCATGTTGAGTATAAAATGACCTTTTTCATGTTTGAAATGTACTACCTTGATTTTTCCCCACAGCAGGTCAACTTGTGTGAGGTTGCAACGCTACGGTCCCATTGAGTACATTTTTGGAGAAAGGGACATCTGTTCACCACAGGGCGGGAGGAGGGTGCTGTGCACGGTACATTTTCTCTTTTTGGTAAGCATTTTTTTATGTTTTATACTTTTGGAATTTTGTTTTTTCATGTTGAGTTTAAAATGACCTTTTTCATGTTTGTAATGTACTAACTTGATTTTTCCTCACAGCAGGTCAACTTGTGTGTGGTTGCAACGTTACGGTCTCATTGAGTACATTTTTGGAGAAAGTGACATCTGTTGCACCACAGGGCGGGAGGAGGGTGCTGAGCACGATACATAATCTCTCTTTGGTAAGAATGTTGTTATGTTTTATACTTTTGGAATTTTGCTGCTTCATGTTTGGTTTAAAATGACCTTTTTCATGTTTGAAATGTTCTAACTTGATTTTTTTTCAAGGCAGGTCAACTTGTGTGTGGTTGCAACGTTACGGTACCATTGAGTACATTTTTGGAGAAAGGGACATCTGTTGCACCACAGGGCGGGAGGAGGGTGGGGAGCACGATACATTTTCTCTCCTTGGTAAGCAATTTTTTAAGATTTATACTTTTGGAATTTTGCTTTTCCATGTTGGGTTTAAAATGACCTTTTTCATGTTTGAAATGTACTTACTTGATTTTTCCTCACATCAGGTCAACTTGTGTGTGGTTGCAACGCTACGCTCCCATTGAGTACATTTTTGGAGAAAGGGACATCGGAATTTTGGTGTTTCTTGTTGAGTATAAAATGACCTTTTTAATGTTTGAAATGTACTAACTAGATTTTTCCTAGCAGCAGGTCAACTTCTGTGTGGTTGCAACGTTACGGTCCCATTGAGTACATTTTTGGAGAAAGGGACATCTGTTGCACCACAGGGCGGGAGGAGGGTGCTGAGCACGATACATAATTTCTCTTTGGTAAGAATGTTTTCATGTTTTATACTTTTGGAATTTTGCTTTTCATGTTTAATTAAAATGACCTTTTTCATGTTTGAAATGTTCTAACTTGATTTTTTTTCAAGGCAAGTCAACTTGTGTGTGGTTGCAACGTTACGGTCCCTTTGAGTACAGTTTTGGAGAAAGGGACATCTGTTGCACCACAGGGCGGGAGGAGGGTGCTGAGCACGATACATAATCTCTCTTTGGTAAGAATGTTTTTATGTTTAATACTTTTGGAATTTTGCTTTTTCATGTTTAGTTTAAAATGACCTTTTCCATGTTTGAAATGTTCTAACTTGATTTTTTTTCAAGGCAGGTCAACTTGTGTGTGGTTGCAACGTTACGGTCCCATTGAGTACAGTTTTGGAGAAAGGGACATCTGTTGCACCACAGGGCGGGAGGAGGGTGGGGAGCACGATACATTTTCTCTCCTTGGTAAGCAATTTTTTAAGATTTATACTTTTGGAATTTTGCTTTTCCATGTTGAGTTTAAAATGACCTTTTTCATGTTTGAAATGTACTTACCTGATTTTTCCTCACATCAGGTCAACTTGTGTGTTGTTGCAACCCTACGCTCCCATTGAGTACATTTTTGGAGAAAGGGACATCGGAATTTTGGTGTTTCTTGTTGAGTATAAAATGACCTTTTTCATGTTTGAAATGTACTAACTTGATTTTTCCTCGCAGCAGGTCAACTTGTGTGTGGTTGCAACGTTACGGTCCCATTGAGTACATTTTTGGAAAAAGGGACATCTGTTGCACCGCAGGGCGGGAGGAGGGTGGGGAGCACGATACATTTTCTCTCCTTGGTAAGCAATTTTTTATGATTTATACTTTTGGAATTTTGCTTTTTCATGTTGAGTTTAAAATAACCTTTTTCATGTTTGAAATGTACTTACTTGATTTTTCCTCACATCAGGTCAACTTGTGTGTGGTTGCAACGCTACGCTCCCATTGAGTACATTTTTGGAGAAAGGGACATCAGAATTATGGTGTTTCTTGTTGAGTATAAAATGACCTTTTCCATGTTTGAAATGTACTAACTTGATTTTTCCTCGCAGCTGGTCAGCTTGTGTGTGGTTGCAGCGTTATTGTCCCATTGAGTACATTTTTGGAGAAAGGGACATTTGTTGCACCACAGGGCGGGAGGAGGGTGCTGAGCACGATACATTTCCTCCCTTTGGTAAGCATTTTTGTATGTTTTATAATTTTGGAATTTTGGTTTTTAATGTTGAGTATAAAATGACATTTTCATGTTTGAAATGTACTACCTAGATTTTTTTTCAAGGCAGGTCAACTTCTGTGTGGTTGCAACGTTACGGTCCAATTGAGTACAGTTTTGGAGAAAGGGTCATCAGTTGCACCACAGGGCGGTAGGAGGGTGCTGAGCACAATACATTTTCTCTCTTTGGTAAGCATTTTTGTATGTTTTATACTTTTGGAATTTTGGATTTTCATGTTGAGTATAAAATGACTTTTTTCATGTTTGAAATGTGCTACCTTGATTTTTCCTCACAGCAGGTCAACTTGTGTGAGGTTGTAACCTTACGGTCACATTGAGTACATTTTTGGAGAAAGGGACATCTGTTCACCACAGGGCGGGAAGAGGGTGCTGAGCACGATACATTTTCTCTCTTCGGTAAGCATTTTTGTATGTTTTATACTTTTGAATTTTGTTTTTTCATGTTGAGTATAAAATGACCTTTTGATGTTTGAAATGTACTACCTCGATTTTTTTTCAAGCCAGGTCAACTTGTGTGTGGTTGCAACGGTACGGTCCCATTGAGTACAGTTTTGGAGAAAGGGACATCTGTTGCACCACAGGGCGGGAGGAGGGTGCTGAGCAGGATACAATTTCTTTCTTTCGTAAGCATATTTGTATGTTTTATACTTTTGGAATTTTGGTTTTTCATGTTGAGTTTGAAATGACCTTTTTCATTTTTCAAATGTACTAACTTGATTTTTCCTCAAGGCAGGTCAACTTGTGTGTGTTTGCAACGTTACGGTCCCATTGAGTACATTTTTGGAGAAAGGGACATCTGTTGCACCACAGGGCGGGAGGAGGGTGCTGAGCACGGTACATTTTCTCTCTTTGGTAAGCATTGTTGTATGTTTTATACTTTTGGAATTTTGGTTTTTCATGTTGAGTATAAAATGACATTTTCATGTTTGAAATGTACTACCTTGATTTTTTTTCACGGCAGGTCTACTTGTGTGTAGTTGCAATGTTACGGTCCCATTGAGTACATTTTTGGAGAAAGGGACATCTGTTGCACCACAGGGCGGGAGGAGGGTGCGGAGCACGATACATTTTCTCTCTTTGGTAAGCATTTTCTTATCTTTTATACTTTTCGAATTTTGGTTTTTCATGTTGAGTATAAAATGACCTTTTTCATGTTTGAAATGTACTACCTTGATTTTTCCCCACAGCAGGTCAGCTTGTGTGAGGTTGCAACGCTACGGTCCCATTGAGTACATTTTTGGAGAAAGGGACATCTGTTCACCACAGGGCGGGAGGAGGGTGCTGTGCACGGTACATTTTCTCTTTTTGGTAAGAATTTTTTTATGTTTTATACTTTTGGAATTTTGGTTTTTCATGTTGAGTTTAAAATGACCTTTTTCATGTTTGTAATGTACTAACTTGATTTTTCCTCACAGCAGGTCAACTTGTGTGTGGTTGCAACGTTACGGTCCCATTAAGTACATTTTTGGAGAAAGGGACATCTGTTGCACCACAGGGCGGGAGGAGGGTGGGGAGCACGATACATTTTCTCTCCTTGGTAAGCAATTTTTTAAGATTTATACTTTTGGAATTTTGCTTTTCCATGTTGGGTTTAAAATGACCTTTTTCATGTTTGAAATGTACTTACTTGATTTTTCCTCACATCGGGTCAACTTGTGTGTGGTTGCAACGCTACGCTCCCATTGAGTACATTTTTGGAGAAAGGGACATCGGAAATTTGGTGTTTCTTGTTGAGTATAAAATGACCTTTTTAATGTTTGAAATGTACTAACTAGATTTTTCCTCGCAGCAGGTCAACTTCTGTGTGGTTGCAACGTTACGATCCCATAGAGTACATTTTTGGAGAAAGGGACATCTGTTGCACCACAGGGCGGGAGGAGGGTGGGGAGCACGATACATTTTCTCTCTTTGGTAAGCATTTTTATATGTTTTATACTTTTGGAACTTTGGTTTTTCATGTTGAGTATAAAATGACCTTTTCATGTTTGTAATGTACTAACTTGATTTTTCCTCACAGCAGGTCAACTTGTGTGTGGTTGCAACGTTACGGTCCCATTGAGTACATTTCTGGAGAAAGGGACATCTGTTGCACCACAGGGCGGGAGGAGGGTGCTGAGCACGATACATAATCTCTCTTTGGTAAGAATGTTTTTATGTTGTATACTTTTGGAATTTTGCTTTTTCATGTTTAGTTTAAAATGACCTTTTTCATGTTTGAAATGTTCTAACTTGATTTTTTTTCAAGGCAGGTCAACTTGTGTGTGGTTGCAACATTACGGTCCCATTGAGTACAGTTTTGGAGGAAGGGACATCTGTTGCACAACAGGGCGGGAGGAGGGTGGGGAGCACGATACATTTTCTCTCGTTGGTAAGCAAATTTTTAAGATTTATACTTTTGGAATTTTGCTTTTCCATGTTCAGTTTAAAATGACCTTTTTCATGTTTGAAATGTACTTACTTGATTTTTCCTCACATCAGGTCAACTTGTCTGTGGTTGCAACGCTACGCTCCCATTGAGTACATTTTTGGAGAAAGGGACATCGGAATTTTGGTGTTTCTTGTTGAGTATAAAATGACCTTTTTAATGTTTGAAACGTACTAACTAGATTTTTCCTCGCAGCAGGTCAACTTCTGTGTGGTTGCAACGTTACGGTCCCATTGAGTACATTTTTGGAGAAAGGGACATCTGTTGCACCACAGGGCGGGAGGAGGGTGCGGAGCACAATACATTTTCTCTCTTTGGTAAGAATTTTCTTATGTTTTATACTTTTCGAATTTTGGTTTTTCATGTTGAGTATAAAATGACCTTTTTCATGTTTGAATTGTACTACCTTGATTTTCCCTTACAGCAGGTCAACTTGTGTGTGGTTGCAACGTTACGGTCCCATTGAGTACAGTTTTGGAGAAAGGGACATCTGTTGCACCACAGGGCGGGAGGAGGGTGCGGAGCACGATACATTTTCTCTCTGTGGTAAGCATATTCTTATGTTTTATACTTTTGGAATTTTGGTTTTTCATGTTGAGTGTAAAATGACTTTTTTCATGTTTGAAATGTACTACCTTGATTTTTCCCCACAGCAGGTCAACTTGTGTGAGGTTGCAATGCTACGGTCCCATTGAGCACATTTTTGGAGAAAGGGACATCTGTTCACCACAGGGCGGGAGGAGGGTGCTGTGCACGCTACATTTTCTCTTTCTGGTAAGCATTTTTTTATGTTTTATACTTTTGGAATTTTGGTTTTTCATGTTGAGTTTAAAATGACCTTTTTCATGTTTGTAATGTACTAACTTGATTTTTCCTCACAGCAGGTCAACTTGCGTGTGGTTGCAACGTTACGGTCCCATTGAGTACATTTTTGGAGAAAGGGACATCTGTTGCACCACAGGGCGGGAGGAGGGTGCTGAGCACGATACATAATCCCTCTTTGGTAAGAATGTTTTTATGTTTTATACTTTTGGAATTTTGCTTTTTCATGTTTAGTTTAAAATGACCTTTTTCATGTTTGAAATGTTCTAACTTGATTTTTTTTCAAGGCAGGTCAACTTGTGTGTGGTTGCAACGTTACGGTCCCATTGAGTACAGTTTTGGAGAAAGGGACATCTGTTGCACCACAGGGCGGGAGGAGGGTGGGGAGCACGATACATTTTCTCTCCTTGGTAAGCAATTTTTTAAGATTTATACTTTTGGAAAATTGCTTTTCCATGTTGAGTTTAAAATGACCTTTTTCATGTTTGAAATGTACTTACTTGATTTTTCCTCACATCAGGTCAACTTGTGTGTGGTTGCATCGCTACGCTCCCATTGAGTACATTTTTGGAGAAAGGGACATCGGAATTTTGGTGTTTCTTGTTGAGTATAAAATGACCGTTTTAATGTTTGAAATGTACTAACTAGATTTTTCCTCGCAGCAGGTCAACTTCTGTGTGGTTGCAACGTTACGGTCCCATTGAGTACAATTTGGAGAAAGGGACATCGGAATTTTGGTGTTTCTTGTTGAGTATAAAATGACCTTTTTAATGTTTGAAATGTACTAACTAGATTTTTCCTCACAGCAGGTCAACTTGTGTGTGGTTGCAACGTTACGGTCCCATTGAGTACATTTTTGGAGAAAGGGACATCTGTTGCACCACAGGGCGGGAGGAGGGTGCGGAGCACAATACATTTTCTCTCTTTGGTAAGCATTTTCTTATGTTTTATACTTTTCGAATTTTGGTTTTTCATGTTGAGTATAAAATGACCTTTTTCATGTTTGGAATGTACTACCTTGATTTTTCCCCACAGCAGGTCAACTTGTGTGAGGTTGCAACGCTACGGTCCCATTGAGTACATTTTTGGAGAATGGGACATCTGTTCACCACAGGGCGGGAGGAGGGTGCTGTGCACGGTACATTTTCTCTTTTTGGTAAGCATTTTTTATGTTTTATACTTTTGGAATTTTGGTTTTTCATGTTGAGTTTAAAATGACCTTTTTCATGTATCTGTTGCACCACAGGGCGGGAGGAGGGTGCTGAGCACAATACATAATCTCTCTTTGGTAAGAATGTTTTTATGTTTTATACTTTTGGAATTTTGCTTTTTCATGTTTAGTTTAAAATGACCTTTTTCATGTTTGAAATGTTCTAACTTGATTTTTTTTCAAGGCAGGTCAACTTGTGTGTGGTTGCAACGTTACGGTCCCATTGAGTACAGTTTTGGAGAACGGGACATCTGTTGCACCACAGGGCGGGAGGAGGGTGGGGAGCACGATACATTTTCTCTCCTTGGTAAGCAATTTTTTAAGATTTGTACTTTTGGAATTTTGCTTTTCCATGTTGAGTTTAAAATGACATTTTTCATGTTTGAAATGTACTTACTTGATTTTTCCTCACATCAGGTCAACTTGTGTGTGGTTGCAACGCTACGCTCCCATTGAGTACATTTTTGGAGAAATGGACATCGGAATTTTGGTGTTTCTTGTTGAGTATAAAATGACCTTTATAATGTTTGAAATGTACTAACTAGATTTTTCCTCGCAGCAGGTCAACTTCTGTGTGGTTGCAACGTTACGGTCCCATTGAGTACATTTTTGAGAAAGGGACATCTGTTGCACCACAGGGCGGGAGGAGGGTGGGGAGCACGATACATTTACTCTCTTTGGTAAGCATTTTTGTATGTTTTATACTTTTGGAACTTTGGTTTTTCATGTTGAGTATTAAATGACGTTTTTCATGTTTGTAATGTACTAACTTGATTTTTCCTCACAGCAGGTCAAATTGTGTGTGGTTGCATCGTTACGGTCCCATTGAGTACATTTTCGGAGAAAGGGACATCTGTTGCACCACAGGGCGGGAGGAGGGTGCGGAGCACAATACATTTTCTCTCTTTGGTAAGCATTTTCTTATGTTTTATACTTTTCGAATTTTGGTTTTTCATGTTGAGTATAAAATGACCTTTTTCATGTTTGAATTGTACTACCTTGATTTTCCCTTACAGCAGGTCAACTTGTGTGTGGTTGCAACGTTACGGTCACATTGAGTACAGTTTTGGAGAAAGGGACATCTGTTGCACCACAGGGCGGGAGGAGGGTGCGGAGCACGATACATTTTCTCTCTTTGGTAAGCATTTTCTTATGTTTTATACTTTTGGAATTTTGGTTTTTCATGTTGAGTTTAAAATGACCTTTTTCATGTTTGTAATGTACTAACTTGATTTTTCCTCACAGCAGGTCAAGTTGTGTGTGGTTGCAACGTTACGGTCCCATTGAGTACATTTATGGAGAAAGGGAGATCTGTTGCACCACAGGGCGGGAGGAGGGTGCGGAGCACGATACATTTTCTCTCTTTGGTAAGCATTTTCTTATGTTTTATACTTTTGGAATTTTGGTTTTTCATGTTGAGTTTAAAATGACCTTTTTCATGTTTGTAATGTACTAACTTGATTTTTCCTCACAGCAGGTCAACTTGTGTGTGGTTGCAACGTTACGGTCCCATTGAGTACATTTTTGGAGAATGGGACATCTGTTGCACCACAGGGCGGGAGGAGGGTGCGGAGCACAATACATTTTCTCTCTTTGGTAAGCATTTTCTTATGTTTTATACTTTTCGAATTTTGGTTTTTCATGTTGAGTATAAAATGACCTTTTTCATGTTTGAATTGTACTACCTTGATTTTCCCTTACAGCAGGTCAACTTGTGTGTGGTTGCAACGTTACGGTCACATTGAGTACAGTTTTGGAGAAAGGGACATCTGTTGCACCACAGGGCGGGAGGAGGGTGCGGAGCACGATACATTTTCTCTCTTTGGTAAGCATTTTCTTATGTTTTATACTTTTGGAATTTTGGTTTTTCATGTTGAGTTTAAAATGACCATTTTCATGTTTGTAATGTACTAACTTGATTTTTCCTCACAGCAGGTCAACTTGTGTGTGGTTGCAACGTTACGGTCCCATTGAGTACATTTTTGGAGAGAGGGACATCTGTTCACCACAGGGCGGGAGGAGGGTGCTGTGCATGATACATTTTCTCTTTTTGGTAAGCATTTTTTTATGTTTTATAGTTTTGGAATTTTGGTTTTTCATGTTGAGTTTAAAATGACCTTTTTCATGTATCTGTTGCACCACAGGGCGGGAGGAGGGTGCTGAGCACAATACATAATCTCTCTTTGGTAAGAATGTTTTTATGTTTTATACTTTTGGAATTTTGCTTTTTCATGTTTAGTTTAAAATGACCTTTTTCATGTTTGAAATGTTCTAACTTGATTTTTTTTCAAGGCAGGTCAACTTGTGTGTGGTTGCAACGTTACGGTCCCATTGAGTACAGTTTTGGAGAACGGGACATCTGTTGCACCACAGGGCGGGAGGAGGGTGGGGAGCACGATACATTTTCTCTCGTTGGTAAGCAAATTTTTAAGATTTATACTTTTGGAATTTTGCTTTTCCATGTTCAGTTTAAAATGACCTTTTTCATGTTTGAAATGTACTTACTTGATTTTTCCTCACATCAGGTCAACTTGTCTGTGGTTGCAACGCTACGCTCCCATTGAGTACATTTTTGGAGAAAGGGACATCGGAATTTTGGTGTTTCTTGTTGAGTATAAAATGACCTTTTTAATGTTTGAAACGTACTAACTAGATTTTTCCTCGCAGCAGGTCAACTTCTGTGTGGTTGCAACGTTACGGTCCCATTGAGTACATTTTTGGAGAAAGGGACATCTGTTGCACCACAGGGCGGGAGGAGGGTGCGGAGCACAATACATTTTCTCTCTTTGGTAAGAATTTTCTTATGTTTTATACTTTTCGAATTTTGGTTTTTCATGTTGAGTATAAAATGACCTTTTTCATGTTTGAATTGTACTACCTTGATTTTCCCTTACAGCAGGTCAACTTGTGTGTGGTTGCAACGTTACGGTCCCATTGAGTACAGTTTTGGAGAAAGGGACATCTGTTGCACCACAGGGCGGGAGGAGGGTGCGGAGCACGATACATTTTCTCTCTGTGGTAAGCATATTCTTATGTTTTATACTTTTGGAATTTTGGTTTTTCATGTTGAGTGTAAAATGACTTTTTTCATGTTTGAAATGTACTACCTTGATTTTTCCCCACAGCAGGTCAACTTGTGTGAGGTTGCAATGCTACGGTCCCATTGAGCACATTTTTGGAGAAAGGGACATCTGTTCACCACAGGGCGGGAGGAGGGTGCTGTGCACGCTACATTTTCTCTTTCTGGTAAGCATTTTTTTATGTTTTATACTTTTGGAATTTTGGTTTTTCATGTTGAGTTTAAAATGACCTTTTTCATGTTTGTAATGTACTAACTTGATTTTTCCTCACAGCAGGTCAACTTGCGTGTGGTTGCAACGTTACGGTCCCATTGAGTACATTTTTGGAGAAAGGGACATCTGTTGCACCACAGGGCGGGAGGAGGGTGCTGAGCACGATACATAATCCCTCTTTGGTAAGAATGTTTTTATGTTTTATACTTTTGGAATTTTGCTTTTTCATGTTTAGTTTAAAATGACCTTTTTCATGTTTGAAATGTTCTAACTTGATTTTTTTTCAAGGCAGGTCAACTTGTGTGTGGTTGCAACGTTACGGTCCCATTGAGTACAGTTTTGGAGAAAGGGACATCTGTTGCACCACAGGGCGGGAGGAGGGTGGGGAGCACGATACATTTTCTCTCCTTGGTAAGCAATTTTTTAAGATTTATACTTTTGGAAAATTGCTTTTCCATGTTGAGTTTAAAATGACCTTTTTCATGTTTGAAATGTACTTACTTGATTTTTCCTCACATCAGGTCAACTTGTGTGTGGTTGCATCGCTACGCTCCCATTGAGTACATTTTTGGAGAAAGGGACATCGGAATTTTGGTGTTTCTTGTTGAGTATAAAATGACCGTTTTAATGTTTGAAATGTACTAACTAGATTTTTCCTCGCAGCAGGTCAACTTCTGTGTGGTTGCAACGTTACGGTCCCATTGAGTACAATTTGGAGAAAGGGACATCGGAATTTTGGTGTTTCTTGTTGAGTATAAAATGACCTTTTTAATGTTTGAAATGTACTAACTAGATTTTTCCTCACAGCAGGTCAACTTGTGTGTGGTTGCAACGTTACGGTCCCATTGAGTACATTTTTGGAGAAAGGGACATCTGT
Organism: Schistocerca piceifrons; assembly: GCF_021461385.2. Lineage (NCBI taxonomy): Eukaryota > Metazoa > Arthropoda > Insecta > Orthoptera > Acrididae > Schistocerca > Schistocerca piceifrons. The sequence goes on from NC_060143.1 coordinate 10,973,085, forward strand.
TGCACCACAGGGCGGGAGGAGGGTGCGGAGCACAATACATTTTCTCTCTTTGGTAAGCATTTTCTTATGTTTTATACTTTTCGAATTTTGGTTTTTCATGTTGAGTATAAAATGACCTTTTTCATGTTTGGAATGTACTACCTTGATTTTTCCCCACAGCAGGTCAACTTGTGTGAGGTTGCAACGCTACGGTCCCATTGAGTACATTTTTGGAGAATGGGACATCTGTTCACCACAGGGCGGGAGGAGGGTGCTGTGCACGGTACATTTTCTCTTTTTGGTAAGCATTTTTTATGTTTTATACTTTTGGAATTTTGGTTTTTCATGTTGAGTTTAAAATGACCTTTTTCATGTATCTGTTGCACCACAGGGCGGGAGGAGGGTGCTGAGCACAATACATAATCTCTCTTTGGTAAGAATGTTTTTATGTTTTATACTTTTGGAATTTTGCTTTTTCATGTTTAGTTTAAAATGACCTTTTTCATGTTTGAAATGTTCTAACTTGATTTTTTTTCAAGGCAGGTCAACTTGTGTGTGGTTGCAACGTTACGGTCCCATTGAGTACAGTTTTGGAGAACGGGACATCTGTTGCACCACAGGGCGGGAGGAGGGTGGGGAGCACGATACATTTTCTCTCCTTGGTAAGCAATTTTTTAAGATTTGTACTTTTGGAATTTTGCTTTTCCATGTTGAGTTTAAAATGACATTTTTCATGTTTGAAATGTACTTACTTGATTTTTCCTCACATCAGGTCAACTTGTGTGTGGTTGCAACGCTACGCTCCCATTGAGTACATTTTTGGAGAAATGGACATCGGAATTTTGGTGTTTCTTGTTGAGTATAAAATGACCTTTATAATGTTTGAAATGTACTAACTAGATTTTTCCTCGCAGCAGGTCAACTTCTGTGTGGTTGCAACGTTACGGTCCCATTGAGTACATTTTTGAGAAAGGGACATCTGTTGCACCACAGGGCGGGAGGAGGGTGGGGAGCACGATACATTTACTCTCTTTGGTAAGCATTTTTGTATGTTTTATACTTTTGGAACTTTGGTTTTTCATGTTGAGTATTAAATGACGTTTTTCATGTTTGTAATGTACTAACTTGATTTTTCCTCACAGCAGGTCAAATTGTGTGTGGTTGCATCGTTACGGTCCCATTGAGTACATTTTCGGAGAAAGGGACATCTGTTGCACCACAGGGCGGGAGGAGGGTGCGGAGCACAATACATTTTCTCTCTTTGGTAAGCATTTTCTTATGTTTTATACTTTTCGAATTTTGGTTTTTCATGTTGAGTATAAAATGACCTTTTTCATGTTTGAATTGTACTACCTTGATTTTCCCTTACAGCAGGTCAACTTGTGTGTGGTTGCAACGTTACGGTCACATTGAGTACAGTTTTGGAGAAAGGGACATCTGTTGCACCACAGGGCGGGAGGAGGGTGCGGAGCACGATACATTTTCTCTCTTTGGTAAGCATTTTCTTATGTTTTATACTTTTGGAATTTTGGTTTTTCATGTTGAGTTTAAAATGACCTTTTTCATGTTTGTAATGTACTAACTTGATTTTTCCTCACAGCAGGTCAAGTTGTGTGTGGTTGCAACGTTACGGTCCCATTGAGTACATTTATGGAGAAAGGGAGATCTGTTGCACCACAGGGCGGGAGGAGGGTGCGGAGCACGATACATTTTCTCTCTTTGGTAAGCATTTTCTTATGTTTTATACTTTTGGAATTTTGGTTTTTCATGTTGAGTTTAAAATGACCTTTTTCATGTTTGTAATGTACTAACTTGATTTTTCCTCACAGCAGGTCAACTTGTGTGTGGTTGCAACGTTACGGTCCCATTGAGTACATTTTTGGAGAATGGGACATCTGTTGCACCACAGGGCGGGAGGAGGGTGCGGAGCACAATACATTTTCTCTCTTTGGTAAGCATTTTCTTATGTTTTATACTTTTCGAATTTTGGTTTTTCATGTTGAGTATAAAATGACCTTTTTCATGTTTGAATTGTACTACCTTGATTTTCCCTTACAGCAGGTCAACTTGTGTGTGGTTGCAACGTTACGGTCACATTGAGTACAGTTTTGGAGAAAGGGACATCTGTTGCACCACAGGGCGGGAGGAGGGTGCGGAGCACGATACATTTTCTCTCTTTGGTAAGCATTTTCTTATGTTTTATACTTTTGGAATTTTGGTTTTTCATGTTGAGTTTAAAATGACCATTTTCATGTTTGTAATGTACTAACTTGATTTTTCCTCACAGCAGGTCAACTTGTGTGTGGTTGCAACGTTACGGTCCCATTGAGTACATTTTTGGAGAGAGGGACATCTGTTCACCACAGGGCGGGAGGAGGGTGCTGTGCATGATACATTTTCTCTTTTTGGTAAGCATTTTTTTATGTTTTATACTTTTGGAATTTTGGTTTTTCATGTTGAGTTTAAAATGACCTTTTTCATGTTTGTAATGTACTAACTTGATTTTTCCTCACAGCAGGTCAAGTTGTGTGTGGTTGCAACGTTACGGTCCCATTGAGTACATTTATGGAGAAAGGGAGATCTGTTGCACCACAGGGCGGGGGGAGGGTGCGGAGCACGATACATTTTCTCTCTATGGTAAGCATTTTCTTATGTTTTATACTTTTGGAATTTTGGTTTTTCATGTTGAGTTTAAAATGACCTTTTTCATGTTTGTAATGTACTAACTTGATTTTTCCTCACAGCAGGTCAACTTGTGTGTGGTTGCAACGTTACGGTCCCATTGAGTACATTTTTGGAGAATGGGACATCTGTTGCACCACAGGGCGGGAGGAGGGTGCTGAGCACGATACATAGTCTCTCTTTGGTAAGCATTTTTTTATGTTTTATACTTTTGGAATTTTGCTTTTTCATGTTGAGTTTAAAATGACCTTTTTCATGTTTGAAATGTACTAACTTGATTTTCCCTTACAGCAGGTCAACTTGTGTGTGGTTGCAACGTTACGGTCCCATTGAGTACAGTTTTGGAGAAAGGGACATCTGTTCACCACAGGGCGGGTGGAGGGTGCTGTGCATGATACATTTTCTCTTTTTGGTAAGCATTTTCTTATGTTTTATACTTTTGGAATTTTGGTTTTTCATGTTGAGTTTAAAATGACCTTTTTCATGTTTGAAATGTACTAATTTGATTTTTCCTCGCAGCAGGTCAACTTGTGTGTGGTTGCAACGTTACGGTCCCATTGAGTACATTTTTGGAGAAAGGGACATCTGTTGCACCACAGGGAGGGAGGAGAGTGCGGAGCACGATACATTTTCTTTTTTGGTAAGAATTTTTTTGTGTTATGAATCATGTCGAATTTATTTTAAGAAACTAAATATAATGACAGTGCCTGATCTGTATATTTATAACTGCCTTGTGTTTGTTAAAGGGAATTTTAGTAAATTTGACTTAAGAATAGTTCATGACCATAAGTGGCCATACAATTTATATGCCATATGCTAGGCTTGCAAAGACACATAACAGTTACAAATATCTTGGTCCTGTCTACTTCAACAAATTACCTGAAAATGCCTACACAGTGCCAGTAAATAAATTTAAAACTAGTCTTTCGAGGTGGATCAAATGTAAAGTAGTACTTGATTCTGTTCAAGAGTTCCTTGAGTATGTGACAGATGACCCACTTTCCTTATGAGAATGAACTATAAATTAACTTCAGACTAAACACATGTCACACTGTGCAACTATTTTGTTACTGTTTCATGTACTTATTGTTAATTATCTGTTTGATTATTTATTTTTCATACACTGAACTGTGTAGTTCATTTATCTTGCAATTGATCTATTAGGAAAATTCTTGTTATTTACATTTGCACAAATATGTATTGCATCAATCCTGGATTATTACATTGTAGTTAATAACATCTGTCATGTTGAAGTGTATATTATTATTATGTAAACATGGACGACACCAATTGCATGTAAATATGCTCAACAATGGAATAAAACATTTGTATTTAAATTGCAAAGGAAACGCGCCATATACTGCAACAAAACACAGTGCTCATATGGGTGTCTGCCAACAGCAAAATGTGTCAAAGGCTTTAGGAAGACTATGCAATACTTCGTAACAACAAATTGCCTTCGATGAGCGTGACGTCACAACTGTTTACATTAGATTCGTTTTAGCCATCGAGGTCTCCATGGTTTTAGCAGTTACGAGCGGGATCATGCGCATGCGCAGTTGAGTAGTACCTTCTCCCGCTTCTGGGTACAGGAATGTGGTTGTTGGCTGCTTAAGCAGTCACAGCAAGCATCCGGATGCTACCGGGAAAATTTTTACTGCAGCGCCCAAGCTATTAGATTCATGCATGCGCAGCAGGCCCAGATCTAGGTGGGGGGGGGGGGGGGGGCAAATTCATATTCTTGAGAGGAAGAAACCTTGTTTCACAAAGCGACTTACCATCCAGCGCACGTTAGTCTGTCGATTATTCATATGACTTTGAAACGCATCCCTGTCGGTTTTTGAACACATTCTAAGTTGATTTCTGAACGAATCGTAAGTTAATTTGTGAATGCGTGCATAGTGTACATGATGTTTCTGTCAAGGGAATCTGCGTCGCATATAGAAACAAACTTTCCTACAGACAAAAGGGGCTATACGAGCTCAGCGGAGGAAGGCCGAACGGATGAATGCCAACCGCTGATTAGATTAGATTAGATTAATACTTGTTCCATAGATCATGAATACGACACTTCGTAATGATGTGGAACGTGTCAGGTTAATAAAAGATGACTGTACAAGATATTATATTACACAAAATGTTGCATGACACTAATGTTTAAGTTGTTTTTTTTCTCTCCTTTAATTTATATCTAAAAATTCAGGCAATGAGTAAACGGAGTAGTCATCTAGAAATTCTTTTAATTTATTTTTAAATGTTGGTTGGCTGTCTGTCAGGCTTTTGATGCTGTTTGGTAGGTGACCAAAGACTTTTGTGGCAGCTTAATTTACCCCTTTCTGTGCCAAAGTCAGATTTAACCCTGCATAGTGAAGATCATCCTTTTTCCTGGTGTTATAGCTATGCACACTGCTATTACTTTTGAACTGGGTTGGATTATTAACAACAAATTTCATAAGTGAATATATATACTGTGAGGTTACTGTGAGGATCCCTAGATCCTTAAATAGATGTCTGCAGGATGACCGTGGGTGGGCTCTAGCAATTATTCTGATTACACGTTTTTGAGCAATGAATACTTTTCTACTCAATGATGAATTACTCCAGAATATGATGCCATACGAAAGCAGTGAATGAAAGTAGGCATATTAAGCTAATTTACTGTGATTCTTATCACCAAAATTTGCAGTAACCCTAATAGCATACGTAGCTGAACTCAGACGTTTCAGCAGACCATCAATGTGTTGCTTCCAGTTTAACCTCTCATCAATGGACACACCTAAAAATTTTGAAAATTTTACCTTAGCTACAGACTTCTGTTCAAAGTCTATATTTATTACTGGAGTTGCGCCATTTACTGTACGGAACTGCATATACTGTATTTTATCAAAATTTAAAGAGAGTCCATTTGCGTAGAACCGCTTAATAATTTTGTGAAAAACTTCATTTACAATTAGATCACTTAGTTCTTGGTTGTGTGGTTGATTGGGTTTGAGAATTATGAGCGTTGTTATAATCCATAGATTCAGACAACAGGAGTGGAAATAAACGAATAACAGGTAAGAAACACCTGGGTGTATCCAAGAAAATGAAATTTTGGCAGAAAATTTTTGGCCAGATCGCTGTACTAGTAATGGCCAGTTGTACAGTCCCCGGCTAGCAGTCGCTTAAGTTCTATTCTGGAAGAAGTGCGGAAAACGCGTTGTATGAATATGTAACAACGCCTAGCTGGAGAGTAATCGCTGGATAACTAAACTGGTGATTCTGGCAGAGTTAGTGAAGTTAACGTGCGAATAAGCTTTGACATTGGCAGGAATAATTACAGAATTAGGGATAACAAATCTGTTTGTAGGAAGGAGAAGAAACGGGGACATCACACAAATTATGGAACAATATGAAGATTCCAAGTCTGTATACAAATTTCGTACTACTACTTTTCGATCTCATGCTTGAGAAACTGGAGTGTATGAATGAAGTGTGAAACTATTTCATAATGTAAAGCTTTTTGATTGTAGTAGACCTAATAGGCATTTGATATTGGTACTTCGTGAATTAAATTCTGCCATTACAAAAAAAAGACCGTTTGTGGCAAAATAGTCTCGTTTATTTGGAGTGTTACAATAGTTGCAGTATTAGAAAGACCTATTTTGTTTTATCTAGCAGACAGTGACAAAATAGACGTAATCTGATCGGGAAACCACACCAGTATTGGGTACTGTTTTTATTAGCAGCTTTTTCAGTATTAGACAAAAACATTTCGATTTTTCATGTAGCAAAACGTTTGACGAGCTTTGATGAGGTAGTAGATTCTTTCACAGAAAGGAAAGTGCGCCATGTAAAGCTGTAGCAAGATTAGAGAGAAAAAACTCTAGGAGCTAAGGATTGAAGAAATGTGTATTGTCTTCCTTGTCTCATGTCTTTACTGGGTTTCTGTATCCTATATTTAATTTTCTGTCAAACAAAGCAGCAAGTTGTTAGCTGATAGGGATAAAGAGTGCAAATTTTCTGAAGATTTTTTTTTTAAAAAAGAGGGATAGGGTGTCAAACAGGCCGACTGTAAGCAGGAGAGGCATCACAGGACATTTTAATTTCCACTGTCCTGAATATGGTTTGATGGCATCCATTACATGATATACACGTTTCAATTCCACAGAGTGAAATACAGTGACGTGCGATAGAAGAATGCTGTGTGAAGAGGCATGGCACTGCACTTTGGCTCACATCAAATAACGAGCATTACATTTCCTTGCGCTCATATGTTTTATGCATCAGACTCATCAGAAAGATGTGCGCTACAAAATGAATATATTTTTTAAAATTCGATTTTTTTTAAATTTTTGACGTCCTATCTCAAACGCTTGAGGGAGCGGTGGGGTATTGCCCCGGTTCAGAAATATCATAGATCCGGGGCTGGTGCGCAGAGAGTCCAAGTAATAGTGGGGAAGTGGGTAGTCTCCACGTGGCCAATTGTTTACATTTAGTGATTTTGCAGTTTCCTCTTCGTTTACAGATCTCACGTCAAATGAAAACAAAACAGATTTCTGTGGCCGGGAGCTATCAAGTGAATTAAAATACGTTTACATAATTACGGAAGGCTAAAATGTGTTAGTAGTTGTAGATTTTATTTTATTTCCACATTTGTCACAGTCAAGCATTAATTGCCTTGCAGAACAATGAAGTTATTTTTGTCCGTCTACTAAGGAAATTTTCTTTTATTAATCTTTTCCACTGAGGCAGACAATATATTTGAAACGAAGTGTTTAATTCCACACACTGTTCACTGCATTTCAAGAGCACATTTTCAACTTCTAGACCGTATGGCATTATGCCATAATAAAGAACAAAAGATAACACAGTACTGGTGCTCTAGGAAAATTTACAGCCTGAAAACCACATTGAAAAGCTAAATATCAGGTCGTGGCCTACCTCACTGGGAATCTGGACATACGAATGTGCACTTTAAATATGCACTTTAAATGTGCACATTTTAGCATGCGTCACGAAATTATGATGCTCTTGGAGTATCCTCTGATGTCTTGTTTCTTTTATGTTTTACACGTACGAACATACGGGCTCCCTACGACATCGTAGCTGCTCAAGTGTGGTGACACCTGTCATCTGGCTCTCTCTGGCAACTGCAGAAATGAACCTATTTTTAACAGGTCGTGGGAAAGTATTCTGAATGGTGGTTTGAAAAGCGTTACCATCAGAGTAAATTTCCTTTTACACAAGTTGATTTATGTGCGAGAATGTATGGTGAATTTCTTAAATCACAGAGTGTTTGACTCACATTTAAAAATGAACTCTTTGATGACGAGTCCATTTAGATGAATTTCGGTACCAGAAGATCAGACATTTATGTCGTTATTAAAAATTTTACTAGCACATTTGTGTGATATATCTTAAATTGTAATACGCGCATAAAAGAAACCAACATTATATGTGAAAGCTTGGCTTCTCTTGCAGCGTATTAATTTTATAGATCAATATTATATGTGAAAGCTTTACGTTTCGTGTAGCAACACTATGTATATTAATTTAAACCATTAACTTTTTCCGTTTGTGTATTCGTGCTACTTGAGAGTGATGTTTGTGGTGAAATTCGAATTTATACTTTCGTAATATGAAATTATGCAGCGTACATGTTGCTGCACATCAAAGATCTTTCCAAAACGTGTTTTTTCTCAGTGTTTAGTTTTCTTAAGTGCCGGGTGTTATATACACTGATCAACACCCACATGATAATAAAATTTGCTTTATTAGGTGTAGCCAGGACACCACTTAATTTTACAACAGATAACCTCCTTTGGAAAATAAAAAGGCTTTTCTCCTGCCAAAACTTTAGTTTCAAAACACGAATATACAATCTTAATAAAATTGGCTTTTATAACTGAACTGATTTTACGTTCCTTGTAGTGCTCTCTCGATGCTCTTCAACGGATGCCGAGGAGTTCTGCGCGCCACTTCCGGGTCGAAGACTGGCGTATTGAAGACAGGCACCTGGTCAATCTGGCTGCGACGATGTTTCCCTCTGGCGGCGGTCTGCGGTGGGTTGAAAGACACCTCTTTCCTTTCCTGCCAGCTATTTAATACGGCGGCTCTAGTCTTCCTCCACGGATTCTGTCGTGAAGATTGGCGGCCATTGGCGATACTCTATTGGTGGATGGTGATGTCATCGTATTACCCTCCCATCAGAAAAAGGGGTCGCGGACGTGCGTATTCCGCAGCTGCTTTCATGTTTGGCGGGAAACGCCCCTAGTGCCGGCTGGCGGAATGCGCCGGAACTACGTTGCAGGTGCGGCTTATTCTGCAGCGGTAGCCGCCCGTTGTATTTGCGTGCCTGTGCACGCCACGGCACTGGGGAAATTCTATGCCCATGTAGAAAACCATAATCATTCAAAGGACTGATAAGTTATACAGTTCCGACAGAAAATATACTGTCAGTTAACAGGGAAAAAGTATGTGTTCACCCTGGAGAAAGTGTCTTTTTAATCAGGAAATCCTGGAATTTTTTTTCCTTGTTCGCATATACACCCTGAATTTCTTCTTCTGTCACGTCATCAGACAATTCCTTACTTCTCAACAGACCACCTGCATGGCTCTTCCCACCTATTCACTCTGTCCTCTGCATTTAACAGTGGAAGTCTCATTACATTCTTTGAGTTTCACGTAAAGTTGTTTTGTCTTTTCAGTGTGCTGAGTTAGTCCTTTTGATGATCATTTTTCCTATAGCCATTTTGCCTCCACTTCCCAAAGTTCCTACGTATTTATTTCATTCATAAGTGATTTATATTGCCATATTCTGCCTTTCCCTGGAAATTTTTGTGCTTATTTCTTTTGTCAATCATTTGAAGGGTTTCTTCTGTCACCCAAGGTTTCTTCACAATTCCCTTCCTTGTACCTATATTTTTCTCTCCAAGAGTGCTCTTTTTGGAGATTGCCTTTCCCCTTCAACTGAACTGCTTACTGTGGTATTCCCTATAATAGTATCCATGTCTTTAACAAACTTCAAACATGTCTCATCATTCACCAGTACTTCAGCATCCCACTGCCTTCCACACTGATTCTTCTATACAGTCCTCTTAAACTTCAGTCTGCTTTTCACCATTACTAAACTGTGATCTGAGCCGTATATCTGCTCCTGGCTGCACCTTATAATTTCAGAATATCTGTCTGACCATGATGTAATCCAACTGGAATCTTCCCATGTCTCCAGGCCTTTTCCAAGTATACTCCCTAATCGCCGATTCTTAAATAGAGTAGTTGCTATTACCAGCTGACATCTATTACGGAGCTTGATTGGTCTTTCTCCTGTCTCATTTCTTCTACCAAGTCCTTATTCTCCAGTAATCGTTGCTTATACTCCTTCCCCTACAATAGCAGCATAACAATCCCCTATGATTTTTATACTGTAATTGGATAGTTAAAAAAATTTATTCATCAAGCAGTGGCAGAGAAAACACACATAGAGGTACTAATCAAGCAATGGAAAATCCAGGATGAAATGTAACAATACACGAGAAGGAAAGTTGCCACTCACCATATAGTGGAGATGCTGAGTCGTGATAGGCACAACAAAAAGATCCACACAATTGTAATTATAGCTTTTGGCCATTAAGGTCTTTGTCAGCAGTAGACACACGCGCGCGCACACACACACACACACACACACACACACACACACACACACACACACACACACACGCACGCACGCAACTTGCACACACGTCTGCAAGTTGTGTTTGCATGAGAGAGAGAGAGAGAGAGAGAGAGAGAGAGAGTGTGAGTGTGTGTGTGTGTGTGTGTGTGTGTGTGTGTGTGTGTGTGTGTGTGTGTGTGTGCGCGTGTGTGTGTGTGTGTGTGTGTGTGTGTGTGTGTGTGTGTGTGTGTGTGTGTGTGTGTGTCTATTGCTGACAAATTCGCTAATGGCTGAAAGCTATGGTTGTGTGAATCTTTTTGTTGTGCCTATCGCGACTCAGCATCTCCACTATATGGTGAGTGGCAACTTTCTTTCTCTGATATTGACACATAGAGGTACTGAAATTTGCAAGCTTCCAGAGTCAGTGCAAGGCTTTCAGAGCCAGTGGCCCCTTTGTCTGGCAGAAGGGTTGAAGGGGTAGGAAGAGGGGTGAAGGAAAAGGACTGATGAGGTTTATTTTGATGTATTACCCCATGAGTATTAGATTTTTCTCTCTCTTTTCACGTACAGAATTTGCCGTTCAGTGTCCTCACTCCCTTCGTTTTCTCATTGTGACATTAGCATGCATATCTAAACTATTGTTATTATCATTTGTTTGCTGTCAAAACTGATGAGAAGAGCTCTTTCACTGATCAGAAGAGCTCTGTCACTGAGCTGTTCACTGTAGATTAGCCTTTGTCCTATCTTCCTTTATATAACAAATACTACTACTGTTATACAATTTTCTTCTGTTGTGGAGATTATAAACTATTATAATCTTTGGATTTCCATTTTCATATTTTCTAGCTTCCCTACCACGAAGTTCTGACATTCCATATTCTGTATCCTTTCGTTGGTTATTCCATTTCTTTTCCCAAGGTTACCTCCAAATGGCAGTCCTCTCCCAGAGAAGGGGGACTAATCCAGAATCTTTTACCAATGAAGAGATGATCATGACACTTCTTTCAGTTACCGGCAATGTGTCCTTTGGATACACACTGCGTGTCTTTAATACAGTGGTTTTCATTGATATGTGCTCTGTTTGCTGTTGATCATTGCTGTCTTTTGCCTTTTAGGGGCAGTTTCCCTTTCTGAGGACAACAGAGTGCCCTGAACCTCTGTCCACTTCTCTACTCTCTTTCAGAAGGCCATTGATAGAATGAGGTGATTTCTTTGGCTAGAAGTGTTCAACCATTATTGTTGATGAATTTTTATTCAAAAGATAAGCATTGGGTAGTTTGAACTGTGGACCCAGGAAATTTTGATTACTAATGAAAGTTGATATCCCCAGACAGCTAGTTCATCTTAGACTTTATGAAGACTGTAAATGACTGCATAATCTGCAAACAATCTAAGAGGGCTGCTCAGATAGTCTCTTAAATCATTTATGTAGGTTAGGAACAGCAGAGGGCTTGTAACACTTCCATGGGAAATGGCACGTATCACTTTTGTTTCTCTTGATGACCTCCCATCAGTCAGTAAAAAATGTGATGTATCTGACAAGAAATCATTAATACTGTCCACAAGTAAGATGATACCCCACAGGAAAGCAGTTTTATTAAAAGCCAGTTATGAGGATTGTTATCAAAAGCCTTCTGGAAATATAGAAATATGGCATCAACTTGAGATCCCTGTTGATAGCACTAATTACTTAAGTGAGTAAAGAGTCAGCTGTAATAATAATATGAAAAGGATAGAGTGCTACTCACCACACAGAGGAGGCACTGAGTGACAGACACACACAATCAACAGGGAGTGCTAGACATTGAAAGGTGTTGGACTAAATCCTTCACCTGATGTAGGTAAAATAAAATACACAGCTTTTCACATGCTTCACACACACACACACACACACACACACACACACACACACACACACAGTGAGAGAGAGAGAGAGAGAGAGAGAGAGAGGGAGAGAGAGCAAATGTCATCTATAGGTTCTAAGGTCCAACTGAGATTCTGAGATGAGCGGCAATGTTTGCTGGGGTCGATAGTGGGGGTGCAGAAGAGCTGTGGAAAGATGAAGGGCAGGGAATACAGGATATGAATGGGGATAAGTGTACTGTTACATGTTCAGGGCAGCAAAGTAGTCTGCTAGGTGCAGCATTAGGAGGCTGTGCAGGGAGGGGGAGGGTAAAAGGGAGAAGAGAGAAGCAGAGAAGAGGGAAAGACTAAGCAGGTGCACCGGGAGGATAGAAGGTGGCTGGAGTGGGGCAGGGAAGGAAATAGGCATGTGGTGGAAGGGACTATGGAAGGTTGAGGCAGGGGGGGAGGGGTAGTTTACAGGAATGAAGGGTATGTTTCAGGTCGAGTACACACCAGTGCTGTTCAGAAAAGCTGATGTTGCTGAGAAGAAACCATTCGGTTTGTCACATCTGATATGACAAGCAGAACCTCTCTAAATATGCTAAGGATATTAGTAAAGCCCACACAGATTGAAATTACTCTCCTAACCTTGTCCAGAAACAGTCTTCCTTGCTTTGTCTCCCAGTCACCTGCCATCCCCCACATACCCACTGTCCAGGCCCAAAAGTACACTCCTCTCATGACTCAGTATCACCCAGACCTGGAACTATTGTATTACATTCTCCACCTCATTCTCTTTTCACGGCCTGAAATGAAAATATCCTTTCCAACCCCTGCACAATGGCATCCTGCCATCCACCCAAATTACACAGCATCGTTGTCCATCCCTACTGCTCGTGGTTAATACCCGTGAAAAGACCTAGAGGAAAGATCTGCTCCTGTACATCCTCCTATTACCACCTTCTGCGATCTGGGAACAGGCTTATCCTACCCAATTGGAGGCAGGGCCACTTTGGGGTCTACCAATTTAGCCACAATCTACTTTGGCATGACAACTACCAGTCTGTCTGTCAGCAAGAATGGCCACCTGCAAACAGTGGCCACAGACGGCTGGACCACTCAGTTGCTGAGCATGCTGCCAAACATGATGTGCTTCATCACTTCAATGACTGCTTCACATCCTGTGTGTTTGGATTCTTCCCATCAACACTGACTTTTCTGAATTGCACAGGTGGGAGCTCTCTCTGCAACATGTCCTTAACTGCTATAAACCCCCCCTCCCCCTGATCTCAACTGTTGTTAGTCTCTTATCCCTTAGTCCCTGTTCTCCACCTGCTTATCCATTTCCTGCTCCAACACATGCCCTCTATCCTTCTCATCTCTGTCCCCCTTCTGACACAGACAGCTGCTGGGCTATAATACTTGAAGATGACATAGCCGTGTGTGTGTGTGGGGGGGGGGGGGGGGGGGGGGAGGGGGGGGGGGGGGAGTTGTTTTTTTGTGATGAAGGACTTTGTGCAAAAGAATTTCCAATTTCTTTTTTCAATAAGCCTGTCTGCCACTCAACACCTCCTCCATATGGCAAGTAGCACTCTATCCTTTTCATATTGTTGTTAATCCATCTCAGATATTCCATTGTGTAAGAGCAAATTGTTTTTGTCATTAATGATGTTTTCTAAATCTGTGCTGGCTGTTTGCCAGTATACACTTTCTTTGGGGTATTTTATAGAGCTGAAACACAGTATTTATGTAAAAGTCCTACTCTGAATTGATGTCAGTGATATTGGTTTATAATTTAATGGATTACTTCTACTTCCTTTCTTGTGTACTGGGGTATGACTGGTGTAATTTTCCAGACTTTAGGTACATTTCTTTCTTCAACTGAGTGAATGTATGACTGTTAAAAATGGAGTAATTTCTTCAGCATGTTCTGAAAGTTACGTAAATGGTGTAAAACAAAAAGAATCTTGTCATGCATTATTTCATAAACTAATCATTCTAACTGCTCACTCCTCACATGTTCACAAGATTGTAATCTTCTTACATAACAGACACAAATTATGCAAAGAGAAGTATTTTAGCCACAATACTTCACAAGAACAAAGAGACTTTTATGCCTAACACACATCAAGTGAAATTATGTACCTGGGGATGAAAATATATAATTAATTAATAGGCAGTAAAATACTAATTATGAAACTGGATACATAAAATAATGCTGTAACAGACTGTGTGTAAGAAATGCTACTGTTTTGTAGAAGAATATTAACCTTTATTTGCTTACTTGAGGACAACAGCTTTTTCTCCCCCCCCACCCCCCCCCCCCCCCCGAAGGAGAAGGAATAGTAGTAAGATAAACGAATGTCCTTGCATAATGCAAGCTATTTTGTTTGATCTGGTGCTGCACAAAATTTAACTATTAAATAGGGACATGTGTTTGGAGACATAGATTTAGTATTGAATTAATTCTTTGTAGAATCGTATAATTACTTGGTTGGGATCTAAACTGAATGAGTAAAATTAAGAGATGTTATCACTGTTCTGCTCTGTCACTGTTGCTGAAGTCTAACAGTGATTGTACAATCTCTGGTCTGGTATAACCACACATAAGCATTGGTTAACACTA